>NC_135401.1:5918787-6529412 GCF_051989625.1 Stigmatopora argus | reverse complement strand
TATAGTGAACAAGACGGCGTCCACAGCGGAACACAGCGCGTCCTTGAGGGCCGCCGCCGCCCCGGACACACACTCATTGGCCGAATGGAAAAGTTTTCTACCCTTCACCACTGGATCCACATAACTCGGATAGAACACACCTGCGGTCAGAAGCATCATTGTGCCATTAAGTCGGGGGTCAGGGGTCATAATTTGGAGACCCCTGGGTCCGAGAGTGGCAGGCGTGTGCTTTTTTCAGTACCTTTTTCATCGGAGAAATACCGCACGAATGCTTCTTTAGCTCGATCTATTTCGTCCAGCACATATGCTCCAGCGGACGCAGGGTCGCTTATGTCTGGTGCGCATTCTAGGAAGGAGGCGGAAGAAAAACAAATAAGTAATGGAGTTACAAGACTGTTGTGTGTCCTGTGCCGTTCATGGGAATGCTCTTCCAGGAGGTCACCTTGAAACTTGTTGACAAGATGGGTTACTTCTTCCACGCCGTCGTACGCAGCTTGGACCGGGTCGGATATGATGTGCTGGATGTCTGGACGTGGCAAAATTTGTCGTGATTAGGAGCCGTTAGCGCAAATATGCCTAATTTCATCACTTACCCGGGACGGCCTTGTACTCAACAAAGTCGAACATGACCACGCCAACCGTCAACCAGCACAAGAGAGCGGCCAAAGCGATGAGCAGCTCCACAGACACTCGAAGCTTGTTCAGTACCATCACAACTTTGGACTTGAGCGAGCCACGTGTAGTTTCTGCTGCGGCGCCGGGGGGCCCGCCGCCAATTTTCACCCCTTCAGATGGAAAAAAGGGCTTAGTTTGTATTTGATGAATAGTTTCAGTATTTATGCCTTTCAAATACTACTAATCACTGCAAGATGTAATCACGTGTGTTGTGATATTGAGTAGATATTGATGGCCATAGATGTCCAATCCATATCAAAACCTATTTACCTATCTATTTTTTTAAATTAATATTTATATTCTGTCAAGAATATTTTGTGAGCTACAATAACATTGCTGTGTAAAGGATAAAGCTGTGGTTTAACTATTAAAAGTACTGTAGTCATTCACTAGTGTAAATATCAAAAACTAGTACTACTACTAATAGCATGTCTCCTGTACTGTAAGTCATATATGAAAAACGTCATTAATAAAAAAATGATTTAGTATTTTTTGGTTCTGCATATAATGGTATTATTTTTATTTGAAAAATGGCTTGACCTAACCTATTTTGGTTTTGATGTAATCAGAATAAAATGGAAAATTTACATTAGCACACCTTGTAGTTTTCAGCTTTAAAATTCAGAATGAATACATTAATCAAATTAATTGGGGGCTGGTAGAAAAGCAACACATTGATGCCCCTTGTTTCTGCCTGTATTTACAGCTCAAGTCAATGGCCCAAGTTTCATAACACAAACCTAATTTAATCAGTTTCTTTCCAATGCAAAAAAAAATAGTTCTGAATAATAGAGAGTTAAATGCAAGTGTCACGCGGCTGCAAAGCCTCATGCTAATGCCACCGATAT
The DNA here is from genome assembly GCF_051989625.1 of Stigmatopora argus. NCBI lineage: Eukaryota > Metazoa > Chordata > Actinopteri > Syngnathiformes > Syngnathidae > Stigmatopora > Stigmatopora argus. The sequence goes on along the minus strand of NC_135401.1, from coordinate 6,527,889 downwards.
GTGATAGCTTGTATTTTTAGAGACAGCACTTTCAACACATTAGGAACTGATATTTTCTGTAATCAGATCTATCTATCAATAAATAAATACAAATTAATGCACTTTTTTGCAACCTTAACATCTTACTCAATTCAATTCAAATAGTTATTGAGAGAACTTCTCATTTGAAAAAAACTGTCTGACTAGTAGAACTGGACGCTTGTTATTAATCTTGCAGGCATTTGGATCATATTTAATTCGGTTTAATTGTCAAAGAATGACACTCACACACAAAATTAAGCCAATCAAGCCTACCGTCAGCCATGTTGACCACCTTGTGTAAGAATCCTTTTGATTTTGATTAAGTCATTTATTCCATTCTGGATCACTTCTTTGGAATTTAAAAAAAAATGAATAAAAAGCAGAAAGCGCAGTCTACGAGTGCATGTGGAGCTGCCTGTGCAACGGTGTTGACCGAGGTGGACCGGATAGGGGGGGCGCTAAGGGAGACGCATGTAACTGTACGCCCCCCTGGTCAGTTATTATTAGCCGCCAACTCTCGCACGCATTTTTGGGAGGTCAACGTGGGGGGAGGCGGGGGGTGTCTTACATGACAGGAAAGAGAATCCTGGGTGAGGCAAAACCAGAGATCAAAGGTATTTAAATATTTCATTGGCGGTCATGGAACGGTCAGTGCTCGGCGTCCAATCCACAATGCCAGTCAAAATGGATTGGATGTCGAGCACCGTCCACAGCAGCCAATGAGTTAACAAGGGATTTTAATGATGCGTGAGTAGATGAAGTATTGTATAATAATAGGCTTGAAGGCAGGCCCAATGGGAAATTGGGATTGTGATTTTCTGTCATTACAAATGTAAACATGTGTCAAAGTGGTGGCCCGGGGGCCAAATCTGGCCCGCCGCATCATTTTGTGTGGCCCAAGAAAGTAAATGATGTGTCAACTTTCTGTTTTATGATGGAATTCAAATGAAGATTGTAGATTATTTCCTGTGTTTCCTCATTTTAAATCAATAATTGCACAAATTTGTACTAATTTGAATGTCCAAAAATGATCTATTGGTTAGCACGATCGAGAAAGTTGTCAATTTATTAATCGATTACTTTTGGCAGCCTAGTTGGAAGACATAACAGCCCTCCGGATGTAATCGAAACTACAACGTGGCTCGCGACAAAAAATGAGTTTGACACCCCTGCACTAAGGCATTCCTTTTTTTTTAGTTAGGTCTGACAACTGTAACATTATTTTTCGTACGGAATTCAAAACTGATTTCAGTGTTTCTTTTCTGTAGCACAAGAAGTTATTAAAATTTAGTTCAGTTTTCCTAAAAACGTGATTTTTTTTAAAGAAAAAAAACTCAACTAAGATACAGTATTGATATAGAATGAGACTGCAACTTTTATTAAGTAAACTGGAGCAAACTGCAATTTTGGAATCAGCATTTCAATTTTACAATCAGCATCCAAATCTGGTATTTTTAGTATTATTTTGAGGCCGAAGTTGCGGCAGCCACCGGCGTAATGACGACGCTGAGCTCCCCGGGCACCGGAGGAGGGATAAACCTCTCCTCCTTCAGCAGCCGCAGCAACAGGTCGTCCTTGTTTAGCGGCCAGCGGTACACATGCGTGTTCTGTAGCCAGCCCGGAATGTCCTCCTGTACAGTGATACAGTGATACAGCAAGGCGCAAACTCTGAAGAAGAGGGATGCTGGTTTTTGGATTATTATGAAGGGGAATGTAACCTGGCATGCGTCCAGAAAGAGAACGGGGATAAAACGGAAGTTCAAGCTGCCTTGTTGGATGAATTCAAGCTGCATCTGGAAAACAAAACTTTAGTCCAATATTTACTCCTTCACTAACAATGACAAAAAAAAACAGTTAAACTTCAAGTCAAAGAAATTTTAGCTGGAAATCTCAACATTGTGGATACCGTATTTTTTGTAATATAAGTCGCACTAGCCAAAAAATGGACATTCAAAGGGGGAAAAATATAGACGTTATACAATTATTATACATTAAAGTAGGAGCAAAATAGGGATCAACAGAAAAAATAAAAACCTGTTTAATATCAACAGTTTTTTGGATAACTGTACAAAAATTACACATTTTATAACCACTGTCGATTAATGTAAATATCAATAGGATAGAAAAAATAAGTAATTGTTTCATTATGCACACCCTATTGTAAATAGCTGTGTGGTCTTATTTTTGTAATTTTAGACCAAGATAAAAGATTAAAAGATTTGATCACAAGTGTGTAGACTTTTAAAATCCACTTCCTAATCTTACCATGGAGTAAATGGACTTAGTGTGTAGGCTGCAGGAATTGACAACACAGCGTTCAATGTCCGCCTTGTAACGTGGACTGATGGCCACAATGATGAAAGTAGATGGCTGTGGGGTATATGGAAACCATTATTGAATATATTTGGACTTGTTTTCTGTTCACTAATACCTCACTGACTGCCATTAACAGAGATAAACGTACCGCCCGTTTGATCTGACAGGGCTGACGGCAATTATTTGCCGCCATCTCCTACCTGTTCAAACAGGTTGGACGTCTGACGTTAAATGATGATGCAATAAAATATTCTTACCGTGAATATTTTTCACTTTTCAATGTGCTATTTAAAAAATATATACATATATGCGATCCATGCACACTCAAATACTTGCTATACTGTACTATATTTGAAAATTATGAGTACACTTGCGTCTTTAATGAAGGAGTCTTCCCCGGTGATGATGTTCATATTTGTAAGGCGTCCATCAACGGTGTCCATCTGTGCCATTAACATTGTTTTGGACAAAAAAAGGAGTAATTAGAGTATTTAATTCTGTAAAAAGGTTATTTTATGACATGCATTATGGGTTTATTTTCGGAAAAAAAAGATTTACAAACAGATTTCCTTGAATGGATGCATTGGTCTTTCTATGCACTTGAGTTGAGTAAATTAATCTGCTATACAAATTAAAAGCATAACCAGGGATTACATTTTTCTTTTGATTCAGGGCACTACTCAATAAAAATACAGTAATCCTATTTGTAATCATAGAAAAAGAAGCTATCTTTACTGTGGCCTGGAAGCCATGTTTAGACAGGATGTCAACAAAGCCGATCATCTCATAAAACAAGTCTGAAGAGTAGGTGATGAAGATGTTTCCTAAAGAGAAAAAAAAACATTAAGATATGTTTCAAAGCAATATAGATTTCTGTGTGCGTGTAAAGACATTGATTACATAATCTCATCATCAATCATTTTTAATAATTTCTTTTAATCCCTGCGATGATGAGCAATAGTATTAAGGTACAAATGAAAATAATGACTTGTGTCGTAATAAGTTAAGCAAAGCACAACATGATTCACTTGAATGCTTTGGCAAGCTTCGTCGTGTCTGGTAGTCAGAGAATGTCGCAACACTTCCGGCTCCTGACGCCATCTCCTCGGGCGGCACAGAGAAGTGCGGCACGTTTACCGAAACGCTCGGCCACTCCCAACGTCGCCACCTGAGGCGTGGGAGACTGAAGGGTTAAAAGGTCAACGGTTGCGCTAGTCAAAGCCTTCAGCCAACATTCAAATCTTTCTTGCAGTTTTAACTCTACAAAATCCCCTATTCGATACAGTACAGAAATATTTGCACTTATTTACTACTAGATATGCACAAGTGCTGACCACAATGAAAAGTGTTGTGTGCTCTTACACATCATGGCTTTTCCGCTGTTGAAAAGCACAGTGGTGATTTAAGTCTTGATGCAGTGCAGGAGGGATGTCTGCAGGTACATAGTCTGTCAACAATTGGCTTGTCGAACGGAAAATAAGAAAAAAAATACCCATGGTGATAATTCAACTATGATTTCAACTCAATTGACACGTGACCGGACGTTTGGTCGCCTTCTTATTTTTTTTACATTTTACTCACTGGCTGCCATTGAAGTTGATAGACATCCAATCCATTTTGGATAGGAAGGGCGGATGAACGAATATTCACAATGCATCCTTTCCTCATCCTCAGTTTTAAGCGGCAAAGGAGGCTCAAGTTGCTCCTCTTCCTCATTCCAAGCACGTACATCCTCCATTCTGACAAGGACAGAATTTATGAAAGCCCAAAACCCACCATCATCGCACTCCTCAGGTAAGTTCCTTACTTGCGTGAAGATTTTGCTCAAATTTGTAAACCCTCGCTGCACGACGCCCGTCGCCACCCTGACGAGCCTCCGAATTCTTTACACGTGCTTATGTAGTGGATGCTGCTGTTTGTTTGCTATGTTCTCAGGTGCTCCTATATGCAAATTCTTGACACCTGCAAACACCTGAGCGTGTTGCCAAGCCAGATTGTCTGGGAATGCTTCGAGGCTGGAGACAAAGCCGTGATGTTATTTACTAACATGCCATCTAATTACAACTTGGGCCCACTTTGACGTGAGTGTTGCAGCCTATTTGGCTTTCTACTTCTTCTGAAACACTGAGAAATAGCTTAATTCCCTGAAGGTTAAATAATACTAATACGGAAAAAAAACTAGTGTTGCACCGATACTGAATCTTATCTTATCTTTTTGCTGTGAAATGACACAAAAGTTTAGATTTCAATGAGTAGCTGTAAAGGAACTGTCTTGTACTTCAACATGAAACAACGCATTTTTAGTTTTTTGTGATGATTATGTTTTAAAACCCCACAATGCACTGAATTAATGAAGCGTGAACCGCAATGGAGAAGGGTTATTCAGTGATACGAGTTTTATTGATATTCATAAATGCAAAGATAGCTCGTGGGAGGTTGGGTGTTTGAAAAGTAGATTTTTGTAGCAAATTTTCGGGCATCCCCTGCTCTGAATGGTCTCTAGGTACGTATGTGTGCGTGTGCGGTCGATTGGTCGCCGGTCTTTTGTTCGCCGGTCTTTTGCTCGCAGTCTTTTAGTCGCCCGGAGCGCGACAACGCGACCAAAAGACCGGCGACTAAAAGATCGGCGACCAAAAGACCAGCGACCAATCGACCGTGTACCGTATGTGTGAGTGCGAATGATTGTTTGTCTCGTTGTGCCCTGCAATTGGCTGGCAACCAATTCAGGGTGTTGAAAAATAAATAAATAAATGAATGAAAAAAGTACATATGCATATATTTTCCAAATGTGGCATCGGTAGAGAATTGGCCGATACCTTACAGCTAGGTATCATTATTGAATCATTATTAGATGTGACCCAAGTAATACCTACGACCAGTCATGACAAGCAATTAGAAGCCACTCATCTTTGCTGTGACTGGTGGACGATTTGCATACAGACTGCAGTCTTGTCGTCTTTAAGTGACAGATGATCAGCCCTAAGCGCAGGAAAACCAAACGACTGTAAAAAGAAGACACTTGCTGGCAGATGACAAGGCTGTTTTTTTTTTATTTCAAACCATGTCCATTTAATAAGACAGAGACAATAAATTATAACAACGGAAAAAGCAACGTAATAGACACACACAAGAAGGGTTGGCATGGGACGCTCCCAAGCGCTGCAGGCGTCAGTCAATGCACAAGGTTTTCTGAAAGGATGTAAACATGTTTGGTCTAGAACGCATGTTTGGCATTCTTTGAGTGGCAGTTTTTCCTTTTTTTGTGTTTTTTTATTTATTTATATTTGCTTGCATGGTTGCTCAAATGCTTGCATTTGCACTTTGTGTTGGTGGAAGAGTTCACTAGGCAATTAGTAGAAGGCATTCCCTTAAGGCAGGGTTGCCCAAACTGGGGCGACGGGACTGAAAATGCAATTTGTCACGCCGTGTGCTTGATAATTTTTTTGTCTTTTATGTATATTCTCAATTTACGTAGGTATCCAGTTTGTGAAACCCTGCCTTACAATAGAAGAGTCCATTTACAGAGGAAAAAGGCAAGAACAGGTGTTATAGTATGTCATAGTTCCTTGAGAAAAAGCAGGAGGAGCGGTAGCATTAGTAGTAGCATTACTATTTCATTAACCTAGTAGAAAACACCCCGAAAAAATCAGCCCCCAAGCCCGGGCAACGGGAAATTTGATAGATGTGTATCGTGGACAGACCCACAAAAAGTCTCAGAAGCCATGACCGAAACGACACGGGAGTGGAGGGGGCAATTTTAAGGTCATTTTGGTCATTTCCAGAAATCCCTCAGACAGACGTGCTTAGAGATTTGGGTTTTTCAGCCCCAAAACTAAAAAAAATCTCAAGAAGCCAGAACTGAAATGACTGTTAATTTGGCCTGAAGTTTTAATGGCATTTTGATCGCTTATAAGAGTACTCAAAGATTGAGATTTTGTGAAAAATGAGTCCTGTGAACAAGTCTGGTTTACAAACCGGGAATTTGTGTATCACAGGTAAACCCACAAAAAAAGTTTAATGAGCCTTTGACTTAAATAGGGACATTCTGGCTATTTTTGGTTGTCCATCAAAAGGACTATTTGGGAAGATTTTATCCAATTATTCCAAATGAGAATTTGGACGATTGGTGCAAAAATTATAAGGGATTTGAGTTTTCATTATTTTAAGAAAGGGCCACAAATTGTAACTTTTGGAACTCAATAATAATTCCACTTCGAATCATTATATACAATTTTTGGAGGTCTCAATATTGTTCAAAACAAACCAGTTTACACGTGTCTGTATTCCATTAGAAAAAAATAGTACTATAACGGCTTTGAACAACACCTCTGGAAATTTCATGAGCCCCCAGATAGTTAGATGTGATAGATGAATAAACAGTACATTAATCAACAACCCTTGACACCAGGTTCAAAAAAAAATTTGGACACGTCTATAATTTACCCGTCTTTAAGACAAAATTCCAATTTGTGGGAATTCTGGTGCTCGTACTTTGAGAAATCCTACTAGAGAACTTGGCCAAACAGGAAGTTAAACAAGGCATTAACAATTTCACACAATTGCAGGGATTCTGTAAGTGGGAGGAATTCTTCATCTTACATTAGGATGATATTATCAACGTGAGCTGAGTTTTCAGTCCCCCGACAATCTTTCCTGCAATGCATCTCGGATGAATTGTTTCCAAAAATATCAAAAAGTAGAATGCGGAATGAAACCTATAGAAATAATAAGTAAACAAGCCATTTTTGTATTTACACTACGTACAAGTTACACCGCTCATCATCGTCTTTGCGCATCCATGGCGGGTCCATCTCCTTTCTGATAGTCGTTGGTTTTTCTGTGTGTATTCTGTGGGTGTGTGTTCGCGTGGGTGTGAAATGACGCCTGGAAAAAGCGGTAGACGAGATTCGAAGTCACCTTGCTGCGAGAATCGGGGATAAGAACGGTGTGTGCTTCCCTCCGGTGGCCAGTTGGGGAAAGCCACTCAGAGGTTATCTCCCGGTTGGTATTGAGGCTCTGTGGCGGTGAAGTAGTCCTCCAAAAAGGCCTGAAGGTACTCAAAGGTGGGCCTCTCCTCGGGGTCTTTCTTCCAGCACTGTACCATGAGCTCGTGGAGCGACGTGGGGCAGTCCTGCGGGCAAGGCATACGGTAGCCCCGTTCCACTTGCTCCAGCACCTCGCGATTGTTCATGCCTGCGTCGAGAGAGGGTAGTTCGTGTCAAACCTTGACCTTGAGTTAATGACTTTTATGACGTTTATATTAATGACACTGCCACATTGCAACCTTGTCCTGATCGGACCAACCGTGTCCACGGCATCGTAACTGTATGATTTCTTCCGAGTCAGGAATAAAGTGCATGAGGTTCCACATTTAATCATTCATGAAAAACTCACTAGAGCGCCGGGCGGAAAATGGTCCACCGTCTATTTTTAGAGGGTTGAACCGCTTTCGGATTCGCTCGCAGCCATTTTTGGCAGTGTTATCTGTTTAAATGGAGTACCAGAAGGGGAGCGAATAACAACTAGGAATGGGGATTAACCCCAACATTTACCTGGACTACGAGCATACCGTATTTTCACGACTATAAGGCGCACCGCATTATAAGGCGCACCCTCAATGAATGACACATTTTAATTGTTTTTCCATATATAAAGCACACTGGATTATAAGGCACCCTGTCTATTTTGGAGAAAATTTAAGACTTTTAAGTGCGCCTTATAGTCGTGAAAATACGGTATCTTTTATCACACGAATTGCCTTGCATAATGCAAGATGGCGGCCTGTTTTTAGCACCGCATGCCTCGTTGGATTTCAATGTATGCATATGAAAAGAGGCCACATAAAAAGAATAAATGGCACGCCGCACGTACCTGGATAAGGCACCCGGCCCTTGGTTACGAGCTCCGTGAGCAGGATGCCGAAGGACCACACGTCGGATTTGATGGTGAACTTTCCGTAGAGCGCCGCCTCGGGTGCGGTCCACTTAATGGGAAACTTTGCACCTAAAAAAACAAATGGACAAGTTTATTTTTATTAAATTCAAGTATCGCAAATCTTTGTGGTGTGTATTGTTTGAACAGATTGGACGTCAGTAGATTTGTGACATTTCGAGCTATTGCAGCTGTAGGAAGATTGTTGATGTGGTTTCTTTAAATTGAGAAGTGGTAATACACCAAAGTTAATTGTGGTTCATTTTTAGAGTAACTCTAGTTCGTTTATGGGAGTCAATGAGTTCATTAATTTCCTCTAACTTATAATTGCTGAAAAATGATTGTAAGATCCCGCAATGATGGCACCATTTGTTATTTAGGGAAGGGCCTATACAGATAATAAAGGTTCAAAGCAACAACAAACCAATCCATATACTAGCATAACTTATTCAAAACTTGAATTCAATGTAACCTTTTAACCAAGTTCAGAGTGTACATATTTCTACTTACTACTACTACTTTTAAAGTACTATTTTAACTCATTAGCCTTCAATAATGCCAATAGATCCATTTGAACTGTTAAGGTTGGACAGCAAAGCATTTTTAAGTCAGTCCATGTCCTCAACGACCAAAAAAAAGCATTTCTTTGCATTTTTCCAGACACAAACATGCGTTTGCATCTATTTGTTCAGTTTGTGGTGCTTGCGATCTTCGACTATGACAAATCACTACCTCATTTGTGAACGTATAGCCCCAAAACACAAACATATCTTCTATGACTCCCCCTTCATTTTCACGAGAAGGTTGAACGAGTCCACTTTCATCAGCGTATTCTACCTTGCCTGGCGGTGTACTCGTTGTCCTCAATCAGCCTGGCCAGACCAAAGTCAGCAATCTTACAAACCAGACTGTCTCCGACCAGGATGTTGGCAGAGCGCAGGTCTCTGTGGATGTAGTTCATCCTCTCGATGTACGCCATGCCAGCTGCCACCTGGGAAGTCCACTCTTTTAATTCCTTTCATCGTATCAGGGAATGGCTTTCAAAGTATTAATGCTGAAAACCTTCAAAAACTCAAACACAGACGCTACTCTCTCTTTTGTTGTTGTTAGACTTGGGCTTTTAGAAGTAGTGCATAAATGGCCAACTATTGTTATCTATCCTGTTGTCCTTTATATACAGTATTCTATTAGAAATCCATCAAGTTTATGGTTTCTTACAATATTTTCTTGGCTAAGCTAAATGCCTTTAAATGTGACAGAAGTATTTTGGTATATCCTGTTTTGTCTCACATTTAGAAGAAAGTTGTAATTATGATGTCATACCTGAGCCGCCATGTCCACCAGATTTGGAAGTTTCAGGCCTCGTCCCTCGCCGTCTTTAAGGAAGTCTAACAAACTTCCTGCAATTCAGAAAACATAACATTATTCCTCTGTTATCTTTTGTGCTATTATACATCACCATATCAATATATTGTCTTACCGCTATTACAGACCTGTCATGCAGATTTTACTATGTGACACGTCTTGACAATTCACGTAATATTCACATTCTTTTATACCAAAAAAGCATGTGCAAGGGGTGGAGAAAAACCAAATGGATAAATAGACAGACACAGAATAATAGTTGACTTGACTTGAAAGGTGTTTAATTGAATGCAACTCGTCACTATGTTTGTTCCGTTAAAGTTCCTCCACACCACTTTGCCGCATTCACTAACTTGCTAAATGATACCATATGGGAAGCGTTAAAATGTACTTGACTGCACTGTACATTTCCATGACCTCTCCTCAGCGCGCACCTCCCTGACACAAACTCCCTCCCTCAACTTGCAAACAGACGTCGTTCCTTTACAATTTCTTTGACTGAGCCGTATCATATGGGATAAATTTCAAATGACACGACAGTGAATTTTTTAAACTGTCTTTCACACAACCACTTATCCATTTGCAAAAAGATAACATAACATTTTGCCTGGTATTGAACTTTTCAACGGGTACCATGACAGATAGCCCGGACCAATATCAACAACAAAAATGTCTGTACACTGGTTTTTCTATTCTTTTACCAGTTCGCGAGCAATCCAAGCTGCCGTGGAATTGAATTCACCTTGCGTGCCTTTGAATATAAACACTTGGGAAGCCCACCTGCTTCCATCGCTATAGTCAAGTCTGCCTCAGCGACGTTCTATATGCGGAAGACCCCTACTGCTTGCTTCGTGTGCTTCCATGAATTATGTAGATAGATGACACGTGGGGACGAGCTCAACGATATAATATTGATGCGGTTATGCCTTACCTTTATTCATGTACTCCGTGACGATGTAGATGGGCTCCTCCGAAACCACGGCGTACAGCTGGACCAGCTTGTCGTGCCGCAGCTTTTTCATGATTTGCGCTTCCTCTAGGAAAGACTCGGGAGACATGGTGCCTGGCTTTAGGGTCTTCACCGCCACCTTGGTGGTGCCGTTCCATGTGCCTGGGAAATTACAATGATCTCAGATTAACAAAGCAAATATACAACCCCAGTAACAAGAAAAAGAAAACATTAATTGACACTTACCCATCCAGACTTCCCCAAACTGTCCGTTGCCGAGACGCTTAATGAGCTGCAGTGACTCCCGTGGGATTTCCCACACGTCTTTGGTCTTGACGGACAGGTCTGTCAGACGGGGCATGCCTTTGTGGCAGGGCACGATCAGCCGGCAGCACAAACCTGCCGCCCTCGCTGCCGGACGGAGACAGGAAGGCGTCACTCACGCATGTGGGAAGCTTTGACTGTAATTTTGCGTGACCGGACGTTTCGTTAAAAGACGTTTGATCCCCGGACGTTTGGTCGACCGAACGTTTGGTCGACCGGACTTTTGGTAGAACGGACGTTTGGTCGCCGGGTTCGCTCGCTGTCAAATTATGACAGAGAGTTTACTGTTGATATTTTGATATTAGATATTTAGATATTAAACTCACTCTCTCTCTCATGATTATAATTTTGAGAGCTGGTTTCAACAGCAACAACCCGGCGACCAAACGTTCATTCTACCAAACGTACGTCCTACCAAACGTCCGTTCTACCGAACGGCCGGTCGACCAAACGTCCGGTCGATCAAACGTCCGGGGACCAAACGTCTTTCGACCAAACGTCTGAGTACTGCAATTTTGGCGTCGGCCCCAAGGCGGACTCTTGGCCAAAGCTTACCAGAGTAATGGTGCACCAGCTGCTGAAGCGTCTCGAACTGGGCTCGGGTGGTGATGTAGTAACCGCCGCTGTCCAGTTTGCGAATCTTGTAGTGTTTCACGTGGTCTCCCTTGATGTCGTCCCAATCCTGAATGGAGAGGGAGTAAGCCCCTGGAAACGGGAGCACACGTAAAGATGGGCCTCTCATCCGAGATCAAATTAGAGCGTAAAGCTAATTAAACTCGTTTGCCGCCGTTCTTGGCGATAGACGTGCAATCCGTCTGAAACGGGATGAACGGCAGGGGGCTTAATAGGCGGCACGTGGTGGTTGGTACCTTTGGTTGTCTCGCTTTCCCGAATGAGGAACGTGCCTCTGGCGTTGCCGCTGGACAGCAGTTGTCGCTCCGCATCCTTCCGGCCCAGTTTACCAAAATACCAGCTGGGGAAAGATAGTTATTGTGAAGCATCAGGCTTTTTAACCATCTTTCATTTTTCATTGCAGATGTTAGATGAAACCTGAAATATTAATGACAGGCCAGGCTATGCGACTGTCATTGATATATATATACGTATATATATATGTCCATAAAAGAGGGGAGAAAATAGTCCTACTTACTCCTCGGCTTGGATGGAGTCCACCGGAGCGACATAATTACTGGGAATATAACCAGTTCCACCTGTGGTAAGGGAGCGCGCCTCCCACCAGTCGCCCTCTCTGAAGGGAATGACGAGAGACAGGAAGTGAGCGGCGCATTTGCCTGCTTTACTGACAGTCAACACAAAACCTATGACAGACTTTACAGTGCCATATTAGAGTGGTTTTCTCACAAAAAGTAACATTATCTCTGCTTTCTAGTCTAAAATCTCATCTTTGATTATTTAGTACAAATTTGGCATTCACTTGAAAATAAATGTGCTGTTGTGGGCTCTTTTTTAAGCCATGAGTGGGCAGACGAGCAAATGCCAATTCTTACATTTGCGCCTATGAACACTGCCTAGCAACAAGCGGAAACATGTGATAAGACCAAGAACAAAAAAATACTGAATTCCTCTAAAGTGTGTTCCCATGAACCGTTTAAAAAAAAAAAAAGAGTTTTAGAAGATTTGGAATGTCTGAAAAATATAAAGATTTATTTGTGACGTGTACCGCATTTTCCGGACTATAAGTCACACTTTTTTTTCACGTTTTAGCTGGGCCTGTGACTAATTCTCAAGTGCAACATACATGTTATTTTTTCCTGTCTGACCACGATAGCCTGTTATGCTTTTTTCTCAAAATATAGTTATCTACAAACTGTTATGTTAACAATGCCTATTCAGCTTATTTTTTTCCATTTTACTTTTGTTACTTTAACATATGTTTGTCTTGGCTTCTCATAAAAAAAATGCTCTCCCAAAAGTACAACTTCAATATTTATTTTTTCCTCTTCATTGTGCATTTTTTGGGCTGGTGCAACTTATACTCAGGCGCGACCTATAGTCCGAAAAATACGATATACTACATGACATTTTCATCCTTTACACTGGAAAAACGATACTGAAAATGTCCTCTAATTCTTGAAGATAGCATGTCATGTGCAAGTGTTTGGTGAGCACATCTTTTTAATCAAAATACATCTGCTTGTGGTCCTGTCCAGATTGATCACGCAAAGGCAACTCCGCCCTGCGTTGCTGTCATGCAGATGTTTCTCAGCTTACGTGCTGTTGAGGATCTGGAACCTCTCCCCTTTCCTGAAGCTGAGGTCATCATCGGTCCGAGCTTCGTAGTCGTACAGAGCCACGAACAGCGTCACCCCTGTAAGTAGAACAAAGCCATGAGATTAGTGATTGATTTGTAGATGGAAGTACTCCATCTGGGGCAGCAGGATCTGGACCTCCTGGAGGAGGAGCTGGAGGGCATAATTGGGAAAAAGCCAAGGGTGGTCTGAGTTTAGTCTGCTGTCACTTTCATGGGGTTTGTGCCAAGTCTGTCCTTAGTATGTTAGGCTTTTCTTGTGGTTTTCAGTTATTGGGTCTGTTCATATGTTAAACATATGCGGGACTTGGTAGAAAATGTCAAAGCCTCCCACACTATTTTTCTTTTCATCTCATTTTCTGCTTTTCTTCACAAACTAAATGCGGCTTATGATCTTTACTACTATTGTTTCTTTTGATCACATCGCTATGTATATATATATTTTTTGTAAGCGATTCAGCAGGTGCTTACTACTACTAAAGCCATGTCATCTGGTTGTAATCGCTGTGAGCCAATGAAAAAGCAATGCTCACATTAGCAATAATTGCTTATTAGGGACAGTGTCAGAGGGTGCTACATTGATTTATTCATATGGAATAAGGATTCATTTGACATATGGGCTCAATGTTTTCAAATCAACAGGATATACACAAGTGCCTGAAAATTCCATGCAGTACCGTGTCTCTGCTTTTTGGTTCTCCGATTTGCTTTGCGGGGCTCCAGCGATCATTTGGGTCATGCTACTTTCCGTTAAATCGCAGCTAGTGGACATCTGTCTTATGCTGGCTCGATGAATCTATTAGGAGTGGCGGGTCGTGACAAAACAAAATTTTTCTCTTGTGACGGACCTTGTTTGAGATCATTTGCAATCCCCAAAAGTAGGCCAGAGTGTCTCCAAGGCGGTGCTGAAAAGGTTAAAGGGGTTTACAAGGTGCTACTATAAGTAGAACATGCTGAGAGAAGGCATTTTATTTTAATTTTGTAAAGTCAACATGTTTTGCCTGATGTGCCTCTTCCAAAGAGTTTTTTTCTGCCTTGAGGAAGTGGTTGAAGCAAGTATAAATAGGAAACCCAGGCCAGCATTTTTGGTCTACGGGCGACACTCTGATTCGGGTTTGAATCTGACACTTGGTGTATAGTTTATGGTTTGGGTTTATGCTAAAACACAAGACTTTAAGACTGCCTTGAAACATTTTTAGTCCATAAATTCATGTGCAGTGGTGTATTCCTCATACTGTCATTCGATGAAAACTATGTACTATACAGATTGCCTTAAAAATTCCTCAGTGTGCAAAAAGGAGGCAAATCCTTGGGGAGAGATGCATATTTATTTGTACCTGGTGACTGAGATAAGGCATGAAAAATAGCTGAGAATGCTATTTGAGAGCGTGGCTGTTACTTGCCGCCACTGAAATCTCACCTGTTCCTCCTCGCGAGCGCAGAGTGCCCGACTGCGAGGATGTGTGAACACCCCCAAAGACGGTGACCCCTTGCGGAGCCCCGCCGCCGCCTCCGCTGTGGAAGTTGTTGTAATTGGGGATGGTGGTGACCCCAAAGCTCGGAGGGTAATGCTGCGGCGTGGGCTCGGAGCCATAGCGGTAGCCGGGGTGGTGCGAGAGGCCGGCGTCGCGCTCGTCCGTGAGTTTGGCTGCGTCTTTATCCTTGCATTGGACGCAGCCCATTCTCTAGGTTCTGAGGAGGAAACAGACGTGGAATCGGGAAAGAGGGGGGAAAGATGGAGCATTAGAATGGCTGCCAAACGCCAGTGGGGAAATTCTGATTCAATCTTCCTTCATTTCGGCGCCTGACTCGGAGGCTCGGCGCTGGTCGTTGGAACAATCTTTCAATTAGACTGAAATTAAACTGCACGTCTAATTACACAGTATAACATATTGTGGTGGGAGCTGTACTGAATCATCCTTTTCTGTCTCAACATTGTCCCATCATTCTCTTTTCTTTTTTATATAGTATTTGGAAGGTATTAGTGTCACCAACCAATGTTCCCTCTAATTTTTTGTTTGTCTGGGCAGAAAGACAATCTCCCTGAGCACACTGAGTACCGGTGTGAGCAACATCATCATTGCTCGCTATGGGCACACACCAGTATCACACCTGCCATAAGCAGGTGCATGTCTACTACACATAAATGATTTAGTAATAATAAAATGTAATGATTAATATCTATGAATGGGCGGCCCGGCGGATGAGTGGTTCGCGCGTCGGCCTCACAGCTAAAAAAGGGATTTTATTTTGTGCGCTCCATATGATTTACTGTGCGCAGAGAAGACGAGAGTAGTGCGCAATTGCGCACGCGCGCAGTTTAGAGGGAATATTGGTCACCAACTCCTATTTATCAGTTTGATGCGAAAAAAATCCACTTTGGGCTGCACTTGGCTTGCTTTTAATTTCTAGCAGCACAGCCGCCCTCACTGGAGGACTTTACATTGTATTTAATTGTGTTTATTTCCTCCTCCCTCGCAGCCACACACACACCGGCTGTGGGCACATGGCTGCCACGCTTGCCAAAAACACGTGGACTTATATGAGAGTGTGTTTTTGCATTTGAGCCGCTTAAAAAAAACCTGCATATGGCAGACAGGTCGTTTGTCTTTTATCAGCGTTAGCAGCCGGTTGAACTGGCTAATGGCAAATTGTTTACAGTCGCTGAGGATGGAGAAGTGCCAACCTGAGCACGTCTTTGATTAAGACTCTTCTGTCAAAGTGTGCAAAAAAAAGCATGATGATTTGTTTCGAATTCTTAATGTAGGGGAATGTAATTTAATTATAGAGGAAATGGATAAGTAGCCCTTAGGATTGTACGAGGAATGTCCTGGGTGACACTGGAGCCCCGAAATGGGAGTTAGTGTTTGAGCCAAAAGTAACATTGTGTGACTGAATTCCTTCAGCTCTGTTTAGCATTTACAAGAGAAAACCAGCCCAAATCGCCCCCTCGGCCCCGTTCCATGCACACCCCAGGGGACGGTGCGAGGGGAAGGATAAAGCTGGTCGCTATTTAAAATGTAACAGATAGAAAGAATCCTGAACTTTACAACTGCATCTTAGACAACACAACTACAGTCTTCCGACATAGGGAGGAAAAGTCTGAAGCAAGAGACGGAAGAACGCATAGTTTAATTCTCTTAAAATTGTCATTAACAAGCTCATCTGAGAAAAAAAGTGGGGGAACAAACCGTTATAAAATGATGTATACTTGAAACTAGCAAAATAACACTCATTTGAAATGTATTGAGGATACTCTATTTTCGTGGTACAACACAATTATATGCAGTAAAATGCACTATGCATTGGACAAATTCCTTTCTAATTAATTTGAGCTTTTTGTCCCGGAAGAATTGGGCCTTATAGCTTAAGGATAGCAATGATTTGATGAGTTTAGAAGCTATTAGATACCAAAAAAGCATGTATTACTTCTACAAGGGGTACAATGTTATTCTCAAGGTCAAATCTGGGAATAGAATAATACTCCAGTCTTAAAATGTTACGCATCCCACTTGACCTCTTTACAGCTAATGAACTATTTAGGGTTTATTGACATTGGTATGACTTTACATGTAAATGTATGAAGTATTTCATCGGAAATACTGTAGTAGTGTCCAGAAAATCTTTGGTTCTCCTTCCTAATTAAATTTTACGTTAATGCTGTCATGCATTTCGGTCTATCCTGTTTGTGATATTCGACAAACAGACTTGCACAGCGGAATGACATTGATGGCAATAAACAACAAATCCATTTGAAGTGGGACAAATGGATTGGACATTTAATTAGGTGACTCTCTAAAACCATGAAGAAGCCTGTAAAGAGGATTATCTTTCATTTATGCCAGGAGACCCTTTACTTTTTACGCTGCAGTTCAACTTGAGTTCACCAATTTACATTAATTCTAGTTGTGTCTTTGTTGTCTGACAACGACGTCTGTTAGTACTCCAGATGATAGATGTTGTCAAAAACAAGACTACAGGATCGCCTATTTAGTTTCAGGCCAAGACAGATTCTCCAGCCTTTCTCAAGAATTAAAATGGAATTGAACTCACTAAAATAAAAGTCTTAATTTAGGCATGAGCGCATTTACACACACGTGCCTGGAGCCGTAACAAGATACATGTCCATTTATAGTAAAGCTGTGAGATCAATATAGTAAATTAAAAGGCGAGTCATGAGAGGGAGGTTCACACAGTGTGTCTTATTTATACTGTGTAAAATACAGCACACTAAAATAATTTTGCTGTTGGCGTGAAACAATGTGCTAATAATCTCATTACTTTAGGAATTATGCCAATGCACAATTCAAGCATTTTATGACGTCGCAAATGTTGAAAAGTCTCCAGGTTTGCCATTAGGCTCGCTGGAAGATAGTTTTTTTCCCCCCGTTGAATCAAGTCGAGATCTAGTTTCCATTTTACATCTTATCTTTCTATTGAACTCTTATAAATGATGACTTTTTACACTAGCTCTTAAAAGAAACAATATCAAAAGGCGTCCAAAAAGCAATATTCCTAACTGTGTGTGGGTATAGCCATGGTACACGGTCGATTGGTCGCCGGTCTTTTGGTCGCCCGGAAGGTTATTGATAATTACCATTTAAATCGTTGCTCAAATTCCCTAAATACAAACTGCGAATGAATATTTAGTCATACTTAATGCCCTATTAATTATTAGGCTAAAGAAAAGCTCCAAATTTCCTGGACTTTTATTGTTTTTTGTTGGAGAACTTGTTAAGACCCTGACTGACGTAGCTTCTTAAAGGGACAACGCATGTACAAACTCTTATACACTCACACGTTCACTCAGTGAAACTGCTCATGGCCGTTGTTGGCTTTTATTGATGACCATGTTGTTTTACCTTGTTTTGTCGCCGGTCTTTTGGTCGCCGGTCTTTTGGTCGCCGGTCTTTTGGTCGCCGGTCTTTTGGTCGCCCGTTGTCGCGGTCCGGGCGACCAAAAGACCGGCGACCAAAAGACCGCGATCAAAAGACCGCCGACCAATCGACCGCACACGATAGCCATGCATCTGCTCTATTGATTACCCTCTAAAATAAGAGCAAATATTGTTGCAATTTGGTCTTTGCAAATATACAGCATTCATTCTAAGGCATTTTCAAGTCCTTAGCTTGAAGCGAAGAAGTATCCCTTAATAATGAGGTCACACCTCCCACACCCCACCACTCACTGACGTCAAACGTGATCTTATTCAACTCCGCAATGCAAAGTCAAACTGCGAGCGTCACTTGTCAGGCCGTGTTGACACGAAACCACAATCATCCCCATTATGGCGGCAGCGCCCAGCCGAATAGTTACAATATTTGCTTGTGTCGGACAAGCGAATTCATTCAGTGTATTAACAAGAAGACAATGCTCGCATTTCACCAGGCTACAAGATTAGCCGGACAATGCAGGCCAGTGTTGCCTTTCTAAAGTGATCTCTATGAAAAGAGTAACTCATTAAAAAAAAGAAAATGCTCAGCAGAGCTTCGCACAAAGTCGATGTGTGAGAGCCTGATGCTCTTTCTTAAAGTGCGTGAAATCTTCTGTCCGCGTGGCAACATTAATAGGGGCCATCATGTAATGCTAAAAACAAAAAGAAGAATATAACCCACACAATTACAGTAAAGCAGGTATATTGTAAGGCCTATGTAACATAATGCACTGTTTAACTTTGAATTTTACCGTCACCCTAAACCACTTGTGTCAAAGTGGCGGCCCGGGGGCCAAATCTGGCCCGCCGCATCATTTTGTGTGGCCCGGGAAAGTAATCATGAGTGCCGACTTTCTGTTTTAGAATCAAATTAAAATGAAGAGTATAGATGGATATTACATTTCCTGATTTTCCCCCTTTTAAATCAATAATTGTCATTTTTTAATCATTTTTTTCTGTTTTTAGTTCAAAAATCATTTTGTATAATCTAAAAATATATTTAAAAAAGCTAAAATAAACATTGTTTTAGATCTATAAAAACTGAATATTCCGGTCTTTTAATACAGTTCTTTTAATCAATTTATTTTTAAAAAATCTAAAATGGTCCGGCCCACATGAAATCGAGTTGACCTTAACGCGGCCCCGTGTCTGACACCCCTGCCCTAAACTATTAGAAAATTTAAAAAATATGGAAATTATTATTCATTTTAATAGCCTTGCATATAGAATGCAATTAACATTAGGGAACAATATTTTTGGAAAATAAATAGTTCAAAAATTCTAAATAACATCATTACTTAAGGCTATCTCAACTAGCTATGGGCAGGAGGATAGGTTAGGGTTAGCCCGCTAGCCAATTGCAGGGCGAAAGGAGACAAATGACCATTCACACTCCAATCAGTGCCCAATCAGCCAAACCATGGGAGCAAACCCACATAGACAAGGGGACAACACGCAATCTGCAAAATGGAAGGCTAGAGCCCAGAATTGACGGTGAAGCGGAGATGCTCATCTTCAGTGGCGCTACATTTTGCAACTTATATTTATATTCGTAGTCTTTTTTTTTAAACAAAACAATTACCAAGCAAGAATAAACTCCCTATGTAGTCCACTTTTTGTCCAAAGTCAGATGGGATAGGCTCCGGCACCCTGTGACCCTGATAGCGTTGAAAATGATTGAAGGAATGATTGCTTCAAGGATGAAAGCGTCATACCATACCACAAGGGCTCTCTTACTTTGCCCAATGGGGGTTTTAGATCAGGGGATTACATTGTTTATGTTTAAGATTGTAGGTTTATCATCCCTATTAGCTATTCATTTATTTGTCCTATATTTTATTGTCATTCTTGGGTCTGTGAAGCTCTTTGGTAACTTGCTGTGGCTAAGGGCTGAATAAGTAAATGTGACCTGACTATTGTAGAAAGGGCACAAAAACACAGATGGGGGAATTTAAGATTAGTCAGTGGCAAAATACTTTACTATATTTCCTTCTGTAAGACATAATGAAAACGAAAATGGCCCATAATAGAAAAACATTTGGAGGCAAATGGGAAAATTTCCCCTTATTTTTCAGGATTAATTCCAACGCTGGTTTTCACTGCAGGATTCAAATTTATTTCCAGATCTTCTGCCAGTGGTAGAGGGTAATTGTTGTCGTAGTAATACATTGGAAAAATTGACGCACTGCAATTCGGGCAATCATTATAGGGTAGACAAAGCAAGGAATGACGTACGGGAAGTACAAGTGGGTCAATCAGATAGTTTGTCTGATCAAAATGGGAGTAGTAATCAATTAAATGGTTTGAAATTTCATCGATTGAGTGAAATTGACTGTTGCTAAAAACATGATGACAACTTAGATGAGCAGTTGCGTGCCAGATGTGCTTGTGTAAGAAAATATGACATTTTGAATTTACAAACAAATGGTAAGCAGGTCAATAGTTTAGAAAAAGTCGATTTTTTTTAATGTCACTTTTGGCGTGTAGACATGCAGGTCATCTTTTCATGTTTTCAGAATTAAGGTCACCGCGAACCTAACAAGGTCAAGTTGTAAAAAGTCTTTGTAATATTCCGCTAAAGTTTTAAAGAAGTACTAAATCATTCAATAACATTCTACTCGTCAATTACATTTTTTAATGGGAATAGCCTGATGCTGATTTACGGCGAGGTTGAAAATAGTTTTATTTCCATTCTATCACCAGCAGATGGCAGAGATGCAACAATTTGAATCAGGCATCAGTCTTGTTTTTGAATCTTCATTGAGATAATTCAGGGAGATATGGCTGCATTTTAATTATATCACACATTGCCTGCTAGTTTAAAAAGCGTATTAATTGATAAATATAATCATAGCACAAAAAGTCTGTGATTCTTAACAACAACCCCAACAGCTCTAAAATTATTGGCATTGAATTGGAAAGTGTGAACTTAAAAAAAATGCAAATGTAATTGAATTAGAACTATTATTTGAAATATCTTCAAATCCACGCAAGCATTGCATGTGTGTATTTTCCCACATATCCAATGTTTATGACTGCATGCATCTTTCAGGCCATCAAGTCATCCTCCTCCTCATCCTCCTCCTCCTCCGCTTCCTCATCATCATCATCATCCTCGGTGTTTTGATTCCAGTTTAAGATGGACGGGCCGCCCTTGCAGACACTTGACACACATAACCCGATTAAAGGCTCGCTTTAATTGGCCATCAGAGGCAATTATTTGCTCCTAAATCAACAGGAGGCTGTCTGCGGGGGCCTTGTTTTCTACTGTTAGTGCGGTCAACGCGGCTCAGACTGCAGTGCATCCATCCCAGCTGCTGCAACACAAGAGCCCCCCCATCCACGGAATCCCATCGCAAAAAAATAGATATATTTTCTAAAATCCCCATCTCTCCCTAAGTCATCCCGATATAGGAAAAGAAGGGGAAAATGATGGCACCAATTGAAATGCAACTCGCGAGTAGGAAAATAAATGAAACGTGCTTACCGGAGAGGAGGGTGGGTTGGTGGTGGTGGTTGTGGTGGTGGTGGTGAGGAAGGAATTAAACTAATCCATCGGAGTTCCCGGCCGGTGATTATTCGTCTGCTTCCTCAATAATGTCTATATTTTTTCTCTTTTTTTGCTTTCTTCAGATAGAGGCGGAGTAATGGAGGAAAAGGAGACGGAGAATGAGGGGGAAAGAGGATAGCGGTGCCCGTCACTGCCGACTTGGGAGCTCCCGGAGCTGCTGCCGTGCGTACATACGCCCGTGACGAGGGCGTCAAGATTGCGGTAATTACAAGCATCATTTCCGGTTTTTTCGCATTACAAAGTAAAGGCATGCTAAAATAGGAAAGGCTAGAAAAGGAGCGAGCGTTCTGCGCTTGGAATGTATTCGTTTCGAATACAGACGTTGTTTAATACGATTATAAACGGGGAGAAACAATTAGACAAGAACGGGAAAGACAATGTTTAAGTACTGAAAAGAGGGGCGGTGATTTTATGTTGTAAACTCGCGCCGTCTTTGGGTTATCTTGCATCAGCCTCCCTTGTTGTGGTGGACTTTGATTGACAGTTTGATTAGACCAACCACGCGTTACAACGGGGAGTAGACCCCGCCCCTTTCCCACTCCCTCGACCTGATTTGGAGTGACTGAATCCAGGGCAAAGCTCTAGTTGTCTTTTAAATAGCCAATGTTTAAAATAAAATCATGCAATTATTCAACATAACAATAATTCTCACCAGATCCAAAGGCACTTTCATAAGGTATCAATTCTATTCCTGTTGCACACAAAAATACAGATTTTTAACTGCTTCACCTTTCTCTCTCCCAGTTCCCTAAAGTGCTATGAAAACTCCAAAATTACCCCAATTTGACCAAATGGAGGAAATCAATCATTCTCCCATACTGCAAGGATCTGGTAAGTTTGCTAAACTTTACATAATTTTGCACACACTATCGTATTTGACACATGTTGAGGCAGAAATTTGAACATGTTGTGTGTAGGGATTTTTTTTGTGACATGTTGTGTATACCTTTACTATATAGTATGCTCTGATGCTGCAACAAAGTGAATATTATAAGTCTACACGCCCCTGTTTATAGTGTAGTTGGTCATATTTATACTATATATATTAAATATAACTTTTTTTTGAAAGGTATAAATAGTTTTGATATGGCCCTTTTTAAATATATATATATATATATATATATATATATATATATATATATATATATATATATATATATATATATATATATTTAAAAAGGGCCATATCAAAACTATTTATACCTTTCAAAAAAAAGTTATATTTAATAAGGAACCAAAAAACAAGCCATCCTTCATCCTTTATTTTGCACTTGACTTAAGTTTTTTTTCTAAGGCGGTAGCATGACTAAGACTCATCTTCCGTGCGTGCACGTCAAATTCGTATAGATGTGAATCCGCAATCCGTGCGTCGAACCACCCAATCTGAACCAGTTTTGTCCAGCTTTCTCCCTCCCTCGTAGTTTACATATTCATGCGGCTGCTCGGCGTGAAAATGGCAGCTTTGCATGTCATCACGATAGGACAATAATGAAGTGTGGCCTAGTTCGCCTGCACAGTGGACGTGGGAGGGCGGGAGCAGAAAAGTCACCCTAATCCTGCGCCGTTTGTCTGAGTGAACTCGGTCTCACCAGCATGCCACTCCTCTGAGCCCTCGATGTGCCGGGTGCCATTTTGGAATGGTTACCATGGAGATGTGGGTCACGTAGCAATGGTAGCTGCTGCCGGCAAAGTCCGAGTGCGGCGGGCTGGCTGGGTCAGGCTGCTGTGTGAACTCATTAGATGTGGGTCACTGGGAATGTCCAGCTGCAACAAGCAGATAAGATGCTATTATGCAAGACGAGGCAAGTTTGGGGCATATGCCATACATTTAGCATGTGTGCATGGCTTTAGAGATTGAAATGTCGCAACAGGAAAAAGATCTACAATGTGATCTTATATACTAGGGTGGAGCAAAGTATTTTTTTTGATAAATGGAGAAGTTAGTTTCTAATCTTTAAATGAAAGAAGAAAAAGAAACGAACTCAACAAACTCATTTTTACCGATATGCTGTAAAGTTCATGTTATTTTCAATCATAATTTGGGTGGTTTTCATTTACATGTGGTTGTTTCAGATATAGTTTAATTTTCTATGTTCGTTCATTTTCTGTACCAATAATCCTCACAAGGGTGATCCAAATGCCAGAGCCTATCCCAGCTCACAATGGGAAAAAGATGGACTATACTCTGAAAAGGTGAACAGATGTATGTTGATCATAAAAATAGTAGCATAATACAGGGATTCTAAGACACATTGTTTATCACAAGACTATTTATATATGATATACTGATTTAGGCCTCTATGTTTATATATTTACAATACTGTAAAAACATTTCAAAACAAAGAGAAAAAAATCTGCAAAAAATGTCACTACATAGTTTCCTACATTGATTTTATTTCAAACTTTAACCCCGAGCTAATGGAAAGGCCGTACTTAAGTGACTAGGTCCATCTAGTGTTAAAACTGAGAAGTGTAACAAAATGTAGGCTTCATTCAAACTTTTTGTGTGGGCCATATGCATTGATATTTTCACAATTTGCAGGAGGCCAATAAAAAAAACTAGTCTGGGTTCCGTGGTTTTGACACCAGTGATGTAGCAACCCATCTGAAACGCTAGTTTTAGTCATAGTAGTAGCATCAGCCTACATCGTGTAGTGTAACTACTGAGCTGCGAAGCTACGGTTAAAATCCTCGAAAAAGTGTCCAGACCGGATGCGAATTCACTCTAAAAGTATAAGTTTGTAGACGTATGTGTGTTAGCCATGTTGTCTTCCCTCCTATTGTCCTCTCGAGCCCCGCTCCAAGATGGCCCCCCCTCTCGCGCGCTCGTCTGCCCGCTTTGTGATTGGTTGGCTGTGACGTCAACGCCCGGGCGCCCATTCATCTGCCGCTTTGGGCGTTGTACTCCGGCGCATCTCATTCGCGGCGGGGCCAATTTCTCCGCTTCCCAAACTCCTCGCGACCTACACACAAAAAAAGGAGAGAGAGCGAATCGAGATTTCGTCTGCGATTTTTTTTCTCTCTCCCGCCGCATTTCTCGCACGTTTACGGTTAAAAGCTTCACCGCAGCTTTTATTGCCTCGTAAGGAGAAGAAGGACGTCGCCGCGTTTTGATTGTTTCGAGAGGCGAGCAAAAAGCGTCCGCGGTCTTTGTTCATTCATTGCATCGCTCGGGTTCCCTTTGTTGAACCAGCATGGGAGCACAAATCTCCAAAAACGCCGGAAAGGAAGAGGCTGCGGTCGAGAAACCCGGCGAGGCTGCAGCTTCTACTGCAGCTGCCAAGACTAACGGACAGGTAAGGTTCAATTTGAATTATTTAAAGCCTTAATTGTGATGGGGGGCAATGTGTTGCATCAATGGCGTGCTCCATGTTGGGCTCGCCGGTATCAGGAGAAAGTGGCCACCATATTGCTCATTTCACCCACTTTTGTCACAGGCATTTGAACGCCACTCGTCATTAAAACACTATATACACCCCGATGAGCAATTATTGCGACTATAATTGGCCTATTTAAAACGAAAATCCAAATAAGGCTTAATTGCTTTTTAATTGATCGCACCCCTCGGGGCTTCGTGGTTTATTAAACCACGGGAATTTTCAATCTATTTTGTTGTTTAAAATGATTTGCGTGGGGTCTTTCTCTGGTAACATGGCCATTTTTTTTATCCACGCCACGCCTTTGTTGCCAGATTGAGGGAGAGCCACGTTTTGTTTCCCAATGCTCCCAAAATACTCCAAGTGGAATGTCAATTCCTCGATCAGAATGCCAGAATATGCTGTTAATCGGACTTTTAATTGAAAATGAATGTGTTTATTGATTGAAACGGAAGGGAGAAAGCGTAAAACATCTTATTTCGTCGGGCCTCGAACACGTTAGACGGCCACGAACTCCCCCTTGGTGGTGATAAGGTGGTACTGCAAGTGAAAAGAAACTCCAGGATCTGTCGTCACTCTCCTAGCAACAGATGTGCTGCGGCTTTACCAGCTTTTTTTTCCTATTGGTCGAGAGCAATCGCGATTGGAATTAATTTGCAACTAGCGTAGATGCTAATAATTGCTCATTATTAATGAGATTTCCTTGGCAAAATGCTAAATATCAACTATAGATTTACCCTTAACTGTTTTTATCCTCTTTCCTTTAAACATTCAACATTTAAATGATTTCCCCCCCCCCCCCCCCCTGTGGGTATTGATACCGACCTTACCGAAGCATTTCTACCAACATTGGCATTGACAGATCAATACTCAAAACAGAATCTTAATTCTTGTATTGATTTTTGTTGTTGTTTTTAAATCCTCAACAGCAATGGCATAGATTGCTCAAGTCTTTGTCCATATCAAAATTAGTCTGTACTAGATGATTAACAGCAACTGGTACTCTCCTTAATCTTTACTTAGTGTATATGAAGACTCATTAGTATATATGGACTGCAGTAATTTTTGAGGTGGAATTCCACCGAGGCGTTCAAATTCAAAGCATCGTCATATTTGACACTCCCTGCTCGTGCCCCCAAAGGCCATCATGCTTTCTCTTACTATATCGCAAACCCTGAAAATCTTTGTTAAACAGGCTAATCCGCTGTGAAGCTATCACTAATTTCCTTTTCTGACCTGAGTGACCCCAAATTTTCTCCATGTTAGTTGTCGTCTGTATAAGCAATACATATAATAGCAGAGTGGAGGCGCCAATTTTCCATAAATTATCAGATTTGGGGCCAGTTGTTTATTTGATTTAATAATAAGGCTTGGGACTTTGGAAAGGCAAACATTACTCATTGGCCATTATCCCATAGTTTATAAGATACCAATGATCCGCTTCAGTTACTGTCATTTAGAGTCTATTTGTATTCAGGTTGTGGCTACTGGCATTTGTTTCTGACTTTTGCAAAGTAGTTGGAATATGCAAATTCTTTCACTTCCTGGCCACTGTACAACAGAGCCCCCCCAGTTAACTGGAAACAATGTCGTCAGTTAAGGCTATAATAAGTGGCCTCATTGACATATTTCTTAGAATTATTTTAGATGTTGATTTCTTAGAATTTTTTTAGATGTCCATTTCTTAGAATTTTTTTAGTATACACTACAGTTCTTGCCATCCCGTTGAACTCTTATACTTTTCCCTCTCAGGAGAACGGCCACGCCAAAAGCAACGGCGACGCCTCCCCGGCAGCCGAAGAGGCCAACAAGGCCGACGTCCAAGCTAACGGAAGCACCCCCACCCAGGAGGCGCCCAAGGAGGACGGGGACAAGGCGGAAGAAGCCGAGAAGGAACCCGGCGCCGCCACAAATGGCGAGGCGGCCGCCAAGCCCGAGGAAGTGGCGGAAGACGGCAAGCAAAAGAAGAAACGCTTCTCCTTCAAGAAGCCCTCCTTCAAGCTGAGCGGCTTCTCTTTCAAGAAAACCAAGAAGGAGTCTGAAGAAGAAGAGAAGGCTGAGGGCGAAAAGGCAGAAGGGGAGAAGGCGGCGGCCCAAGAAGAGGGCGCCGTGGCAGCCGTGGAAGAGGAGAAGGCCGGAGGGGAGGAGGCGCCGGCAAAGGAGGAGGTCAAGGAGGAAGTCAAGGAAGAGGCCGTGCCCGAAGAACCCAAAGCCGAGGAAGTGGCGAATGAGGAGAAACCAGCAGAAGCTTCCTCACCAGCCGAACCCGAGGCTGCCGCGGCCGCCAGTCCAGAGGCCCCCGAGACCCCCGCCCCTGCCGAATAATCCTACTGAAGAACACCCTGGAATGAAGGAGGCCCAAGGAAGCCCATCTGAAAGAATGCGAGGACTGAAACCAAGGATTTTCTTTCTCTTTATCAATTTTTTTTTCCTCTTTATTTTCTTCTACATTTCATCCATAATGACTGCAAGGTGGGTTCTGGGAGGAACCTGTGCTTGCATTCGTGGGTGAACGTGCGACTGTGAGTGTGAATGTGTTTTTTTTGTTCTTTTTCATTTTTTTTCTTTACATGCTGACATATTTAACTCAAGTATTTGGTGCTGGGCTAATTGGATGTAGCAGCTAAAGCTGTGCAATGTGCTGTGCAGCGAAACAAATAAAAGGGAACAAAAAAAAAAGCCCTCAGCCGAGTCTTAAAACAAAATGTCGTCGTTTACAACTCTTGGACCACAGGAGTTCCGCCCTCTGCGGAACTCCATTTCTCCACCATTCCAAACAATAACATGGGTGCTCATCACTTTCTCCTCTGCCGTTTTAGAGTATGCCATTTCCTAACTGTAGTAATGCACGTTGTATAGACTTTGATATTGCTGGTTTTATGACTGAATTGTACCTAAATGACATTTTTAACCCATTGTAAATGACTGTTTTCTTGTTTTTTTTTCACCATTTGTAAGACTGAATAAAACTGGGAGATGTTTTAAGCAAAAACAAAACAAAAAAAAACTGATCAAGCTGTGATTATTATATAACACTTCATCTCTAGACTAGTACATTTTAGATAGGATTTCCCCCCTTCTTTTGTACATAAAGATTGAATGTAACATTGGCAACAACATGGTATTTAGGTGTTGACTTTCTGTGAGCACTGAAGAATAAAGGAAAGTGAATTGGCGCACTCAGTTTGTTTGTGTTTGTTAAGGTCTCTTGAGTCTAATTTGGTGCTTTCACTCAATATTTCCTAACATTGTGTCGTCACAAAACCCCTGTGAGGATCCATGGTACAGAAAATGAACGAGTAACTGTCTGTCTGGTATTTGCGTCTTGATGTCTGTTTTTCATATTTAAAAAAAATGATTTATTTCAATGAAATATTTCCAGCTTTTCTGCAGCATGCATTTCAAATCAAAGCATTCTTCTTACTCATACCTTTGAAAAATTGATATACGTTTTTATTTTTTAAATCTAGGTTGTTCTGTACAAGATAGCATGGCAGACTCAAATCTAGTATTTACACGAGCTTAAACATTTTTTAAAGGATACACATTTTGTTTTCCATTAAAATGTCACTTTATAATAACATTTGTATGCTTGAGAGTCTGGATATTTTTGCCAATAGCAGAAAAAAAGAAAAAAAAATCAGAAAGCACGTGTGTGCTATTGCAGGCTGAAGGCTGCCGGATCCTAGCTATAACTCGTCACCTACTGGCCACTCATAACCTACAGGCAACAATAATTCTGCACTGCCCTCTACTGGCAAATTGCACACAAAGCTTCCCTCGACTGGCTAACTCCTGAATACAGTAATTCCTCAAATAATCAGTTCTGATATGAAAAAAATCAAATATGGCCTTTTGAGGATCAATAGACACTGGTCCATGTTACATAGATGATCACAAAGTTAGTGTCCACAAGAGCAACAACAACAGCCTTAGTAGCAAGTTGACAGAATTTCAGCCTTTAAAAATGTGGCCAGGCATTTGTTTCAAGCTGTTTATTGCAATCGCCAGTTGTAAAATTAAAAATCTATGTGAATTCATCATGTTTATCTAACCAATCTACTGTGTATAATCATCGACAGGCTAACAAATCATCATGAACCACAAATCTATAAACACATGATTCAAACTTGGCAGAGAATTTGACATGGCTGCACTCTAATGTGGTTATTGTGTAATATCAACTCAGTCTTATTGTAAGGGAAATATAACAAAGATTTTTGTAGGTTAAGTATGCAGTGAAAGCTACTATTCCATAATCATGAGAGTTTTGAAATTTAATATACTGTAGGTAACAGTTTGCCTTGACTTTATTAAGATCAAGGATGATAAACACGTTGATAGGCGAGTTATCTTTTACGTTTTTTATTTATTTTTTTACTGCGTCAAGTAGTATATGATTATAAGTTTGGACATTTTTCCCTCAGTAAGAATAACACAATTATGCAGTACTGATTTAAAAGACAACTATACTTTTGGAGGTGTCATAAATTACAGTGTTTGGGGCGTGAACCTTTTTGTTTTGTTTAGTGGAGCGTCTGTGGTTGCGGAGATATTTGTCACTGTCTTGTCAAGGTTGGTATTTGTGTATAATGAATTGATATAAATATGCGCCCACCCAGAAAATTGCAGGAAATGACTTCCGGCGTGTTTGTGTCTACCCACAGCACACACCCAAACTTCCCACGTAGTATCCACTTCCTCCGCTGTGGCCTTAAGCCCAGCCGTGGGACGGCCGCAAAAAGCAGGGTGTGCTTTTTACATCATATTTCTGTTTGTGCTGTTTTGGGCTGCACAAAGGCCAACTGATTTTGATAAACACTGATCTCAAGGTCAAGTCTGCCTCCAAAGTCAAGTCCAATGATAGTGAACTATGAAATGTAGGCATGGTACATTCCAGCCAATTTAAATAGTTGAAAATGTACTGATGCGGCTTGTGGGAAAAACCAAAAGTCAAAGCCATGTCTGCTCCTGTCTTGTCTAGAGTGCACCGAGCGACCACAGTGTCTCGTCAGTTTACAACAGCCAATTTTCTTCCTTTTTGGGTTCCCCAAGGGTTTGGGGGAGGCTAGGATACATCAAACAAGTCTCATCCCGCAGGAAGACAGACTGGCTTTTGTAAATTTACACAACTGAAATGAAATGAACTGCCTTGGAGTGTCTTATGGCTACTTTTAGGTCATTGCAACCCGAGTATTTACAGCCCTTCACTGTTTGCATTGTGTGCAGTTGTTTTTCCCTTCACTATTCACAGGGATTGAGGGTTTTTACCCCCTATTTCAAGTAGGAAGACATTTTTTTGACCATATATAAATATAAACATGAATATATTGACTGTCCACCACGTTTTTACAGCTACTAATAAATACTTTGACAAGGAGCGATGATATGAACGTATTTTAAATTCATATCTTATAATGCAAATTGTTCCTTGCATCAAGGTATCGAGTCTCTTGAATTGATCTGCCTAATTCTGCTATACATAATAATAATAATAGTAATAATAATAATAATAATAATAATAATAATAATAATAATCGGACATAGGCCCTGTCGTCATCATCAACAACAAAAACATAATATTTAAAAACTCTCATATTATGTTAATTGACAGATTATGAATTCATTTGCCTTGCACTTATTTGAAGTGCTGATTTAAATGACTATAATTGAATTAAAAAATTCCACCTGATAATGTAGTGGTTAACTCGCTTGACTTTGCAAAACGGAAGATGAATGAATTTAAAAATATGTTTTAAAACATCTGATATTAAAAAATGGAAAAAAAAGATATATTATTTTTTAGATACATTAGAAATAGTAACATGGTAAATCAATTGAACTGGCTAATGTGATTTACAATGGTGTCATAATTTAATTTATCTTTAGAACTGATTTGAACTTGTAATTAATGATGATACAATCAAAATTAATTTATATTTATTAATCTTATTTTATCTTAAATTTGCCATCCACAATATTTAAGGTAATTTGAGAAAATGTCACTATGTACACTATTAAGTCTTACTTAATGCCCCCCTCCTACTTAGAAAATTACAAAGTTCTCCGGAGACAGAAAGATATTGTTAAGACATCTTTTTATTGTGTCAATAATGCTTTACATGACATAATGCATTTTCAGGGATATAAAATGGCATTTGCTGCTCAGAGAGCATTGCTCGTATGACAATATTCCGATTAGTACTTATTTTTATTTATCACGGTCAATTTGACCACTTTCCCATTTCACAATATTCAAGTCATATACAGAGAATCGTTACAACAGAAAGTGTTGATGTACTTTGTCTTTTTTTAATAAGATTGCTGGGCTTTGGGGCAAGAAACATATATATATATATGTATATATATATAAACAAAAAAATCGAGGTTGTACAAAAAAAAAACAGACAAACCAGGAAGTCAGAATCATCAGTCAGAGTCTTTATAAAGGTGTGGAAAAGAAAAGAGTGAAGAAAAAAAAAAGACACAACACAGATATAAAACCTCGGGTTCACATGCTGTCTCCATTCCAAAAAGCATCCTGCAGGCCATGTGGTGAATTGCTTTCTCCATCCCTGATCTCCTGTTAACATAAATTAGATTTTTCCTTCTTCTAAGCACCTAGTTGTTGTGGAAAATTTCAAGTCGACATGCTTCCATTGCTCAAAGACAAGAGTCGACAGTTGGGTTGACACTTGGTTGGAGCAATAGAGAGCACGTATAGTTGGTTGGCTGTTGGCTTTTCGCGTCTCGGTGACCGACTTATCACGTTGAGGCGATCAGGAAGCCGGAGAAAGAGCAGTGCACGTTCTCGGCGGCAAAGACTCCGTTGGCCTCCTCGTCGGGGATCTGCACGTACACGGTGTCTTGCTCGTTCAGCAGAAGGACGGCGCTACCAGACATCTGGTCAAGGAAGCCCTTGTTGTACTCATCGTAGGAGAACATGACAGGCTGGTCGTTCTTGTACAGGGCCACCAGGGCGTGGGCGCCGTTCACGTGGATGCTGTAGGAGAAGTAGTAAACTCCGGGCACCTGGCAGGTGAAGATGCCGGATTCGGGGTCATAGTGGCTCTCGGCGTTGTACACGATGTGGTCGAATTTGATGGGGCTGCCAGAGGCTGGGTAGGGAGTGGTCAGGGCTGCTGTGAAAGCAGACATGGGGGCCTTGACCATCATCTCGGTCATTCCCATTCCCATGCCCTTCTCAAAGACCACCTCGCCGGGAGGTCCGGGAAGACCGGGAGGACCAACTGGGCCGGGTTGTCCGTCAATACCACTCTCACCGGGGAGACCGGGGGCACCCTGAGGTCCGGGTACGCCTTTGGCGGTCTGGCCGGCGGGGCCGGGAGATCCAGGGAGACCTGGGTGTCCCTTGTGACCAGGAGTACCAGCGGGACCCTGAGGTCCAGAAGGTCCACGAGAACCAGTGGCTCCAGTAGGACCAACGGCACCAGACTCTCCAGCGCGGCCGGGCAGACCTTTGGGTCCGGCGGGGCCGGGAATGCCTGGGGCACCTGGGGTACCTGGGGCACCGAGATGACCCTTCTCACCAGTGGCTCCGGTGGCTCCTCTGGATCCAGCGGGGCCAGCTGGGCCAGGATAACCCTGCTTGCCCTGGAATCCTTGTGGTCCTACGTCTCCCTTGTTGCCCTTGGCTCCTGGAGCTCCAGTTGGACCAGAGTCGCCTTTGGGGCCGGTCGCGCCGGTCTCACCTGGGAAACCTCTAACGCCTGCTGGGCCCATGGGGCCAGTAGCTCCAGTGGCACCAGTGGCACCGGTGTATCCGGTAGGACCTTGCTCACCCTTCTGGCCAGTGGCACCTGGGCTGCCGGTAAATCCTCTCTCTCCCTTCTCTCCATTTGCACCTGGCTTTCCGTATCCTGGGGTTCCTGGGGCTCCGGTGGGGCCGGCGGGTCCCTGGTGGCCCTTAGGGCCAGCTGAACCGGGCAGACCTGGGGCGCCATTCTCACCGGGCTTGCCGGCATAACCTACACCGGGGGCACCGGTGTGTCCCTTGGGTCCCATTGGTCCAGTGGCGCCAGGGGCACCATCTCTACCGGGGCTTCCTGACTTTCCTGGCTCACCGGGCATACCTGACTTTCCTGGCTTGCCAACTGCAGACTGGCCTGGAGCTCCAGTAGGTCCCATTGGTCCTGTGTGGCCGGTGGCACCCTGGGGTCCTTGGATTCCCATACCTCTCTCACCCTTGGGACCTGGCAGGCCAGGAACACCGGGATGTCCTTTCAGACCAGGCTCTCCTCTTGGGCCCATTGATCCAGGAAGACCAGAAGGTCCGGGTTTGCCAGTAGAAGAGATGCCAGCGGGTCCAGGGCTTCCTGAAGAACCGGGAGCTCCTCTGGGTCCTTGGGCTCCGGTGGCACCGGTGTGTCCTTTCTCACCAGGTGCTCCGGGAATACCGGGTTTGCCGGGGCCGCCGGGGGTTCCAGATTTGCCAGTGATGGAACGGCCAGGAGCTCCAGGGGGTCCGGGAGGTCCGTGGGGTCCGGGGTAGCCGACTCCGCTCTTTCCTTCGGGGCCAGGGGGTCCAGGGGGACCCACGGGACCAGACTCACCTGGAATACCAGGCTCACCTGCCACCACTGTAAACAAAAGAAGAAGAAAAAAGAACAAAAACAAAACAAAAGATGTCAAGATCAGTAATAAGAAATGAAGAAACAAACTACTGTTGTAGTCAAGTCAACATACAAAGTTTTGAGACATTAAATTGTACCTACATGCCTTATTTAGTTGCAGCACTAAAAATAGAGGAATGGACTACATTCACGGCTATGGAACTAAACTACAAACCAGATTATGAGACCATGACAATGTTAGACAACACTTCGCTGACAGGAAATACCGTACATATTTTATTTGTAGTTTCCTTGTAGTGATGTTGAGCTATGGTGTAATTTTTTTTTGATAGTGGCATCTTCAAAATGCTAAATGAATTATTTATCACATTTACATATTTTATGGAGGGGTGCATATGTACGGATTTACATACATATATATATATATATATGTGTGTGGGTATATATACTATATACTGTAATTTGTGAAACCGTAGATTTGAGGTCAAGTATCATTTATTTGAAAAATTTGAGTGTGGAAATCACTTTTTCCACATTCAAATATTTTGCTAGTATATTTGATACATATGTACTTCTTACTGGTCTTTTATTTATTTCCCTACTTGGCCCTTTAAAAAGTAAATCAATTGAGAACAGATGAGTATGTTGCTATCATAGAAGTAAATGGCTGATGGCAACACTTCAAATTGAATTAATTTAGTCCTATTAGTTTTAGTCTTCAAAAAATGAATGCACAAATGAACAAATGCTACTGGCATAGACCACACTCGTCAAATGCTTTTAATCAGCAGTCTGCATAATGGGGAGTGCTGCTTTTTATATGATGCGCATGGCTTACTTTCTGCCTTTTTAATGTGGTTGGAATAAAGCCTGGCAGATGTGTTCTCCTCCCTGCGTGCCACGCCCAGACAAACAAACCACAGTGCTGCTGCTGGCAAACTGGGCTCTCATTTGCAAAGGCCAAAATAGCAGCTAAACAAGCTGCTATGCCATGATCAGGAAAGTGGCATTTCACCTTCTTTGAAACTTCTGTACACAATTATGCATCTGCATACTGCCTAGAGTTGTGTACAGCAGGTGCAAAAAAATGTAAATGACCTGGATTACGATTTTCTGATTATGGCTCATTGCTGTTCAAATAAGTATTATAATTAATCTGTATTAAGGCCAGTGAGGATTTGCAGTTACAGGGTGATGTTTTTCTTGAATAGGAGTTTTATATGCCTCGTTCATTGTAACTTTTCTTCTTATCATTTGAACTGGGAGGGCTGGGAAGTAAGTGTTCATGTTTCGAATATGGATGTCCAATCCATTTTGACTAGAGATGGCTGGTGCTAATAGCTTACAGTTAAAATAGATTGGACAGCCATTGCCATCAATGGCAGTGAATTAGTTTTTCAAATGACCTGTCAAAAGCGTTCCTGGCCTAAAATATGTATCCTAACTAATATGTATATCTTGCTAGGAGGATTTACATTTACAAAATTACAAAAACGATTTAGGTAAATATTTACACTAAATATGGACCCCAATGGTAAAAATCACTATTATAACAATGCTGTATAAATCTTTTGATATTTTTATGAAAATACATAGATTAAAATTCATCACTATTTTCCTGAATGAGCCTTCCCTAATATGTCTTTCAGAGATGTAAATTAATATAACTATCATATCGTCTTTTCCCTAATTTAGTGATAGTTATCCCTTCTAAAGTAATCATAATGATGAGCTGCAAATTTTTTCTCAATAGGCTTTCTCTTAACTGCCACCCTGCATTGAGAAAAACGATTCTAACCATTGCCATCATCTCCATAAAGATAAACACAAATCAAAGCTACAAATGTAAGTTTTATATCTAGGGCAAAGTGAGATGTGGGTTAGCCGTGTTCTGCCATTTTTCTTACCTTGGCTCTTGACGTGATAAGGCTCGTACTGGGGGGCGGCCTTCACCACCTTCTTGACCACGTAAGCCTTGCCGTGGCCTGCGACCACGGCCCCCATGAGGAGGACGATGCATGCAACGCGGATGTCCATTTTCTATGGTCAAAACCTGCAAGTGATCAAATTAGTTTATGAAAACAAAATCCCAACAAAAAACATGCACATCAGTTGTATTGCAGCTGGAAAAAAACAAAGTTGACCCCGTATGATGTCCCAAGTTGAGCATTTCCCCAACAATGCAACACTAACATAGATCCAAGAAACAGGCTCGCTAAAGCGAATGCATCCATAAAACAAAAGTAAACACTTACCGAGACCAAATTTTGGGGTAAAACCGAAAAGAATCTCCTCAGCACCAGTGAGCTGCTGGCGCTTCTGTATATCCTTTGGCTTGGAGCACAACTGAGGATATGCTGCTTTCCCCGGTAAACTTGCGAGTATTTATACCATATTGGCCCATAAGCATCATTACAACATACAAAAAAAAAGTAAGAAAAAAAAGCCCCCACTATGCAAGTACCTCCCTCTTCAAGAAAGTAGAGCTGTAATTAGCTGGCAGGTCTGCCCAAAACGGGCCTGTCGCATCAGGGTGCCTCCTCATTTTGAAAAAAAACAAGCACTGATGATTATCACTTTTTGTTTCTAAGAAATTCTTCTTTTGAACAAGATGACAATGCACAAAGAGCCACATTGTTTACGGCAGGTTTTTAAGTTTTATATGCTTTTAAAAAAAAAAAAAATCAGCAATTTGATCACCTTTTCATTGAGCCAGCTTTATCTTGTTTAATATTTTTTTCGCTGTTTATACTGGTTCCTTCTTTGATACTTTAAATATTTATTTCATGTATTTTGTTTTTATTTTCTTGGCTTTTTTGCTCCCTTGTAGTATAATTTTATTTACATTTCACTTTCTGGTAGTTGCTTAGCTAAAAGGTTGATAAATAGTGACAATAAGTTTCAGTATAATCATAAATTCATCTCTTGAAAAATGATGTTCGAGTTTGATTAGTTGTTTTTTTAACAATTGTTATAATTGATCAATTATTTAGCTAAGCCATACATTTGATATCCATAACTCTCATCCTCATAAGGCTCTGCCACATTTAATTTTGTTTTATTTCCTAGAAATTGCATTGCTAAATCGTCATAACACTTTTTGGCATTTAAGCTTATGATTCTAAATTTCTAAATCCCATTTTGATTCTTCACACGCTATTTGATTTATTTATATTTTCTCACGTTTTAATGACTTTCCTCACAAATATTTAATGATCTTTCTTTTTGTTTGTACACTTGCTTTAATGATTTTTTTTCCCTTAGAGTT
Organism: Stigmatopora argus; assembly: GCF_051989625.1. Lineage (NCBI taxonomy): Eukaryota > Metazoa > Chordata > Actinopteri > Syngnathiformes > Syngnathidae > Stigmatopora > Stigmatopora argus. The sequence goes on along the minus strand of NC_135401.1, from coordinate 6,490,971 downwards.
CATGTTTACCGGACTCCCGCTGTATAAATACGCCAATGTCCGAAAATACTAGCCACGAATCTCTTAGAAAATAAAAGACAGCTCCAAATTAGTAGCGGCCCGTTTGTTTATCCACAAAGCCAACATTTACTATATATACACGGGGTCTGCAACATTTATATCGAGAAACTCTCTGACTGTCTGGACTCATTGGAGCCTGTAGGACAAAAATATTCTTATTATATGGTAATAATGAACAATTTTAACTGTCACGTGCCTGCAGATTTATTCATATTAAAGGTGCATTTGTTGAAATCCTGGGAAAGAGCTTGTCAAATATAATTATTGCACTCTTTGGCGTTGTAGCCACGTTTTCCACTAGAGAGCAGCAAAAGCAGCAATGGGTTTTCTGTCATAAAATGAGAGTCCAGATCAAATCAAAATAGGAAAATAAGTCATGTATTACTCAAGAGACCCTATTGAAATAATTCACTTTCACAAGGGCCCTCCAAATATAATTTGTGTATAGATTCCTTAACTAAATCAGCCACTTTTACTGAAGTATCTGCTCAAATAACCCACTTTTACACATCCATGTTACAAAATATGATACATTGACAGGGTAGACCCTGCCACTTTGATACAAAAAAACTTTAAATTGTACATGTTTTATACAAAGATTCCCAAAATAAGCCACTTTCACACATTGTGAACCCAGAAAAAAAGCCTTTCTTACACAAACATCCCTCAAAATGCACCACTTTTATGTATTGATTTGTGTGAAATAAGACATTTGAACACCGAGTCCCTTTGAAATATTAGGCTTTCTTTTGCAGCAACCACTGAAAATATGCCAGTTTAATGGAGGGACACCTTCAAATAAGGCACAAATGCAGTGCAAAATTGCACAGGGAATCCTGAAAAACTCCACTCCGCTAAAAAAGAACCAGTTTATTGCTCTTAATCAAAACAAAGGTCTAAACCAGGGGTGGGCAAACAGGTCCTCGATGGCCACTGTTTTTGTTGCAACCAATCCTGCAAAGACACTTTAACCAATGAGATTTCTGCAGAAAACAAAAAGCACCTGACTGCAATCCACTCATTGCACCTGTTGGTGAAAAGGTGTCCTCTTTATGGGTTGGAATGAAAACCCCTTTGTGGAATAATTTTCCCACCCCTAGTCTAAACCAAAGGTTTTTTACAGGCCCAAAATGGACAAACAATTTCAACAATTTGGTTGACTCTGCAAAATCAGCCACTTTTAAACAGAAACACCTTCAAGTAAACCTTTTCTAAGACCACTATTAGGTATGTATTGTACTTTTCATATAACTACTATATTTTTCTGACAGGTAAAGGAACCACAGGGCGGTTTTCTTCACCTTGTTGACTCCATGTTGGTTGCTGTTCAACAGTTCAACTAAAAGGTGAGTCAAAGTATGATTTTTGTCTATTTTGAGGGTTGATATTGCCGCTGCGAGGGCAAAAAAGCCAGTGTGAGTTGGTGGGGGGAAACGCCTTCAATTACAGCCTCATTTCTGGCGCTTTGCAGTGTTGTGTTTCTTGCCGCCGTATTATCTTCCTCAGTCCTCGCTGTGCTTTGACACAGTCCAGCTGTAATTTCTCCATTTTGGAGCACCGCCGCATAGGAAATGTCCACACCCAAATAATCACATGTTCTAAAACACACAAGTGACCATAAATGATGCGTGTAGACTTTTCCGCGAGATGGCTAATCTATTTAGAGTGCATGCCCCTCCGCCCCTGCCCGACTTCCCCACTTGTTCTCATGACTCTCGACATGGCGTGCGTTTACATGACAGCCATCTTTCTTCGGCGGCTTAATTAAAGATTCGCCGGCAGTTTTGTTTACGTAAATGAGGGCGCATTATCCGCAATTTTGACAAAATGCTACCTTGCTGACGTACAGTAGGTCACGTGGCATCGGCCAAATCTAGATCGAAATTAACTACTAAAACCGACTAACGTAACAATAAATTCCTGGTCGGACCCCCAAATTGGACATGGATGGGTAGGTATTTATAAAGAAACACGCAAAAATGTGCTGTGTTACTTAATTGCTACTCATCAGTTTTTTTTTTAGTTCTGAGAGAAAAAAAAAAAAATTCAAGCAGAAAGCTGTATTTCTGTTTGCCTCAAAAAAACATTAAACACAATCACCCCCGCCCCCTGAGCCACCATTTTTTAATATGTACTGTTTAAAATAGTTGAAATGACAGAGCAGCAAAGGGTGGAGCGAGGATTTGAAAATGTTTTAAAAAAAAGAAATAACCCCTCCTGCGTGTTTATTTATGCGTTCAAACACGGCAATGGAAGTTGTCCGTTTTTAGGCCTTTTAAACTGTTTTTTAAAGCTGAAAAAACAACAACAATCCGCATTTGCATGCGCCAGTCTCCAAAGGGGCTTTTATGCTAAGATGTGGAACCCAGCTCAATTTTGAATGACTAGAATTAAATGTCCAACTTGTTTTTTACCCGTCGTCCGCATTTATTTTTCCGAGCAAACAAGAAAAAAAAAAGGGGAAGAGTGTTGAGAGTGTACATGGCCGAGCTCACTCAGCACAGGTCATTAGCAGAACATAGCTCTTTTCATGTGGTCTGTAGGCTTCATTGTGAAGAAGCACAAGAGACCAGGTTCCAAGGACAGATAAAGGCTTGTAAGGCCATCTCCATACAGTGTCCACTTACATGTGATGTGACCAAAACCATTCAGGAAACACGTCCATCCTACAGTGCCACATGAGATCATACTTTAGAAAGATTTTAGTAGAAACTTTTGAATTAAAAAAAAATCAAAAGCCTTTATTGTCATCATACACAGCTGCGTATAACGAAATTGGTGGTGCTACTTCACAAAGTGTGTTTTCCCAGTAAAAAAAACATAAATGAGTAATATAAAAATATAAAAAGTCACATCCTGGCAAGGTAAATTCTAAAATATTGCACGAGCTAAGATATTGCATATTGTTATTGCATGAGATATTGCACATTGATATAAAATTTAGAATCTTTGCAATATAGCATCAATGTTAACTCATTGGCTACCAATGACACTGATGGACGTCCAATCCATTTCAATTGGAGGAGCTTGCAGAGAATCATTACAAGTTTTATAGCCACCACACATGCTAAAATGTCAAATGGCATAAAAAGTAACAGATGATAATATGATTTTTTAATGGATTACGCAAAAAACAGTTTAAAAAAAATCTTTTGGTATTTAATTATACAAATAGTGAATTTTCTAGACCTCTTATGATGGAGAAAATAATGTTTAAGTTGAGAAAAAATTACACAGCCATTTTGTGATGTCACAGTGACAATGGGTATTATTGACATCAAGTGGGAAAACAGGGATACTCATTTGATTGTCTAAAATAATACAGGCATTGATAACATTTCTGCCCCCACTTACAATAGCATTACCCATCAGAAATTCACAGCAGAAAGATGATTGGATGCCATGTGATTGGACGTCCATCTTTGGAAGGGCATCTTGCTAAAAAGATCAGCATTGAGAAAGTTTACCTAAAAAAATGGATACTGCACGAAATCACCTCGCTACTTCTTTCCCGATATCGATGACATCATTCTAATACCGTATCTGTACCGATACTAGTATTGGTATCGGTTTACCAGTACTGTTAACTCGTCGGCTGTTACTGATGGTCTTCCATTTGAATTGGAAAATTCTTCAAAATCAATTTTGAGTGGAGTAAAACGACTTTACAAATAGAAGTATCAAGTCAGTCAGCAACTTGGGAGGTTGCAACGTATGTGTGGCGATTTTAAGCTCCATGGAAAGATAACAGGCTCCTCGAAGGAAAGGCTCTCTCGCCTTTGGGTCCTGTTTTGGAGCGCTCCAGTGCACAGGAATGGATGTTTCTGGTTTCGTGTCGCCGGGCTGACCGAGGCGCAACCCACACCCAGGAGGCACGCATAATTGTCGGTTGATGTAAGAGGCTCGACCAAACCTAATCACGTGAGCCCAGCTACGGCTAAAGATACACGCTCTGTCACAAATTTAATGTTTCAATAAACTCTGTGGACCGCTAAAAGCTACTTTACACTTTATGAATGGCACACTTGACAGGGGCCCTGGCAAAATTACAGGCTCCCGGACACAAGCGTGGACCCGAATGGGGCCGGAAGTGTTCAAAAGGCCTTAAAAATGGCCGAGGTGGTGATATGTGGGAGGTCAATCTCTGGAGGAGCGCTTTGACTTTTTCATTCTGTGCAGGCCCTCTTCAAGAAAGGATTGAAAAAGGCCAAAATAGTTTGTGGATGGTGCTATGGTTTCTATATTGTAGAAAGATTCGATATTAGGCAATGTGGACAAGGGGTTAGCCTCATAGTTCTAAAATCAAAGGTTGAATCCCTGGGGAGTTTTGACCTTCCTGTGTGGAATTTCCCACTTCTCGCCGTGCCTATCTGGGTTTTCTTCAGGTTTACCAGTTACTGGCTACCACTTCAGGGTGCCCACCATTGGCTGGGATAGATTCTAGCGCCCGAGTGACCCTTGTGAAGATAACCGGAAGAGAAAATGAATGACTAAATAATCTATGACATTTTCTAAAAAAAAAATTGATAGATGTCCAATTCATTTAAATTTGGTAGCGATCATTTGTGAACCCTCTCGTGACTTCCAAAATAACAAAGAAGTTCCCTCGATGATATTTGGTATATTGAGTGTGAAGGTATCCTGTAAAATGACGTTTTTTTGTTCAATGAATCAAAGCGAACCAGATAGTTTTGTTTTTGAGCCTGATCGTTTGATGGAAAGTTTCATAGAAGTCAATGGGTACTGAGTAGAATATATCTATATCAGGAAAATACTGTTTAAACTCAGATTTAAGATTAATTGATGCAGTTAATTTTTAAATTGCACGTTAAAATTTGAGAAAAAAGCCTTTTGTCCGGTTCACTTTTTCTAAACTGTATTCAATTGAGAACACATACCTGTCAACCTCTGCCGATAACTGCCCTTATAAATGATTATGATTCCCCTTACAAACCCCCAAAAAACCTTACAAACACCGTACGACTCGTACGAGTCGTACGGTGTTTGTAAGGTTTTTGGGGGGGTTTGTAAGGGGAATCATAATCATTTATAAGGGCAGTTATCGGCAGAGGTTGACAGGTATGAGAACAAAGTGAGGACAAAGCAGAAATCACAATAGGTCGACCTTTTTTTTGGTGTAATGCAGAGGAGTGAACAGGATAGTTGTAGGAGTAAATCAAAAAGTTGTTAACACTGCTATAAAGAAAAAAAATTCCCTGACCTCAGAAATAGCCTGTTTTAATGTTTTAATACATATACTATCTGGCATTTTTGTTTTTTTGAGTGCCAATTTTGCATATATTATTTGGCGTTACTAACCAAACAGAACCGCCCCTCTATTGGCCTTTGCTCACTCTACAAGCAATCTAATGAGTCATTTGACTTGTGGTTTTTCCTAAATGATTGACTCACTATCGTAAATTGCAAACTAACAGATTCACGGAGAAGCACGCTGGCGATGAGAAAGTCACTTTGGAAACTCCCAGCTTTTAATTCAACATTTTTCATCACTCCACATCCAAATCCCAAAGTCCAAACGGGATGAAAATAGAGCCGCATGACGGCAGACGTCGCTCGCCGGTCGAGCTTATCGCCGCCGTGATGATAAGTTTTGCTGCCACGCCGCCGCTTGCGCCAAGTTTATTTCGGCAACCGTCTGACTCAGCTGCTTAGGCCAGAAAATATCAGATTTGCAGCAGCCAGAGACTCGTTTAACTAAAAATACCGCCACTTTTGCTCATATTATACTTAAAAAGAAGTCTGCGTGTGTCTACGAGAAAGGCAAAAGAAATGGGAGTGGTCTTTTCCTTGATGGCTTCCAGAAGGGATTTGATGGAAATGATGGGATGCTGATGCTGCGGCTTATCTTGCTTCACTTGAACACCTCCGCCAGATTTACCGCTGACATTCGCTTCCACGAAGCTTTTGAAGGCTGCATCCTGCCAATATTCTTAAGTTAGAGTCGTGCTTGCATAATCTTGCACCGTGAGGTCGAATTGTTTACACGTGGTTCCATATGAAGTATTTATTTCATCCTCAAGAACTCTGCGTTTTTAAAATACATAGGTACATTTGTTCATTATTTTCATGATTCCTTGTTTAAAAGCATTGCTTACATTTAATGGAGACAATACCATAGTTGAATTATTTTAAAATTATTGACATTGAGGGACATAAATTTATATCTTACAGTTATTTGTGTGTAGAATCCAAAACGTTCTCAATCAAGTTACGTTTTTTAAACTTTTGGATCCCTTTTTTCTGCTTCAAAAATACTGTACTCGGCATTTGTGCTTGTTTTATATTTATATAAAACAATATTCAGATATCAACATACAATAACGTAGGATGAAAAGCAGGCACAGTTGCCATTTGTCTAAAACTCAGTTGTGTTTTTTTAATTTTTTTAATTTTTTTACATAGGACATGACTACTATAATTAAAATATTGTGCAATTAGTAACAGCTTAACAAATAAGTAAGCTGTGGAGGAAAAAAAAACAATACTAGAACAATCTGACTGACTCTTGAAATCCGAACGCCAATTTTGCTTTGAGACAACAATAACATCGAACTCAACAGGTTAAAAAATAAATAGTACTTCCCCTGTTTTATGGGTATTACGGTAGTTATGACAGTACTTGAGAAATGTATTTGCAGGACTCTACTATTTCATATTCTAAACAGGGTGTGGCAGCCTTGCAAAAATGTACACCTTTAATTATCCACGTCTTATCTTTCAAAAGTCTTTGTCTCAAATAAAAAACATCATTTAATCACATAGTTGACTAAATGTTAGAAAGTCCCTTATAAAAATGCCAGTAGGTGATTGCTCCTTGTGGCATTCTTTCAAAGTCAAACAAAAACCACTTCAATTGGATTTTGGTGCCTAAGTGTGGGTCGTGTTGGCGTCTTGTATTTTGGGATAATGACTAATCGGCAACATCAAATTTCATGGTTTGACTGTCAGGCAGCATCAAGCTTTTTTTTTCGGCAATGACCCAAAAGTGCCAATAAAGTGCAGTCTTCTGCTTGCTGGATTTTTTTGGGCATTCATGAACTTTAAGGATGTCAGCAAATCGAGTAATCCATGCAGAAAATGCAGAAATATGAATTTCATGGATAAAATTGTTGTCCTGAGAAACTAAATGCAACAATAGCGATATATCCATTTGAATTTGACATGCTGCCAATGGCAGGCAATGATATAAAAACCCCATTTAGGGCTTCAAAGTACCTTTTTAAAACCCAGTTCAGCATTTCCAATTCAAATGATGGTTTCAAAGTGGGCCTTAAAATAACCAAGTTTTCACTCATCTTGATATGATCTATTTATGCACAGTTTATATTTGATGGAGTAGTAATTACATTTTGACGTTGTTAGACTTCAAGTGGACCCAAAAAATGTTATTTACAGCTTTTTTCTCCCAAAATAATGTGCCTACATTGTCCTCAAAACCTGTGTTGACAACAATTTAAGTGGATTTTTGCAACAATACTTTCTATTTACGTTGGTGCATTGTGAAATTGGGATTTATGGCGACTCCCGTCACCTCTCAAGGTACATCGTTAACGCTTCACTGCACAGTTTTGCGGAGAGCGACGTTGTCTTCGCGTTCTAAATTTGCCAAAGGTTTCTACCTCTAAATAAACCTTGGCTACCCATCACTCACCGCAAAATGTACATCACCCTTGCCTCCAGTCTTTTAGACGTACAATGCGTTCCCTCGACAATAGTGAATTGAGGACATGTGGCTTGCAGAGGAAGCTGATTGTTAGCAGTATTCTATAGTTCAGTGAGAATGCAGCTCAAAATAGCAAAGCCATTCCCAATGTGCTCCGTTATGTAACATATTGCTGCCTTCAATTACAAATTTAAAGGGACAGTCAACAGCTCCTATGAATTGCCTTTGTGGGGAAGATGGTTGAAACATACAATGATGATCTCACAATACACCATTTTGGAAATCAATCTACTCTATTCTATACGATCCTCGTGAGGATAATGGATGAATGAGCGAACTATAAACTAATTGGGAAGGCCGGCAAATGGTTAGTCAATGCTGCCTTGTTTAAAAAAAAAATGGAAAAAAAATTCAAATGTCTGGTATGTTTCAGCAAGAAAATATCAAAAATATCAAGATTATCTTGCATTATTGTTTTTCGTTTTAGCTGCGACGTTGTGTTAAATGTGTCCATGATATTGTAATTAATCGACCAAGGCACTTGAATCCAATTCAATGAAATTGTGGCAGACTTTTTAACATTGGCAATTATCGTATCATATCCCAAAGAATCGATTTGGTATCAAATCACTGTGAAATTAGGTTTTTACACCCCCAGTCACGGTACTCGGACGTTTGGTCGCCGGACGTTTGGTCGCCGGACGTTTGGTCGCCGGGACGTTTGGTCGCCCGGACGTTTGACAACATGACAGAGAGTTTACTGTTGAAACCAGCTCTCAAAATTATATTCATGAGAGACAGAGTTTAATATCTAAATATCTACTGTTGAAACTAGCTCTCAAAATTATATTCACCCGGGCGACCAAACGTCCGGCGACCAAACGTCCGGTGACCAAACGTCCGGCGACCAAACGTCCGGCGACCAAACGTCCGGCGACCAAACGTCCGGCGACCAAACGTCCGGCGACCAAACGTCCGGTCACGGTTAAATGTGTCCACCATATTGTATATTGTGTTATCCGACCAAGGCACTTTCAATGAAATTGTGGTAGACTTTTTTTAACATTGACAATTATCGTATTATATTCCAAAGAATCGATTGGGTATCATATCACTGTGAAATGAGTGTTTTTACACCCCCAGTCACTTTGCGACGGCGGCCCTTGTCATGGTAGAAATGGGTTTAGGCATAACAAGATTAGTCGGAAAGCAACACAAACAAGCCCAAAGGCTCAAATCAAACAAGGCATTTAGTTATTTTGGCCTTTTTCAATTTGAACTCAAATACAGTCCTCAAATACAAGGTGAATCATGAATGAAGCGCCGCAATACAGAGGTGCGCAAAGCTATTTATTGACTTTTGCGGTTTGGCGCCATGTCAACAGAAAGCAAACGGAGGCTCCCGAATGAAGCCGAAACATCCCGTGCTTTCTCTCAGTTCCGTTTTTTTTCTTCTTCTCGTTTAGCCTCCTCCAAAATGGCCTAACTAAATTGTACTTGTAAAAATGGGTAAAAGAAACTCTTCTTTTATTTTCCAACATTTTTGTAGCTCATCCAAGAACTGGCATGAAGTCACAGGAAAGGGAGGAAGGTTCCTTCTGCTTTGGTTTTTGGGAGCTTTCCACTCAACCAGATTTCATATTTACAGCAGAAAGTAGCAGTTTGGATGCAAAAAAACACGCAGGGTACTCTCAGTACTTTTTGCCGCCATGACACGGCATGTCTCCACCGATGTTTTCATCTCGGGAGACCAGTTTGTTTTGACCAACGTGGAGAAAAATAACTCAAGGGCTAAAATCAGCTTTTTGGCAAAGCGCGGACAAACTCGGCCAAGTGTAAATTATAACTGTCATTTTAGAAATATGGTTGACAGCGACCGACGTTTGGAAAAATGAAACCTCGGTCAGGGCGGAGAACACTTAAAGACGACTTTGGGCCAAACCAACGGGCAACTAATAAATTATTCTTTTGAATTAATTACCGCTGATGATGATAGATGTCCAATCCATTTCACTGAGGTCCAGTTTAGGGTTTTAAAGGCAAGCAGTAGGGGGCGCCTATGAATCGAACCCCCCTGGACTTTTCGGAGTTGACGTATTCGTTTTCTCTTTTATTACTGAGTTGTTAAACTTTATGGTATTTTCCCTTTTTTTCTGATATGTGCATATAAGCAACATTTTTGTCTATTTTATCTTTATGCTAACTTTCAATAACAAAAGAAGTGGTGCGTTGTTAACTGTTCAATATAAAACCCATGTTTTTGCGATGTCAAATGAGAGTTTAAGATAAATAGTTTTTAAACTTTTTCTGGCAAGATGCACTTTAGGAAGGCAAAGCTGCGGTTAGGAATAAACGGCACGTAATTATCTATGTTTTATATTTATTTTGACACTAAATTTCAACTGGGAGTGGCAATAAACAGCCTGAGGACTCTTTTTTGAAGAATTGTTTATTATGTGGCAAAGTGCTACTTAGGATGAGGTGATTTCAGTTCATAGCCAAAATCAAATGCTTGTGTCTCTAAACAACAGCTAGTATCTTTAAAAAAAAAAAAAAAAACTTTAAATGATGAAATACAATTGTATTTTATTCGGAATTAGAAATGCTGGATTAAAAAAATGGTTCATTTTCAACCATATGATGCGATATTTCAAATTAAGTGCTATTCACTGTCCTATAATATTTCTAACATTGAATATAGTCTTAAAAAAAACTTTAAATGATTAAATACAAATGTATTTTATTCAGAATTAGAAATTCTGGATTAAAAAAATGGTTCATTTTCAACCATATGATGCGATATTTCAAATTAAGTGCTATTCACTGTCCTATAATATTTCTAACATTGGATAAAGTCTTTAAAAAAATAAAAAAAAACTTTAAATGATTAAATACAATAGTATTTTATTCTGAATTAGAAATGCTGGATTAAAAAAAATGGTTCATTTTCAACCAAATGATGCCATATTTCAAATTAAGTGCTATTCACTGTCCTATAATATTTCCAACATTGGATATAGGTTGCCAAATACAAATTCCTTTTGTGTATTTTGAACAAACTGCGTGATGAGAAAACGCTGAGCCCTTTGCTTAAAAGTAGCTAAACATGAGGTGGACCTATTAACTATATCTGCATGTTCACATCACTCTCAGTGGTCAGTTATAATAATAAACAGTTGTTGGTGGTCTTGCCGTCGTGTCACCCAAAAAAACAAAAAAGAAATCCCGTAAGACAAACTCAAAAGAGTTTACCGCGTGTTTCTCATGGCGGGCCAAACGTCACAAAGTCATTGTGCTCTGTAATTTGCTTGCATTGACCATGACGTTGGACCTGTACAAGCAAGGCCAGCTCCACATGTAAGAAACAATAATAACAGTAATGCAGCGGTTTGGGCAATTTATAAAGCCCTCCACGGGAGGGCGGGCCGCTGACCTCCTGTTTGGGTCAAATTTGACAGCAATACAAATGTCTTTCCTTCAAAAAGGATTAAGCTTCCCTTGGATATTAACATCAGAGAGCCTACGACTTGTAGTTTTTGTAACCTGATGAATATTAGGGCAAAAGGATTTTCGACCATACCGCTTTTATTTGTGGATTTCCAAACGGGCTCTCCAAATGTGGAAGTCTGAGGTGGCGTGGTCAAGAAAGAGACTAATACAAGTTTGCTGTGCGGTCAATGCCCCCAGACAGATTGAGTCAGACTCTGGAGCGTCACTTTAAACACAAAGTCCACCGCCGTCTTTTCCGTGACGTCAGGGGACTTTATTGTCGTTAGCTTGACACTGACATTTTAATTGTCATTAGTAATAATAGGGAAATTGTTTCAGGTCCGCCCTTTATTCAATTGCAAGACATCATTTTAAATTAAGAGCGAAGAGAATGCATAAACATGCCATAAATCTTTTTTTTTTTTTTTTGAAGCGAGTCACCAGCCTCAGAAACCGCAAGTTTAACAGCAGTTCAGATCGGAGAGCAGATGAGCATGACCCCTCTTTTTTTTTAAAAGAAATTAGATTCAAAAAAACATGTTTTCAATTACTATTTCACCTTTATATTATTCCACGTGTTCGTTCTTAACTTTGATGCTTTCAGGGTAAATATACAATGTATACATAATAATGAAATTCAAGAAAACACATTGAATGAGGTCGTCCAAATTTTTGGTCTGTATTGTAAATCAGTTGCTCCCTAACTTAAGTATGAAAGCAGAAATAATGTATTTTGGTTTTGAAATCTAAAAAGCAGATGTTTGTGTTATTCTAAAACAAAGTCTGTCAACCTACTTTCATAGAGAGCTGAAGATATCTGAGGATTTGGTTGATTTCATGTCAAACAATATCCCTGAATTTAAACCATTTAAACCAAAACTGTTGATCATTTTAACAACTCATTAGTTATTTAATAATGGATTAATTTTTGTACATTATTCTTTTTTCACTTTGCTGTGAGAGCAAGCAATTTGTCTGTGGTTTGATGACAGAAACAGGAGGACATTTTCAAGGAATAATCATCTTTGTTGAGAAATGAGTCTAAATGAGCACACAAAATGAAGGTCCTTATAACAGAAAATTGGCAAATAGCTACTATAGGTGGTAACTACTTTTTGTACAGACATAAAAACAAATTCATCATTATTATTGGTATTATTATTGTTATTTTTTTATCGGAAAAAGGTGGCAGAAGGGTGTGATAAACTAACCTTGGAGAAAAGTTTGATATTTTCCTTATTCACGCATTGCCAACGGACATCCATTCCAATTTGGCTGGGTGGGCTGTTAGTTCCCATTCTTTGTCGGCCTCCCAGTTGGAATGGATTGGATGTCTATAGCCGTTAATGGCAGTCAATGAGTTCAAATGTTAGTAGCCTCCGTCAGGGTGTGAATAGAAAAACAACCCTGGACGAGATTTAGATTAACAAGCATGGTGACTGCAAAGTCCAATGGGAAAAGTTGACGTTTTTTTGTTTTTTTTAAACAGTATTGGTGCAAATCTATATTTAACAAACAGACGTTTATTTTATTAAAAAGATTAGGGGGTATGGTGTGTCGTGCCTCTATGTAATTGAAAGCAGGTTCCAAATAAGCGGGATGGCTGGCATATGCCCCTGAAATGCCCAAATTTGAGGCTTCACACTTCCACAAAGCAATGGGTGGCTGAGTCCACCTCTTTTTACAAGGTCCTTTAAGCGTGATTAAAAGAGAAAAAAAGAAAAAAAAAAGGAGGCAGGTGGTGCTATAATTTGGATGGAGATGTTTAATTTGCAATGGGCAGCTTATTCTTCGTCATTCTCTTCTGGTCTGACCAGAATGACTCCATGGTTACCGTTGCCATGACAGCTGCCAACCCAGGTACCTCAAAGGGGGCAAGTTTCAAACTTAAAAAGATGCCTAAAAGTGCCTAAAAAGTAGTGTACTTTCATATTATAAGGATTTTTTTAAATCATTTCTAATTTTGCTAAAACAGCATTTGAAATATCGCTGTAAGAATTATCATATTACAAAATGATCACCGCCGTACCAAAAAAAAATTACATTCTAGAGGCAAAGAAAAAGTATTACATTTAGAAAAAAAGGTTCAAATCCTACTGTAATGTAATTTTATAAGGAAAAAAAATTCTATTTTACCAGAAGGGTAATATTTACTTTAAAGTGTAATCGAAAAGTTGCAAGTCAGAGAAAAATATTACATATTTTGAATATTTTCCATTCACTTCATTAGTGATGTCTGTTAAACACGTTAATAACCGTGTTAATGCAAATCATCCGTGCTAAGTATCCTAACTAAGGTCGCCGAGGGTGCCAGAGCCTATCCCAGCTATCTATGCTAACAAAATGTCTAACCCAAAATAAAGATTTCCTCCTTGATTGTCATGATATGAATTAACCTTACAGTTTGGTCAGATAGGATCAGAATGACAAAAAAGGGCACGCTCACAGACATATTGGGGGGCTGTCTATGAGCTGTGGTCCAATCATGTTCAGTAGCTCCATCTTCCATGACATTTGGAATAATTGTGAAAAGATTTCTGTTTCTCCAGCAGCCGATGTGACATTCATTCTCTTGAAGAGTGTTGATTAATTGAGTATGCCACATCACATCTCTTTTTTTTTTTGCTTTGCTCAAATGAAGTCAAGCCAATTATAGCCCAGTCAGTGCCTGCGCAACACCCTTTTTTTATAATTAAAGGTCAAAAAGTGCAAAAACTTCGTATTACTAGCAACAGCCTAGCCTATTTTAACCACTTTTTTGGGTGGCCTAGTTATTCAGACTTGTCCCAGTCAAATTAGACTCGGCATGTTGCTTCAATGCAGATTTGAACTCATTTGATGATGTACTAGTTTGTAATTAGTAGAACAGCTTCTGTGTTGTTGCTATGGTGATGCCTAATGACCTGCTTTTAGAGTTCTGGAATGATGGCGCCAGTAGTTTTGAGCATTAGTGTTGATTTTACTGTTGGCCTGTGTGGGACTGGGCTATTTTTGAAATAGTAGTTAAAATGAAGGAATTACATGGGAATTGCTGGTAATTTTACCTATCAGATGAAAGCAAATTTATAACAGTTTATTTAATCACAAGAAGGTTTTGGTAAAAGTCACCCCCGTAGTCTCATAAAATCTGGTTTAGTATTATAGTATGGTAGTAATAGTAGGGGTGATCCTACTGTGCGTTTTTTTCGATTATCGCGGACATGTCTGGCCTATAATAGCCACGATATTTGAGGGATTACTGTATTCTCATTTATGTTCAATTGGAAGATGACATCTTTACAAATTTAAACTGAAATGAATCCCAAATTGATCGTCACCAAGCCTTACGAATATACTTGTCCAGAATATAGGGAGAACCAAGGAGCAAAAAAAACAATAACATCATGTCAAGGTTTTTATTTATTTATATGAATGTTTTCCCTTGCTTTGTATAATGACAAATGACATTAAAATGTATATTTTCTGCATACATAGGACATAAAATCGGAATATTTGGATTTAGCTTATAGCAAAACTAAAGTTTTAGTTTGTGTTTAATGTTGTTTTTTTTCAACATTTTTACACACTTTGTTTTCTGTAGTCATGGTATTTTGTGCTTAATTTGGTAATAAATTAAGCATTTACAAGAAATAGTGATCCAAAGTTCAGGGGTTGTGTTTTTGAGGGGGCAGTTTTTAGTATGGAGTGATATTTTACAGTACCCACAAGCGGTTTTGTGATTTATTATCGTGCATGGCTACCAAATATGAGCATTAAAATACAAAACAACAAATAGTGGCAGATGGAGTAATATGAAGAAAAGAGGGTTTTTTTCTTTCTTTCTTTTTTCACACGTCCTTTAGTCTGTGCATTCGTTCCTGAAATAAGACTCAAGTGTGGCTCGAGTGCAGCCACAAAGTGCAGAGCAGCGCACAATCGTCTATTCTTACTGTGGAACTTTTTGATGGAAGCCTTGATGCTGTATTCAAAATAGAATGGTAATTCTATGCTCAAACAAATGATTACACCCCCGAAAAAATGTGCTCTTCTGATTGCCTGAAATAGCTGTGAGTAATCTGTATTTCCTTGACTCCAACAGCGGAAGCTTTTATTAGGCCTCCATTTTGGGGCATTTTGGTTTTACTGCACAGAGGAAATTGTGCAAAGGCAAATTTTGACTGGGCAGGCGGGCGATCGAGGTTTTATGATGAAAGATTTTTAAGGACTTTCCTTAAATATACACATACATGAAATCATTCTCCATATTCATGTAATGTTATAATCCAATGTCTCGGTCCTAAAACTCTTCAAAGATTACATACTGTATTTTGCTTTAATATCAATAGGTTAACCTTTTTAACAAATCAAAAGAAAGTATTTACTATTTATTGTCCTTTCATTTAATTAAAAAAATCTAAAAACTAAATCAAAAAGTGAATGTTTACCGTATCTCCCCTTTTAAAAATAAATACATAAATAATCGATTAATAAATTGACAACTTTTTCTAGCGTGCTGATCGATAAATCATTTTTGGACATTCAAATGAGTACAATTGTGCAATTATTGATTTAAAAAGGGGAAACACAAAAAATATTCCCTATAAATCTATCTTTATTTGAATTTGATCATAAAACAGAAAGTGGGCACTCATCATTTACTTTCTCGGGCCGCAGAAAATGAGGTGACGGGCCAAAACTTGGCCCACGGGCCGCCACTTTGACACCAGTGGGTTAAGGGGTGCTTCAAATATTGACCCTGTCCGTCTCCAGATTAGCCTTTAGTAACGTGAAATTGGAAAGGCATGTCTTTCACAAGTAGACCCACATGGAAGTTTGAAGAAGCCATGCCTTAAAAGACACTGGAAGTGGTCCAACTTGGTGGTTGCCACTGAGCCTTTCCCATATGTTCTCTCTAGGTTTTCAAGTCAAATATGACATTCAGCAGAAAGGCCGTTTTGATGCCCTTTTTTTTCTTTTAATTTAAACTCCCATAGGCTGGTGTTAAAACATCTATTTATGCCCGGCGTGTTTTAGCGTTCTTCTTCTTTCCCATGGCGCTCTCCACACTCTGTAATCAAGTCGCACGAGACGCAGCGTCACCGATAGAAGGCGGCGAGAATACAAGACGACGTTGTTAAACCTTTCATTACGGCTCCTATTCACACGGGACACAACAAGCAGACATTTTTATAGATCTTATTTTCATCACCTGCATATTACCAAGCATCCCTTAGAATTACCAGAGGGCCTCCTTTTTGATTTACGACTCAACTTCCATTTGATTCATAATTATTTACTTTTATAAACCGCAGTAAATGGCACTCAGGCTTAGTCTCATTATAGGGTTTGCAACAATACAGCAATGATAGCTGTTGGTTTGTTTGTTTTTGACATACCAGGCAAACTAGTGTTCTTGCTTGCGGGTCATTTAAAAAAAAAAAAATCACATTTCTTTACCAAGAAAAATGTTGATGGCAAAAGAAATATGCTTGGTTGCTTTAGGCACAATTCAAATGTTTCCAAAACTTCATATCCACGGTACGCATTTTACATTTTACAATGGCACTGGGTTTGATCCCAGATTGGTCCTCACTGTGTGGAGTTTGCATGTTCTCCCTGGGCTTGCGTTGGATTTCTTCGGGTACTGCGCTTCCCTCCCTGTGTTTTCAAGCTTCCACGTGTTTGCCACTGTATGTACGTCGACGTCAGCACTTTAGTCTGCTCACCGCTTGCGTGCATTTCGCTATTTCAGCATGTCGTGCAAACCATACATGTATTTTTACCCTTGTGCTACCCCTCAAATATGATTTAATGCATAGTGGATACATGTTTGAAGACGACCGCTACTCCACGTACTGTATGTAGACCACAAGTATACACGCGTGCATGTGTGCTCACGGGTAGCAGAGTGGGTGTCTCGTGGTTTCGGCCTTCTGGCGCCGACTGCCCGACAAAATGTACCAAAACCCCACCGGGCGGTACAGTAAGTGAAAGCCGGCATCAAAAAAACATGAGTTAAAAAAAGACGTTTTGATCATCCTCTCTCTCACAGGCCTCCCGTCTCCCGCCATACTGTCTGCGCTGTATCTATAGAAATTGTCATTACGGCCCATCCGATGGCTTTGAGATACCTTACCATTATTGCTAATTGACATCCTCCTTGTCTTTGGGCAACCGCTGGCCCACTGAAAAATGCGTCACTGGGGACATGGCAGGGTAATTTGTGGCTACCTGTGTATGCATATCACATGATTGCCCCAATGTGCGGTTTTGTTCCAAAGGTCAAATCTTAGTCGAGGTCGCCTAAAAGACCTTTAAAGTCTCATGTTGAGGTTTTATCTTGTCATCACCGTTGAATAGTAATTAACCAGTGGTGTGCCGTCAGGCCCTTCAAGGCCTTCTCTGCTGGCCTAAGAAATATCTGAATCATACATTATATTTTGTCCATCAATACTTATTAAATAATTCCAAATTGTCTGTTAGCTTCCTTTCCCTCTGGTTGCACTGCTTCTAGATGTGTTTTCATATTGAAGCATTTAACCAATCACATTTCAGCCATTATTTGTTGCCAGGGTCAGAAATCTGCCTCAAGGCCTTCAGAATCAGTTCTGCGGGCTCTACTGCATTAAACAAGCGTCGATAAGACTGTTGCTTTAACTAATCAGATTTCGAGTTGGCAACACCACAATGCCTTCTCGCAGGCGTAGGGATACGTCATTGCCTTCTCGCAGGCGTAAGGATACGTCATCGCTTTCACCAACTATGATTGGCTAGTGATAGAGTGGACTAGCCAGAGCTAACAAACTGTATCTGGAGCGAGCTGCACAAGCAAATATATTGTTTTGTTGATTTAAAACCATTTTCAAGACGGACTATGCCAGAAATATGACAGGACAGGCTCGACTTTCAGCATTAGCTTCGATGGCGATAGAAAAGACGGAAGAAAGGGGGATGGATATTGTGTACAGTTAAAAGGGATTTTTGGTGAGTAAAATATGGCTATATTCCTAAATAATATTTCAATTGTATGAGGTTATTATTGATTATTTTTATGTGTCACAGTTGTAGCTGCAGTAGAGGTTTTATACCCATAAAATAGTTTTTGCTGAAGGCGTCACTAGGAAATGCACGGACCGCCACTGTAATTAACATATTGGTTGCCATGGAATTATTCTTAATGGATATACTATTTCTAAATGGGATAGAAATAGTGATTTGCCAATGTGTCAAACACATGATTTTTTTCCGTCATGAAAAACGTGGAAACTAGCCTCATCCTTTCTTTGTAAACAAATTATGGTGCCAACATGGTAACGGTTGCATACTGTATGTACATAGGCTTCAAAGATGAAAAAAAAAACCATTTTTTAAAAACTATTTACATCATAGACATGTTTTTTTTTATTTTAAATATACAAATACATCATGTCAACAGTTGTACACCACAGTCCAGACATTTGATTAAATTTAGAAAAGCACACGACAGGATATTTATAAGCGGACACCAAAGCGTGCCCAAAGTGTGTGATGTGTGTGTGTGTGTGCTCCTGACTAAAGTGACCATCTAGACAACACCCCGCACCCACAGGTCTGAGTGGGCACGTGAGAAAATACAGCAAAATGCTGCTAGTAATCTAGCAGGGCTTTTCTTCACATTTTGTCATGTTACTAAATGTTTCTAAATGGGAAATCCATTTATTTTTCCGCATCAAAAACTGTACACCTAAAACCTTATTATGGGAACTTTTTTTTAAGTGAACATTGAATGTCCAAAATAATTCAACCCTTGAGTGAGTTTTCTTTAGGATCGTAATTGTATAGTTTTGGAAGATTCATCAATTTCAGGATTGGTGCATCTCTAATGTCATGTAAACCATTCCACTAAAACCATACACTTGTTTTAAAACTTGACAATACGTTTTTCTGTTATAATTGTGTTTTTTTGCATGGACAACCGATTTCTGAGAATATCATATTTTGAAAACCTCCCAATAAGATAATGTTGTTTTATTTTTATTTTTTTAGCTGTTTCTTCAAGGGTCGTGAGAGGTATCCCTGCAAGACCACACTCCAACAAAATTTAAGGACATAAACCCTGAAGTGAAAGTTTCTGAGGTAAGAGTTTATTTTTATTTGTTTTAAATGTGGCACATTTCGGTTTCCCAGCCACTGAGTGCAACGTAAAGGATTTTTTAGACTGCGCAGTCATCAATTAGACAACCATTGTTGGTCAATCTGAAGACCAAAGGCAATTTTCAACATCATGTGACCATTCCCGGCACACATGCATCACTCTGGAGTGTACAGTAGTATATTAAGAGGAGGGATTCCGCGTAGCGTGCATTAATGTGCATTTATGGCCTAAAAAAGACATGACAATTACGGGTTTGAAGAGGGAGTAATGTAAACAGGCTGTTGGCTAATTTTATAAGATTGCACGTTTTGTGCAACAGCAGATGAAGTCAGAGATGTTTTTTTTTCTTCTTTTCTTCAAATTTAGGTAAAAGACATATCATTAAGTTAGAGGACACTAGGATATATTTGTCTATTCCTTTCATAGCCCAAGATAACTATGATGCCTGTTTTTTGGGTCGAGCATTGCAAGTGTGTTAGAGTAATTCTCTCACAATAAGCACTCAGTGTTGAATTTACTGTAGTGGTAAACTGACTACTTTACAGGTTTAATTGTAATGTCTTTAGTGTCATACATATATATTTTTTCTAACCGTTTTAGCGGCATGACTCAGTAGTGTATTGTGGTCATTTTTTGAATAAGGTTGCTCATGAAAGAGGATCTAAAATCAAACAATATTATTGCGTACCTTTGGAACAAATGACATTTTGGAGTTCAAGCACATTATTGCATCTTAAATGATATTGAATGATATTAAATTTGAAAAAAAGATGTCTCAATAAGAGTATGGATATCCATCAAAGACAATGTAAGCATTATGCAAATTAACATGGTGGTTGGTAATCCACAAATTATTTTTGTTTTACATTTTAGGGGAAACTTTCATCATACAGGCGTTCTCCCAAATTATATCTGCCAATATGTTAATTAAATGAGTTTGATTCCGTGTCACAATACGTGGCTTGACTCTCCAAAACGTAGGAGACACCAGTACTCAAGTACAAGTCAGATTTATGCAGTATTCTGACAAAGATCTGTTGTGGGAGTGTTAGAAGTAGATACACCAGAGTCCCAGTTTGAGGTAAAACCACAAGAGGGCGCCATCCACCTCCTTTTCCACTCTCACCATGCCCCTCCTTGTAACCCTGGCTACTGTCAGGAGACAGGTGGTCTCCCAGGGAGGCCAGAAAGACAAGATGCCCACTCATGTCACCCGTGTCTGGAGTCAAACGAATGACTACACACGATTCCATGTGACAGAGCAAACATATATATTTATATTGATATAGAAATTCATCAATTTGACTTATAAATTCAAGTGTCGTGTCTTATAAACGTTGACCTACTTAAAAAAATCTTTGAAAATTAATAGAAATTCACTGAAATTGGCTCCGGTGCTCATTTTTTTAATCCTAAAGGCTTCTCCAGTTGTACTTTTTTTCGGTGTGGATCTTCTCTATTATTACTACCTCCATGGCTCAGTTCTTGTTTAAAGGGGCGACGTTGTAAATAACAAAATGTAAGTCCCATTTCCATGAACAAAGTTGAAATCACCCCCCTAGTCCCCAATGAAAGCAAGGTTTCTCAAATGAACCACATACAACCCACAGTCTTAGAGTATATTTACCTGAAAAATCCACAGAATGGCACCAGAATCGCGTGGCCGTGTTAGTTTGCCGATCAATCTCGACGTGATGCATCTTGCCATCTGCTGCTTTCACCGGCCAATTGGAAAGTGTTAGCGAGGCTTGCACACCTGACGCTCAAGCTGCTCCAAAGGCTGTGTGACACACTCACAAACCAATAATATCGAGATGTGTCCTATTTGGCGATGAACCAATAAGGAAAAAGCAAAACAAAGAAACACTTCATCTAAAATAGATTATGTCTACAAGATACAAGTTGTTTCAAATAAAAAATTCTTTTGTACAAGTTGCTCTTTAGCCAACGACAAGAAGTGAATTTTGACCAAAACTTACAATTTTGTCCTCAGTTGATTCAATAAATGTCCTTGGCGTCATAAAGTGGAGCAGTTCAAAGGTTAGCCATGCAGCTACTGACCGTGCACAGAATTGCCTTTTAAATAAGCGAGACAATGCACTGTGCCACTTTGCATGTGAGTGCATAAAAGCCAAAGAGGCTTAAACGGCAGTCATGAATAACACATGTCCTTTTCTCTCGTTACATCCATTGATAAAAGGGCCTGTGAGTGGGTGCCTTTGTTCCCACGTTGACCACAGCGCACAATGAATAAATGCCTTCTACTGATAGTGCTCTTTTATGAACTGCGTTTCACCGCGTATGACTCACTCAGCTTGGCAGCTCCGTCGTCAATCCGGTAGGGCCACTGCCTCCTGCGGCCTTTGGTGGGCTACAAAGATCCGGACCTGAACCCGCAATGGCACTTGACCAGTGCCGACATTAAGCTTTATTCTATAGCCTCCCTAAGTAATTTGTAGAAGTAATATTATTTTTATTGTTGACTGATTCATTTATTTTTACAAAACATCAACAGTTCTCATTAAAAAAAAGACCATTTATAGTAAGGATTTTATTTGTTCAAAAAGTGCCTATCTATAGTAGGGCTATTTTTTGTCCAAAAAAAAGACAATGTATAGTAAGGCTTTTATTTGTTAAAACACGGCAATGTATAGTAAGGCTTTTTTCTTTAAAAATGACAATGTAGAGCACCTGTGTCAAAGTGGCGGCCCGGGGGCCAAATCTGGCCCGCCGCATCATTTTGTGTGGCCCGGGAAAGTAAATCATGAGTGTTGACTTTCTGTTTTAGGATCAAATTAAAATGAAGAGAATAGATGTATATTAAATTTCCTGATTTTCCCCCTTTTAAATCAATAATTGTAATTTTTTAATCATTTTTTTTCTGTGTTTTTAGTTCAAAAATCATTTGGTAAAATCTAAAAATATGATTTTAAAAAGCTACAATAAACATTGTTTTAGATCTATAAAAAAACTGAATATTCAGGGATTTTAATCCAGTTCTTTTAATCCATTTATAAAAAACAAATCTAAATATTATATCTAAAATGGTCCGGCCCACGTGAAATAGAGTTGACGTTAAAGCGGCCCGCGAACCAACCCGAGTCTGACACCCTTGATGTAGAGAAAGCATTTAATTTAAAAAAAATATTATGACTATGTATAGTAAGGCTTTAAATTGTTTTTAAAACGTTTTTTTTTCTTAAAACATCGCTCAATGTTTGCAGTGTTTCCAAAATAAATCAACATAAGATTTCATAAACCCTCTTTATTAAACACAGATGTGGATCACATACATTAAATGACAATCATATCTCTTTCCTTTATTCAACAACATTTACCTCTCCTATTTAGTAGCTATGTTTTTCCAGCAATGTCCTCAAAGGTTCTGTAAAAGTGTACAATTTGATGTTGAGATGCTGACACTTTGTTTAATTTTTTTTTACAGTTGCTTAGGAGCACACAAAGGCAGAAAAATATCCAGTGGATATATTACGTGTAAACTGTGCAAGCGATAGAGAAAAGAATGACTTGCTTGTGCAACCAACTAAATTCTAAAAAAAAAAAAGTTTCAGAGTGAAGAATAAGATTCAATTGCTTGTACAAACATTCCATTTCAAGATATTTCCTTGAATGTTTGTCCTAACTCTCCTTTGTAAACAGAACCCAATGATCCTGATCCGTATCACTTCTCGCGTCCGCAGTCGGTGCACAGGATGTTGTCACGCTGGGTAAGGAAGCCTCGGCCCACCAGGGACATGGCGCACTGCCCACATGTGAAGCACTCGCTGTGCCACTGACGTTCCTCGAACGATATGTATTTGGCACCGGCCAGACCTGAGCCAAAAACAATGCTTGGGTCAAAGGATGCGGGAGGAAACCGGGTGCCACAATATTACCATTAAAACAACGGGAAACAGTAATACAGGGTGTTCCAAATTGGTTGACCCCATTTCGTAGGGCAATAATTTAGATATTTTTTGTTGGAATGACCTCAAGCTTGGGTAGAAACATATTAAGTTTTTGTGTGTAACATTTGGCATTTCTATCTTTTCAGGTTAAGAAATGCCATTCAGTTTAGTGTCCGTCCGTGGCTTAGTAGGGAGGTGGGTTCCATAGCTCAAGTGCTGGAGTGCCCGCCTACCATGCGAAGGGTCGCCGGATCAAGGCAACTAATTCCACTTCTCATCGGGAAAAGAGGTAAATGATCACTTACTGGTGATGGGTTTAGTGCAACCCACACACTTCTTGGCATAGAGCTCACTGAAGCACTCCAGGCAGTAGGGATAGTTTTCCCTGGAGGTAAAGCGCTGGCCGGAGAGCTGCTTCCTGCAGCCGATGCACAGGAAGCACTCGCGGTGCCACGGCTTGTCCTGGTATGTCACGCCCCCCGTGGTGATGGCCTGGGGAAAAAAAAACACGGACTCTCATACATGTGTCTTTGCGTTTCAAGCAGACAGTGAGACTCACCTTCTTACAAGCGCAACACTGGTAGGCAAACTGCTTCTCAAAACAGTTTACGCAGTAGTAGCCATCGTCTTTGGGGATGAAGGACTTTGTTCCGATGGGCTGCTGGCAGCGGTGGCATAGGAAGCAAGTCTCATGCCAACTGTTGCCCTTGTACTCCATTTTGCGGGAACCTGACACAGGGCAATGGAGTTATAATTCGGGAATGAGCTAATGCTTGTGTTTGCCTTGGAAAGGATCAAGCGCGAGAGCTACGACACTACGTTTCGTTTTGTCAATTTTGACAATGCTGCGCTCTCGAGATATGAAGCAATCTGTAATCAGAGTCCGGAATGGGGTGAGGAGGGGGAGTGGGCGTACCTGGCATGACCGTCTTCTTGCAGGTGGTGCACTTGGATGAATAATCGTTGGCGTAGCACTCCGTGCAAAGCATCAACTCGTCCTTGGCGGCAAAGGCCTTCTCCACGAGGGATTGGCTGCATTTTGCACACTTGAAGCACTCCTCGTGCCAGTGCTGGTCCTTGTAGGACAAGTCCTGGTCACACCAATAAGCAGTTGAGTAGGAGAGAACAGGACATTGGATTCCATTTTTTTTTTCATAACTTGATGTATAGAGGCAATTGTCATTTGGGAAGCAGTCGTTTGCTTTTACGGTTGATATCTCAAAGTCATGGTTTTAATTTGCAAGAGGTACTCTTCTTTTCTTAGTGATTTCTAACAAGTAGGATGACATATTGTCAATAAGAGTCTACTTCTTTTATTCCCTTTAGGACTTTTGATTGTGAATTTCTGGAGTATTTGGTCAAATGAAACCATCATTGCGTAAACAATCTGGACTCATCATTGCAGTAATTTGCCATCGTTGTTTTGATAGTGACTAATGAAGCACTTGGATGATCAAGTCAAAGGCATTTTTTAACTTCTGATGTTGATCTATTATTCGCCATGTTTGTTGCCGTTTAAGTGCGGTATCTATGGACTCAATATCACTGTTACGCCTTGCAATATGAAGTCTAATATTAAGTCTAAATATTTGGAAAGTCATCAGTAACTTGCAATTCATACTAATGACTTGCTATCACTTATTTTTTTAGTATTCATCAGTCCAACATACAAGAAATGTATAAAACCGAATAATTTTCAGTCTTTCCTTGACGTATGATTTTAATTCCAAAATCCTTGTATCTCATATAAACTTCTCCTGAATTAAATGAAAATGTTATTATTCCAATACTAAGTCAAGGGAATTTCTTTTTGGAAATTGAGCGAGTCAAAAACCTCCCAAAACTCATTTCCACGTTAAGGGCCTACCTTGGAGTTGGTGCCAATGGGCTTGGTGCAGCTCTGGCAGCAGTTGGCAAATAGGCTTTCGTAGCACTTGGTGCAATATTGTGTCTCCTCTTTCATGATGTACTTCTTCCCCAGGAGGGAGTCTTTGCAGTAATGGCAGTCGAAGCGCTCGCTGGTGGACATGCTTGTTACTGATTATTGCTGTAAAGCAGCGGCGAGGTTAGAAAAGAAAAAAGCTTGCAGCACTTAATGGATACGCAGCAGGAATGAGGATGAGCCGCCAAGCGCTTTTGGTTCAGGCAGTGCGGAAAAAAGGGTGAGGCATGGATTAGGGGGTATACACCGGGCCTTGGGGGGTGTCTTCTATAAATACTGCCTCTCTTATTAGGCGTAATCTCCGGGGGAGGGCTCATGTGCCCCTCTGCATCATTCTGCACCTTTTAAGGGAGACCATGTCCAGCGCATCACTAAGCCTTTTCGACTCGGGACCAGAAAAAGGCCCAGAGGAAGGGTAAGATAATCCATTCAATATTACTAATAGTGAGGACAAAGTCACATCAAAATATGGATACTGTTATGTCACAATGGCCAAAAAGATGTTTCAGGGATCTTCCACACTAAATTTATCCAATCATTCGTATGATTTAAGGTGCTACCGTTTTTCTTTTCTAGAGTAATCAACAGTTTCATGAGTTAACCTCTTAACTGTGGTTTTATTCGTCAAGGCAGTGAAAACATTCCGGTATTGAGTGAAATATGCCAACTATACCACATCACTTACTCTACTGTATCTACGCATACACATTATCTCCTTGAGTGTAAAAAAATCAATTTTATGGAATGAAAAGATGACCATTAGAATGAAAATATGCTGCATTGCTTCAGCTGATTTCTTCTCATTGCCTATGTCAAGCAAAACATAAAAGTTTAAATACCAGTTGTTTCAATATTCATAACTACTCCAACATTTACACGGTACTCGGACGTTTGGTCGCCCGGACGTTTGGTCGCCCGGACGTTTGGTCGCCCGGACGTTTGGTCGCCCGGACGTTTGGTCGCCCGGACGTTTGGTCGCCCGGATGTTTGGTCGCCCGGACGTTTGACAACATGACAGAGAGTTTACTGTTGAAACCAGCTCTCAAAATTATATTCACCCGGGCAACCAAACGTCCGGCGACCAAACATCCGGGCGACCAAACGTTCGGTCACGCATTTACACTAGCTCAGCAATTAAGTTTCCTATTATGTGTTAGTATTGAGCTAAATTAAAAATTCAAAAGCAATGGAAATTTTAAAAAAGTAAACCTCTCACTGCTTAGTTGATATTGCAGTACAGAATATGAACATTTTGCATTATCGAAAAAAAGAAAAAAAACTTCCAAAACAACACAAATCCTCTTTTTGTTGATGCGCGACATCAAACCAGCATTTGAGTCACCAAATTAATTTTCAGTCTCGGACTAATGTGCTCCTATCGTTTTCCCTAACGGATTAAAGAAGGCAGGCATCTTCATAAAAATAGCCCTGGGAAGACCACCGGCCTGACTCACGGTGTAATCCCCGGCACACACACACACATGGAGAGGTCAGCGATAGGGACGCCACCCAGCTGAGATGAACTATCGCCTGTCGACACTTAACATTCCCTTTCAATGCAATAAACAAGACGTCTCAAAAGAATAACTTACGATGGCTCCGATTTGAGTCTATTTTCCATTTTCTAAGAAGATTACACAAACAGTCGGATTAAAGTGCTGAATTCAGCAGATGACAATAACAAAAAAAAACGCAAAGACCTTAAAATGTCAGCACCGTCTTAAAAGTCGGGCGAATGGAATGCCATTTTTTTAATCCTTGTCATAAAGCTTTGATTTTTTTTTAGCTTTACAGACAGACAACAGGTGCTTCTGGAGTATGCGCGACTTTAAAAAAGGAAATTTAGAAAAAAAATCTGCTTAGGTTTAGCATTGGTAATCCTCTCATTTGGATTGACGAGGGTCTGCCGCTGCCATCTGATTGTCTGGCCAAGCAGATCTTTATTTGACCCGGACCTCAGTGGCGCTCTTCTCTCAATGTACTCAGACTTTGCAAATCCACAATGGCTTCTTTGAAGTATTTGAAGGCGACGACTTTTTGGAAAGAACGACCGACGGACACGTCAACATGCCACAAAGGCTTCGTCGACAGCTGGTTGGCATGGCGATGACACTCTAAGTGGAAAACCAGTAGACGAGGGACCGCTCTGGAGGTTAATGGCGTGCCCACCTTCCCTGAGGGTACAGACTGAGCGCCAACCAATATGGCAGGAACCTTTCACCTTTTCAGGGTAGACCAATTTAGAGATACCTCACCTCCCATCATGCCTGACCTACTTTCCCCCAATTTTCACCAAAATAGGTCATGGTGAGAGAAGAAACCTGACATACAGATGGGACAGATGGGAAAAGAAAAATGGTTTGGAAGTTTTAAGGTGAAATGCCTTACCAGGAATTTGACTGTTAAAAAAAGGGGAAGGTCGGGAAATGTACAATGTCAAATTAGTTTCTGTAAACCATTGTATTAACACAATTGACTATTTACAACCAGCCGGTCTGGTGGTGACAAAACTGCCCTGCATTTTTCATTTTTCTTGCTCTTTCTCTTAGATTGGTGATGGTAGTTGAGCATGCTGACCACCGAGCTAACAGCACAGAACATTTTTGCATTGTAAGGATGTCCTCACATTCCATACATGCATCATTTTGTTTATCTGATGATCATCAGTAGGTCTGCACACATGACTGTCTGACTGATGGTCTGGGTTCAAATCCTGGTTGGAAATAGAGCAGTCACCATTAAGACCAATTACCTTAGGATCAAAGAAAAAACTAATTCTGATTTCCTTCTTGTTAAAAAGACGGATGGAGATAAAATAAAGCAAAGTTTTACAAAAAGCTAAAACCATGGAATATGTTAAAGTCCTTTGCTTCACTATGACTACGGTGGGAGACGAGGAAAGACCAATGTGTCTAAAATGTAGCAGCAAACAGAATGACCTTAAATTACCATGACATTTTTCTGCAGTAAAAACATGACAAATATTGACAACTGCCCATAACAATTTTATGGTCAAATGACACCATTTTGCTGATGATCTGCAACGAAAAAAGGGACTCTAATGACAAAGCATGAAGAGGAGGAGG
This sequence comes from Stigmatopora argus, assembly GCF_051989625.1. NCBI lineage: Eukaryota > Metazoa > Chordata > Actinopteri > Syngnathiformes > Syngnathidae > Stigmatopora > Stigmatopora argus. The sequence continues at coordinate 6,462,689 of NC_135401.1, read as the reverse complement.
GTAGGTATGGTCACTCAATACTGCGGCTGAATTATGAGAATGCTCGGCCTCTGCGGCATGGCGCTAAGCCGTTGCGCCCCTGCAACGCACACACGACCAAAGGGTTGGTCGACGAGTGTGAATGGGCAAGGAGGAGGTCAGTTGATGAACGGCCTATCAAAGATAAATAAGTAACAAAGTAGGTCGAGGGAGGAAGTTTGCTTGATTGATAGACCAATCATTAATGCACAAAGTTAACTCATTGCCTGCCATTGTGTCATTGTCACTGGCAGCCAAGGGGTTAAAGTAGGTTAAAAAACAGTTTAATTTTAAATAAATGTTTAGAACGGCCCAAAAATGTGTGTTTGGTTCAACATTGAGACTTAACGACGTCAGATAAAGTACCACTAACAATATTCTGACTCCTTCAGAATGATGAGACACTAACGCCGTTACCTGAGCCTTCCCATTAATCCTGGAATAGCATCAGTGGATTAAAAGCATCACAGGGTCACGCGCGCATCACACACACCACACATAAAAGAGCTTGCAAAAGTACTTTGTACTCAAGGAGAAAAACAGACTGCAGTAATGTCGGAAGGACTGTTCAACTCATTTGCTTAAGTATTAATAGTTGAGCAGCTTGCATAGATACGGTAGATGACATGATGATTTTAGAGTTATCAAATAGCTAAAAAAAACCTCCATACATACACTTCTGACTTGAGTTTTTGTCTTGACTTATTCTGGCTTTTCTGGCCGTGCACATTGAAAGATAGCGGGCAATATGTCTGTTTTTTGGTGAATTGGAATAGATGAATGGCATTTGCATTGATTTGTAGTCAGGGAATTGTATTTGTGTATCAAGTAAAATACAAATACCTGACAAATTACTTTAACTATACTGTAGGAAAGTATTTTTACTCTGCTATTTTTCACTACTGCACACCGGATAGGGGTGGAAATACAAATGGCAGCGTGTTTGTGAGGGTCAAGTCGTAACTAACAACAGGCGGAGGATTGAGGCGTTACTACCACAACAAACTCTCCTCACCATCATCAATCACTTATCTTGGCTTTTCCAAAGCTATTTATACCGGGCCACAAGCATTATGTTGCACTGTGTGTATGTTTGTATGTGTGTGTTTGTGTGTGTGTACGTGTGTATATGTATGTTTATGTATGTGTGTGTAGGGGGGTTGGTTGTGCATGGCGCATGCGTGTCTGCGTGCCAACAGCAGCAGAGTTGTTGCAAAGAAACATGGGTCATTCTAGAAAATTCTTTACAAATAAGCCTTCACTTCTGTAGTTTTTTGCTCTATGTTCAAGTTAATAAACCATTAAAGACGTGCTTAGCAGATCATTGGTAAATCTACCCGAAGTCCTTCACAATCACTTCGGGAGGCACTGCAGGATAAAATGAGCATCGCTAAAACTGTTGCTTTAACCAATCAGATTTCGAGTTGTTGACACCAAGGCATTCTCATTAGCGTAGGGAAACGTCATCGCTGTCACACACTATGCTTGGCTAGGGATGCTTGGACTAGCCAGAGCTAATAAACTATTTAGCGAGCTGCACAAGCTAATATTTTGTTGTGTTGATTTAATAGCGGTTTTGTCAACCCACAGTGGCTGAAGAGGGAAAAGAAATGGATGTGGTTGCAGATCTCGTGTCAAGGCCATTTTCAAGACGGACTTTTTTAATATGCACACCAGGGTCAGAGTTTAAACCGCCGCCGCCATCTTTCAAAATGGCTGATTAGCCAGCAGCCCATTCGGGCGTTGACTGCAGAGCAGCTCAGATGTGACGATTTACCGCAGAAAGACCTGATAAAGCTCTCAGGACAATGCAGTGCATTCGGTACGTTGTCATTTGGGGATTTTGAAGCCCCACTTCTCATTTTAAGACTGCTTTTTGACGGGATCGTGCTTCGATTGCGTGATGTAGCCCCACATGGATGGAGACAGATAGTTTGCAAACAATTTGGCTACATTGCGTTACCGATCGCTCTTTATGTTTAAAAAGAAATCATTCTATTGTGTGTTTCAGTTCCTCAACGAGCACAGACTGCTGGGAAACATCAAGAATGTGGCCAAAACGACCAAAAAGGAGCAGTTTGTCGACGCCATAGCGAGCTGTTTGTCAGCAAAGTGAGTCATTTCTTTAAAACGTCTTTTTTATTTTCTCTATCCGTGTAATAATTAAATGTCAGCGTTCAGTATTCAAGGCTTTGCTCAATTGGCTTGTTTTTTTTTAGGATACATTCAAATTTTGAATTAAAACACTGATCTGGTGTTGATTTTTAATAGCAAGAACCTGTGTGAATAACACACCCACACAAGTGACATCTAGTGGAGTTGTAAGGAATAAACAGTATGCTTATAAAATATACCTTTACCCTAAAATTGTTTTACCTTCCCTTTCTTAAAGACCTCAGGGCTTGGGCCTTTTAAATTTTAGTTTTAAATGCTTCTTTGACCAAAAATAAGTGAAACATTCACTCAACAATTGCGCAAGGGTCATTTTTGACTCAAGTTTTAACACATGGTAAAATCATTTTTTCCTCAGTCTGGTGATAAGAACAACGGAAGCAATGATGACACTTTGGGATATTTATTTATTTTTAAAAAAGGATTTCAAATGATTGACTGGAAAAACTCATCAAGGATGAAATAACATGGGTAATGAATGTGGGTCATTTGTGCATCAAAACGGTGGAACAAGCAATTGCATAATCGCGTGGTGTTTTGTACAGGTTTAAAGCCACGGTGACACTGGAAGAGGTGACAAAGCTGTCAAAATCGAAGACCAAAGAAGTCAAGGCACAAGTTGTGGATGAGGTGGGATCCAAGTGTTTCAGGTTATTATTTAATTTATTATTTTCATGTCATGTGCACTAAACCTCATTTTGTATCTTGCTTCTCAGGTTCCTTGACAAACTTCCTCAAAAGGTTGACATGGTGCACTGCTGTTAAATGGGGACATTGGAGGATGGCAGTCTTTGACACCAACATCCCCTCAGGGTCTCCAACTCTGGTCCTTGAGGGGCCCCAGTCCAGTATGTTTTCCATATCTCCCACTACATCTGAATCAAATGATCAAGATCCTGATTATTTGATTTAGATGTGTTGGTGGTGGACATGGAAAATACACTGGATAGGGCCCCCCGAAGACTGCAATTGGAGATCTGTTGAGTCTCTCTACCGATGAGCAAAGTCATCATTGAGGTATGTCTTAATATTTCAATTTTTTTCTCCTGTGACGAAGGTTCTCATTGGAAGAAGGGCTTTCCTGGTAAGTATCATTTTGATGTTAATAGAAAATACTTAACTTAGTATTTTTGTCAAATTTTCTGACACTTTTTTTTTTAATGTTGGACTTAGTGTATTTGACTGGACTTACTATTTTTTCCTTCCAGAGTTCCAAGGAAAATATTTCCTGATGGATGGATTGCACAGCTCTCACTTTTAATAGCTGGATGAACTACACAAACATCTTGACAAATGCTTAATTTGTGGAAAAATGTTCTTAAACTGTATTTGTTTTTCTTCACATTTACCTAATAAACAATGCAAAAAACATTTGATGTTCAAAAAATTTATTGACAGGAAAACATTTTAATTCTTGCACACTTAGAAATTGTCATCACAAGTATTGATTGGTCTGGCCAGTCTGTTCTCCACCTGCAGACATTTTATAACAAACATTGAATATTTAAGAAAAGTTTTTTTAATAAAAAAAAAAGACCCATATGAGGTCTAGGTCTTTTTTTTTACCAAGTGTTTTAAAAAAAATAAATGGCACTCAAACCTCTTTTATTTAGGGGGTCTGGACACTACCTATATAAGAGGGGGGAAAGATTATTATTTGGATGAATACTTGGATATTCTACAACAAACAAAATAAATTAACCTCTCAGAAGACTGTTAGCATTCTCCAAAGTGCAGAGGCATCATCTTGAAGTGGGCAACCTGGGAAGATCACCTTGTCCTACGGAGTCAGTACACGGGCCTAATGCATGCAAAAAGAAAAAGTTATCATATATAGAGACTGCAGATTCAAGAGATAGGTGTTTTTTTTGGAACATGTCTTACCTTGATCTCGCCCAGTGTCCTCTCCTGAAGGAAGCGCTGCATCTTGCTGCTAAACAGGAACAACTTGATTTAACCAAGCTATTTGGGAGTTGACAAATAATTATTAAAGGAAAGAGAATATTACAAGAAATTTAATAAACGATCAAGATAAAGAATGAATGAAAATGTTAGCGAGTGCTCCGAGCCATTTCCCTTTTACAGATAAGGTGATTAAATATACAGACTGACGCTAACAACTAGGCGATAGTTGGCTTAACAATATTTGTATAAACCAAACAAATACACATTGGAAATGGGTGTTTACCACTCGCGATGAAAACTATCCTTACATAGAGAACACCAGAAACCAAGTCGGGGCTCTGGATGTCATGTTTGAGTGAGCCTTTACCCAGCGAACTGTCCGTTGATATCTCGGCTTAGTTTGATTAAATTAAAAGTGTTTCTACACGACTAAATAATGGAGAGAAAACGGACAACATCCTCTTTAAGTCAAATGGGAAGCATCTTCGTGAGGCTAATGCTAAGATAGCTAGTCACGTGTGGCAAACAGACGAAGGGGAAAAGAGGCCCAAACTGAAATTGTCGACGGTGTGTTCGACCCAGCATTAAACTAACAGATTTGTTGGCGTTTTGGGCTCAATTGATTGCTAAAAAAATCTCCCAGTAGCGTGATAAAAGTGCACTTAGGCCAGTAAATTGCTCAACGCCTTACCTCGCTGGCGTGCTCACCGCCGGTCTGCATACAAATGGCTGTTCTAAGGGGCGCGATACTGCGCATGTCCTTAATTTAAGCACCTGCGTAAACAATAGGCGTAACCACGCCCATATTGAATGTGGAAAAAATGGTAGCTTGCTTACCGTCCTCCAGGGGGTGGTTTGTCCTCTCAATGTCCATGTTTTGAAGATGACATAGATTAGTCGTGATTTTTGTAGTCTAGATGCTATAAAACAGTATGTGTTAGTACACTAATTTAACCCAATATTGAGTAACATTTTTACTTAGTATTTTACATCAACTCACCTTTATTCCAGGCCACCTGACTCCATTAAAAGTTTAACATTTGAAACACAAAGAATGCTTCATTCTATTGTATACAATAACTTAGACTGGTGTTAATTTTTTTTAAATCCAAATATATATATTTTTGGTCTTGAATTCAATTGTGTTAATGTTTACAATGTACATAGAATTACAATACCTACACTACTACTACTACTACCACTACCGCTACTACTACTACTACTACTACTACGACTACCACTACTACTACTACTACCGCTACTACTACCACCACTACTACTACTACCACTACTACTACTACCGCTACTACTACTACTATTACTACCACTACTACTACAGCAACAAAAACAACAACAACAACAACAACTACTACTACTACTACATATGCCTACAATAATCATTATTTCTTGTGACACCAATGCTTCACTGCTCTTTATTTTTTCTTTGACACTAGTTGACACCTAGAGTTCAAGTACAACATTTGGCAAAATACAGTGATTTGGCAAAATTTAGAAATAAAAAAAACCTTGATTGTTCCATTTCCAATGCATGAAATGGTGACATTTGACACACGCGTCGATCTCGACTTGTGTGTATTCCGTGAAGGACATTACCGACACATTACATTCGCACACACTGACGCTGCACATATTTGGCAAAAGAAAAGAAAGACAAGCGAGTGGACATGACTGACTGACACACACACACACACATACATACATACACACACGCACACGCACACACACACAAGCGTCAGGTCATAAAAGCTCAGTAAAAGGTACCACGACACTTCCATCCATGTCAAAGTGTGCCGTGAACACTTAAAAAATATGCACAACTTGTCATTCCTCTTGTGTCCTGTGACATCATTTTTTTTGCCCCCCTCCCTCTTTTTTTTACATACATACAAATTTCACGATGACACTCGGTAAGAATGTATTTTTCTTTGCGCTAGGTGGATTGTTTCACACAAAGATAATATTGAGTGCTATTAGTGAATTAAGAAGGAAACTACACCCTTGGCCGTTAGTTTTTAGACTTTTCAGCATCTAGTTAAATGAAAGAGTCTCAAAATTTTGGACAAAAAGCGTAGTTTTTCTCAAACTATAGGCTAATAAAATAATCAGATTTAGTTTTGTATTTGGTCATTTACACTTTACAATTTATCGCGTTTTTAAAAAGTTGTTTTTTGTTGTTTGTAATTGTGTAATTAACAGTACAATTTATATATGTATCTCATGTAATTATAAACCCAAATTGGAAAAGGAATGGAAAGATTTTCTGACCAAAAACTTGCCTTAAGCATTCAGCAATAAATTAGGAAAAATGCGACGCAAACCTATAGATAAGAAAATAAAAACAGTGTTCTTTAGCCATTTGGCAGGGGTCCACCCAAGTTGTCAGAAAATATAAAAGTATCATTTGTATCAGTATTGGCATTATTGTTCCTGCATTTTTTTATATCACCTTGATATAAAATCTCCTAACAGTGCGCCAACCCTTTCCAGTGCATGACAGAACATTAACATCATTTTGCATAAAAGGCTGAATTTACACAGTAAAGATGGTGGCGCTCGGTTTACGATAAAGTTCAGATTTACCAAGTCGCTAGTCAAGTCATAATTGGTCAACATTTGTTTTGAAAAGAATTAGAGCTTCCCGAAGCACTCCCAATGGAACTTTAAATCCTCGTAAAACAAAAATACTTTACTAAATATGTCAAGGAATACCCTCCAGTAGGAGCGCTGTCTTTGAATGATCATGTTTCAATACATGGCTTTAGTGCGGTACACACGTACCCAAATTTAGGTCTAACTTGATCGTTGAGGTAAAAAAAAAGTCATTCACATTTCTTGTTTTGGTGAAAGTAGGCTACCATTGACGTCCAAATCATTTGAACTGGGAAGGGCTCCCCAATTCAAATGGATTGGACGTCTACTAGTGACATACTAATTTAAAGACATAAATCACAAGGATGAGAACAGCGGCATGATTGAATGTCAATCGTCGTCCATAGCGCACAGAAAAAGTTAAGCGTACTAAAAATGAATTGGTCAGATGCAATAATAAGAATCATAACCACAAAGCAGGTTGAAAAAGTCTCTGAAACGCTCGTCAACTCTGTTGCTAACCAAAACAGCAGCACTTGTAGTTTGTAAAAGCAGTCAGTGCTGCTGATGTAGTGGCAAGTGAGTCTGAATGTACAGCATATCATTGAGCATGTCTGCAAATCATGATTCCCATGGCAACCTTCCACCGCAAGTGTCAGATAGAGAGTCTCTATTGTACGTCTGTACAGATGGTTCGGCGCTAATATACAGGGCAATGCGGAATTTCAAGTGGCAACAGAACCTACCGTACGGTCGTACCGTAAAACGCACGGCGGCAAACGTTCAAATCAACAAAATTACATGGATATACACAAACAAACATGCATTAGGAATTTTAGGGAAAGTAATATATATTTATATACAGTAATCCCCCGCCATCACAGGTTTGCTGTTTTACTTTCCTTTTTTGTTTACTATTTTCTCTGCCTTTTCATTTATTGTAATCCTACTGTTAGTCACGAAAAGGTGACACCGGAACTACTCTGATGGTGTTGGAATTGGACTAAAAAAGAAAGGAGAATGAGAAGAAGTATGGAAAACGTAAACCCCGCGATGGAAGGGGGATTACTGGTAAGCGAAAGTCTCACAGTCAACAACATCCAGTCCCAAAGGATCACTCAGTCGCATCAAAAAACAAAAAACAAAACAAAAAAGAAAAACTCCAGCCGACAATGTGGCCTGTGAAACTCTAGTGAGAAGTGTGGGCAGTTTTCTTTGGCTTTTCCTGTGGGCGAGACATTCCAAAGGGCATCAACAAGAGGGGTGACAAGAAGAATGGATAACACCAGCAAAAATGAACTATTGGCCAAAAAAAACCCAACCATTTTCTTTTGCATCTTTAAGATACTTTTCTTTAGCCAGTGAGTAAGCAAATGGGACCTTAACACAGCCACATCAGTAAGCTTACATTCTGTGTTCAAAATACAGTGGTCCCTCGTTTATTGCGGGGCTTAAGTTCCCAAAATAAGCCGCTCTAGATGAAATCTGCAATGTCCTACATTGACCACCTTTGTTTAATATTTTTAAGTCTTTCTACCCCTGTTCAAAACTTCCAAATTTGTGAGCATGTTATGATCTTTGAACGCATTGTGCGGACCGAAGCGTTTCACTCGCATATTATGCTAATTAGGTATTGTGCACCAGGGTAAGATAGTTATTTCATTCTTCCTTTAGTTTTTTTTTCAGATACTGGGATTTCAAGAAACATCGTCAATGAATTACTTCAAGTTTGTTGTGTGCGTTGATCAAGTCCATTTATGATTGACGCATAATTATTTATCAAAGTTTTTGAGTAATATTAAAGTAACAACTGATTCATTCAAAATGAGGTCCAAAGGGCGTGAAAATTGATAAGAAAATAATCATTTAAAGGGCAGTTATCGGCAGAGGTTGACAGGTATGCGATTATTTTGCCAGAATTTCTGTTCTGGTGTCATTCAAAATGAGGTCCAAAGGGCGTGAAAATTGATAAGAAACACCAGTCACCAGGGAGTGTCTTAACTCAATCGAATTAGCAGTGATCATTCACTGGCAGCCCTTCCCTCTTCAATTGGATTAAAGGTCTATGGCGGGCAACGATTAAAAGGTGTTATTTCATAGGAATGAGAGTTGACAAAGAAGAACCAACCGTAAACATCACTTCACGGAGACGAGAGAAACGCAAATAGTCTTGACAAAAATGGGTTGAGGTGACAATGAAATCACGGTCACGGAATCAATACCAAAAGTAAACGCGCAGGCCATTAATAATGAAAAATCCCAAATACCTTGATCCACGCACGGCCCATCTCATCCCCAGAACCACTTGTCCAAGTTCTTGACCGTTTTGTACTCCTTGTGCCTCTGCAGGTAGTCGCAGGCCAAGCAAGTGTGCTCGGCCCAGAACTGCGCCTTTTTCACCTTAAAGTGCCTCCTCCACTCAAAGTATCTGAGGTACATCTCTTCGTTCTTGTCCAGGAGCAGCAGGTAGTCGGCCAGCTCCTTGGGCGACGCAAAGTCGTCCACGTGTATGAAGGCGTCCCCCTGCACAAAGTTCTCGTAGTTCTGCCGCGAGGGGCCCAGGACCACGGGCACGGTGCCCACGCCCAACGGGTTGTAAAATTTCTCGGTGATGTAGTCCTTGTGAATGGAGTTCTCGAAAGCCAGGTAGAACTTGCAGCCGGCGATGGTGGGGAAGTAGTCCTGGTCGGCGATGTACTCGCCGAAGGCCTGGCCGTAGGCGTGCACCTCGATGTGCTTGTACAGCTCGTTGTAGTATTTGACGCGCACGTGCTCCTGGTTCCAGTTGCTGACGATCCAGCAGATCAGCTTGTTCTTGCTGGGCGGGACGAAGTCATCCTCGCTCTCGGCGGCCACCGCCGAGCCGTAAGGCACTTCGATGTCGGCGTCGCGCCGGTAGTTGAGCGTCAGGTTGAAGAGGTTCTCGATGCCGGCCAGCTGGGACGAGTGCGACGGCGACTCCAAGTTCATCCAGATCCACTTTTGGAAGGACGGACGCTGGACGGGCGGCAGGTTGGACAGGTCGGAGAAGATGTCGCGGTGGTGGATGAGGACGCCGTCCGACTTGTTGTAGAGGTTCCGGTCGGCCGTGACGAAGCAGTCGATGTTGAAGAGCGAGGCGCACACGTTTAGGTCGTACGTCTGTCCGAAAGGCCAGAGCCAAATGAGCAACGTGGTCACATTGCGCTCGCTCTTGGCGTAGAAGACGCCTTTGAGACGCTCGCCGGACGGGGTGGACTCCGCCGGGCCCGACAGCCAGCCGGTGGACGGCTTGAAATACATCAAAAAGAGAGTCACGAAGCACCCTAAGATGAAGGTGCCCAGGAAAAGCGGTCGCAGGATCCTGTGTACGGGTGCCGATGACATTACTGTCTTGGAAAGGAGAGCACACCAAACGTTGACTGACATTTCCCATTGAGCGAACTTTTCAACACAAGGCCCCCCACACTGGAAGACCGTTTTGCTCTTATCGCTATAATATGGAATACAATAGGCTTCTTCTTGTTCTCTGTTAAAATAGATTTCTCACCTAAAAGTGCGACTTATACTCCAGTGTGATTTGTTTTCCCTCCTATTTGGGCATTTTGTCTGACTCATTTGTAACGCTTATAGTCTGAAAAAATAGGATGTAGTAGAAGGACATTGTGCTCTAGCATTAATAGCCTTTTGGGGGTTTAAACGTAGAAAAGTGCTCAGAAATTTGGTTTGAATCCTGCGGGAGAACGAAGAAAGTACCAAAGCCGATGGAGGAGGAAAATATTCGGCTGTTTTGCTTTTCCGGCATGCGTCTAGTACCAACCTGATGGATTTAACTTGCAGCTGAAACCCAAGCGAAACGTACGTTCCTGCACGGAGTCATCGGCCCATCACGGCTGCGTCTTGGCTGTCGCGCTCATCAAAAGCGACCATGCAACGGGTTGTGTTGTGTCTGGAACAAGTTCTCTTAACGCCTGTTTTAACGCCGAGCAAAAACAGAAAAGAGTGCCATTATGGGATGAAAAGGGGGGAATGCTATTGAAACAAGATGAAGATACAGAGGGGTACTGGGAAACACTGTTAGTGTAAAAGACCTAATTCAAGATTTAATTAGAATTTGTAATTCAAATGCATTTTTCTTACTCTCTTAAACAGTGTTTTGATTTCCTTAATAAGATTTCTGAAAATCGATATAAGTATATGTTCATATTCCATGCATGACTTTTATTGTGAAGGTCCCAAACTTAAAAGCACAGCCTTTTTTGGGTAACTGAAATATGTTTCATCATTCAGGGGAATAAAAGAATGTCTAGATATTTAGGGACCCAACTGTAAATTGTCAGAAGAGATTGTGGGAACATGCTGCCATCTTAAGGCTGTTGGGGAAGAAAAAATCCTACATTTTCATGTATTTTTACTTTTCAATTCTGAGAATGGCTCTCAAGAAATAACATTAGAAAATGTCAATTGTTTATGGCTCTCTCTCTCTCTCTCTCTGTCAAAAGGGTTCCCGATATGATATCATTCAATATTTGGATGGAAGGGTTGGCTTGCTGCAGTCTCTACAAGTAAAAATGTAAAGCCTTTTTAGTCAATTATCGTATTATCAAAATGATGTTCATCTAGAAAGTGGGCAGTAAAATTCATTATTTTTAATGGAGTCCCACGCCTACTTCAAAAAGCAGCTCACAAAAATACTTTTTAATGTCAGACTGCATCATTAAAATTAGGGGGGGAAAAAAATCAATTTGGGGAAGGTACCACTTTTATTTTTTGTGACAATAATGTTATACTTGGGAATATGACAAAGTCTGCCATGATTTGATTCTCCTACTGAGACGATAATTCAGTCTGGCTTTGACACTCTTTGAAACTCTCTGGGAGTCACGTTTTCCCAACCTAGCCTCAAAGGATGACCTCAAACTGCTCGCCAGTGGCTCAGCAGTTAGCACGTGCGACTGCCAAGATAACAGTGCTCCAAATCCAAATTGGAGCCATGATGATAATGATGTGAAAAGGTATGACTTCATGCCAGTATCATTAACACTGGTTATACATACGTATCAATGACTGTAGAGTTATTTTTACTACCATAATTATGATATCTAACGTAGAATTTGCGGTTACTCGACCATTAGTATACAATTTTACATATTACGTTTTAAAATTTTGACAAAAAGCTGCCAGTATTTTACCTTTTTATTTATTTTTTCATTGAATTACAGACAATGTACGGACATATATTGATATTTTTCGACTCATTGCCTCCCATTTAGGGTGATAAACGTGTTTATTCCATTTTGAGCTGGGAGGGGCAGGCAGCAAATGATCGCCGTCATGCTCTCCCAGCTCCAAATGGTTTGGACGTCTATCTCCGTCCAGATTATGGCAAATGCGGCAAGCAACAAAAAAAGAGGCAATTCATCAAGTTGAATCGTTACCATGGCGACCGTGCTCCAAGTCCTCGTAATTAAGATGAGGCCGCTGCGAGTCATGCAGTCATTCTGTCTCGCAATGTCGAGGTCTAGTCATTCATTCATTCCCTTGGATGAGATTTTGGGCCACGCGTCGGGAGGCGAGCTTCACCCCGGCGGGATGACACCGAACCCGGCGTCACGATCGCACCGACTCGCACCTCGGCGACGGAGCTACGGAGGTGAAGGTCACTGGCGGACGACGCGATCGTGATCGGCCAAACCGCTGGACGAACGGGCGTGCGCGAGAGCCGCAAAACGCTCTTTTGAGGAGATAGAACGGGGGAAGAAGCAAATGTAAGAAGAAGAAAAAAACAGAAATGGGACTCACCATCTCGAGACCTTGCAGTCATTCCCCCCGCATGGCGACGATGTGGTTGGAATGAGCCACCGTCGTGTGAGCGTCACACACACCGGACCATCCCGCATCCATCCATCCTTCTTCTTCTTCTTCCGTGTGCACGCGCGCGTGTGCGCGATGCACCTTGATGCTGTAGTAGAAGATGATGGTTTAGATGTAGCACAGAAATAGTTTTTAAACATCCAATTCTAATCATTCAATTTGCCGCATTGGTGCCTGATTGTATCCTCCTGACGAGCTGTGATGTGCAGGCTCGCTAAATTTTTCCTTTTATCACCACTACGGGGCTCCACTGTGCAGATGTGCGTGCGCGTGTGTGTGTGTGTGGTGATGTGATGGCTTGTTTATGACCACTGCGGAGCTCTGCTTTATGTCGTCTGTTTGCATTCTTTTTAAAGACATGTGACATGTATAACATCTGGTTTTGCTGGAACAAGACAAAGACAACAAAAAAGTATATCAATAAAATAAAATTTCCCATCTCAGCCTCATAAATAAATTAGTTATACACAGGCAAATGCATTGTCAGGAGGAAACCCAGTAAAAAGAAAGTGTTTTCTTTTGTTCTTAAAAAAAAAATACTTAATCCTCTCCCAAGCTCTAAATCAAGCGGTGAAGAGGGACTTTGAAATATAATTCAAAATGAATGAATTTAGACAAACAATAATGCAGACAGCCTCTGGTAGAGTTAGCTGTTGACCTCGGATCTATGGGGCACACGTCCTTTTTGTTTTCTGAAGGTTTAGGAAATAATGGGAGACAAAACAAAGTCTGTAAGTCTCAGTGTGCACTCATAAAATCAGCAAGTCTTTATTCAATGAAGCACACTCCACATGAGATTTGACTTTATATATATATATATATATATATATATATATATATATATATATATATATATATATATATATATACACACACACACATACATATATATACATACATATATATATAAGTATCTCAAGCTAGCAGACAGGTGGGCTTTATGTTAATCATCCGTGTTGCAGATATCACTAAATATCATGTCTAAAGATTCCATCGTATTGTTGTCTTTAAACAAATGATTAACACCACTATTTAATTAGTCAAAACCATTTGAAATAGGTATGATCGTTGCCAGTTCCTCCCAGTTAAAATAGATTGGATAACCATTGCTGTTAATGGAATTGAAACACTACAGCATTTTTTATCAATACCACCTAGATTACCTAAGAAGCACACCATCAACTCTGTTGACAAATAGTACTTCTATTTTTGTATAGGCACGAAAACATGCAATATGGTATATATTAATAATAGGGGCGATGCTACTTTGCAGATTTTTGATTATCGCGGCCATGGCTGGTCTACACTATCCGTGATATTCGAAGGATTACTGTACTTCTCTAATGGTCAACATTTCAACCTGCCACTTGTGCTCAAAGTGACAGCCACCTGGTGCACGTTCAACACTGAACTAAACTTAAAAGAAAACAATCAAACAGGCCAGGCCAAACCTTATGAAGCCCAGGACATCCCAAGTCACAGATACTACAGTGTAGAACAGCAGGACGGTGAGAAATAATGCCTGCACCCCACATTAATATTGTTAAGTCGAATTCGCAAACGGCCAATCGTATTGCAGGCTAAAAAGTGCAATCTCCAAAAATGGCTCATCACCACTATGGCTAGTTTCTGCGACATCTCACACCTTGACCTTTTACAACCCTGATACACCTTCAAATCAGTAGTTGGCCCAAGTCATCTGTTTAAGAGGGTGTCATTTCATACGCAGTCAATGTAAAACTGTTCTTCATTTCCTTGGCCTCACTCCCGTCGTCTCCTGCGCTCGCCACCAAATATGGCGGCCCATTTCCGCGTAATCTCTAAATAGATGTTAGGCTTGTTGGGCAAATAGTCCAGGTAGAGTGTCGGGCCGCGTTTGGGGACGGCCATCTCAATTTGCGTGCCCTCGTGCCACTCGTTGAAGGATGTGACGGAGATCAAGTCGGGCTTGGCTTCTAGCGCGGCGCTCAGCGAGGTCTCGTAGTACTTGCCGTTGATGCGGTTGCGGGTGTTCTGGAAGTTCCACGGCCGCACGCCGGTGTCCACGTAGCCCGGCCCCACGCTGGGGACGAACAGCAGGCCGTTATCGTCGCAGAAGGCCCGGACGGCGTCCCAGTTGCGCTGCGTGGCGCCGTAAGTGAAGCCGTTGGTGGCAAAGTAAGTGTAGATGCCGTCGAAACCGGCCGTCAACACCTCGCGTTGATGTTTCTCCTCCACCAGCAGGCCCAGGAAGACGCCGTCGTACGGCGTGTCGCGGACGCTGCCACTCTCGGTGTGCCGCAGAAGGCGGGCCCACTGGTCCGTGTTCAGCAGATACGAGTCGTACACGTAAAAAAGGGGCAGGAGCTTACCCGTGTTAGTGCGGAATCGGTAGAAAGCCGGGTGCCCGCCATACCTGTAGTAGAATGACGGAATTTATGGAAATATTGCCCTCAATACCATTGGCGACTGGCAATCGATGGCAGTCCATATCTAATCTATTTCCCCTATAAGGCGATCGCCGTCATTTGAAACGCTCACCCTGCCCAACAGAGATTTACAACAGTCTATCCTGGAGGTGATAAAAGCACAAATACCCTTTGTCCTAGTTAACAGTTGAAGTTGAAAAAAGCCATAGTGATAAAACCAAGGTTTTTGACACTCAAGGAAACCAGCAGGGCATCAAGGACTTGTTTACAGCAAACAAAATGACTTGTTTTGAAATCATTGAGTCTAAGAAAATTTGCACTCAACCATGCCTTAATCTATCAAAGGCAATCAAGCGGAGGGTGGACGGTGTTCATGCTCATAATGCTCATAACTTTATCGGCATATAAATCCGAACATCAGCAAAACAATGAAAAGAAAGCGGGAAAATCATATTACATTAATAAATATTCTAAAAAAAATAACAATTTTATCATCATTACATTCGTCATAAATATTTTCCTATACATTTTCAAACATTAATGATCCCGACCCCTTATCTTAAGCAGGTAGCCAGGCAATGAAAAATAAAATAATAATTTAAAAAATAAAAAATAAAGAAATTTTCATGAAAAGGATTTTGGACTTACTTGTCGATAATGTATTTAATGTTGGTGTACATGTTGACTTCGTCTCTTCCTTTGTATGGCTCGATGTGAAAAGCCACCTGTGTGCAAATAGAGAACGATTCATCGATTTGCTTCTTGTAAATGTCAGATGCCATGACTAATCCACTTATTGATTATTCAATTCTTCACAAATATTTCGATGGTCCATTATTGTTTTGATATTGACCAAAATTGTCGTGTGAAATATTAGTCTACATTTTCTTAATGCCACAAATGCCAATGCCCAATGGGCAGGTGGCTTAAAAAGTTCATCTAGAACCCTGAGAATGATCATCTTTGCTTGTACAAAAAAGCCTTTACAGTGAAAATGTCAAACCCAATAAACAACACATAATTGATAAAATAACAATGAATAAAAAAATAGGTAGTCGACTTTCAAAATAATGGCGTGGCACTTGTAGCAGTGAAGATAACACCCTTTGCTTTAACTGCTTAAACTCATGGGGTGCCACTCATAGCCATCCAATCCATTTCAACAGAAAAACGCCACCAGCGCTGCCGAAATACCTTAGTTAAAATAAATTGGACGTCTATCATTGTCGATGAGTTCCTGCTCACCTTAATGTAATAGCGCTGCGCCACGTCCAGCAACAGAGGCACGATGTCGTCAACTGGCGCGCCGTTGTCATCCTTGGTGCTAGGTGGGTACCAGGAAACGGCAATGACACCTGGAAATAGGTCCATTATAGCACACATACGCGCTACATCGCCCCCGTTTGTTACTTTTCGACTGACCTATGGCAGCTGTCCGCAACTGCTGCATGTGCTCCTCCATGACGGCCGGGTCCCTGGAACTGTAAGCCCCTAGCGCTGGGTAGAAGTTGGCCCCAATGTCATCGGGCGGGCTGTGCCTGTCTTGCGAGTACCTCTGAGCCACCTTGGGATCCCAGTGGGTCAGCCGTGGGTGGTCCCAGTGGATGTACTTGCTGTCAAAGTTTGGGTTGCCATACCATATGTAGTAGAAGGCGTGAAGGTGGTAGTTTGGAGGGGGGAATTTGCTGAGTGGGGCTGTTAGTTTCTCCACCTCATCCGGTCGGGGGGCTCGGCTGGTCCCGAAGCGCTCGGGGCGGACGTTGGGCCCCTGTGTGTCTCCTTTCGGTTCTAGCAAGGGCGCGTTTCCACGGGTGAACTCCGATTCCTCCAGTGTTAACGACTTCAGTGCGACGGTTAAGATCAGCACAAGCAGGAACAGAGCCAGCAGGGTCACGCAAGCCTTACGCCGGATCCGAGCCATTCTTCACCCAGTGTGCCAAAGTACATTGTGGGAACGGAAAATCTGGATGGGGAGAGGGGAGATCCGTTTTATGACAGACACACTTGTACGTTGAAGTTAGCCAGGGTGAGATACCAAATCCTACCACAAACTATTTTTATTGTATTTGTACAGAACATGGTAACAAATCGATGGGAGATCCTTCAATCGAATGACAGCAGACTTTGTAATATCACCATTAGTAACTGTTTCTTACTACATAGCTCCAATAATTAGGATCACATAGGTAACAGCTAATTTATGCTCCCAGGCTGCAACTTAATGTTACCTGCATTTGAGCTTTGGAAGAGTCACCACCGCTGGCATCGACAGACAAGGGGGGCCGCAAACATCTTCTGCCGTACTTATTGACGAGTTAAACTTCACGAAAATAGGACATAAGTGATTTCAAGTCATTTTTGGACATATCAGCAACCAGATGGACTTCGGTGACTGTTAGGCTGCTGAGAAAGCAGCCAAGAACTACAAACGGAAGAGACGGATACACGTGGTCTAAAGCAGTTTGTTTGTAAATGAGCGCAGACAACGCGCTTCCGCTTGGCAGGAATGAACACTGCCCCTTTTGTCCAGGAGTTGTATTACATCTCAAGAACCAACTCAAGAGTTGCTGCAGCGAAAATTTGCCTTCTACAATTCGAGACCATTCATCAACGCACTATTTTTGCTAACAAAATAAATTCTTAAAGAGCAGGTGTCCACATATACCTAAGTCTAAATCTAAATAAGTAATTATATTATAAGTAATTATAAATCATTATAAGTAGAGAGAATGATAATATAAAAATAAGGAACAGTAATAGAAATAGCCTCTAATAAATAAATAAAAATGTAGAATTTAATAGCGATAACAATAGATGCCCAATTCATTTAACCTTTTGATGCAATACCTACGTCCAGGGCCACCTTACCCAACAGGTCAGAGTTGGCGGAAAACTGTGAACACCTTGAAAACAAACAAAAATAACTTATTTTTAAGTTTCCATCCATTTATTGACTTTCAAATTCGTACAAATTGCAAAACCGGTTCAACACCTCACTCATTTCAATGCGGTCATCATTTTAGGAAATAAATTAAAAAGTATGTGACTAGCGGAAAACAAAAAAACAAACAAAAAATCAAAACAACCACAGAAAACTGCCCCAAAGAGCAGGGATATACTTTAGTACACTGCATCTAAACACCAGGTGGCGTCACGGTCACAATAGCAATGCCAGGTTAGGTGCCAGTTAACGCCCACTCCCACTCTGTCACCAGTCACCTTTCTCCAAAAAATATGAGACGAGGAGGAATAGGAGTGGGATGGATGGGCAACGCTTGGCTTCAAAGCTCCCAAAAGATGCCATTTTGCGTCAACACTGAATTCACGTTACCATTAAGTATTCTTTTTAAACACTGACAGGAATCCACAAGCTGGTTTAAGCACTTATCATAGACATGCCGCACATCTCTGTTCAAAATAATGACGTCAAAATACTGACCATCAGTGGAAAAAAGAAAGAAAAAAAAATGGAAAATGGATTTGTTGCCATATTTAAGTATAAAAAAAAGAGGATGGATATTTTTTTAGGTAGATGATGTTGATATGAAAAGGAACAATAAATGTAGAGGAACCTATTATTACTGTTGACCAACTTTTTGGCAACTGAGAATTTCAATGTAGATTTTCTTTCACTGGTATTGAGCATCAAAAAGCTCTCTAAGTAAGAGCTAGATGGCAATGTGTTCTTCAAGATTTTAATTGGACATTGTCAGTGAGGGAGGTTCCACTTTGTCTGTGGAATCTTTGAACGCAGAGGCACTGTGGAATTCAAAGCGGGTGGCTCAACCTTTCAGACACACCGGTCAATTTACATTCCTTGTAACTCAACGAGGGAGACGTTTCGCTCTGTTGGCGGTTTAAATGCACGTACTGTAATAATCGTGTACGTTGCGTGTTTACAGGGTTCATCTGAAGAAAAAAAAAATCGGCTAAACAAGTGACGCTCATTCAGCAAAAGACTGATTTGATGTCTTTGGAAGAAAGAAAAAAAAACAACAACAACAAAACAAACGAGCATTTCCTTCCCCCACAACAACGTGCGTTATTAATACGTTTAAAATATTAACAAACAGGCAAATGATATAGTAAGTGTAAATATAAACAGATTGGTCACAGCAAATGTATGCACATGTATACATTAAGAAAAGAGCTGTCAATGAAGAGGAAGTGGGTGATGTCAGTGGAAAGAATTGACAGTTTAATACAGTGGAACCTACGAAAGGGGAACACGTTTTCTTTTTTTTGTGATGATACCAGAAAACGAGAACTCGAACATAACCCTGTCCAATAGGATCATTAAACCGAGTAATATTAGCAGGTACATGTTGTAAATACCCTTCGCAAAACCTCTACAATAGGATATGTAGCAATTCAGCAGTGATATTCTAATAAATTAATTTGATATAATTTCTTAAGAGAGCAATTAGGAAATACAAACATTACCTTTCGAGGTACCACTGTATCTCTGTGGAAGGGGGTGAAGAGTGTGCGGTATTACTGTGTGTGTGTTTATGTGTGGAGGAGGAGCAGGGGGAAATCGGGGGCACGCAAAGGTAACGGGGCTGGACGTTCACCTCTTCTTTGGGGCTTGAGTGGTTCGGGAAGGAGTGACAGGTCGACCGGAATTGACCCCTCCATACTGATATTTGGCCTTCTTCTCCGAGGGCTTCAAGATCTTTGAAAGAGAGGAATGAATAAACATTAACATAACATTAGACAATAATCATGAACCTTAAACATGACCAGACTTCAGGAGCTCATGTTTATACGTACCTGGAAAGAGCACATAAGTGATTCGTCCACGCTCATCATGCCGCCGGCATTGTCGAACTCCCCGCAGTAGTTGGGCGCCGAAAACAGCGTGACGAGCTGGCGCTTGGCAAAGAACTCGTATCCGTCCTCCACAACCTGGCAGAAAGAAGCACTTCTTCATTCTCTGCGTAAAGAAAATACCTATGGCGCGTGGAGCTGCTGCTCCGCTCACTTGGTGGGCTCTGCAAATGAGATCCAGGTCATGACGGTTCAGGAATTTGCTGACCACGTCGGCGCCGAAGGTGAAGGAAACCCCGCGGTCGTTCTCGCCCCAGCCTTGGACGTCCTTGTCCGGGTCGGACCATAGCAGGTCGCAGAGCAGACCTGGATAAGAAAAAAGTCAAATACCAATGTGTTTTCTGTTGGAAGAACGTTTTACAATCACTCATTGACAGTGATAAACGTCCAAGCCATTTGAACTGGGAGGGTAGCAGCGATCAAATGATTGGACGTCGATCACCAACATTTGCGGCCAATGAGTTAGCGTCCTTGCAGGCTACCTGTATCAGGCACATCAGTTGGCCTCATGATCCTACGAATCTGCTCCATTGACTGCAGGTCTGGTGAAAGTCCTTAAAGGTAAGAAAAAAAACATTCGTCACATTTGTGTTCATGTTTTGCATATAATAGTTTCTTTGTCCGCGATGAACAGACCTCCATGGCAGCAAAAGATCTTCTCATCGATGATGGCGGCAATGGGCAGGCAGTTAAAGCAGTCCGTGAAGGTCTTCCACAGCTTAATGTTAAACCTTCGCTTACCTGCGGCAAACGTAAAGAAATGTTCATTGCGTATTTGCAGACGGTCGGCTTTTTTATCAGAACGTACACTCGTCGTAGAAGCCATAGATGCGGTTAATGGAGGCGCACTCGTGGTTGCCCCTGAGCAGGAAGAAGTTCTCCGGGTACTTGATCTTGTAGGCCAGCAGCAGACAGATGGTCTCCAGCGACTGCTTGCCTCGGTCCACGTAGTCGCCCAGGAACAAATAGTTGGCCTCCGGGGGGAAGCCGCCGTACTCAAAGAGACGCAGCAGATCTGTGTACTGCCCGTGAATGTCACCTGATGGCATCAAAGAGCATGTTTTAGCCTTACACTCTATCGGCTACATTTATTCTGATGGCGCCAGCACAGCGCTTTTTGTGAAGCCAAAAATAGAATTATACTGGGGTTCCTTCTGTCCATCGCTAGGCCAAGCCCGGATTCCTTTTACATCCCCAGGGTAAGAGCTGCTTTAATCCAGGCCAAGAGCTCCACGCCGAAGGTCAGCACAGTAATAACAGGCTGAGTTGTGGTCGACACGTGTGCCAGGGCCTTTCCGGCAAACCATCAAATCAGGCCACCATGACACAAATCCACCCAAAAAAAATAAACTAATAACAGGCCAGGTTAAGCCATGACCTTACTGATCCAAATGGTCAAAATTGCAACTCATGTGACTACTTGTCTTACACAGCATGCAATAATATAGCAGTGACTAAGGGTAAAACTGTCCCTGGCACAGAAAGGAGACGTTACCGCGTTTTATTTTTGCCCTTTTTTTTTTTACAGTGAACACTAATTAAAAAAAACATGGACAAGGGAAAAAATTAAAGTAGCAAAGAATATCTTGGTGGTCTTCCCGGACATTTCTCTGCCAAATGGATTTTCTTATGGAGATGGCTAAATTAGCTCCATTTAACATATACACATTTATTTATTTATGCAAATATATATGGAGACTAGGCTTATTTTACAAGTGTTCACCGGTTGAGTTAATATTTACCTCATATATTATTAAAAAATAAAGGAAAGTAAAAGTAAAAGTTTATGTGTTTGGCAGCTAATTTCTCATCTGTAACTGTTTTGTGGCAATAAAACTGCCATAGCCTTTTTATGATTTATGTTCAAAGCAACCAGGAGTTGAAAGCAGTTAAAAGAAAGTCGTGGCTTCCTATAATCTTAATTATATGTCCTGTTTGCTTCTTTCTGACTAATAAGACCACCAGCAGACACAGAAGAGAAGCAAATAGTTGTTTGTAATACACGCCATGACTCCTTTAGGTGTTGGAATCAGGACAAGACCTTGTAAACATTGCTTCCTCTGCAGAGAGTGACCCAAGCGGGCGTTCTGTGATGCAGGGCGATTATATAAGACAACTCAGAACTGCAGTACACGAAATAGACACAAACACAGAGTGGGAGGTCCCCGGTGGCGCAGCCAAAGACTCACAATGCTGCTTTCTGCATGAGCAGCACTCTCCAATGGACGTAATCTCATTTGAGAGACCCTTAACACAATACTAACCCAGAGATTCTTAAAGTGGGCAACAAGAACCATTGTTAGCACGCAAAATTGATTTCCAGTCAAAACTGATCTATCGGCGTGAGCGGCAGCCGATGGGCTTCCGAAAAATGGATAAAACGGGGGTAAGTGAAAGGACTGACCGCAGATCTTGAGCGGTGCCTCAAGTTCCAGGAGGATGGGCTGGCTGAGGAAGATCTCGCGGGATTTGATGCACAGGCCCCGCACCTCCGCTTCGGTCATCTGCACGATCTTGCCTGGGCGACATCCCCTTACTGAAGAGCACAGAGATGTTTGTTTCAAAGCACTTTTAAATAATAATAAATGTTAAACAATCAAATGACTAAAAGAGCTCCTGAGTCTATCCTTGACCCTTGAGCTCTTCTGTTGGCATTGCAATAAGCTTTAACGCATGGTAGGGAACTAAGAATGTTGCTGATCTTAACAATGTTTTGGTTATTTGAGGAAGCTGTATTACTTAAATTTTAGGGAAAGGTATTGTTATTTTTCATTCAACTGTATTAGTAAAAGTGATTTTCACACAAATATTCGATTTCTCAGTATGAAGCGCATTCTGATTCGTAGACATCATAGGGGTTATGTTGCTTATGGAAAGACAGGCGTGTCCTTCCTGATGACCAATACGTGCGCAAGATGGAGTGGTTTTGCAATCAATGTTTTCATCAAGGCAGCGACTCTGAGAAATTTAATTGCCGTACATTAAAGTGCCCCAAGGACATTTTACACGATGCCAAAGCAGCTCCATCTACTCCCAGTAAAATAAAATGTATATCACACTTGGGAACAGCAAGGTTCTCAATTCAGAGGATGAAATAATCTTTATTTTTATTGAGATCATAAATTGGAAGTTGTCTTAATTTGGAAAGAAAAATGAAGAGAGACAGCAAGTGGCAGGTTGTCTTTGATTGATGACAAAGCAACTAATAAAAAAAACAGGATATTAAGATTCCCTGTAATGAAAAGTATTCATTATGTGTCGATTGGAAGATATTCATGAAATGTGACAACCAACCCCATTCCCCCATACTAATTGGTCATTATTTCCTATTAACTCTTGAATAGAGACCCACAATGATTTGTTGGTTCATATTAGTAGTATTAGTTAGACATTGGAATTTGCTACTTGGTATGAAAAGTTTGTAAATGTAAACGACGAGTCTTCTTCGGGGATCAAAGTAAGGCAAGCTATGCCAGTTTGGAGAGTTTTTATGAAAGACGTATCTGCCACTCCTACTTATGTCGAATCGTCGTCATATTAATTGTATTACCAATGTAAAAGTGGGCTTGATAATCGAAAGTTATGCCAAGTACGCGACGAACCCAAGTGCGGCCAAATGTAGGCGTTCACCAGCCCACTGTTTATAAACACCGTGAGGCAGAGATAGCGCTAAGCTCACGGGCTAGCTAGTTAGCATGCACCGCTATTATGGCGACGTTCTAACGAGGCGGCCCCAGTGGTTTGGGGAACGAGCACGTCAGGAAGCCGACACGAGTCAGGGCGACGAATTTGGGAGCGTTCGCTGTGGGATTCCACTCACCTTCCAGAAGGCGAGAGATAAGGCTGTCCACGTTCAATTCGCCCTCCGCCATCTTCACGCTCTTGATGGGAGTAGCACTACTGGACGACAGTGCAAAACGCGCTGCGTTTCCCGTCCGCTCGAGGGCGCTATTATCACCACATGAAACCCTCAAGAAATTTATTGATATGACATGACAGTAATATATAAACAGATGATTTTGCCTTTGAAGATGAAAGAGTAACGCAACAAACGAACAAACGATCAGCAAAGATGAAGCCTTTTATTTGTTAAATTATTAATAAATGTATTCATTACATTTTCAGTAGAAAAAAAACGAGTCACAAAATGTTTATTTAAAAGACAAAAACAGCACGACTTGCCTGCCATTGACAACAATGGACTCCCAATTCATTTCAACTGGGAGGACTGGCTGTGAAGGCTTATGTTGCAGTGCCTTTGACGGCGGTCACCTGGGAGAAGCTCGTCGCAAATGATCGCTGCCAACCGTCCCAGCCAAACTGGATTTGACCTCTAATGCTGTCAATGACAACCACTGAGTGCCTTGTAAAGGGCTTAACACAGTAAATGCACAAAGTACTAGTATTATTTCTTTTTATTACAAAAATTCTCTCTACAATTATTTGTTAGACCAACTGCAACATTTGTTTTAAATAACCCTTAAAATGTACAACTTTGTTATAAAAAAAATGAAGAATGATTCATTATACTTGTGAGCCGTACTTAAAATATAAAGCCCAAATTCTATTATTTACAACACAATATATAATTAATGGAACAAAATGAACACTTTCAATGTTCATTAAATTTAGTAACAGAAGATTAATTATGGGATAAACGAAGCAAACATTCATTTAATAAAAAGAATAAATACATTCTAATGATAATTTTCAGGGTTAAGAAAAGGGGGAAATGAACGCCAAATGTTACTGGACTGAGTTTGTCTCCTCCTGCTTTAAAACACTGAGGATTTCATCTCTACCATTAATTCTGCTTTCCTCTTGGCCCCCCCGGTTCTCCAGGTAAACATCAGGCAGGTGAGGGCGGAGCCAAGAAGGAGAGCACAGATGGCAGGCACCACAGTCAGCCAAAGTGGGACGCCCCTGGGGCAGTGACTTGAGGGCAGGCTGCGTCCACTGTTTACCCTTGTGAAGATGTAAGGATGTTCCTGCAATGACACGGTAGACATTCAAACAGGGCCGTGTCAACTTTTTACAGCCAACGTTTATTTGTTTCTTACCTCTGTAGGACACTTGATGCCACCTCTTTCACTTGTAAAATTGTTGAACGTTTGCTTTCTTCCCACGGGTTCCAACTTGTGAAGAACCAGTACTTATACTTTAACTACATGTCCTGTATTCAATGAAGTGTATATAGTAGGTCATCTTGCCTACCATGTTATTCCACATGGCTACCGCCATGTTGGCGTGACCCCGCTCGCTGAAGTGGAAACAATCTTCGGTGAAGTATGACGTGTCGGGTCGGCCGTCCTGACGGATCAAAAGTACACAAAATCTGTGTTATTCCAGAAATGGAGGACATTTTCTAGGGTATTTCCCTTCCCTTGTGCCCCAAAATGTCATCACTCCATCTCTTTTTATCATCACATTTGAGTTAGTCAGGCTAATCCATAGTTATCGCAAAATTCATGTTCTGACCTCTGTGACCTTTGACCTTACAACCCCAAAATGAGTCTTCTTTCCATTGATATTCCAAACATATCCTGCAAGCTTGATAATGATCCTTCTATTTGTTCTTTATTCATTGGAAAATTTCTTTACAGACCACTATGACCTTTGACCTCATCACCCTAAAATGTAATCACCTCATCCATTTTATATTACAAACCTGTCCTGTAGGTTTGATAATAGTCCATTTATATGATTTTGAGTTCTCTTAAACACAAATAAACAGACATGGAAACCTCTGCCTTCCGTATCTTTCAAAATGAGATTAGATTAGATTGGATTATATTAGATCAGATTAGATTAAACTTTGTTCATTCCGTACTCGGGAAATTCCCATTGTTGTCTTGTACAAAATTGTACTGATAAGTTGCCTTTAGTACAGGAAAATAAAGCACAAAGTGAAAGTACTTAAAGTAAATGTGTTTGTCTGAATGCACAACAAAGAGGCTACTTACAGCATTCAAAGGGACAATGGAGTTTTTGAAGAATGGTTGCACCACAACTGCAAAGTCTTCTTTGTCATCATAGCGGCCTCCATAGGCCACTTTCTCCATCTCAATCTTGGAGAGAGGACAAATAAGTTGTTTCTTTCAGCCAAATGTTCCTTAGTTCATTTTCAGTTTCATTTTTTTTTAACGTAAAACCATGTTTCCTGGACATTGAGTCACCGCTTAAGCACATTTTAACAAAATTCTAACAGTCTCAGATAGCCGACACCAAGACCTCGAATTTATGGTGTGTACCACCACCATGATCGACTATCACACATTTGCTTTGTTTGACCTTGACTTTTGAACTGTGGCAAATAAATAGCGCTATCACCTGTACTTCCCGATTCATCCTTTTAGCTTCAGCCAACTCCGGAGAATCTACTCCTGGTAGTAAGAAGCATGGGCACGCCAATCTGAAGAGAAAGGGTCAAAACAAAGAACTTCAGCACAGGTCAGCAAAGGTTGAGATACTCAACATGATAATTGCAGCATACGATTGAAAGACGTTGCACCCAAGACTGTCTCTTTTAATCCTACGCAGGTCTTCGATCTGCAAAATCTCCACAACATTGACGATGACCCTGGGAACCTAAAACGAGGTCCTCACTTAGCCCCACGTTTGTTTTTAGTACGCTGTAGCTCACCTCGTTGTAAAGAATGTCCAAGCTGGTCATCAAGTGATGGCTGTAGTTCTGAGGCGACAACGAGGCCTGTGGACAAGAGTCGTTCATTCCAATGAGGAAGTAAGGTTTGAATTTCTGATTGATTTCGCAGCCCGGTTTAGTTGTAGAATATGTTTTTTTGCAGTGTAAGTAATGTAGAGGTTCATCTAAAACAGTTGCACCAAATTTATCTTTCTAACATTAAGCATTTTAGTTGATTTCCTTCGGAGAGCCAAAATGTTTGCCAACAAGGGCTGCTTAAATTTTAAGACAGTGAAAAAAAATTAAGTCGATTCATATGATTGGCCCGAGACTTGTATTTCAAAACAGCCTGATTCGAAAATTAAACAACATCAAAATTTCCTTTACAAGTCAAAAGAAGAAAGAAAACAATTTTTTAATTTATTTATAAATCTACTCACACGGTCGTTGCAGTACTGACACAAATCATTTCCACCAATGAAAAGCGTCACCATCTTCCAGTCATGGGCAAAATCCAATGTCTAATTCATTTGGCAAAGATGGACAAATAGAGAAAGAAAGTTACATTTTTGTCTCATCATGTTTTTGAACTCTAAAACTATCACAATTGTGAATGTGATAAAAAAACAACAACAATGTAATAAAAAAAACTTACACTGTTCCTTTTCATTGCATCAATCAGGCGTCTAACTTGTTCAGGAATTCCCCTGCATTAAAAGCATTATAATATAACCACACGTGCTACAAAAACATAAAATAAAGAAGAGGTCAACTTACGCAACTTTAGCTCCTGATATAGCCACGTTGAAGCCGGTCTTCTTCTTCCCTTGACCCTCTGACATTCCTTTAAGGTCAGGATTGAACTTTCGGAGGATGTCTGAATGGGAGAAGTACGACAACTGACTTCTAGTGGTAACATATTTACAATTTAAATAAGCTTCCGACGTCTTACTGGGTAACGTGGTAACAGTCTCCAGATTTTTATCGCCACCAATACTGTGAGGGGAAAAAAAAAAACATCAAGTAAATGAAAGCAACCAGCTTGTGATGAACTGGTGGGAGATTGCTTTTTGCATCTATATTCATTCATTTTCGGTACCGTTTATCCTCACAAGGGTCGCGGGGTGTGCTGGAGCCAATCCCAGCTGACTAGAGGCAAGCTAATCATTGAAACCTGGGTGGGAAAAGACCAAATTGATGGCTTCAAAATAAATATGATTATCATAGTTGTAAGGGTTAACACAACATGATGATGTCTCACCTCCACGACACTCCTCGATATTCAGTTTTAAGCTGCAATAGATTCTTTGCCTTTGCGCCAAAGCCTGCCTAAAACACACCCAAAAACATTTGTTGCCTCATTTTCAGTGGTTTGCTTGGGGCTACTTTTAAGCAAACTTACTGTTATGGAGTCCCCGAGAGCGGCCACCACTTTGATGTCAGCAGGCCGGACCCTGTGAGCTAACGCGACAAGCCCATTTTTTTTATTTTTTAATGGCTATCCATCCATCAGTGTCAGGTCGTTACCTGAAGTGGGTGGTGAGTCTGATGGTTCAGTATTAAGACACGAGAAGTCCCTTCCCCAGTTCTACAAAACAGGCAAATATTTTTTTACCTCTTCAGATTGTGAATCAACCTATCGGGAATAAAAAGTAAATGAATAAAGACATTAACCGGGGCGGCAGTTGGTGGAGGTGGAGGTCCTGGAAACGTGTAGTTGCTGTTCGAGGCTGTTCTAAAGAATGGTGTCGTCTAAAAACAGTTAAAGATATGAAAAGGTTATCAGAATCATTTAACTACTCCATACCAATGAAATAACTTTATTTCTTGATAACACTAGACAGAAAATGTGAGGGTGTAACACTCATTTTCAAGACAAAACAAATTCCATCCATGGAATGTAACATGGACATTTTGAAAAAGTTTTCATTCTTTTCAAAATATCCACACATTATAAATATACTGTAAAAAAACAAAAGTTCCTATTAATCATGCTAACTTAATAATTTGAATTTATTTTAAATAACATGTTATTATGAATTATCCTAACTTTAAATGAGTTGAAGTGATCAGATTTTTCAAATTTTGGGGCAATATTTATATTTCTGAGCACTCAACATAAAAATGAAAAATCCAGTTCCCATTAAATTCAAACTAAATGATTAAAAATAATTCTTCTTTATTTTTCTAATTACTTATTGTATATTTTTTACATCTCACATAGTAGTTCAGTCAGGATGACTCGTCACATACTGTACCACTTGTTGTACGAGGGCTTCCTCTAGTGGCAGTA
The DNA here is from genome assembly GCF_051989625.1 of Stigmatopora argus. Lineage (NCBI taxonomy): Eukaryota > Metazoa > Chordata > Actinopteri > Syngnathiformes > Syngnathidae > Stigmatopora > Stigmatopora argus. The sequence goes on along the minus strand of NC_135401.1, from coordinate 6,433,957 downwards.
CACAAAATAATTACAGATATACTAGCTCAGCATTTTTTTAAAAGTTCATTATTTTTGCATATTATTATGTTTTTTGTCTATTCACAACAGGGTTATTTATTACCTCAGAGGGACACTTCAGCTCAACTCCGGCCATAAAGTCTTGCGTGTAGGTCTTGTTTCCCACTGGCTCTAACTGCATGACACATCAGTAAATAAAGTACAGAACAGTACAATAAAATGCAATATACAATACCATAAAATACAATAAATACCAAAAAATACAATAAAATCCTACCATGTTGTTCCAGAGTGCTCGAGCCATCAGTGTGTGAGCTTTCTGGCTCAGGTGAAAACAGTCAGGTGAAAAGTATGAGCGATCTGGCTTTCCATCCTTAAAGGCAAAGCATTGGGAATTATGATTATCATTCACATTAGGCAGAGGAATTATGATGATCATTTATATTTTGGCAGTATATAAAAAGTGATCAACTCTAACCTGTAACGTGGGAACGAAAACCTCCCTGAAGAAAGGCTGTAAGACGACGGTAAAGTTGTCGTGGGAGTCGTATTGGCCAGAATCCACGAGCTGTCGCATTGCATGCTGGGAAAAAGGCAGTCAACTATCACACTTGTAGCATCTCAAGTGTAATAAAGGAAATATAAAATAATGGTCAGATTGTAACCACTGAAAAAAACTAGAACGGCCTAGCGCTCTTTTTGCATAAAAGATACTCTTGGTTAAAATTCAGTACAGCATGATGTATTCTATTAATACATACTACATAGATAGATGAATAGATCTTTGATTAGGAGATTTATGAGATATATTAGTTAATAATGAATAATGTGTAAAAAAAAAGTGTTGAGTTAGTTAATACACTGCAATAAGTGGAAATTGGAATAAATCTTTATAATAATATTCATCTGAAAGAATTTTTTTCTTGACTAAATCTTGCACTTAAAATGACAAGAATCGAGTCCAGCACTAACTTGGTAAGCTCTGTTGAATTCTCTCGTTTTTTGGAGCTCCAAGGAGCCATCTTTCGGCTTCAGTACGCAAGGACAAACTATCCTGAAAATTCAACGACAAAAAACACGCGCAACGTCTCATTGGCTGCCATTGACAGCAATAGACATCCAATCCATTTGACCGGGAGCAATGGCAGCAAACATTTGCTGCCAAGCCCTCGCAATTCAAATAACTATCAACATCAACACTGACCTAACAAACCAGGTGGGGCATCCCAGCGTATTATCTTGATGCAGCTGACGCAGCGGTATAATGTTCAACAACTCTACCAGGTTGACAAGTGCGCGTGGCACCTAAAAGAAATAAAACTTCACATTAAACTTATCATTCTGGGATAAGGATGTTAATGTGTTGCGTAGCAATACCTCCCGGTGAAGTATGTCCAGAGCTTGACGGATGCGTTTGACCACGTTCCTCGGGGAAAAGATCACCTGTATTTTTGTGGGGAAAGCACATTACTAACACACATTATGGGAATCTCCTTTTATAACACCCATGACCGAATGAATACTCACAGTGTCACTACAGAAGTCGCATATGTCATTGCCCCCTATAAACATGGTGATCACTTTCCAATCATGCTGGAAATCAATTCTCTGCACCAAAAAACACAAGTACAAACATGTTACATAGTTAGCTTTCACAGTTAAAGTAATTTTGTGGGTTGATATTCCTTCATGATTTATTGATAAATTACTGTATTTTTCAATTTCAATTTTTTTTTGGAGTGAGATTGAACATTTGCCAAACAATCCTCTTTAAATTACAATTTACATCCAATGTGATGAATAGTCAGAAAAATACACTAAAAATTGTGTGTGTACATATATATATATATATATATATATATATATATATATATATATATATATATATATATATATATATATATATATATATATATTACCGTGTCATTTTTCATCATTTCCACTAAGGTGCGTACTTGATCCCCCAGATCCCTGAAAAGACAAAACAATGTTAGAAATAGGGTTGCCCCAATACTATTGGGGTAAAAGTATAAAAAAACACGCTAATTGATATATTGATCCAGATGAATGTATTTTAAATATACATTCATCTGGATCAATATATCAATCAGCATGTTTTTTTTGATACTTTTGTGAAAAAAAAGTATTCCCATCCAAATGCCTATAATATTTCGTCAACAACGTTGCCCAAAATGTCAAAATTGCTTATCCAAGTTTTACTGATTTCCGTGAAATGATATAATAATAACTAATAATAAAAAAAAGATAATATATATGAGTAGCACACACGAACCAGCTCTTGGCTCCAGACACGGCCTGATTGAGAAAAGCTGCAGGGGAATCCTCCTTGCCAATTCCCTGAGAGAAGCCAGTCAGGGACGGGTTGAACTCTCTCAAAATGTCTGCACAACATCCAAAGTCAACATATATTGCAAAGCAAATAGTCCATTTTCAATATGTTAATATTCTTGCCTCTCTCAGTAAAACTCATGGTTACTTAAAAAATCATAATTGTTGTGGGTGTATAACAGTGTGATTAATCAGAAGCTTGACTTGAGAAACTTGAAACTCAGTTGTAAAGATCGTGTGCTACATACTTGGCAGAGTGGTGACCGTTTCAATGTTTTCATCACCGCCGATGCTGTAAGTGTATCAAACAAGAGAGTTACGCTTCAAATGAAAGACGATATTTAATACAGAGCTTGTATTACCTCCAGGACAGTCCTCTGTACTCATTGTTGACTAGCAGAAGGTTGTTTGACTTTGCGCCTACACCATTTCCTGCCTACGGAGGGGCAAAAATATATATGCGCACAAACGAATCAATAATTCTAGAATTGGAAGACCACCCAAGTGGCCTACATAAAGTTCTTAAAAGCTAGAAACAAATGTTTTGTGAAAGTTGAGTTTCCACTTTCTTTTGGTGTTTTTAATGTTAATATTGCCACAGAACACACTATTGATCTTGACAACCAAATTCGATACGATAACAAAAAATACAGATAAAAAAGTTGCACCTCATTCGCTTCATATATTGATTTTGATAGTAATCACTTTTTTCGTTCATGAGTTATCGTGAACAAAAAAAACACAAATTTAATGCGCCCTTGTGACCTTTGACCGTAAAATGCCAAATTGAATCACATCCCATTCATTTATAATTTAAAAAATGATAATAATCCCTGTATTATATATAAAATTGGTCACACTTACGGTGAGAGAGTCGCCAACTGCAGCCACCACTTTGATGTCAGCTGGTCTCAGTTTGTGAACTACACAACAAAAAATAGCATTACAAACTTCATTTTTTCGTATATGCAAAATATATTTGTTACCTGAGTTTGGCGTATTCGGAGATGGTTGCCGGTCCTTGCAGGGGATTTCTGTGCCCATAAACTACCAAACATTCCAAATGTGATATCCCCATACTTGTACACAGGTCGTTTTTTTACCAACAAATAGTCATAACAAAGAGTTTAATAAAAATTCAAGCAATCATAATCAAAATAATAATATCCTGCTATTATGATTGACTTTTGACACACTAACAGGAATCGAAGCCACTAGACCGCTCTTGATATTATAGATCATTATTATTGACACACAGCATGACAATTCAATAATTACCTCATCTTTTTTCCAAATGGCTTTGCTGCTACCCTTGGGGGAGTTCACCTGTGTTCTGAGAAAGGGTCGCTCCTGGATGGGAAAATGAGACTTGTGACACTTCCCATTGAAGGTTGTATTCAAACAATTTCTTTACTCACTTGAGTAGGACAGGCAATAGTGATGTCTTGTGATAGACCGGATGAAGGCTGAAGCTGAAAGAATTGGATTGGTTGGGATGTGTTTAAAATGCAAAACAAACAAGATTTACCTAGGAATTGCCATATATGAGGAATTTGCCTTGGAATGCTTTCATGGTGATGGTGACTTTTTGGTTTACAAAAATAACCTTTTGATTCAAATGGAAACCATAGGATTATTTTTGTTGCAGGTCTGCCATTTCAATTTGTTGTATGTAGGTCCGATTTGTATCACTGACTATATCTGTTATGGTAAATGTGCACAGGAACGGAGGTGTTTCTGTAAATATTTGCTGGACCTGTGTGTTGGTGGGGTGTTTATTTACTTTGATTGAATATATAGTGTGCAGTTTACTTCACACATTTTGAATTATTTTCCTATTTGTTTTCCCTTAACAAGAGGAAATTTGGAAAGTGACCAAATACATAAAAATGTTTTCACAATCCAGCAAAGTGGAGACACTCACTTGTGCTTTATCATGTTAATCTTTACATCTTGTTTTATCTAATCTTCCTGAAAGGTCCATAAAATACACCTTATTTTGCTTTGAGCTTCATTTTAGCAAGGTCAAGATAATGTCATAACCATAAGCATGTGCACGATGTACTGTTACCATATTGGTCCAGAGCTGCAAAGCCAGTTTGTTGGCTATGTCCTCCTAGATGGAGACATAACAGAGAGTTTATATCCATTTGAATTTATGTCAAAGATGCTTTTTTGTGTGCTTACCTGTTGGGAAGTATCTTCCAAGATGAGTGGTATTGGCTGCAATACCGCGGTGACGTTGGGATGCCACTCGAAACGTGCCAAAACATTTTGAAGAGAATCCTACAAGTACAAAGAACAGAACAGAAAATCATGCAAATTTACATTCCAAAAACTGAACGGATAGGTAATGCTCTTACCAGCAACTTTTTCACAAGAATGGCCTTGGTTAGTTTGGTGCTTGAGCTTGTTCTATTAGAAGAAAAAGACAGTTTTTTATTGTGTGTATTTATGGCAAATAATACTTGAATAAGTATTATTCGCGGTATTTAAAAATATGTTTACTGGATTTTTTTTGGAATGGCAAGAAACCATTAACAGAAACTCACTTGTTTGGTGGATTGGGGCTGAAGACCACAACATGAACTAAAGTTTGGCGCATCTGTGAATGTTAATATTAAAAACAGAATTAAATCATGTACACATATAGTCCGATGTATATTTGTAGTTTTATTGCTTTAAAAAATATATATATATATATATTTGTACTATCATTATTTTCCTCTGTATTCAATGGCATTTCATTGGGTAAATGAATTATAATAAGTGTAGAAGAGGTATTACATTTTTAATATCAACCATAAAAATAAAAAAATATTTTCCCAAAATATAAACCCATGGGACACTACTTTAGGCACCCACTGTACATAAATAAGTTGTACCTGCTCTTGTAATATCTGCAGAGCTGCTTCCACTTCCTTTACGACGGCATCATCCTGCAACATAAGCAGGGAAATTGAGACCTACGTCCACTTTAATCATTTTGAAGTCAACTCATTGGCTGCCATTGACGGTGCTAGACATCCAATCCATTTGAACTGGGAGGTCCAGGGAGGACCAATTCAAATAGACTGGTCGTCAATTTTTCATTTCCCATTTTGTGCATTACTTGTGGAATAAAGACTTTTACCTGTGTTGGGGAGTCAGATGTATGATGCGTGGATACCAACAGCAACGCCATCTTCCAGCCTGAAACCTGCAGTCACGCAAGACATTCTAAGTTGACTGATCAACAAAAAACACTTCCCTTTTAAAGAATGATGTGTACCTGAGCAGACATGGCTAGAGAAATCTCCTGTGCTTCTTGCTGAAAACTCCTGCAACACATTTATCGTTAATTAATTATATTTGATTTGCATGTGTGCGTGTGTATGTTTTACCAAGATTGCGACTGGAGTTTCACATTCCTGGTGATCAGTGCAGGATTGAACATGGACAGCAGTTCTGCTCGTGAAAGGAAACGTAACAGATGTAATTGTGAATTAACTTTCCAGTCCTTTTGACATTCAAAGTCATATTTTTGGTCAAATAATGGCTACAGGCTAAATGAGATGATCAAATGGCTGCCACCAACTCTGTTAATATTGACTTTAATTGTTGTTGTTTTTTTACTATTAAATATCAGTACAGTTTTTTCTCTTCAATTTATTAAAAAGATTATTTCCATTGGAATGCGCATGTTAATGGTCTTGCCTGTCCCCTTAAGTCTTTATTTGTTTTGTTTTTTCAAGAGATGTGCAAGAGTCCCTATCTAACCACCTCTGTGAAAAAAAAATCTAAAACAGCCCCTTTTCTGAGTCACCATAGAAACAAAATTAATGTTTATCACTTACCGGCCACTCGACCGACAATCTTCGAAGTCACATCCCTACACATAAAAACACAGGAATCTGTTAGTGAGTGGTTAAAGAATGACCAAACGGTCACTTGTTCTCTTTGTTGCACGTGTGTACCTGTCAGAGAGCGACGTGCTCAGCCAATAAAGCGATGAGAGATCCGCAGGACGGACGGTATGAACTTCAATAAGAGGAAAACACGTTAAATTTAAATTTCAAAAACTGTAAATTGAGTAACAACTGCTTACCTGAAGAAGCAGTAAATGTAGCAAGTGGTGGTGTGGAGGAACAAAGAAATGGCATGTGATTTTCTTCCTGAACACACATTTTACAGTACATATTGTCATTAATAAGTACATACAGTAATAAAACTATTAATTGTATTAAGATAAATATAGAGAAAAATCAATAAGAATACCATTTTCTAATATAATGTATTCTTTAAATACAAAAATAATGATTTAATGTTATAGCTAAATATAACTCCACTCAAAAAAATCATCAACAAATGTAATACATAAATAAAAGATAATAAATCAATATAAATAGTACAAAAAAGTATATTAGCTGCTGATATGCCCCTGATAAATACCACTTTAGTTTTAATCCGCATAACAACCAACAGATAAAACAAAACCTATCTGTGTTGGATTCCAAAAATAAAATAATAAATACAACAGTAATAATACACAAAAGAAATAAGAAAATATATAAAAGGATGGAATAGTGGTGAGCATGTCTGTGTCAAGGCAGATAGTTAGACACACACCTGGTATATCTCTTGTGCCTCAATGGTGACAGTGTCTAAATTGGATAAATATAAAAAAAAATACATTTATTTAGTTTTTCTCTTTTGTGCTATTATTTATCTCTGTAAGCTTTTTTTGTATGTCTTACCTTTGAGCAAAAGACCAGCAAAAAGGACAAGTAGCTGAGCAAGGAGCATAGGCCTGGGCATGATGATCAACTTATCCGTGTCTGTCTTCCTCTTTTCTACAAGCTCAGCCCTCAATCTGTACTGAATATATAACCAGAGAGTTTTATGACACATTTATGGCATGTTGAAGGATGGAGACAAAACACTAAGCTTTTCATACATATTCAATTAATGTAATACATTGGGATATTGTATAATTGTTGTGCTGCTTTGTGTTGCGCGGAATAGTGGTGGCATAACGTTCAAGTCTCATCATTTAAAATGTAATTTATCAGTTGATGTTTAACTTTTGTTCTTAAACTGCAAGTGCTGGTTTGTCTTTGGAATATTTTAACATGTTGCACAATTCAAGCGTAATAATCAGCAATTCAAAAACAGTCAAATGGCAAAACTCCAGAAGAGTTTTGGAGATGGTGATGACATGATAGATATGCTTTATGACATGAACAGATTGGCTCAGTTGATAGTTCTATCCTTGGAATGATCAAGGAAAGATAGTTAATCTTAATGGTTTGCAATGCCTGCAGCTTTATGTAGGCAAGTGCAATGGTGCATAATATGTAATTCTATTTATTATATAAATATATATATATATATATTTTTCAAACATATAACTTTGTTGTTTTATTTTTTTTAAACACTTCTACTTGAATTTATCCACAGTATTTCCTTATATTATATTCCTTTAATTTAGCATGGAAAATGTTTTTGATGTTGTTTTTGTTATTGATGATGTGTACTTATGTTATTTAATAAGTTTGCAGTCATGTTTGTACATTTTGTACCTGTTTATTATTTATTTGCAATGTATACAGTGTTCAAAATGTTTAAAGATGTGTTTTATTAGTATTTTACAAATTTCCCATGTTTTCCTCATTGGTTTGTGTATTTATTTGTCTATTTAATAATAACACTGCTTGTCAGTTTTGCCTAGCACTGAAACATGAGCATTTATAGCCAGTTCTACCAATTTAAATGAATTGGACAACTATCGTTGTCTTTGGCAAACAATGAGGCACTAACTATTTGAACTGTTTTTTATGATGACCTTTAGCTTGACCTATCCCACTATATACTTGCTATCTATACCTGTTGCTGCCCCCGCGCGGTCGGTCTGACACATTGCTTTAATCCGCCTTTTTGCGATGTGCGACGTCATGACCGGATGTTGACAGTGTGCATTCTTCGGACACAACGTTAGGAACAGCTGAACGCAACAACAAAACCTCAGAACCAAACAGACTCACGACATCTATTGGGGTAAAAAACAACCCAGTCAACCCACTCAGACGAAGGGCGCTTTTTGTATCTTTCGAACACACCGGTAAGAAGCCGACAGTGACGAAAAACATGTTTTTTTCGTGGCCGATTCTCCGTTTTGTTCTCCGTCGTTAGCTCAATCGGCTAGCGCTGTGTAAACTTCGTCCATTTTCTATCAATCCGGCAGGCAAAAAATTACGTAAACAGATGATAACATAACGCTTGAAATTAATTTCAGACTGAAATGAAAATTAAGCATATATGCTCGTCCTACATAGCATATATAACAACATAAGACAACGTTCGAACCGTTTTAGTGAATTGCTTGATGTGGAAATAAATGACTGATTAGGACTCAATTGAACAGAAAATATGTAAACATTAAAAACTACCTCGGCTTTGTATTCGACGGTGAAGCTCAAATTAATCCTCTTATCCCAACACGGGCTGCACTTTGAAGTCAAATAGAGTTAAAGTATGCAAAAGTGCAACTGCACATGCAAACAAACACACACACACACTCTCACAGTGTCAACATTGTTAATTGCAAACCTGACCCAACTAGTATTAATTTTGAAACCCATCCGAAAAATAGGCAGCAGACCTGAAAAATGTCTGTATCCAATTTTGAGAAATACACACTACATTTTAATAGCCTTCTATTCTTGTGTGTGCTTGATATCAAAGTATTGTACCCTCAAACATGTCAATTGGCTTCAATGAAGGTCGTCAGAATGGGCCGCATCTTCCTGGACCACATCGGCGGGACTCGCCTGTTCTCGTGTGCCAACTGCGACACCATCTTGACCAATCGCTCCGAGCTCATCTCCACCCGATTTACGGGTGCCACTGGCAGAGCTTTTCTCTTTAATAAGGTACCGTGGCCCAATTTCTAGGTGTATGTTTGAGCAAGTGCGTAGGAAAAGTTGGGTGTTGCATCGAATGAAGATTGTGTGTGTGTGTACTGCACATACTTTGAAGAGCCTCCTCTGCACGCAGGTGGTGAATCTTCAATACAGCGAGGTTCAGGACCGCGTGATGCTGACGGGGCGACACATGGTCCGAGACGTCAGCTGCAAGAACTGCAACAGCAAGCTGGGCTGGATCTACGAGTTCGCCACCGAGGACAGCCAGCGCTACAAGGAGGGACGAGTCATCCTGGAGAGGGCGCTGGTCAGGGAGAGCGAGGGCTTTGAGGAGCACGTGCCCTCGGACAACTCTTGAATGTCGCATGCAATCTGTTTGACAGACAAAACATTTTTCTTTAAACGGCGGTGCAGAAACAGACGACGCTGACGCCATTGCCGTATTTGGATTCCACTGCGCAGGCGACCAATTTACCGATGCTCTATTTTTTTCTTTTTAAATTTCTCTCCCAGTAGAATGGCTTTCTGAGTGGTCTTAGCAAACACTTCCATTAGTTACTCCAAGACGCAACTCACTCATCGGCTTTAATTGAACCAGAATTGCTTTAAGAACACGTTTTTTTGTTTTTACTTTGACCAGTGAGCGCATGGTAAATTTGTCAATTTACCACAGGAAAAGATGGCAATCTTCCTACTTTACTAACGGCTTTAAAATTTTCCATAAACACACAAACGGAGATAGTCTATTCCATTTTGACTGTGACGCACTGGAAGCCTTTAAATGAGAAGTAAACATTTGTACATGATTAACAAAATTTGCACTAGTTTTTCTCCTGTTTTGAACCAGGCTAGGAAAATTGCGTCCTTTCATCAATAATGAATCTGTTGTTAACAAGGTGACATGAAACACATAGATTTCAGCCCTGACTTTCCTTTAATTAGCGCCAATGAAAAGACCTTTGACGTCAAGGTGATTGTTCATTTCACGCTGCGTTTAATTATGTCGCATTCTTTGCGCCGGCATCCGGTCACCATGGAGAGTAGACCTTTTGGGCTTTGTATGCTCGCCGTAATGGACGACATTGTCAGAAGGCTTCCTTCGTTTAAAAAAAAGAAGTATGTAAGCCATTGGATAAACATTTCCGAGTGGAAGCAAGGAAATCGACCAAATGATGACTTGCATTTTGTAATCCTTGATTTACGTGTATCTCAAGGATGATTTCATAAAACGAAAGTTGTCTGTTTGTAGATATTTGATGGTTCCTATTTTTAATTTACGCTTATTAATTTTGTGTGCATTTTCACAATTGATAAAAAGGTTTATTTGTGCTCTTTCTTGTGTTTTTATTATTTAAAATCTCAAGACTAAACTCAATTGTTGACTCTTCCACTGGCAATTTTGGCTATATGGACTTCCATCCCAATCATTATTATTGGCTTTCGCACAATCATTAAAAAAATGGATTTCTTACCATCTCGCCTTAAAAAGTTTACTAGCGTTTTGGCCAGTAGATGGCAGTGTATCACCACGACCTGCGTCTGCAGTGCCTGATGTGGATGTGACGCATGCAGCAAGGGTTCACTGCAAAATGCACGTCAGTCTTATTGCTCTCTGGAGGCAAAGAAAATGAATAGGAAAATTATTTTTTCCATCCCTCAATCAACAAAATAGAAAATATGGTCGGATTGGGTTATAAATAGGTCTTCACAATGAGTCACTCAAATCCACTCACAGGGGAGTGATCCAGTTTTAATGTTGGGGAGGAAAATGTGCTCCTTATCCCTTTTAATGGTACATAAAACTACAAAAATGATTATTGTGGGGAGAAAAGTGACAGCATTTTTTTGAAGTCTTTTCAGAATGTGAAAGGAAAGTAATTTGAAAAAATCCAGAAGCTGTATTAGTCTAAATATAAATCCTAGTGTTTTTTGGGGGGATTTTTCATCATCCTTAGTGATATTAAGGATGCTTTATTTAATATGTGATGTATTCATCTCATAGTCGGATAGCCTTCAGCACTACAGCGATCGTCGTGAGGATAAGTAGATAGAAGATGAATATTTTAATCCCAAAACAAGGAGCTAAGATTTCAGTGTTACCTTTTAAGTGGAATCCATGTGTGGAAAATGGAAAGTATGTCAGCCGAACAACACCCCACCCTAGAGAGAAAAAAATGGAGTGTCATCCTGCTTTATAATTCATTGCAGTCTTTTTCCTATTATCCCCACATAACCTCAACGAAACATGTGGTGTGTGACAAGATGGCTCAACGTGTTCGGTAACCCATGTATTCTTTGTGATTAAAAAAAACCCAATTTGAATAGTAGAAATTTTTTTCTAAATAAAATGTAAGTAATTTAAATAAATAAGAATAGTTTTACTTTAACAGTTTTCTTCCTTTTGTAAAAATAAATCCATTTTGACTCTCTCAGTCGTAATAGATTGGACATCTAGGGAAAATATTAGAATAGAAAATAATTTAATTTAATTTTCATTGACAGTGCTGGATATCCAACCCATTTGAATGGTGTTAAGGTGAACTGAATGGCTAGGGTTGCCAATGGCAACCATTGAGTTAACGGCCCGCTGACCATACTTTGCCCACCGCTTTCATGTCGCAGTGTGTAAAGGTGTAATAATAGACGTGGACGTGCATTGTAAAATAATGTGCAGTGTGATGCATGACACATCTTGCCTTAGTCAAATTTGAGGTTGCATCCAAATGCGGAGGAGGATGATCCTGCTGCGCCGACGTCGGCTGCCAAAAAAAGAGCCAGCAGCATCAACTGGTTCCCTTAATTGGCACATGATTCATCATCCCAGGGGGGATATTTTAGCTTATCGTCGACTCTTGGGGATGTCAACATCGTAGCCCCTTTTCCATTCCCTTAGCAGCGCACACACAAGAGGTGACATTCTGTAAGCGGGGAGAAAATAGCATGCTTTCCATTGACATCACTTCACATCCCGTTGCCAGACGACAGCGGAGACAACATTTGTTACTATGGTAACCGCACTTCACCTTCAAAGCGCTTGACCTTTCTTCAGGGAGGGAAGGGGAACGAGACCTTTGCTGTTGTGTAACACCAGGACACTCCCTGGTGAACCGTTCTAAGAAAAAATAATATAAGGCAATGGGGAGGAGAATGAAGAGAATGGTTAGGAAATGCAAGACTTCTTCAAATAATTTGAAAAATCACAACCATAATATGTGAATAAATACAAAAAGTACATGAATATAATACTACATTAAATAAATAGTCATTTTGGACATAGTAAAATAAAATGAAATTGTCTAAATAGAACAAAGATAGATACTTTGAAAAATGTACATGCAAAACCAATTAAATGTATTGAAAAAAATAATTCAACAGTAAACATTTAGGCACAAGAGGAAAACATAGATTATACATTAATTAAATGCAAGTAGCAGGTGAACCCCCCTCCTTGAAAAAATAACATTAAAATAACAAATTCTTAGGCATCATCTTGATATTTTTTTGTTAGAATAAAAAAACTACAGGCCTAACTAGCTAACTTTGCCTAGAACCTCATATAAAACAAAAACATAGTCGAAAATACAATTAAAATAATATTCTGTGGCCATTGCGTATAAATTGTAAACGAAAAGCCTTTTTTTGTCAACTGCATGCTGCTTCTTTTAGTGTGCTTGACTTGGCTGCACGAGGGCAGCATAAGACAGACAGAATTACTGTTCACTGAGGCGATATTAGGAATCTCACTGGAATTCTAGGCAGGACAAGCCCCCATTGGTGCTTCTGTATTCAAACCAGTATTCTGATTTTATGAGTGATATTATCCTCGTAATCCCACTTCTCCATTAGAAAAAAACATGCCTTAAGGTGATTTTGGGGTGGTGCCTGGAACAGATGAATTGCATTTTGATTCACTTCAATAAGGAAAGGTGATTTACCATAGGAGTGTATTAATTTACATGAAAAATTGAAATGTGTGCTTCAAGGAATCACTGTGAATTCAGGACAACTAACATCAAACAAATACATGAATATAAAATAAATTGTATCTGCCGGCACTGCTCAAAGTAGGCTCGTCTGATTAACATTTTGTTCGTGGAATAAGAGTTAAACAGATTAAACTATCACGAGGGTGCAGCCATGTTGGAAAATGTCACTCATTGTTTAAAACGTATCAAATCCAAATCATGCAATATGGCAGAAAACAGTTTTCTGCAATTCATCACGACTTTTAACACAGTGGAATTAGAGTCTGAGAATATTAATGTTAGCATATACAATCGAATGCAGCAAAAAATGGGATTTATTTTCCCCTTAAACCCCCAAAATGTAAAATGCAGTAAAACAACTAACCCTCAAACAGCATGACTTCTCGCGTTGTCATCTTCTCAAACACCCCGTCGAGGCTACGCCATTCTCCTGCAACGAGTGTTTCCAAAAACCTCCAGGCAAGTCAGAGTTCATTTCAATGGTTGCAGTCATTTCCCCATCAACTCTCCATGTTTACCTAAGGGTAGTAATTTTAAGAGGTCCAGCATCAGCAATAAAGAGACTAAACAAATCACAATCATCAATAAAATAATGTTTTAAAAAAAGACACGTGATACTTTAAAGCTGATTTGCCATGTTTAGTGACCATTCTTAATCACAGTGACTGGAAAGCAAACTTGATCTTCCCAACAGACAATCAATGCAATTCCTCATACTATAATGCCCCCCTACCTCAAAAAGATAACCCTAATTAACCCAGAGGAGCAACATTAAAGACTAATTACAATTAATCTCCTCTTTTCACTGCCAAGATACATCATTATAACGCCCACAGGTGAGAAAACAAATCTCCACGACCATAATTTTAGGACATACTACAGCCTGGCTTGATTACAATGAAAAGATTGTTTGTCGCCATGTCGTCGATCTGATTTGCTCAAGGCTTGCTACCCCCAAATACAAAAAAAAATGTTTTCTCGGGGGTACAAAAACAACGATTCATTGCTTGACACAACGGACGCAGCTTTCCTCTCAGCTGGCATCTTGCTAATTGAGTTGAGCCTCCGCATCAGTGTCGCACGGAGAAGTGGGCCTTAACGGACTTTTTGGGGGATTACTTCTTCGGGGGGACCGTTTTCCACTCCATGTCTGGTGGTCCTCCAGTGCCACCACTGTAGCAGGAGGGGCATGTTGTCCCAACATTCTCAAACCCCTCCCACAAATGACTCCCAATAAGGACATTTGCTTCAAGCGTAAAGCAAAAAAAATAAAAAATAAAATCATCTGCTTCTAATTTTCAGGAGCTAGTATAGCCAACCCTTATCAGTGAGTATTTACTTTCTGGCTCACATTTGGCTTTTGTACTTGTACAGATTTTTCTCCCTGGCTGGGAAAACTGCATTTCTAGGTTTTTGTATAAAAGATAAATTCTACCCAAGTAAGAGGTATTTCAAAACATATTTAGATGAGTCCTTGTGGAGAGTGTGCAGTTTTTATGGCTTTGCTCCATCACGTGTGACACCGGGGACACACAAAAAAAAAGACAAAAACAAACACAAAACACAGATTGGAGCCTGACACCACTTCAAATGAAAGCAACCAATGGTGTGAGCTAAGTGACAATTGAGATCGGATCTCTACCAAGGTAAAAAAAAAAAACGTGTAAAATGGCTGCAATATTAAACTTGCCAATCTCCATTTGGCTGCAGCAGCTTTAAACTGTCCTTTTTTTCCAGATCTGCTCACTATAGGAGAATTCCTTTAGTGCAAGAGTTGTAGTTTCCAGCTGCATTTTTTTTTGGGGGGGGGACTGGGCTTGTACGGGGCACTGGAAAAGCAGCCTGCAATTAAATGATTGTTTCTGTCATCTTGCAATAAAAATATGTCTGGTGCAACTCATGCTTGGCGGAGGTAATGATAAGCGAGACAAAACGAGGGATATTGACAACACGTTCCTCTTTAAACCTCGCGCTGAGGTCAAGCAAGCTGCCGGGAGGTAAACACGTCTTCTAAAGGAGAACCTTGCAAAAGGGATGCTCAGATTAGTATATCGTGATCAGGGTTTCTTTCCATCCACCATCTTGTCCTTTCCGTTGGCCGCAACGGAGGTCCAGAAGCGATGGCAGGCCAACTCGAGCAGCTCCACCCCGCCTGCCATCTTCTGCTGTACGACGTAAACGCCCACCATGACCACTAAGTACAACCGAACGGGAGCCCACAGCCAAATGCCAGCGAAGCAGAGCACGATGAAGCTGCTCCAGTAGAGTAGCGAGGCGGCTTTAATCAGTGCCACGCGCAGCTCCGACTTACACGGCGGCACCCGCGCCGTACCCTCCCGGTCGAAGGCCAAAAGCTTGCCCGAGTAGAAGTCCCGTAGACGCGACTCTTTCTCGGCCCAACGCTCGCGGCACCACGACTCCAGCTCGGCGGAGGCGGAGGGGAGCGTGGTGACGGGGTAGCGCCGCACGTGAAAGTGGATCTCGCGGGGGAAGAGGCCTAGCATGAGGTGGCGCTCGGTCTGGGGGATGTTCTTGGGGTAAGCCACCGTGATATCATGCACCGCATCCAAGTTGTCTCCTGGGAACAAATACCCAAATTTTAGCATTTCTATTTATGTTTGAATTTGACACAATACCCCTTTTAACTTCCCGTTGATATTTAAAACTAGAAACGTTTCAAGAAAATGACCGGAACATTCCAAGCTTTAAAGATGTCCAATTTGCAGTTTTATTCTTTAAAAGGGATTATCATGTGTATCCAAGAAAAAAAGACTCTAGTTTGATTCATTGAATAACTGCAAATTTTACTTTTCTGATGTGAAATACTTGAGCAAAAACATCAACACAAGCTTGAATTTCTAGGAAGTGACCATTTTATCAACCCTGGTACTATTTCTGCCATTCAGAACGAAAATGATGACCGATTGGAAAAAGCTCCACACCTTTTATTCTAAGACTGAAGGGATTATACTTGTTAGAAAGAACCTGCCCATATCCCAATGGGCCGTAGAGCAGTAAAAATAAATTTGGGACAGACATGCTGAGGGGATTCAAAACCACTATGTTGGTCCATCACTGATTGTGATAGAAACAAGAGTGAGACCGACTTAGACGATGAGATCACACACAATTTACAACACCTGCTGGAATGGTTAGTGTTCAGCCAAAGGTGGTATTTGAGAAGTTTGGAGGAGTGCCACGATGATTAGCTCATGGGGAAAAATTAGCAGCTGTATCTCTCTAGCTATTAGAATATGACCCGTAAACATACGTATGAACCCAGTGAACATGACCCAAATTGATACAACAATACACTCAGCGTAGATGGCTATGAATTAGTTTAAATAACGTAACATTTTAATAATATTCCAAAATATCAGGAATACAGTATAGGAGAGTTTGAACATTTAGCGATTAAGACATCCTCCAAAATGATATCATGTAAAAATAATGGCAGCATTATGTTTTTTCTGAACAAAACACCTATTAAATTAGCCACATAGTAGAAAAACTGACCATTAGGATTTAATGTTAATGAATACAGCAAAGAGATGTGCTTTTCAGTATATGGAGAAGTTAAATTAAAAATAAATAGTCAGCTTTTCTTATATTAGTACCACACATCACTTTAAGTGTGTATCATTTTGCATTACAAACCTTTTCGCAGTCGCTCCACAATGAAAGTGAAGCCAGTGGTGCGTGGATGCAGCACGTGTTGATATTTTGGCAGGTCGTGCTGTGCTGCAAACTTGTCGCTGCGCGCTCTTGTGTTCTCTGCGGAGGAAATAAAAGTTTACAGATACCTTCGTGCCAAGGATGGACCCTTAATCATGCAATACAACGCTGCCATTCGGTTTGTTTTAAACATAACTCGAAGCCAAAATAAGAACGCTGCGTGTGACAGGGCGAGTAACGATGTACCAGCCCATAGAAACACACATTTTGCCAAGGATAGACACAACATGGCAAGAGACGAGGCAGATAAACAGAGACATACATGATTGTATACTAAGCAAACATTTCCTGGGAACAAACTCCGGTGAGTCATTAATCATGTTATGTAACATCTCCTTTGGCCAGGACCAAAGGGAGACAGTTCATCTGCACTCATAGCTTGCGGTTCTTACAAGAAGGCCCATAGAAGATTTAATGGGTACATTTGTAATTACAACTACTATGCAAAGCCAAAGCTAATATCCTTGCCGGACCCAAGCCCATCTAAAATGGACTGTTGTCAAATGGAAAACTATTCTGTGCTATGAACAGTTCAAAAGGCAGCATCTGTGAAGGCATCATTAATAATTGATCTATATATACAGATTTTGGATATAAGATAGCATAGTGTGTCAGAAAATGTATATATAGTCTAAGCTTCTGGTTAATTATGATGTCACACGCTGGACCCCTCGCGATGACATCATGACACGCAAAGAGAAATTGAGCGTTCGTGCTCATAAAAACAAGTGGGTGGTGGGCTTTGCTCGGCTTAAGGGAGGGATTTGAGTCTGCTGTATCATTTGACATCAGAGCATTCCGAGAGCGTGATGACAAGCATTTGGTTATGCGTTATCACTGTACAATTGTGTTTACATAAAAGTGTCAGCGCAAAGCGCCGAGGCAGGTGGAGTTACTTTGTGCAGTTTGATAGCTGCTAGGTGGAAATCAACAAAAGCCCCTCAGCCCTAGTTCACCTGTAAGGTCGGTGCCCTCCGGGAAGAGCAGGAGCTGCAGGGGTTCTCTAATGTCGCAGAAGTAGTCCAGCATGTTTCCCAAGTGCTCTTTGTCTTTTTCCCAATGCCGGTGGATGAAGACAAAGCAGGCCACCTGCATGGCCCAGCCTGGAAGAATTGATGCTTTACAATGTGTTTTTTATTTTTATTTTTTAAAGGTTTGACATACCGAAGCCAGGTACGGTTTTAAGCACTGCCTTGAGACATATCTTCTCCAGGCGCAAGTAGCTATAGCGCAGCAGGCAGCACCATAGGAACATCCAATCCAGACGTGTGCGGTGGTTCATGATTATTACGCTGCGCTCTCCAGGTACAAAGGCATCTCCTGTGATCACAACTTTTACTCCGAATACCAGTTCCAGCAGGGACTGTTGGGAGAGAGACAAAATGTCTAATTTTTTTCAAGAATCAGAAATACATACAATTAATGTCATGTTATTTCCTTGGCTGGGCAGAAAGTAGCATATTATACACTTACTGTTAACTACCAAGCTATACATTTTTGGAGAATATGTACGGTGATGGGTATTATATTGTTTGGAATTCTATTTTTTAGAATAGACATGTTCTACTTCAAAACCAAGATGGAGCAAAAAAAAGCAACCAGTAATTCAGTGAATTTAAGACCAAAAATGACAAGCCTGCTGCAAGTATGTCAAGTAAGAGCCGATTAGCTAAACGCACCACAGGCAGGGTGAGCCAGGTAGCGACGATGCGATCGGTAATCCAGCGGTACCAGGCGGGGGACAGCAGCATGAGAGGCAAGACCGGACCAAGCATGAAGATGCTACCGAAGAAACTGGCTAAAAACAGCGTGAGCAAAAAGTACAAACCCCTCACTGACACAGCCATCTGTGGAGATAAAAACAAAGAGGCACCTATTAGGATCGATGGCTAAAGTAAAACAGCAAAGTAGGTTTCTCAGGCTTTGTGAAACACATGATTGATTACATACACTCAACTAGGTTCTGTTGCCCTTTCATTATATTTTCCCACAAACAGTGGAAAATCCAGTGCGGACATTCCTTGAGTGGAATGTAAATAAGCGGGGTTGTTCTGAATGGGACTACGTATTTGTGGGTATAAATCTGGTCAAGCCGATCAACAGCGTTTTGTCCAGGTGTTAAAATGAGAAATGTTACAACTTTTGAAAAATACACTGTAAGGCACATGTGTATTATTAAATCAATAATTGTAATTTTTTAATCATTTTTTTCTGTTTTTAGTTCAAAAATCATTTTGTAAAATCTAAAAATATATAAAAAAGCTAAAATAAACATTGTTATAGATCTATAAAAAAACTGAATATTCAGGGCTTTTAATCCATTTATAAAAATTAAAAAATCTAAATATTATATCTAAAATGGTGTGGCCCACGAACCAACCCGAATCTGACACCCCTGCGCGTAAGGCATGGACTTGTACATAACTAATTGGACCAGATGGAGTAACTACAATGAAATCCTTTTTTTGCAGGCATACGAAAAGCCTCCACATAATAGTCAATCACTTATACGACAATTCAGAGAAAAAACATGATTTAAAGCATACCAGTTATTGACCTCAGAAGTTCCACTCCACGCTTTAAAAAATATCCATCCAGAGAAAGTTTATTTTATTTTCCCAAAATGACTATACCTACATAAAAATGCATAACTTGCATATCCGCCAACTATTGATGGTTTCAAATAACCTTGAGCAGTTGTAAACGCATAGGCGAATGGCAGTCAATTATTGCCGAGTGTAGGTGAAAAGGGCCTGCAGAATGTTGAGTTGATAAGGCCTCGCTGACACCGACAGTCTAAAGCTGACGCTACAGGGACTTATTTCATCCAGCAGGTGCACATTGCAGCGTGCACCTTTTCCACCTCAATTATTTCTGAGGCACACGCACGCACACTCTAAGCTCCGTGATGTTGCGAATAGTCTGAAGTTTTATTAAGCAGCGGAAAAATAAATTGCACGCAAGCATTACTGACATAAACAATGGATAATGTGAGCTACGAGCGATAATTATCTCACATCCACACACGTATACATTTGAAATATCACGGCACCCAATAATAAAACAAGTTATCACAACATTTAAACGTGGCGATATATCAGATTTTTTTGAAGGTCAACATGAAAATATTTTTTACTTGAAGAAACAATCAAGTCTGAAGATATCAATCACAGATCTTTGAGGATGCTCTTAAGAAAGTAGCTAAATTATAGCCTGGCGGTTCCCCAATCAAGAGCACATTATTTTACCCCTCAAAGGTCATAACAAAATAGCTGAATGTGTCAAGGTTGACTAGACATTGTCATTCTGGAGACGCCTTATGGTGCGTCAGTAGATGCTAAAACAGTACCTGTAGAAAATAATATATTGTTAAGTTTCCCATGAACCAACCACTTTAGTTTGTCCGTGAGACTTTGCTTGTTACCTTTCAAAGTGTATATTACAGTGTATTTGAGTACATATCATTTCTATTACCTGGTAATGTAATATGCATTATAATTGAACGACTACATGTTTTACAGTGAACGGATGGAATTTTTTGATACTTATTTTTAATCATTATTCCTAATTCTTTATTGTTATCTTTCAACTATAACGCGACAACAAGCTGTTTAAAAAAATAAATAAAGTTGAAGCCCCACAGGTGGATAGAACGTGAATTCGAATGCAGCCAGAGTTACGGAATGGGGAAAGAAAGAGCATGCCTGAAAACCAGAGTCCTTTTTTTTTTAAGTTTATCACTCGGTGCCATTCAATCTGATAACTCGGGTTCAAATGATAGTCATCTTCGAACCTGGCCTGACCCCGAATGCTAAGCTAACTAGTAGAGTTGATCTCTGTAAAAATGGTTTATTACACCACGGTAGTCATTGCGCAAACATGTCCGGTGAGCAACATATAACACTTAAATCGAATTGTCAGGCATGAACATACTCACCTTTTGTCGTGCTCTCCGGCGCCCCAACAAAATTTAATTTAAAAAAAGTTCTCAAGCTAGCGCGGCTAGTCGAGCTGAATCCGTCCAAATGCTCGCCTGCAACATAGCAACCTGCTTGGCTAAACGGATGCTAGCTGGTCCCTCCATAAAGGCTACAAGGGCAGCTTCATCCGGGGGTGAGAAAACTGCCGAATGCCAGTACAGGGTTTCTCCGTGGGTTTCTTGCTCACTACAAGGGTTATCAAGAAGCTGTAATAAAAATTCTCGCAACCTAACCACGTTGCTAACACGACCTCTCAACCTGACGCCTTCTAAGTGTAATTGCGCCAAGTCATCGAAAGGGGGTGTCGTTTCTTCCGGTGCCAAGAAGAGACTTTACCTGCAAAACACGCAGCCATGAATGGTTGATGCATACCTTAAGTATTATTTAAAAAAAATGAAAGCGTATTTTCTATCCTCTATAACCACCGTTTTGGGTATAAAAGCAAGCTCAACAGGAAAAGTCCTGGTGTCTCCTCAGGATGACTTCTTTTTCTATGTTTAAAGCCAGTGGAGAACTTTCAAGGCCTTTTATGCCCACAACAAAAGAGCCACAAAATTATTGACCTTTAAAAAGTATTTTATAAAACAGGTAGTATTATTTAAAAATTAATTTTCCTCACAGCCTCGTGGGCCTCACAGTTCTGGGGTTATGGGTTCGATCGAGGTTGCATGTTTTCCCTTGGCTTGCAAGGGTTTTCTCTGGGTACTCCGCTTTTCCCCCACATCCCAAAAACAAGAGTAGGCTGGTTGAACACTCTAAATTACCCATAGGTATGAGTGTGATTGATTGTCTCTTTATGCCCTGCAAATGGCTGGCCAGCGATTCAGGGTGTCTCCTGCCTGGTCCCCGTAGTTAGCTGGGATAGGCTCCAGTACCACCCGCGACCCTTGTGAGGATAAGCGGGTCAGAAAATAAATGACTGAATTGTCATCTGGTGTCATCAAGTACATCAACACATTTGCCCCTACAGTATCTGTGATTTCATCATCTACAATGTCACGTTCACATGAGCAAGAAAAGGGTTTCTCCCCTAAAAGTAGTATATTAGCTCATCAAAATTGTCAGCTTCCAACATTTTGTGGTTAGCTGGCTAATTTATCAGCTATCTGAAGAAAGGTCAAACTGTTTGTGTTGATTGGAAAGTGGCAGGTGAGCCAACCAGTTCGTCAACCCAGTTTGAGTGTTGTAAGTGGTGATATGTCATAGTACATGAATAAAATGTTTCCTTTCACCAAGAAGTAAATACAGGATTACTTTGGTCACCTGAACTGTTGTTGTAGGTTCACGGTGCGTTCAAAGTGCAATGCTTTTTCGCAGTGGAAAATTGAGCCGGTACTTTGCAGTGGAAAAGCGACATAAAGACACTTGTACATTATTGAGTAGTTGTGTCAGTATTATGTACTGGAACGTAATAGTAGAACCCAGACTGAAAAGCCATGTGTTGATTTAAATAGGCAGCTTATGTCTTCGCCACACTAATCCGTTTTACTTGGAGAGTATGGAGGGGTGCATGGAGGGACATGGGCTAGATAATTGCACGGATACAGGACCTGGCAAAAAGTACAAAGAGATGCTTTTAAAGGGGAACAGCGGCTGTGGTATTGCAGGTGTAAGGCCTGGGGACATAAAAAGGAAATGCGGCGGTAAGACGAGAGAACTTAGCGAGGTCGTGAAAGGGAAGAATGTTAAAAATAACAAACGTTTTTTTTTCTCCTTCTCTCTGTCTCTCCAAAGAAAAGTTCAAAGTGCTATCAATAGACTCAAAGGAGAAGAGAAGACATGCCCAAAAAAAGTCACGTTTTTTCTTTCCCACGTTGACTTACATAACAAGCATGTCCAGTCCAACTTGAATTTATGCGGCTCTTCTGCATTTAAGATGAAAATGTGTTTGGAATTTTTTTTGCATACATTACTCAATTAGATTACATTTTTTTCTATTGTTAATGAAGCCTTTTTATTTAAATTTGTTGTTAAACATTTGTAAAATATAATGATGCTTATCATTATTTAATATGAGTCACTCAAACCAACACAACCATGTTAGTCATGGGAATAGTCACGGAATTTAAGGGTGAATAGTATTTGTTTTTTTTTACATATGCAGTTAGTATGGCTGATGACAGCTAGCATTTATTTCTTCATTTTCTGTGAATCTTTTCCTCACAAGGATCGCGGGGGGTGTTGGAGCCTATCCCAGTCATCTGTGGGCACCATCGGGGGACACCTTGAATTGGTTGCCAGCCAATCGCAGGACACAAGGATACAGACAACCATGCATGTTTTTGGGTTGTGGGGGAAAACCACAGTAACCACAGAAAACCCACGTAGGCCCGGGAGAACATGCAAACTTCACACAGGAACTCACCGGGGATTGAACCCTCGATCTCAGAACTGTGAAATTACTATTCACGTGAAGTTGAACATGAAGTCTTTATCTTGAAAACATCAATTACTAAATAAATATACTCAATTTTAGTGCCTTAATTGTCAACAGATTCCGGAATGACCTCTCTCGGTTCACACCAGTCTATTAAATAGAGTGCATGCCATGGGGAACAGGGTCATGGAAAAGTCTTGAGTTTGACTAAGTGCTCTCTCTCTCTTTACAGCCTGTCTGTCAGCCTGTGTCTTTGACACACTCACAACATACACACACACATCAATACATGCTGACGTCATGTGTAACATTAGAATGGTGTCGTGGCGGCAGAAGAAACAAATGACACTAGGCACTTCCAGTTTCCAATCTTCCACATTAAAATGGATTGGACGCCTATCGCTGTCACGGGCTGTCGAATAGGTTCAATTCAGTGAAATCCAGTTGGCTCTTGTTTTCAAGAAATACCAAAAAGGGACTCAAGGACTAATGTTTCACTGGGGCTGGCTCAGAGTGCGTGTGTGTAAGAGAAAGAGATTTTAATGTGGACGATCAGTCCCAAATTTCGTCGACTGGGCAGGTCGAACTTGGCCGACACTGCGGAATCAGCATTAACATTGTTTCCATCGGAAAGAATTCTAAGAATGAACAAGAAGCTCTATCAGTGACTGACACACTTACAGATGCATTCTACATATAAACGTCAGATTAACTCAGTTGAAATGAGTTGAAGTACCGTCAAAGTTTCCAATAAAGAGTATTTTTAACTTGTCATTGCTACTTATTTAGCTATATTGGTTATTTTGCAACTTGATAAATGTACTATAATTGCAGCTAAATCTAAGTACTTACATTGAAACAAAGCCTAGAACATGGAGGAGAAAAATTTGAAATGCAATTCTTTCCGACAATTAAAAATGGTACAATGTGGTCTTACATAATATTCCATAACTCCACGAACTTGAAAATATCCTACTACTTTACAATGGGACCCTGGGGACCTTACTTCCTGATAGGAAAGGAACAGGAACAAAGAACAGCCATTTTAGTCTGCTTACTTTCCCTGGAAGGAAAATGGCGGCTTATGGGATTTAAAAACCCACCAACAGGTCATGCGTCCTTGCTCAAGGGCACTGCTTGAATAAACAACAATAACAAGACAACAATAAACAGACAGAATGAGGAAACTTATTTGTTGCCTCATTTTTTTTTGCAAAGGGCAAGTAAGAATCTCAGTGTAGTGAAATTACCTTGTCATTTGGGTTAAAGGGGGGTTGGATGTTGGTTTTCATTCCAACCCATAAAAAAGACACTTTTTTCAACTATTTGGTCTCCTACAAGTGCAATCAGTGGATTGCAGCGGGGTGCTTGTTTCCATGGAAACCTCATTGGTTAAACTGGGCTGGATGGTGTGGAACAAAAACTTGCACCCAGAGAGGCACTTCTACAAAACCCCAATTTTATGACTCTTGTGTCAATGTGATCATGTTTATGGGAAGCAGACCATTGTTAGGTCCTCTCCTAAAGGCCAATGACAGCATAACAGCACAGGGTAAATTGGAGTTTGCCATTGGTGAGCACAATAATAAACCTGTAAATAGTAGCAGTCCTAAACATATCAGTCCCTTTCATAAGGATTATTTTACACTGCTGTGGTATTTGCGGACTTTCAATTTCTATTAATTCATCCGTCAGATTCTATTTTTTTCTCATTTTAATAGGAAATCTTTATTTTCTTTGTAATCCAGTCACAATTCCTTATTGTTTTTTTTTAACTGTATAACGGATTTAAATACTTTCTGGGACATTTAAAAATGTTCCAACCACAGTTTATTTGATTGAAACTTTAAACCAACAGTTAACTCTAGTTCTGGAATTTGAATTTATACAACTTGTTTGCAACAAAAGGAGACTTAAAACACACACTTTAAAAATAGATTGTGTCCTATTATTCAGTCTTTTGTTAAACAGTAGACCCTAATATAAAATTGTATGTATGTAGTTAGATAAGAAAAAACTTATGTAAAACCAAATCATTTTAAGTTCACAATAAGGATAAATGTTGCATAATCGCTTTCCAAATATTTTTGAGGGGAGAAGCAAACACGGTAGACCAAATAGCACACAGTTGGTTTAGCAAATTCAAGTTTATTTACATACTCTGTAACACACAGAGAAAAAAAAGCGGTCTGAATACAATGACTAAAACAAAATGATGGCAGCTATTCTCCCTGAGCTTTACAAAAGACAATCTTGGTTAAACGATTCAAAAGAAAAAAAAAAAAAAAGAAAAAGTGTCCTGTACACAGCCCTAACGCCCAAAAAACAAAACAAAAAACAAGTTAGAACTAACTACAAGTGGATGAAAACATTAGATTTTGACATTTTAGATGAAACATGTTGAATGGCCTTGCATATCAACGCTATTTGATGACAAAGATTATGGTGTCTTGAAAGGAAAGTTGGAAGAATAGAAGAGCATTCACTTGTGACGGGACCCATTAGTTATACGACCAACAGTATCAGCTCAATGTGGAGAAAACGACAAAAAAAAGAAGTTATACAGTAACCATTTTTATTTTCACGAGTCATAAGGCTTTCCAGGGCAGGCCAACAGCATCTATTGAGCACTTAAGCCTCCTTTTCATTGCTCACTTGCTTAAAACCTTCAGCTAAGCAAACAAAAGAAACAGCCACTAATTGACTAACTCACAATTTTCATCAAAAGTATAACATACCATAAATGTTTCAGGACATTTCTAGAAAGGCTGTCAAATGTCACATTTCTCTACTCCATATAACTAGTGAGGCAAAAAAATTGTGCACTAGTGGATGTTCATTTGACAACATTAAACAAGACCATTAGTCAACATCTAGCGCTTCACGTACAGTACGCAGATGTCAACTTTTAACCAGAAAAACAACCCCCCCCAAAAATCCTCAGCACATTTGACACGCATGATAAACAAAAACGGCTAAGCAACATTGACAAATACTTAACAGCAATCCAGAATGTGAACACACAATTCTACGGTTAAAAAGTTATTTTTCTTGGAGGGTGCCATTTTTGTGGACCCAATACGAGTGCATTCCCAACACTCAGTCTTTTTTCAAGTGTGGTAAAGAAGTCCCATTGAGTGGCAGTGCGACAAAAAGGGGTGTATTGCTTCGTTTGAGTTGCGTCAGCCGGAAAGCTTTAAGGTGCAGCGTGACCAGGTGAGGCGTGCAGAAGAATTGTTGACATCGGAAAGCGTGACGTAACTCCTAACACTGGGAATTTACGATGGCCTGGCCGTTTTGGACGCCACCGTGGTTGGGCTCGTCGTCGTCATTGTCATCATTGCTCACCAGAAACTCCTCGGGTGGCCAGCGGAGCTCTCCGCTCTCCACCTCGCCGTCCGTGGGCTCCACTACGATGGAAGGCAGGCGGTCTTTCAGCTTGCAGCAGCGCTCAAAGTCGGACGGGTCGGGGAAGATCTGCCGAGGACAGAGGGCAACATTAAAACGGGTCATCCGCCTGAATTGCGTGTGCGGTCGATTGGTCGCCGGTCTTTTGGTCGCCCCGACCGCGACAACGGGCGACCAAAAGACCGGTGACAAAACAAGGTAAAACAACACGGTCTACGCATCAATAAAAGCCAACAATGGCCATGAGCAGTTTCACTGAGCCGACGTGAGTTTGTATGTACATGCGTTGTCCCTTTAAGAAGCTACATCAGTCAGGGTCTTAACAAGTTCTCCAACAAAAAACAATAAAAGTCTGGGAAATTTGGAGCTTTTCTTTAGCCTAATAATTACTAGGGCATTTAAGTATGACTAAATAGTAATTCACAGTTTGTATTTAGGGAATTTGAGCAACGATTTAAATGGTAATTATCACTTACCTTCCGGGCGACCAAAAGACCGGCGACCAATCGACCGTGTACCCTGAATTGGTACTTGTACAAACACTTTATACTGTCCTGTATAGTTAACATTAGCGCTCTAACAGTCCAAAAGCGAATTCACCCCAAAAATCCAGGTTACATCAGTAGCAAATTAAACATGTCCAATAGCTAAAATGCTGCCATCGTGTCTAATCTAAAGTGCTTTGGAGGCAGGTTGCCAAGCTGCTCACGGCTCAATATGTACTCTGTTACAGCATGGAAGATTATCCAAGGGCATAATATAGTCAATGATTCAATTGGTACAAGTTTAAAAAAAACGACTGAAACAACACTTGTTAATAGTCAAAACAAGTGTTGAATCTTATTTGAAGGTAGAGAAAGTGCCATGGAATATGGTCGAGTCAAAACCATGTGAGATTTGACCAACTCCGACTTCAGTAAATTCTCAGGAATCGGCATAAAGGCCCAAGGGATGCATGGAGGACAAAAAAAAACACTGGGTCCAAGAACAGCATTTTTGTTTGGACAAAGTAGAGGAATATTTTTAGACCAACATATTTCACTCCGAGACGTTTGAGGGTGGTGGGTCAGCGTCTGGGCAAGATGCCGAGTGGAAAGTAAGCATTAGATGAGACGAGCGAGAAGGGATGCAGCTGTGTCCAAGCCTGCAGGAATTTCATCAAACGCATGAGAAGACGGCAAATATCTTCTGTGTGGACCTTGAGAATTTCTCAGGTTAGGAAAACAGAGCCTATCATCGGGAGTTTATTCTCACCAAAAGGGGCGGCCGGGGGTCCCGGCGGTTAATGACTTTGCCTTTGGACACACGTCACAACTCGTTTCTCTGACGGGGGTTGAAAGCGGCAACGGCTGCTATTTTGGGATTGTTGTGTATCCACGGGACAAAACCGTACTGATACGGATATTGAAGAAACTATTAAAAATGCTCAAACATTTACCTTGTTAAAATGTGAACAGTTGCAAACAACCTATTTATATATGTATACAGCCCATAATATACCATACTATTTTTACAGGGTGAAGGCCTGTAAAGCTGACCCTCATATTGTTAGGGTTGTGGACACTATTTTTGCTTTTTTGGAATCTATTCCTCTATTATTCATGGACAGATCAATTAATTTGCGGGGTTATATATATTCTAAAGATGTATCTGCATTGATGAGAAGGTCACAGTTAGGAAATATGGCAATGCTTTGAATTTGGCAGCCTAGGCGCAGCGTCTGCTCCTCTAATTGTAGTCTAGCAAGTATAAGGAGTTAAACATAGACTGCTTCTTGATGCAATGTTTCCTACAAGGAAAGTCTGGAAGCTTGCGGCAGAAAACTATGACAGAGTGCTCAATTCAGCTCTCACTTCGCACCTGTTTCCCTTGCATCCGTTCCAGCCTCTCCTCAGACAGATGGCGTGTGAAACTGTGAAAGGAAGTCCGCTTCTTCCTCAGTGTCTTCACGAGACGGACATTTCTTATGAGCAGCGGACGCAATGTTGTCGTTCCAGGTCATAAACGCGCGGTGAATTGAATCCCTTAGTGTCTACGCTGTGTACGAAATGTGACAGCAGCTGCGCGTTGGGATGAACTTGTTGAGCTGACACTGAAACAAAGCTTGTGGAAGGCGCTTGTCAAGACCACCTGATGGCTGATTATGTCTGGCTTTGGCCGACCATCAGGCAGCTGCACTGAACAACTGTACAAATAACTGGCCAAGCAAATGTACTTTAAAACCTCCTCTAAACACTTCAGAGTTCCACTAAGTCAGCCACAATGTATTACTTTTGCCTAATTAGAGCTCCTCAATTCACCGTCCTCCCTAGCACTGGTTTCAAATGAATTCACGGTACACGGTCGATTGGTCGCCGGTCTTTTGGTCACCGATCTTTTGGTCGCCCGGAAGGTAAGTGATAATTACCGTTTAAATCGTTATACACACACGCGTCGGCTCAGTGAAACTACTCATGGCCATTGTTGGCTTTTATTGATGCGTATACCGTGTTGTTTTACCTCTTTTTGTTGCCAGTCTTTTGGTCGTCGGTCTTTTGGTCGCCCGTTGTTGCGGTCGGGGCGACCAAAAGACCGCGACCAATCGACCGCACACGGAATTCACAGCTCATCCTTTATACGTTTGTTACTTTTACGAAATTTAAACTATACACCGTGTGTGTGAGAAACGTACCTGGAAGGAAAGTCTGTCCTTGGTGGGACTGAGCCTCATGTCCTCCATGGGGGTGCTGGTGATCATTACCTCAGTCATATCGCAGACGGACACAAACACTGAACTGTGGAAAAAGAAAGATGCAATGTCTTTAACCTTTTATGGAGCGCTGCCAGAGTCTTCCAATCAAAATGGGATTGGACATCAGATGCGGTCAATAGCAGACTCAATGAGTTAATATGTATACAATATATATAGTTTTCTAAATGATAATACTGTGGCCTAGATGAGAGAAAATGTGATGTAACCCTGTGGACACGAGGTCTTCGTAGGTCTTTTTTTAACCAAAAATAGTCACTAGTCTGAAAAAATGTCAAGGTCCTGCAACATCATAGTGAATCTTTGCACTGCATAAGCCACACTGTTGTTGCACTGCACCACAGTCATTGTGAATGCACTAGGAGGGACGTGACAAAGTGGGGGCTTTAGTATGAATACGGAAGGACCTGGATGCACTCTTGTACCATCCAACCCAAGTGTACCGACCAGCACGTGGTTGCCTGCAAGTTCTTTTTTATTTTTCTTTATTTTGTTTGATTATAACGATTGGCAGCGGTACTAGCCACATGCAGTCTCGGGACTCGATGCTCAGCAGCCTTCTCACGGCGGCTATTTAAAGTATGTGCTTGACGGCAACCACGAGCTTGGATTTTTTTCCCTGACTGGCTGTACAGAAAAAAATAACAAGATGCTCAACATGAGCTGCCTGAAAGGAGATTTGGCCTGACCCACTTTAAATCTCAGACGTGTTTGAGTATAGACGTGAGGTTTGTGATTAACACATGGTTTACTGATAAGTACCATTATGTAAATGGGAGTTACACTAAATCAATTCACCACAATCTAATAGCATTGAAGGAAATGTTCTTACTTGCTTCATTAGGAAATTTTACAATTTTGAACTGCTACAATAATTTTTCACCCCTGACTATAAGGCCTATAAATTTTAGATGTATCCTTCACTACTGACTATTAGCTACCGGCACCCATCTCTTAATATGTCATTTACATAGAGATGTTACAGAGAAATATTTGAGCCAAAATATCTTCAACCAAATAATCATGTAGGAAGACAAAGCAGAGTCCACAAACTATGAGGGGAAAAAACTATTGGCCTATAGTCCGAAAAATACAGTACATTTTACGACAAGCCTAACACTAAAAAAAAATGTATTACATCATGAAACATATCCCCCAAAGGAAGGTGACGCACAGGTCTGGCTTTTGTCAAAACACTCGGAATGGATCTTCCACTTTATCAAAATGTCAAGGGAAAAGAGCAAATTTAGGTACAAATAATTCACTTTTTTGAACGCTTTCATACATGACTTTCAACTTGATTTTTAAAGAAACATAAAATACATTTAGAAAAGTACACAGCAGTCATCTTTGTGTGTGTGCAATTACATCGGAAACTACGGTAACACCTCTGCACCTCTGAGACCTGATAAAAAAAAACAAAAAAAAACGTTGCATTGTGGACACATCCACGAGACAGCGCTTGACCCATTCAACCACACGTAAGACCATGTGACTTAGCTTGAGCTGGCCTGCAATAATAACTGATGACATCTCTACGACTTCTGGCCCTTTACCCATGAGCCAACAGCGACCAAAATATCACAAACCATTGTGGCTCACAATGACATTTCATGCTTAATTCCACTGCACAGCAGAAAGTGCATCGAGGCAATATCTGATAAAACAATCCTTTCATGGCCACCAAAAATGAATAGCTCATTGGTTGCCATTGACCGGGCTCAACATCAAATCCATTTTCAAAAGGAGGGATGGCAGTGATCATTTGTATTACTGAAACACGGGCATTCTCACAGTTTAAATACCAAACCATGTGTGAATGGATTAAAAGTAAACAGTATTTTTTTTCTAAATCTGTAAGTTAGTTTCTT
Organism: Stigmatopora argus; assembly: GCF_051989625.1. Taxonomy (NCBI): domain Eukaryota; kingdom Metazoa; phylum Chordata; class Actinopteri; order Syngnathiformes; family Syngnathidae; genus Stigmatopora; species Stigmatopora argus. The sequence goes on along the minus strand of NC_135401.1, from coordinate 6,402,600 downwards.
TTGTGATAATTTCTTAAAAAAAAGGAAAAACTCTTTAGTTTAAAAAAATATATTTTAAAAAATGTATGTGGATAAAAAAAAGATTACAGTGAGACCTAATTCAAAATCAAGGGTTTCTTTAGGTCATAAACCTTCTCCCCAGACGATTTACTGCATTATCAACAAAGAAAAATATTTGTGTTGGGACCTGAGAGCATTCTTCTGAAATACTAAATGATAATGACATACAATATCAGCACTCCAAGTAGCATTGGGACATGAGGACATGCACGTTTAAGCTCCAAATTATCTATTTCCAGTTCAAGAGGACACTCAAATGAGCCCCTCAGTGGGGCTTGGTAAGTCACATGACACGAGTCATTAGGTGGCAGCTGATTGAACCCTCTAGAAAAACAGTCTGCAAGTTTATTTTTTATTTTTAAATCACTTTTTCCAGGCCTGATTAAACACTCACAGTTTTGGTCACTAATGGAAAGTCTGCCATTGCAGGCAGGGTAAACTTGGGTGTTAAAGAGTGAGCATCATCCAACGGAGTCATTAGGAATTCACACTGGTGCCATAACGTGGCATTGGAGGGTAAAATAAAAGCCAGTTGACAATTTTTGGAAACAAAATTAAAATATTTTCAGTAACTGAAATAAAAGTATAATAGAAAAAAATGTGTTACCCCAATTAAAACATTGACATTAAAGACACCAATGCCATCATTTCAAATAGCAACTGCAGAATTTATACTTTGTTTTAACTTGGATTTTTTTATATTTATCCAAATCCACACAAAAAAATTTAAACTGAGTGAATTAGGGAAAAAAAAAGTCTAAAGTTACTAAAAAGCAGAGGAACCCGCAAGTGAGAAAAGCTGTGCCAAAGCAGCCAAATTCAAAGCATCACCATATTTGGTAGATTGGGCACTAGACCTCAAACCCTCTCACTTCAAAAGAATTAGACTCCCTGAAAGTTATATTTACAGTAAATAGGCAAATCCTTTAAAGTTATCAAAAAAATTCCTTTTCAGTTCACTGACCTCATTAGCTCAAAATATAATCACCTCTTCCATTCCATGTTATAAACAAATCTTTGAAAGTGGATAATCCCTTTATTCATTCTTGAGTTATCTTGAACGCAGACAAACCTACAGAACTGACTTACACTCGGGCTGAATTATAATGAAGAATCCAAAACAATTCCAACTTTGTCTGGGCAATTAGCACAGTATTAGGAATACAACCCTTGTCATCCCGTGCTCACTGCTTGGTACAAAGTACGCCAGCAGGGACGGAATTTACATCACAAAGTCAGCTGTATAAGTCCCCGTGACGTGACTTGCATTTCCCATGAATGCAGTTACTGTATATAGAGACTTGTCTAGTCATAAGCGATCAGCAATTTACCGTTTTACATTTTGATATTACGGCAGTTAACCGTTGTGACTTGCTTAGCTTTCCTTTATTGAAAAATAAACGTATTTTGCTCACAACCCATTTCACGATGAAATGAATCAACTATTTATAACTATACAATTAATTTACTGAGGCCTCAAATATTTAGTTTACTTCATTCCAAGTTGATTTACACCACTGATAGCGGATCGAGACATAAGAAGCTCATCAATGTGGATGTCATTTCATCCTTGAGTGGGATGCAGAAGACAGCCAGGCAGGCATGCAAAAAGCAGAGGGGGAAAGAATAGGGGGGGGCGATGGAGGGATGCTCAGGGAAGTGAGACAGTGACGACCTGAGGAGCGGAAAGAAAGATAAACAACCAGTCCTTGCCAGTCATATTTCTATGCAAGGATTGTATAAACATCCTGCTGGGCTAAGAAAAACAGAACATTGGGCTAATAAAACAGAACGGTGGCACAATGAGGAGGAAGTGTGCATGCTCGCAAATAAGTCCACCTGCCACAGACTTGCACTGTCGACAACAGTACAGAAATCCATTAGAGCATTTATTCAATATCCAAATTCTCCATGCACTGGAACACTAATTTTTTTATGTCAAGTTAAAATGAATATCATGTAGTGCATTATGGACTCTTCAGATGGCTCGCCATTTAGTATGTTTATTTATACTACAAGAGTCATGCATGACCGAATAGTGCGTCCCAATGGGTAGACTCCAGACAGAGTGCCCTACATGTATCAAAGCTGTAAACGGATTACATGAAAACCTACAGAATATAGCCGGAGAATGTCTGAGTCATGACCCCACACATACACACAGTGACTTAATTTAAAGTGAGCCATGTCCAGGTCAAATCCTCAACATCTTGACCTAAATAGGATTAAATACAAATGCTATAGTGCACACATTTAAGAATGGTGACAACAGTAGTGTACGTAGTATACATTTATAGACAGAGTTGTCCAAGTTTGTAGTTTTACTAGTAACTTGATTCCACATTCAGAAAGTTTGATGAATTCAATACGGGACTCGTTATCATTTTTTACATGTTATATTTATAAATGATAAAATTATTGAATTCAGTACCTCCAACGATGCACAATGTGGAGGGAAATCAAACTTAATAATGTTGCTGCTGTTTACCATGCACCCTGTGTAAATGTTTCCTGAAATTTTAGGTAGTGGTTTTGCCTCTGCAAGCATGCAATAAGTCTCAACTCACTGATTGCTATTGATGTCAATAGGCGACCAGTCCATTTGACTGGTTTGGCACCAAACAAATTGGGTGCCTATTCCCATCATTGGCACCCAATGTTCATATTGAGCAGACAAAAGCGAAATAGCGATCCTACAAACACCAACCACCCTCCTTTCCGTTCACTGACCACGCCTTACCTGCCAAATCTAGTATGGCAGCTAAGTTCATGGAATCCCAGCCTGTTTAGGTTGCACTGTAAATACTTCAAAATGTGGTTACATCAAAAGTTGTTGAGTTCAAACTTCCTGGTAAAGCAGCTACCTGCACAACAATGCTCGCCAATCAGAGACAAAAAAGCAACTTGCACATCCTCCCCAGAGACAGGAAGGATGTTTGATGCATGCACATTGAAGTCTCAAAAACCACAACAACATCCAAGTTAAATTAAGGTTGTCTCGGGTCAAGAGACATACAGGTAAGAAACTGAATCAACTTATAATACATCTTAAACTCAAAGTCTAGTAGACTAGTCATCTCGAGTGCATGCCATATTCACCGAGGAGGGCAAAGATGATGCAAATATCAGGAACTTGAGCTGGATATTAAAGATATGGAATAATACCCATAAGGCTTTGCATGCATATGTGGCAGCCTCTTTGCTGGCTGCAGTGCACCTACATTATACAACACAAGGTTTGGTGTAGTATATGCAAAGAGGATGGTCCAACAAGGACTTATCCCCATCCCAAAAATACATTTATATCCTTACTGACAATGTACAGAAAAAAAAGTAAAAAATATTTTGACACTACTACTTTCCTCCTGCCTCCAATGATGCTCACTCCCATTGGCCTCAGAAAACGAGTGTGATTATTGAGTAGAGTCACCTGTTAAGTCATATTGCCCTAAATCTACTTTTATAAATCAACGGAAAACGAGCAAAAACAATCATCACACACGCTGATTCAACATAATTATAAAAAAAATAAAATAAAAAAAATACTCACCTGAATTAGATCGAAGAAATAGACATGCATTCGAATCGCACCTGCTGCTGCAAATGATCTCGTGGCTTTCTGGATGTCTAAACTTCACGTTGAAGTGTCACATTTAAACCTCCCCATAAAACGAGTCAAAAGAAGATGCTTACAAGCCACTAAACAGCCAAGCAGGTCGTGCAAACTTGACTCCTCTCGCCCTTGACAGCTCTCTCCTCCACCGCTACTCTCCAGTGCACTTTTATCGGGGAGGCGTGTGCACGTACGTCGCAGTCAAATTCCTCAATGGTGAGTGCCCCGCCCCCATGAAGTCGCAAGCCAATTGGGGCGCCGGATAGACTAGACGTCAAGATGTACGTCTAATTGTATTTTTTTTTTTTTTATTTGTATTTTTATATGGGGGCGTTGCTCTAGTGTAGAACGCGAAGATGCTGCAGCAGGATCAGTTCTGTCAGCAGGTCTTATGAAATAAGTATGATTATCCTCCTGTACTTATAATACTAAACCTACAATATACTCCATTCATTCAACATGTAATCCTCCATTTAAAGGAGAATTATGTAAGAATTGGATTTCAGACATTTCAGTTTTTTGGGGGGGAAATTGTTCTGATACTCATTTTAAAAGGTGATTGGCATGCAGGAAAAGTTCATTCATGTATTTATAATGCTCATCCATTTCAGGTTTGTGGGGTGCTGGAGCCTATCCCAGCTTAATTTGTACGAAAGGCGGACTACACCCTAATACAGGTCAGAAATAGGGCATGAAAAGAGACTGACAACTATTCAAACTCACCATCATACCACCAGTGAGAGAATATTCAGGGACCCCAAGGACATGTTATTTATTTTATTCTGTGTTTACAATGGAGGACCGTCCTTCACCATCGGCCAATTACGAGATCATTTCATTGTCTCTGTCTGGGGTTCTCCTACTTCTGTAAGCTACATAAACAAAGGTCGCACACAGCGACAGGTAGATTTATCAATGTTGTGTACCAATCGAGGAAAAAAATTGATGATAAACAGTAAGATCACACCGCCGTTCTTGAAAGGTAATAAACAAACTTTATGATTTTCCTATGTTACTTTCTTGTATGGCTAATTGACAATAGAAATATGATAAAAAATAGAATTTCAAGCAAATGTTGTGTAGCATTTGTATCCAATGACCAGGGCAAAGATTGCAGTGGCTAAAGTGCAATATAAAATGTATTGCTGGTGCAAATTACCTATTCCTGTTCCTAAATGTTAAATAAGCCAACAATATACTGCATTCAACCAACGTGATAGCATTGTGTTATAAAATAAAATAGTAAAATATCATTAATGGCCTTCGGGGGTGGGACCAAGTCCCCAGGTGGTCCCCCCCCCCTACCCCATTCTAGGAAGGATGCTATCGATTTGTCATCTGTATGAGGGAGAGGAGAAAAGGAACAACAACATATACAGTCCCAGCATGTCTGGAATGACAAGCAGACAGTTGATAAGGCTAATTGTGATGCCACCAAGCCGTTCATAAATATTTTCTTTTCTCAGTACAAAAACCAGCACCTCTGTATCATTTGGCAACAATTACACCAGTAAAATGCAGACATTCCAGGCGTGTATGATAGCCTGGCGTGCATGACCTTCAAACCTAATAAAATATCCACTACACGGCACCTTCACCCGAACGAATATGGCCGAATTCAGGGAGGAGTCACGGTAGTAAACTAACGCAACTCTACTGGCACCTTGTGTTTTTTTTAGGTGATGCATGTTTAGATAGTCACTACACGGTAATTTTCAAGATGTGCTTCAGAATTCATTATTTTTTTTGTAATTACATCTCATCTCATCTCATTTGGGTGGACTGACCTGGACTTGAACCCAGGACCCCAGAGCTGTGAGGCATACGCAATAACCACTTGCTCCACCGAGCTGGCCTAGGTAATCACATATGACACAATATTGCAAAGAAATTACTATATAAATATTTTCTGAAGGCTTTCTGAATGCCACAGCTAAAATATAATGGAAAGTAAGCCGTTTCTGCATGCAATGACAAATTAATTCGCAGAGTGACGCTGTCGTCTCTTAAATAGTCTTAGAATGCTGCTTGAAAATTGCGTTTTGTGTCACTTATCTTGAGAGTGCAGAAGCCAGCTACTCTGCATAAACAGCTGCCTCTGAAAGGCAGCAGGTCTTTTTTGTTTGCTTTCATAAGAAACGACTGTTTTCATGGGCTTTGCAGGCAATGCACTTCTTTTATGTCTTTATTATAAGCTGTGTTACAGCTAGAGTTTCTAATGTCATTTGCATGCAAGCTACAGGCCTCTTAGAAAATGGTGGAATTTGGAGTTGGAATTTTGAGGCTCACTTGACTCACTGAATGATGCTTTTGAATCAATAGTCAGGTTTTTAGATATGTTCCATCACCGTGTATCTCTCACAAACTCACTATCTTGTATCTCACACAAAGGCAAACATACACAGGTGAGTGTGATGCCTTGCATCTCTCCCTCCGGGTTCACTCGCTTGCTTTCCCTCTCGCAGGTGGTCCGTTCGCAGAGCCAGACTGCATATTTCATAGGGGACGAGCGCGCCCCTGGACGCTATCATTGAGGCCACATGTCGGCCCCGTGAAATATGCGGCCTGCCGGACCACCGCCGACGCCGCCCTTCTTCCACCGCTCCGCACCCGCCATCTCGGTTTAACTGTGGGCCTCGTAATTAAAAGACAACTCCGGCGAGCACGCTACAGATGTTGGCAGCTGTTTTTAACCCCTTAAATGTCAGCCAGTTCATATTTTTTGTGTGACCGGCGGCTTGAATGGTTAGCAGCTCTGGGGTCCTGGGTTCAAATCCAGGTCGGTCAACCCGTGTGGAGTTTGCATGTTCCCCCCGGGCCTGCGAGGGTATTCTCCGGGTACTCCGGTTTCCTCCCACATTCCCAAAACATGCATAGTAGGCTGGTTGGACATTCTAAATTGCCCCTCGGTATGTGTGTGAGAGTGACCTCGTGCCCTGCGATCAGCTTGCCACTGATTCAGGCCTCTGGCCCGAAGTCAGCTAGGATAGGCTCCGGCACCCCCGCGACCCTACGGAGGATAAAGCGGTTCAGAAAACAAATCTAAAAAAATCTAATCTCCAAATCAAATCGCCTGTGTGGGTATGTGATATCGGAAAAGTGTTAAAGGTCACAGAGGTGAAAAATATGACGGTGCTTTGAATTTGACTGCTTAGGCGGTAGTCTGCTCTCTTAGTGTGCTCCGCTAATTCGATGGTATCACTGGTAAGCTTTACAAAATCACAAAGTCAAAACAAAGCTCTTCTATTGTGCAGCTTTGTTGACTTTGTCATAGAACACTGGCAGTAGCTGGATTGCATTTGCCGTTTGTCTATTATTGTTTATCTTAAAAGGGAAAAAAATCAATTCCACCTCAAAAGAGAACATGTTGAAGCTGTTACGAAATCATTCCAGATCCTAAACAGAGCAGTTGGGATTGTACAATTCTCCCTAATTGCACATTTATACACAAGCCTCACCACTTCCCTCTTTTCTCTCCGTATTACGGCAAAGAGCAGGTGAAAATTCACAGATGAAGCTCTGCGCTGTACCAAATTATCAACGCACCTCATCCTGGCAGCTTTTTCATGTTGTCGAGTTTGTCCACGCGAAGAAATGGCTCACTTCATCTACGGCGGCAATAACTCTTTCCAAATATATAGTGCACTGCGAGGGTGAGCAGGTGAAAGGAGAGTTGTCACTCGCCCAGGGTTCGTATAACGTTTTAACACGCCGGCCCAATGGGGAGCCTGCGTCAATAATGCTGTCAGCACCTCATGTGAGTGCAGGCTCTGTGATGTGACGTCAACATCTAGCATCCATGGGAGAGAGAGCAAGGAAAACATACAAAGGAAGCCCTAATCCCATATATCACACATGCTATTCAAATAGAGGGCTTACCTTATTTAGCACCATGGGAAGGGGCACTGTAATAAAAACAGCTTAGTGGAAGAAGTAGTGTACATGTGGTTGTGGTAATAGTGGAAATAATACCATGGTGTGGCAGAGGAAGTGAAAGTAGTAATATTGGGGCGTCATCGTCATCGTGGTGGAAGGCAAGTGTGGTAGATAGGATTAGTAGTGGAAATTGCACTGGTAGTATTGGAAATTGCACTGGTAGTATTTGAACTGGTAGTCCTCATAGTGATTGGTCATAGGAAAGATGTTGGTGGTGGTAGCCATGTTAATTCCAGTAGTAGTTGTGTCAATGGTAGTAGGAGTAGTCATGGTAGTAGTAGTAGTAGTAGTAATATTATCAACATTATTCAAAAGTGTGCATTTGAAACTCTCAGTTTTTATTTCCACCGATAGACCATAGAAAACTGGAGATATGACCGGTTGCTTTTTATGGTACAAAATATGTTTATCTGCTAGAGGCCACTCATGCTCTTGGGACACGATGGGTGATTTTTCATTTCCGTATATTTTTACAGTCGGAATTCGATGATTTCATGCCTTAATATGGTCATGAAATAGGTTATTGTATAATAATGATAGTTCATATAGATGTCTTTGCGCTAAGAAAAAAATATACACCAGTTTTAAAAACAAATCAGACATAAGAATGAACTGCTGAAACCATTTGAACCTCTTTTTCTTACTAAAACAGTAGTTTCACTTCATGCAAGAGCACTCCTTGACCCCTCCACTTCAATTTCTTGTCAATATAAAAATAGACTTTTCAATGGGAGTATATTGAAGCCAAAACCTGCCTTAAACATATTATTTTATGTGGTTCATGTTGGCATGAGAGATGCAAATATTGGACACAAAGGACCCACTAAATTCTATTGAGAGCATCAATTTATGCTTGTTTAATCTATTTTTGAGCCCAGTGAGTAAATATGCGTGTTTGCACAGCAATTATCCGCCTCCTACATGGAAGTGAAAAAAAAAACAAAAGTACATTTGATTGGGCTCTGACATGCAAACGTACTGCGGCAGCATTTACTATTTACATTTGAAATCAAGCGTGAAGCGATCTCTTTATTTATGTACATTTCCGGAGCTGCTAAACTTGTTTCAAAGTCACCAATGACTGATTACACGTAGCATTCACTCATATATGTTTGCATATTTGTTATTGATGTATGTACATAAAATGTACAGATTATGTACACGCAGAGTAGCTGATATAAAAATGGTCTCTTTCATTTTTTGGGTTCCTGTTGATTCAGGGAAATTTCAAGGCCCATATATGTTCATAACAGCGCACTTCTTATTGTTTTGTAGGCATTTGGGGGCACGGTTTAGGTATACGACATAAACGGCATGTTTGATGACTACTTTGTTTATGGCACCATTGTATTTTCATGTCGGCCACGATGGTGGTCCTTCTGTTTGAAAAAGCCCTCCTTAGAGAGTCGCCTGGATAGGTAGCATTCACAAAGATGCAATGATCCTAGCCGGGCAAATGCAAAGTATTTCAATGATGTGGAGCATTAAATGGTTTTAAAAGGTCAAAGGGAGCCCTACTTAAAGGTTTGTTGTCTCACTCGTTGAGTGGCGATGTCTTCTGGGCTTTGCTAGGAGGGAGGTGAGGGGGGTCTTCTGCCATTCTTCAAAGGGAATATAGCCAAACATATTTGCTTCGGCCATGGACGGACCTTTTGCTTTCAGAGGATAGACAGTCGCTGAGGAGAAATGGCTAACATATTCATCTTGATTTCCACTTGCCATTCAAACCCACTGTTGCCTTTGGGAACCACATTTAGCCAGTGTCTATCTTGAAATGAGAGGAAGCAACAGAGCACGGGTTTAGGCACGAGTTAGTGGACTTGTCAGTCTCCTGTCATTCGGCCGTCACGCACACATGGATACGCGCTCCCTCCCAGCCCTCTTCTGCTTCTATACGCTCGGAACGTACATGTTTTGATTGCTGGCGGCCTTGTCAGGAGTCAAGTAGAGCCTCTTAAAATGTGGCCCTGGGCCAAGGGTCATCCACTAATGAGTAAAAGCTTCTCCATTGTCGTTAGGGAGGGAGCAGGGAAATGTGCTCACTAGGCGGTAGGGAGGCCAGCAAGGCAATGTGTGAAGGGATGGACAGTGGCAGGGGAGAGGTAAGGTGAAAGGGCCTCCCATCCAGGCGCTGGTGTCAGGAAGTGGTACGTAAGAGTTGAGGTCTCAGGTGAGAGGGGGTGGCAATGCTAAACATTTTTGGAACGCCTTCTCTAGCTCGTTTAACAGGATGTAACACTTACAAAGGTGAGGAACAAGGACATTACAATTCATGACACTGATCTTGATAACATGGCAAGAAAGAAGTGCCAGACATCCCTCAAACAAAAACATCAAAATACACGAGTGGCTTTTTTGAGGAAGTACCCTTTTCAAGTGTCAGGTAGAAGCATAATAATGAGAGCAAGCATCCATCCACCCATTCTTCTCAAATCGTTTTTCTTCTGGGCTTCGGTACGAAATTATTTTTCTCAAGTTTTTTTCTTTTTATGGTTATATTTTGACCAGAAAAACATTAATTGTTGTATTTTCTGTGGGACTTTTTTCCCCTGATTTACACCAGTCCAAAACATCATAACAGAATGTGTATGGGCATTTGCTTATGAATGAATGTGTGTGCGTGTGTGTGTGTTTGTGGTGGATGGTGGGCTGTTTGAAAGCGCTCTCCACGAAGCCTTTTTACCCCATGTGCAATGGATGAGCTCATCCAGATGTCACAGCGATTCCCCCGAGCAGGATGTCTTCTCCCGTGTTTAGATAAGAAGAACAAGAAGGACCATGTTCTAATTAGAGATGGCTAAACAGTTGATGTAAAAGAATCTGAAGTTAACATTAACAGGCCTCGAAAATCCCTGCTTTTGACCGATGGCCTAAATTCTCTATCGCTAAGTGTGCTAAGTGCTGAAAACTCGGAAGTATGAGACCAATGACTCCTCTCAAAATTTCTTTCGTGGTGGAGGAATGCAAGAGAGCCATGAAATGGCTCAAAGCTTAACGGGCAAGAAGAAGCAACAAAAGGTCAAGCTTTACAGTACGTACAGAATACCGTATGCCTGGTTTGAAGTTCCCACACTATCATTAAATCCAACAAAAATAAGTGTAATGCTTGTATTATCCATTTTTTAAAAGGATATTCAAATATTGAACAGAAAAAAGTAATTTAGTTTAATCTTGATTATGTGCTAAAATTTGCTGGAAGAAAGGTAATACATTTTATAATTTTGAAAATGTTCTCGTGCCTGTGTGGGTTTTCTCTGGGTACTCCAGTATCCACCCACATCCCAACAACATGTTTGATGGGCTGATTGAGCGCTACGTTCTCTCGCCTTTCAATCTCCACTTGACTGAAATCGAAAATTGCTTAGTACAGTTGACCAAACGGAGACCACCCCTAGCCTTGAATGCTGCCGTATAAGCCTCACATTGCGATTAGTATGCCTCAAAGTCTAACATTTGCGACCTGTGTGACTTGCAAAGAGCCACACTTAAGCTGTGACCTCATTTAGGTCAACGGAGAGCAAACAATTATCCCATTAGTGCTGCCGCTCACCTTTTTGTGTGTGTGCCGGGGGTTCCCACATGCGATGAGGACCACAAAAGGCAAAAGGTGGGCCGCCCCACACACACCTGGACGGACCGTGAGAGGGCTTCAAAGCCACTCTGCCACCTGTGGAACACAGTGAAAGAGGCTTAAATGTTAAGTGTAGTGACTGGGTGTCTACTTATCTGCATAGACCAAACAAACACTTAAGGGCAAAGTCACACACGGAACTCCATGGTGAGGCTTGGGAACGTGTGGGTGTGGGGATGCTGTGTAGGAGCTGTTTGAAGCCAGCTGTCTCAACCTGACAGCCTGTTGTTTTAGAGGCCTTGGCTATGGCCGAAGGGGGCCGAGGGGAGAAAAACAACACTAGGAATGTGTACAAGTCAGGACCCAACAGTAAATCCTTCGTCCTGCTTCCTTTCTCCCGACGCCCAGCGACCGGAGAGCAGGGCAGCGGGAGAAATGAGGCGAGGGACAATGAGGAGAGAAGCGACTGGACATTAGAGCGAACTTCTTAGGTCCTTTATTACTCCATGCCAAAATGGCGGATTCATGATCAGCATGTCTGCTGCTTTCTTCCATGGTTCTCATTTTGGAGCTCGTCTCAGATCCTTTGCAGGTGCTCCCAGAGATTTTAATAAAATCTTTAGTGTTGTCTATAGGGTTTAAGTCTGAAGATTGAATTTGCAACAATAGTACCAACCAACTCATGTGACTTTTCTTTTAGTACAGTAGGTAAAATTAATGTTTTAATTTAATGAAGTGACACCTGGCCATGTAGCATATATGCTGCAAATACTTTTGTTTGTCGCCTTTCCCCCTAGCTATGTCTCATGGACCCCAGTTTGAGAATCACTGGCATACATTGTGCGTCATGCCCGGAAAGGCTTAAAGTACAAGCAGTCATTAGGAAGTTAGTCCTTCTGGAGTTTATTATGGGCTGGATACTGTAAGTCTTAAAGGCATACATAGCCTGTTATCGCCATCAAGCTTGACAGGCAAGAAAAGGATGGAAGTAAAATAAAAGTATTACAACCAGCCTTTTTTTTTACTGCGCACATATTCTTGTGCTGCTGTTGGATGCAGTTGTCTGTCAATCGTGTCAAATGCTGACATGGAGAGTCCGGGTGGGCTTGGCAGCGTGCGCTTTGCAGCATCACCAGAAGTATGCAGCGGCAGACAAACAAACAAGGTCTAGCAGAGAACTCATCTGTGATTTGGATCTTCAGTACCACAGAAACAGACTTTTCCAGGTTTTGTTTGGCCAAGGCACAGTTGAGTGGTGAGAACCACAAAATAACCTAAAAACAACATCTGGATAAGAGAGAGTTAGACGATATGACCTTAAATAAAACAAAAATGCACATATCTTAGAATGGGTTGTAATGCTAGAACATCTTTACCAGTATGGCTATACAATATCAACACCAAAACTGCAGACTTTTTCAGTCATTTGGTTTACTTTTTGTGATTCCAAACAAACTTTGAAACAAGACTTGCTACTTGCCATCGTTGGGAGTCACTGTGTTTATAATCATCATCCACAAAACATATTGTACATGGCAGTCGGCACTTGCTCTTCTTTGTCTAAAGTTTCTCATTTGTACTTACTTTATGGTGAGCTGTCTATTTAATTGCCAGGCTTTATTTCATCCTGTGCAGACACGTCATTCACTTTTTAGTTGCTGTTTCTATAGAGATCGCTTGGTCATCATGTCAAACAACATATATCAGTGTTAGTACCCTTCTAAAACCTGCCTAAAACTTCAACCTACATTGCTCACAGAAATGTACACTTTCCCACTATGAAACATGATCTCACTCCTATTAAAAGCAGTGCAATATTGTTTTTTTTACTCTGCGTGTCACGATACATCATAATCACAGCCGAAACATAAGTGGGTAAATAGGAAATGATGCACTTTGCGAGTGTACCACGTGTCAACTAAGCCAGTGCTGTTGCACTTGAGCGCAAAAAAGTCTTGTCACGTTAAAAGAAGAGTAGCACCACCACACTGCGGTCGGTCACAGTCAGCAGCTGGGACAACAAAGCCTCGAGAGGGAGAAGCTGCTTACGACTCCTCCTTACTTCTCACGATCAGTTAAATCCCAATTTTTCGTGAGCTTCAGCTACGATGTGCACTCTCCAGGCGACCGTAAAAACAAAAAAAGCACTCTTCACTTGAAAGAATCCCCTCCATTAACCAGAGGAAGTGCGACACCTGAGAGGTAGTGTTTGAATGACGAATGTTACATGGCGGGCTTCTCGGAATCCCAAATATAGCTCAGTAAAACACCCACCTGGGGAACATTCCTGCCTTGAAAGGTTTATTTGGTTATCTCTCCACATGTCCCAAGGAGAAATATACTGTTGGGTAAACTGAGTTGATCCAAACCAGTTGTCGGTGTACGAGAGTGAAGACATCTTGACCCGACTGTGGAACGCTCATTCCAAAACCAGATGGAAAACTTGAAGAATGTCTTCTGGTTTATATTGAGCTATTCACTTGACTTTATCAACTTTCATTGGAAACATTGGAATGGAAGTTAAGGTGGTAAAAACCTCAATTTCTCACGTAATTTCCACAGTAATTCTCAAGGTGCAGCAGTACTGTTAATGTAAATGTTTGAGAACCACTGAACTAATAGGAAATTGTACTTTCTTTTAAGAAAGATGGGATGAGGTTTTTACATGCTTAACTGGTTTCGACTAGTATCCATAGTCTTCTTCAGGAGGTGGTGACGTGATGGGTCCAAACCTGCATACGTGGGTTTGCCAGCCAATGAGACGTCTTCCCCAGAATGGTCTTGCAGGTGTGTGATTCCCGCTTCACCTGGGAGGGACACCATTCTGGAAAGGCATGAACCACTAGGAACCGTAAGTTCTCCCCATTGACTGAACAGCTTTGGACACATCGCTTAACTAATACGTTATGCTTCTAAAGAAGGCTACAGGAACTAGTCGAAACGAATTAAGCAGATAAAAATATCATCCCCTGTCTTCCTAAAAAGAAATACAATTGGCCATTAACATTCTTCAAAGACAGTATAAACTTCCTTCTTTTGGCAACCGCTAAAGTAAGCTACACAGTGTGTGTCCTTTTAAGAATATGCTCTGCTGGATCTATGTGGATAATTATAACTTTATGGATTTTTTTTTTAATCTCCTCCCTTCTTTACGACCACATCTGCAGCCGAGGCAAATCATCCAGGGCCAAACTAGCTTTCCTTTTCTCTCTTTCCATCCCATTTTTATCCTCCTTTTCGTCCCAGACCACCAACGTAAGGTGGGACAGAAAGGACCGGCCACTCCAGAAAACATCACTGAAACTGTTTTTTTTTTAATTAAAAGAAATAAACTAATAAAAACATGTTCTCTATCACACTGTTTGAGTCAAGGTAGAGGGTGTCGCCAGCGGCAGACCGGTTACTTAAGGATTTCCACAAAACAGAAACCTAGCTACCGTTATCATGCAAAATGATCACAATGTGAAAATCGCGATATAGTTGGTACACCCCATGTCCCATCCGCCCTCAAAAACAATCCTAATCCCTGATGAGGGTCTACCGATTCGATAAACCAAGAAATCCATGAACCACACTTTCAAGCTGACGAAAATCTGTCGTGTGACATCTCAAGGAGTTTGCGACAACGTGTCTTATCGTCACACCTGGAGAGTTTATCTGTCGGCATGATAAAAACGCCTCTGCAGGTTGATTCTTTTCCCAACCGCTGGCATTTTTGCCAGTAGACTGTAAAAATCTTTACATGAGAACATCAGATTAGTTTCATCCTTCCAAATCGGATAAGAGGCAACAAGGGCATGGAATTGCGTCACAACACTGAATGACTTGAAACTTAGTTGTACAAATCAAACGTGGATGTCTCTTGATTTTTTTTTCATAGGTTCGGTCTCATAATCCGCTGGTGTTTTATTTTCACCTCCCCGATGCCTCAATGGGTACACGGGCAGCTTATCTCAAGTTGCCTGCATCCTAGTAAGCATGGAGTTTTACAGCTGACCGCCCACTATCTGGACCATAGCTTGACAGATACGTTGGCATGCAGGTTGGACGCCGGTATGAGATCAGAGACCACACTATGTTGCCTGGCTCGCTAGATTGGAGATATTGGGCAGAGAGAACCAGAGTTTTGCTTCATTTTAATGGTTGATCCGTTGCCCTGAGTGCGTCTTGTCCTTGTGATTGCCTATTGAGCTCACATGTTGTGGCTTGCTGCTTGAGTGTCTACCAATCGGCTTCCTTTTGAAAATAATCTTTTTTTTTGCCTTTTAATCATGTAAAAACTGCTCATCGGTCTGGACTTGGACCGCGGTTCGCCAGTTGGGCACCCCTGAGCATTAGGAGGACATTAAAGCAAAGTATAGATCAAATAAGCATACAATAGACTGTCCATTCCGACAAACGTAAAATGAGCTCAGCATGAGCAGTCGCCATCCAATAAAATCGTGAAACACCTGGCGAAAAATGTCATGCGTAACGCTCATTACAAAGTGTTTCTTAACCTTCAACTTCTTATTGCAGCCACGTATCCGCTTGCATCCAATAAATGCCATGACGGGTCGTGTTTGTTTGGATGAAGCGCTTCGGAGCAGGGGTCCTGTCTTCACTTAAAGACGCCCACGCTACATTGAGGCTTCTTTAGTAGTAGCTTCCCAGCAGAGTTCCCCCATTGGAGTGGATTACTGTGCGTGAGTCACTTTTTTTCGTAGGTGACTCACCCGGATGAGATTTCCCGTTTTTCCGCACAACTCAAAGCTCCTCGTTAAGTGTCCGCTTCCTTAATTGACTTGCCTTTGATGTTCCCTGTTAAAGGTTCAGTCTGTGTACTGTCACCCGGCGGGGAACCTGAACTTACCACAACCTCATGCTTCTCATTGGAGACTTTTTTCCTAACCATTATGACAAAGGCCTTTAATTCATGATATGATGACTACTCCTTAGTGGAGATAGTCGGACCAGAGCCAGTTCACATGCAGGTGAATGACTGTTAACCGCTTTTAATGTTGTTTTTCAGTGAGTCAATGCCAAAACAAGACAATAAATTCTTTACATATGCCTGCAAAATTACACCTGTGTAATTGAATGACACCTTTCGCAAACTTTCGAAAACCTGAATTCACTTAAAACGAGGCTTAGCAGCCACACGGACTAATTTTACGGGCCTGGGGGAAAGTTTGGGTAAAACGACTGCATATCCAAAGATTTCGATGAGCTTTTAAAAAAAATAAAAAATATTCAACCTCAATGAAAGAGTGAGATGAAGTTCAGAAGGGGTTCAAGTTGGACGCACGTGTCACCAACCTAAAAAAAAAAGTCAATAAGCGCAACAGTAAACAGGCCCAAAAAATCACCACCACCTGTGCAGGACGCCACAATGGCCTCCTTTGTCAAGGCCTCCATTGTTGATACGGTCTCCGCGGCAACGTCAGAGGCGTGCCGCACTGTAATTTAGTCCATGCATTGACTTTTAACTTTTCGCGTAACCTTTGGGTATCATAGTATACCGTACAGGCTCACATATAGTTTGGAATCTAAACACACGCACACGCATGATCAAAGCGAGCAGAAATTATAGCCTGCGTCCTAACTGGGGCCTGGCATACCCTTTCTGGCTCGGAAATAAATGCAGCCACAAATGCAAAACAGGCAAATAGGAAAAAAAGCTAAGAAACACATGTTGCCCTCGCCGCGTACAACTATTGTCTTTCATTTATATGTGTGTCTTTTTAACTATTGGCTGCAATTGACGGCAATGTCCATGGGAAGCGTCCAATCCATCTAACCTGCAAAGCGGGAGGTCTGGCAGCGAATGAACAAAGTCCTCACAGTTCAAAAGGAAGGGACGCCTAGTGCGGTTAATGTGTTAAAATATGATTTTTGGACCACACATTCACCTGCTGTGCTATAACGATACCTGCGTGCGTGCATGTTCGTTCCTTCTAACTTGTTTTCATCACGTCAAGCCCTCGGAGAGTAGATAACGCCTCCATAGCAGACGTGTCGCTATCTGGGTTTTGCCTGTTAATCTTTTAAGGAGTGATGTTTTCACTCCTCAAATAAGAGGAATCATATTTCCAAGGATTGTCACAATTGTTTTCCCCCCCAGAGGGACTGTGAAACAAAATCATTCCGGGGATTCCTGAGGTATTATCTGATTTTAGGACCACCATGGATGAGTGCTAACCTACAGATTTGTCAAAGCATTTCATCGGTGCCTTAATTCATCAGCTTTCCGAATGAGGACGGGAAATAGCGTGTTTGTTTGTATAAATGATTAAATTCCCCTTGTTGATGACATAATTGTGGCCAGCATAATTGCATTACGCCAGCTTTTTTCTCCTCTATGACAGCCCGACTGACCTTTAAGCTTTGGGAAAGCTTTTGTTTGTTTACAGCTCTGGTGAATTACTTACTGAATGATGCAGTGCTAACAATGTGTCCTGTTCATAAAAACATGAGTTTTATCTGATTTAGACACATTCCCGGCAGCGTACGATCCTGAAAGCTTTGTTAAAACCTTTGAGCAGTGTGGGCCATCAGTTCGCATTGTTTAATCACATTACACGTGTCTCTGTGAAGTGGATTGTTTTGAGTCAAATCATCTGATCTATTTATCACAAAGTCACGTCATATTAAGAGAGACTAAACCCTGATGGAGGCATTTTTAAAGAAAAAAAACTCCAGAAAGGTTTGATTATTTTTTGCCATATCTTAGATTTCGGAAATTATTGGCTTTTCTGTAGTAAGATTGTGGCCCAGGAGGGTTGTAATAAAAAACAAAACAACAACAACAACAACAACAACAATAAAACAGTTATTCAGCGCAGTACCAACTTTCTATTTTTTTCGTCTGAAAGATGATGCTATTTAGACATTCTACATCCTAGAGTTGTTCTATTTTCTTGAAATTTCAAGATCCAATAAAAGGAAACCTAGGAAAAATGTCTAAACTGACAACACAACATTTCTTTCATTTTCCTGTGCTTTTGGTCCTATCAGACACAAACCTTTGTGTAAATTTAGAATAGTTGCTAAAATGTCCACAAAAATCATAACAATTGGATATCAATAAGCCACCGTGTCTTACCCATTAAAACGCATTTGGGGTTTGCTGACAAGCTTAATCATCAATCACATATTAGGTGTCAGTTGGCTTTGATTTCAGGGATGAGTGACGAGTCATGGATTTGACAAGGCTGAAGCATGTCGTACATGAGCACATGACACGGGGTGGCTGACTGCTAAATTCTTTGCCCTCGACCTCACTCCATTTTTGACTGGAACTAAGTGGTCTTGACTGCAGCCCATCTGCAGAATCACTAATCATCCATCATTTTTTTTAGGTGAACAATGAAAGAGGATCGTGCGAAATTTGACAGGTAGTTCATGGGTGCTGTGCCAAGATTTGTTCTGTGGGCAGACATTTATCCATTTGACCACCCTGTCTGCCTGTTCACAACCCACACACACTACTGTATTTTTTAGACTTTTGTTCTAGATGGTAACAAACAGCTTGTCTTCAAGATATCATGAGGCACCATTGTAACTCGTACACCACATGTGACGGGAACGGCCCATTAGGGGTCTCTCGTCAAGGTGGGGTGGGGGAGTGAAGGTAAATACGCAGAGCCAAGTGTCAGGGGAAAAAAAAGTCTGATCTAAATTAAGCCGGGCACAGATGCATGCAGGTTACAGTGGAACAAAGCGCCTGAGAGATGGTTGTAGTGTGTGTGTGTGTTTGTGTGTGTGTGTGTGTGTGTGTGTGTGTGTGTATGTAGTGAAGAAGGGGGAGGGTGGTAGGGTGCGACCGAGCTCACAGCTGGGAGAGTGGTGTGCGAACCCTGCCAAAGCTTGAGCACATGACTCCCACCACTTGTCAAAAAATCACCATGTGTGCAATAATGTGATTACAGTCTGGTTACTATTATGATTTGAAACAACACACTTGTGCGGAATGGTGATCAGGGTTGAGGTAAGGGGAGAGAAAAAGGGGGCATTGTGAGGGTGAGCTTGGGGTTGAGACAACGGAGCAAGAGCTGGGGCCCGCTGGGTTCATTCCCCCTCGGGTTCTTTCGTCCCCTGCTGATGGACGTGGAGGACAGAGGTGACTTTCTGGGTCCTGTCGTGGATTTACAAGTTAATGGGAGCTTTACATAACCTCTCTCAACCCTTCTCCTTGTCTCATTCCAGGTTATACAATCAATGGAGTGCACACAAGGGGTTGTCATCACAGGTGCAAACACAGATTGGCCTGGGCGAAAGAACATATTCAGGTTATGTTTTCCACCAGCTCGTGTTTTTATGTACCTCCTGATGATTGTTCATTTAAAAATACGTTTGCAAAACCTCAGGACGAAATGGCAGAAAGTTGCCGCCCTTCCTGTACAAGTGCAGTTTACTACCATTTTGGCCTCCTGGTTTAATGGACTTTTTCTGCTGACCTGAGAAAAAGATGGAAAATTAACTGGTGAAACCAAAAATTTGAGTGAAATGATTTTTTGGGGATGAATATGGGTTTGAGCACAGCCCTTGAAAATAAACAAAAAAAATATTATAATGTCCAGGTGGTTACATATGTGACCGTGACATTTTTGGATATACAGCTCACAATATTAACATTTAGTATACATAGTGTGGCCTACATGACCGAAATAACTTTCATTATTTTGTTATCATTAGTCATTACGTTGATATATTTATGTGAACAAATACAATTCAATTTTAAAATAAATAAATAAAATGAATTATTAATTATTTAAATTATTAAAACATTAAAAAAATAAATCACAATATATTGTGGCTGTGATCTAAATAAGAGTCAAAAGTTGATTTTATCGTTGTTTTTTCCAATGTATTTATCTCATTACACTTATTCACTGCCTGTCTCTTCAAGTCGAAAGAGATTGGATGCCTTGAGCCATAAATTGTGACCAATGAGTGCCTAACAAAGGGTTAACAGTCAAACTAATCCAAATATACAATTTAGAAGGGGGTCATATCTGGGACAGATCAGGAGCTCAGGTGAGCTATAGAACAATTACCAGACTCCACAAATGAAGGAGTGGAATTGCTGGGGCAGTGGTGAAAAGTGACAAAAATATGGACCTAAAATGCCCAAATATCTCCCCACTTCATTTTTACCCCGTGTGGAACTGGGCCGAGTTTGTCATTGTGCGTCCCCCTCTTAAGTAAGCCCAAGTTCTCGACTGCCCCTTGGCTCACTCCACAGTTTTGACATCATCATTTTGCCAAAATGCAAGCATGGGCCTGTTTCTAATAATGTCCTTTTTTCTGCCGGTGTGAGGGAAACAAGGAGAGAACCAGGGCGTCCAGTGGTGTGTTAGAAGCTGGAATGGAGCCACACAAGCTCTGCTGGGCATATTGGCAGCGCTAACTAGGAAATCTCGAACAAGGTGGAGAACATTTCTTCTGGTGATCTTCAGCTTGGGTCACCTAGGTCATTCTGTGCAGTTTTACCAATCCGCATCATGCCATGTATCAGTAAGAGAGCAAGAAACGTTAAAAATAAACAACACCTGATAGGAATTGACATCATCTGTTTTAAGGACTAAAATATTGCGAGACCAGAGATGCCACTATGGCGCATTAAACCCGCAAATCAAATTAGGGCTTCCCACAGATGGACTTCTGCGACTATTTAGTATTTTTTTGCAACGTCCTCCAACTTCCTAGCCGATTCATTTCCAGGCTCATCGTAGCTGCGGTTGATTTATCCATCTATCTTTAGGTCTTAATCCGGTTCCAAATTGGAGGTAATGCTACAGCCTATCCCAGCTGAGTGTGGACAAAAGGTAAGACTACACCTTGAACTGGTCCTCAGGAGTCACTTAAGTGCAAAGCAGCCTACCACTATCTGTAGCACTGTCCCCAACCATCTCCGAAAATATTGCCACGTTGGAACGTTCACACAACCTGACGAACGCATCCAAATATTCAGCTTCAATACATTGCAGCACTCTGCTGGGAACTAAACCATGTGCCTGACCTTCAATCCTTAACTAACCAGGTCGTTTGTACTTTGGAATTATTCAGTATACCAAGTAGCGAGGCCTCTTGACCAGTACGTGACTTTAATTCTTTCACCAAGTCCTTCCGCGCAGTCCAGGACAAAACCCAGACTCCTAATAGAAATACTTTGGAAAAGTCCCTGTTGGCTTTTTAAGGAGAGAATGCTTTCCAAGGCGTATGTAAGGTCGTGTGTGCAATGGGCTTTTTGGCAGGGGGGCTTTATGGCCTCTTTTGTGTCCTGTGATGAAACATCTGTGCGCAAGACTGCAGTTGGAGAGCAGCGGGTGCATGCTTGTCTCATGTGTACGAGGTGCGGCCCCAGCTGTTTACATCTGCACCAAGCCCGCGTTCATGTTTTCTCATTCTGCACTCCTCGCTGATTTGGACGTTCTTGGAAGTAACGCTTCATGAAAGCAACTGTCCTGTGAACATTTTACTCATCATCTTCTCAGTAATACATTGTCCAATCATCAGTGACAAATGATGCATCTACACAAATCTATATATCCATCTGTTTATCTATTATAGCGTTATTTAAATACAATTTGAAAACCCAATTCAAATTCTGGCCTAAGGACGTGAGCATGGTTTAGGTTAGCATGCACCGGTGCCTGTTGGGAATTGCGGCATCTGTCTGAGTTAATGATGAATCACAAGCACCTGCACATCTCACGGAAGGATGGCGGGGACGAGGGGAGGTTTGGAGGGCTTGCATTTTTTTTTCTTTTTCTGGAATTGGCAATGACAGGACTCACCTGCTACAAGGCAAAAGGCAATGAAAAAAAACATCTGTAGTCTGCAAACTTCCCTTCCTGGAGTCCATCCCTCGTTCACTATCAGCTACCATCAAGTATGCACTCGCGCACGCTACACAGCCAGCTGTACTGCATTTACTCAACATGTTTGTCTTGAAAATGCGGGGGATCTTGCAGAAATGAGGACTGCACAGGGATTGACTGGATTGATAGCCAGTTTGTCTGTGCTTTACTTTTATTAGCTGATGTTTGGCAAGAAAAGAAAAGCCCAATTCTTCATTATTTGGGACGTCGCAGATGGAGGTCTTGAAATGAAAAAGAAATTGAATGTTGTAAGAGACAAATGGTACTTTTAAAGGAAAAAATGAACATATGTAATGGTTCAGTCAAATGAATGAAAAACTAATAAAACTGAAGAAAATATCAAAAAGCTGCGCGCAAAGAAAGAAATCTAACAAACTGGTCAAATAATTAAAACAAAGCTTTCATGTTCTGAGAAATAAGGCTTTTTATTGTATTGAGAAGAAATCAACAATACAATATAAGTCAACAATAATATACAGTGATATAACAAAGAGTTGAATTGTAACAGGACAAAAATATCACATTACTAGAAAAAAGTTGCCTTATGAAATCGTAACATCACGTACAAACATTTCCATAATTTTGGGAGAACGCAGCTGCGATGTTTCAACAGAACGGATGCAACCGTTTTAATTTAATTAGAAAAAAAAAGTGGTCATTTGTAATGTTGGGAGCCTTTTTTTCTATTGTGGGTCAACTAGACTAGACTTTATTCTTGGCAGACTGGATGCACTGGGATCCAAAAATTAGACCTAATGGATGGTCTGACAGGAGAGGCAACTATGCGAGAAGACGAGTACGATGAAGGTAGAGCGTGAGACGGGGGAGAAAGCGTGAGAGGTCAGGGATTGTTTTACAAACAGAATTCCTTTAATTAATCACCTTGTTTGAACAGCTGGACCGCTCAAGACAGGTCGTAACGGGATCCCGGCGTGGAAGTGCGGATTACCATCGTGCATCGGCCGGAAAAATATTAGCTGTCAAACGTTGCGGCCCGAGACGCGCGGGAGAAGGCCCTCGCTTCCTGGTGGTGAGAGAGCCGTGCTCAAAAACACGGGCTGGCTAACATGGTTCCCAAGGGCGTCCCTCAGGGCACAGCCTCATGTTCCAGTCTGGGAAAGGGAGTTCACACTCGGGGTCAGGCTTGGGATTGGAAAGTTGGGGAGACCCCCGTGTTAGCGCTCATGTACAGGGAGCACATAAACAATCTCCTGTCAGGTGGGGTTGAAGTACATGTTTATTATTGATGGAGATTGACATCATACTTGAGAATGCCTCTGTAATACTTTGCTCTTCTTTGGCGGTTTTTATGAGTAGATTCTTCAAGTGGGTCATTGGACTCAATAGATTTATAAAATGTTAATGACCACAGATGAAAATAACAACTTGTACATCCAAATGTTGTGTTGCAAATCAAAATCATAAAGATGTGACTTCAAGTGGTGATTACAAGTGATCTTTTGTCTACAAAACTGCGACAAGGATGTGACGAAACTGATACACTTGAAATTGGGGAGTTTTAACCCATAGCAAAAAGAGTTTTCTTGGTTAAAACACTGATAAAACATTAAAAAGTTATTAAATTGCATGATTTTTTTTCATGTCTAACTCCTTTTCTTTCATAAAGTAGAATTTTGCTTGATTCCACTCTCCCATTTTTCATGCCTGCTAGAGAGAAGGGAGTATTGTAGTATCAGGTGCTCGATTGTCAAAGTGTATTTACACGTATGATTAGAGAGGAAACTAATGTTTTCTGGTCACACACACGCACACCACTAATATGTAATTGTAAAAACACCTATGTTGACCTTCCACTTCACTCCCCTTGACCATGATGTCATTACTAAGGCACGTAATTAGTCATTAAGTAAAGAACGACTGTTTTCCTCCACAAAAAAACCAAAAAATAAAGACGATAACCCTTCTTCTCAACATCTGCTTTGTCCTATTTCTTGAGGATCATAAAGTTTTGATGCTGACTTCTTCTGCGTGTCCCCCTTGCTCCCCGCATGCCTCCAAGCTGCGGGATGGCGACCGCTCGCTCGCTCGCTGAACCGTGATCCACTTCAAAGAGAATGGCAAAGACTTTGAGGAGTGTGTAAGGAGTGTGATGAATAGCAGGCCGGACCACTGGGGTTACGCCTTAGTGTGCCCACTGAGGCCTTTAAAAGACCCATCTCATCTTCACACATGCACACAACAAAAATTATTGACTCAACTGTAAATGGGGGAGGTATCTATTGGTGAGTGGCGGGACTACGTGACTTCATTTCATTGTTACCATCACAAAGTGAACTGATTTATGCAACAGTCAAATGAATCTGATACGTGAAATACATTTTTTCGTTTTGTTTTGGTTTGCAGCCAAGTTCAATTGAGGCTCAATAGCTCGCTGGTGGGAATGACATTGTCTATAAATCGAAGCAATTTTAGTAAATGCGTATACAGACAACCGTTACATTTTCCCACCTTTTCAAGTCACATTACACGTTCATTTTGTACAAATCAGTGAAATTACTCCTGATTTTTTTTAACAAAGTCACAGTTTTGCGAGCAGTCAAAGTGCAACGGACCATCCAAGCGAACCCTCTAAAGGTATTCTGGGATAAATCCTAATCTACAAGGTCATAACAAGGGCAATATTGCCCGTTGTGTTTGTTTGTCTATGCATGCGTCGCTCACTCGACGCTGCTGCATGCACTTAGCGAGCATGTTTCTTGCACATGTTGTTGCCATCCACTAAAAGTATATGGTCGGTATAGTCTTACACAGCCGGGCGGTCCCTACGGGCTCGTGACTATGGGTCTTAACTACCTCAGACCACATGTTCATGAGCTCACTCTGCAATGCCCAAAGCATTCTTTGGCTAAATTGGCTAAATGTATGCAGTTGTGTATGGTCATGCCAAAAGCAACACACAGCCTCTTGACAATCACTGAACTGGAAGAGGTTGATTCAAGCTTATAGAATACAAAATGTGGACCAAATGAGCTGGAATATTTGGACTCTCTGCTTGCTCAAATACACACAGGCACTTGTGGCTGGAATATTGCCCACTTGAGTGACTATTTGGCAACGGGGGGCAAGTGTGTCCCATAAGATCTCGTTTTTGCATTGGATAGAAAGCAGCTAAACTTTTGAATACTGGAATAACTGCACTTGTGCATCTAGCATCAAAGAGGCAAACATGCCTCAACTAAGCCATGAGGAACCTATCAAAAATAGTTTTTTTTTTAAAAAGTGCAGCTTTTGCGATGGGAAAAATGTCTTTTAATTTCAATTGATTCCATTTGCAAGCGAATGTGGCACATTTCAGCACCAAAGTTGGCTCGGCTGATCCAATTGATCCCTCAAGTTTACTGTTTATCTTTGGCTTTTCATGCAATGGGCATCTAGTGATGGCAAAAAAATGGTGGTATGAAAACCATAGAGCGGGAAGTGCAACCTTCTGTGCCCAACAAGAGGCCTGACCAGGAGCAACACAATTGCAACCAGATTGCTGAAGGAAACATGGCGGTTGACCTCACAATGTATGGAAATGCCATAAAAGGCCACAAGGTAACAGTAACCCTTTGCAGACCCATTCCTGTTACCGCTCCAGTACATTGCGCTAAACCAAGAGTAGTTTTAGTACTTTATTCTAGTCTTATACATAAAACAGATGGTGCTTGACCGTTGATGTGACTTTGACTTTTTGACACAAATAATTGTTGCACTTCACGTAGCTCTAAACACCTGTTCATGGTGGGCATGCCATTTGAACTCCTCTTCGATTCTGATCCACGCACAAACAGAAGCCGTGCCTTTTCATATGGCCACCAGAGGGGCCAGAAAGGGAATAAAATAGGTAAATAACGTGAATAACAGCATTTAACTAGAGTATAATTTGACCCCGTTTTAATTTTGAAACTCATGCTGAACTATGGCCCTTCCTATCCTCTGTAGTTTATAAATTGAATTGAATTGAATTGAATGCTTTTATTGGGATAATAATGGGATTTAAAGCCACACCACGAAGTGGACTATAACAACAACAACCAGACAAATAAATAATCAATAAATAATTACAATAACTAATAAATTAAGAATGAATACATAATGAATTAATAATAAATATAAGCAAATACTAAATAGATAACTTGTCAACATTATAAATAGTCAACAACAACAAAAACATAAATAAGTAGGGAAATGCACAAATAAAAAACAAACGAACAGATAAATCATCAATAAATAATAATAAATCATCATTAAATAAGTAGTAAATAATTACGCAGTCAACATAGATAAATTGACATTTCCAAATACTTGTAAGATATTAAGATAACGTTGGCCGTCAGTCGTGTCACTGATTAGGCAGAGACGCAGGTGCGCTCCTGGTTGTCAGGTGGAACTCAGTTTTAAGTTTTATAATGACAAAATAAATAAGGCACGCTGATGTGAGGTGGAGTGACGAACGTGAACACACCTGGCCGCTTTCCGCGATCCATTCCAGTCGTTTTGACCATGCTTGGATGAAAATACAGCTATGAACCTCCAGGCTTTTTGCACAGCTCTCGTGGCCGTCCATACGGGCACAAGCGCACGGAGGATTGGGGTAAAAAGCTCTTTCTCAGGCGAAATAGAGCTAGATTTTTGTGTCTTTTATTCTCGTTCAGTGAGCTGCAATACACAGATACACTGTGAATGAACGTGTGAAATGATCGAATGTGACGATTTCCGAGCATATTTGGAGGAGAGTGTAACTGAACCTCCAGCCTGGAGGCTCCAGGCGCTTCACGCGTCTCTCGTGGCCGCCCAAAGCACACTATTTTCAGGCTCAACCACATGGAGGGTCGGGGAGAAATTCCGTTGACAGGCGAAACATAGCTGGCTTTTTTGTTGCCCAAAATGTGTCACTCTGAGGCAGATAAAGTGGTGCAACCTCCCCGAAATCCACAGATAATTCCTTGGGAGACAAGGATTTTGGTGAGTTCAATCTCATTTTGCACATTGAATTTTTTTTGTAATTTGATAAATATTATTGAACCAGTGATAAGAAAAGATATATTTTCTAAAAGTATATATATATATATATATATATATATATATATATATATATATATATATATATATATATATATATATATATATATATATATATATATATATAATAGATGTTTAAAGATATATATGAATTAGAATTTACAAGCATTTATAGATTGTAATTAAAAAAAATGTAAATCACACAGGACAAAGGCTTCAAGCATTGGTCTCAGAACTGTGAGGCAGACATGGTAACCACTCTTCCACTGTGCTGCCCCTTTTCAAATTTATTCGAAAAACGATGGTTAATTCATCTATACAAGTATAAAATTGCCCACCTCTTGTTCCTCATGAGGCTTAAATATAAATAAACACATTGATCAAGTCCTCGGAATGGGTGGATTTATACTATAGCTAAACAATAGCTATTTTAATAAGAAAAAAACAAAATGAAACGGTAATGGCCCTCATATTGCACATACCAGAAACCGGCACTGCATATGAGTATTAATTTGTTATCAGAAAAAGAAATACCTGAAGAATAGCTTTTTCAGTGACCCCCGGGCCTCCATTTATTTCCGAGTAGAACCAGCCTTTAAAACTCACACACAGATTTCCCACCCCCAGCGGAGCAGGCCCTGGTCCCTAACTAGCGGCTGACACATCAAAGCTTCTTGTCCAAGAGGGAAGTCCGTCCGGGAGGGTCTGGGGGAATCACGGGAGACAAAGGAAGCGATTAAGAGATAAGGATCACTCTGAGATATGACATTTCATCCCGGCCAGATCCGGTAGACACGCAGTATTCAGGAATGGGGGGTGCGGGGGCTGCCATTTCTTTTCCTCTTCTATCCACATGTTGCATGGACACCCCGCCCTGCTTGCAGACAAATAACACCAGCCAGGAAGCATCAAACAAACACACCCTCGGTCAGGTTTGAGTTGCTACTTCTAATCCAAAACGGGTGAATATGAGTTTTAAAAAAGAAAAAAAAAGAGCAAACTAAATTTGACGCTGCTCTTTGTGGGCCTAATTGCCTCGGCGTCGCCTTACGTCTCCGGTTTCCCGCTATCGCTTTCAGCACGGTGAAGCAGGGGCGCAGCCCACCTGAGAGCCGTGTACAAAAGAGTCAGGAATAGAGGGAGTTTGTAATTTGTTTGCAAATAAACTTGTGTTAGGATTATTAGTTTCACACTAACAACTTGGTGGCTCTGTAAATAGCACCCCACCTCTTTTGTTATAGGAATAAGTCAGTCAATATTTCAATGTTATCACAAGAAATTCAGTCTTAACTCATTGGCTGTCACGTATATCACCGTAAATGGCAACCAATGAGTTAACTCCAAATTTAGACTCCTGAAGAGATCAACTATCCAAAGTGTACAGTGTGAAATAACCCCTCATGAGTTATATACTGATAACCATTTCTCATAAATATCAGTATGGACAATAAACTGAGATTAAAATTGCACCACAACCACATTATTCTTGAGGGATTCCTAAAAATATAGGGATGGAGGACTGAGGGGGGTCAGGCAAAATTCTCTGTACTAATGCAATTAGTGCGTATGTTCTATGTTAACATGACCTCCTCTGTGTTTGGACTTCGAATGAATGTTGCTCAAACAAAGCCACTATTGACTAACTTTTAATTGCCCATATTTTTTAATGCTTTGCAAAAAAATACAACTGCTAATATTAAGTTTGGTAACTTATTGCTACATTTTTACTAGTGTCATGCATTATTTCTAAATCTAGGCATGAGGCTCGCAGTGGTTGGACATTGGGAAATTCACCTTGAATTGAACCTGGGTTCTTCTACACGAAAGGCAGCAGCTTCTATCATGACAGTACCAGAACTGCGCTTGGAAATTTATACAGGTAGGTCAATGTTCCTTTTTTTGGCTGTGGAATTAATTATTCCTGTTTCCATTCTATCTAATTGGGATAATTGCATTGACTCAGGTTATATGTTTAACCTTCGAGTGTTCTTGACTGCATCATGTTTTTGTACTTTGGTTAGTCATTATTGAGCCTAACATAAATCAAGGATGAGGACAAAGATAGTTCAGTGTGCTCCAGTAATTGCCTAGCGATTGTTACAGGCCTACACCTGTCGAGTGGGCAAGGCGACCGCTCTTAAAGACAGCCCAACGCGGCCCAAGCCATCTTTTCATAAACCGTATCTAATGAAACCACGTGGTGTTCAGGGAAGAAAGAAAAGAGACCCACTGCGGGGATGCCCTGCCAAAAATGTCTCCTCACGTTCACTCGCACAATAGAGGCGAATTCCGTCGGCTAAGTGACAGAAACACTCGACACCAAATTTTTAAGTGCTGCCGCAGTGGAAATTTCCAGTACGAAGCCTTCCGCGTTGGAGAATTGTCGTGGGAGACTAATAGTGGGGGGTAATCACATACAATTGAGCACACACCTTCCTGGCAGAGCAGTTACCAAGATTGAAGTATCTGATACTCTTGCTCATCACTCAAGAGGCAGTTGAGGTTAGGTTGAGGGCACCTACCAATCTTATGTCCTTAGTCACTCCTCTGACAGGTCTCATTAGTTAATCATTAGAGTTAACACTCGCTTTTATACAGTGGAGTGTTGCATTTTCACCAGTCGTTCCAGTATGCTGGTCTACCATATTTATTTCAGGATTTAAAGAAAAAGTCAATACAAATCAATATTCCATTGATATCAGTAACATTTCTCATCGAACAGTAGCTGAATTGTTCTGAAAATGATGATACTGACTCGTCGTGAATTATATTTGTTTCACTATCTCTCATCTTAACTAATTTCCTGCTCATTTACTGCCAAGCCCCCCCAAACAAAATAGATTGGACAGCTAACACCATCATCATCCAATGAGTTAAATGACAGGCAGAACAATTAATGACAATTCCTTTTAACATTAGTTTGAATGTGATTGGTTAAAAGTGAACACAGATGCATCACTAGCTTTACGAGGGTGTACACATTTATGCATCTTAATTATCTCCTTTTTTAACGATAATCCTTTCCTCAAATAGCTGCCCAAGTCCTATTGAATTCAATCACATTATTCCGCTTCTTTATTCATTTGAGATTTTGAAATAGGAAAATTATTAATAGCTTAAAAATATAAAGTTTTAGAATGTTTTGTGAGGGGATCTATCCAATTTCAACATCACTTGTCCTTGTCACGGGAATGCTGGAGTTTATGAAGGGGCATTTTTACCTAAAAATAAATGAATTCAGAAAATTTACCTTGATGGATAATACCATCCCTAACATTTGACCGAACCCACTTAATGTTGTGTCACCATATCAAATGGGGAAGTGACCCCGCCCACCTCGGCTCAAACGAGGCCAGTCCGGATCATCTCCCTTTGTTCCCGCGGGGAGGTTTACTGTCTATAAACACTCGGCTTTTTACGGTGGAACGTCCATGTAAAAAAGCTTTTTGAAGACTTCACCCAGTCAATTAGGGTAGCAGTGTCAATAGACCCCAGCAGATAATGACTCACCTGTTATGGCGTCCGAACGAGCACATACAGGAGACTGAATGGCACGTCACAAAGGAATGACCAGGCCCTCAATCTTTTTTTAAGGACTCCTGCAAGTGAACCCCACCCCCTTAATACCCTTTACACACACTCGTGGTTATCTTTTGGGTTCCTGAAATTCTTGCCAAGTACATGATGGTAGTACTTTTTGGCTTGATTTCCATCAAGCAGATAACATACTTGTTAATGGACAGTCATGAACATATGCAATCTACCTAGCAACTCTTTGGTTAATGGAGAATGGAGTCTAACATTTGCATTCCTCAACTGGTTTTAAAACATAGAACCCCTTTTTGGGTTCTTTACTTTTTGGTTCTTGTGGAACAATACACTATAGTTGGAAAAACTGTTAAGCATTATTGGATTAGACATCTGTGTCCCTTCTAGAGTGATTTACATTCGGATGTAATTGTTTCTCTTAGGAAAGGGTGATTTATCGATTAATCTATGATTTTTTGCCATAACAAGAGATTTGCACATCCTCACTAGCACCTAATAGTTTTGATGAAAAAAAACATGCAGACAAAGCCCAAACATTGGAAACGTACCTGCGTTTAGCAAACTCAATAATCTTCCACAAGGGTCTTGAAACGAACATGCCCATCGTCTTTGTATGGACAGGCAGAAAATTACCATAACTAGCTGATGCTATCTACACTTTAAAGGTTGAAGGCTGGGGGGGCAGTTGAAATGTTGTAATTGCACTGTCAAACAACCCCCCCCTCACACACACACAGCAGTTGGTTCCCATATACATCCCCATGTATGTTCCTCCTCCCACCCCTCGTTTTTCACCCCTTCGGCCTTTAGCCACTTCAAAATGAAATTCTTCTTAGTTTTTTTTCTCTCCTGTTTTGACACTGATATGCTAAGCATCAAAGGGATGCCCAGTAACCATTAGAGTGCCCCCTCCCACAACCCCAGTAGCCTCCAACGCCTTCATATAGAGTATAGAGGCTCCAGGATGAGAAAACAACAAAACTAGCATAATGTTAAGTGTTTTTGGACCTTTGGTGTTTCAGTGGAATTAAACAATTTTACCCAAAGTGGGTTGTATTTGCAAATTCAATATATTGCTTTACCGATGAGCATCAAAATTGTGTTTTAGATACGTATATGTATAGTTATGATAAATATTTTCATCTGGGAAACTGCGGGGATCACATCATTTAAAATCTTGGAGTTTTGAGTAGAAATAAAGCAGATTTTGGAGCAGATTTCTTTTAGAACTGTATAGAGTAACCTTAATTTATGCATCAATGGGTCATAAATGTCATCTTTTCTTATCTAAGTCGCACCTAGAGACCCACTCAGTCTGCTAAAACTCACGGAACTAATTCTGAGTTGCTATATTTTTGGTGGAAAAACAGTATTCAAAGCATTCATTGGACTTGGGGAGAAAAAGTATATGAACCTTTGGATTTAATAAGTGGTTGCCCCTCTTTTGGTAGCAATTACCTCAACCATGTGTTTTTTGTAGTAGTAGACTGAATGTCAAACCATTCATCTTGACAAAACTGTTTCAATTCTGCATATTCTTAGGCTGTCTGGTGTAAATTGCTCTCGTTTATGCCACAATATTTAAATCTGGCTGAGGTCAGGATTTTGCCTTGGCATATTTTCTTCAGTAGAAATCATATAGTTGTTGATTTACGTCTGTCGTTCGCTGATGTCCTCCAACATCCCTCATCTTCTGCAAATCCTCAGTTAGCAAACTGATGGTTTTATGTCCAGCCGCAACATGTCTGGGTAAACTTTGGCATTCATTTTTTTACTTGGTGGTCCAGTCTTGGGCCTGAGGTTTTAAATTGTCACCGAATGAGGGTGCCTTTACCACTGCCCTTCATAGATAAGACGCAATTTTATTGGCGATGTGCTGTAACTTCTTTACTTTGTGGACTTATGAAAAAAAGATGTTAAGTGTGGCCTGAAGAACAGCAAAAGAGACTTTCAGGATTTTTCTAATTTTTAGGCATTTCAACAATTCCTGACCTATTCTTGGTTCGTATCCGACAATGCTTTTCCAGCAACGAAAACTGCTGTGTGCTTTTATTGGGTAGGACAGCTTTAACCAACACCTCCTTTCTTGTCACATTGATTAGACACTTGCTTGGCTGACTCCTGACTCCGATTAGCTTTTGGAGAAGTCGTTAGTCGAGGGGGCTACATACTTACATACCGACCTGCACTGTGAAGGCCTGTTAAACACATAAATCCGCATCATAATATGTGTGGTATTCATTTCAGGCCTGCATGTTGTTGCCATCATGTTGCTGAAACTTAGATGATGTGCATATCACATTTTATGCCATAAAGTGGCTTTTCCAGTACTTTTTTTGCACAGTAAGAATAATTTAACGTATTGATGGTTGAATTAATATTTGAGTCCACATTTTGTGAATTTATATACATAGAGAATGTACAAAATGTGGACCGATATAAAGGTTTAAATATCATAGGACAGTATACACTGATGACATATATTTTAATTGCAATAATACAAGGATTAGGACGTCAGTGTTGTATCATAACTATCGTCGGCCATGGAATTTTGAATTTGAATCCCTTCCATCGAGTGTTGAATTTGTTTAAGATTGTGATCAAAACGAAGTGCAGTGTGAGCACAAACCCTCTTCAAAACAATACAGAACCGCCAGTGGTGTCTCCCCCTCCTCGATTCCATTAACCCCCCCTCTTCCCAGCAGCAGTTCAAAGGAGCGGCTCTCTCCAAACATTATCATATAATTTGGGCCAGCCGTCGGCTTGTAAATAAGTGATGTCGAGGCCCATTGTGTGGCGGGGGCACAGGTTGGAGACAGGCGTCTTAGCAGTTGCCGGCACGAGACAAAGGCAGGAGACAGAGCGTCTAACCTTTTGATTCTTCAGCGGGAGGGACAATAGGCTCACCCTCTCCCGCAGCCCGCTTGCAATTGGATTAGCGGGTGTCTCAGCACATGTTAGTCTAATTGACATTAAGGTGAAATGGGAGAACAATAGGCAACCTAACTAAATGCCTACTACAGTCTTTCAAATGGAATTAAACGACTGGAGCAGCAATTGCTGAGACGAGGAGGAGAAAAAAAACTGTTTGGGGACTCAAATGGGAATCATTAAAAAGGGGCTAAGAAATTGCAGGGAAATTAAAATATAATCATACCTGGATATATTTTATCTCTTTTCTTGTTGGCTACCATTGATGGTGATAGACGTTCCATACGAATGATCACTGCCTGTTCCTCACTGTCCATCAAGTGGATTGGATGAGTTAAAACTAGTGTAGTGCTCAATATGAGGCCCAAAACACTTATAAATATATATATTTTCTCCCACCTTTTCCTAGCGATGTGATTGTTAGCGATTTGTTGTTTTGGGGAGAAAGCAAATGACAGGCAAAATAGAACATTTTTAGCAGTAAATGAACTCCTTTGGTATCTTTTTGCTTCTTTACTTTTTCATCAATAAAAAACATACTGTATACAATCTAATGTACATGATGAAGTTGTACAGCTTTTTTTCCATGTTTAAAATAAGGACTCAATTTCTTTTTTTATATGTCGATATAAATATATATTTATATATTTTGTCAAAATATATGATCATATTATCAAGGAAACAAAAACGTATGAGACAAAAGTACACCTCAATGTAAAAGTTATAAATAAGGGTCCAAGCGAAAAACTTTTTAGAAAAGAGTCGTTTAGTTCGAAGTCTGGGATTGGTCGCTATTCAGCGACAGCCGCAACCCTCCACTACCATTTCCTGGTAGTTTTTCAGCACCACCTTGTCATGTTCGTCCAGGTAGAGCATTGAGATGGCGCTCAGCTCGGTGGGCACGCAGCAGGCCTTAGGAATGTTGTTGTTCACAGAGTTCACCAGTGTCTGGACAATGGCGTGGTTGGTGGAGTTGAGGTGGTCTGCCAGCGGGAAGGGGCATTCCCCGTGGCAGTAGTAAGCCTGATACCCAGGGGGCGCCACTATCCAGTCGTTCCAGCCCACGTCGCTAAAGTCGACGTAGAGCGCGTGGCGCCGGCAGTTGCGGTTGCGTTTGCGCCCGCGCTGCTTGGGGCTGCGCTTGGTCCGCTTGGTCAACGGGTGACCTTTGCCGTCGTTGCCGAACGTCACCAAGAGCGGCCGCATCTGCTCCCAGTCCTCGCCGGGCTCCCCGTGGAGCGAGCGGCTGACGCGGACGTGCTCGCCCCGGCGTCGCCGCGTCCCGTCCAGGTGCAGGACTTCCACGGCCAGCCCGTAGTTGGGGCGGCGTTCGCGAGTCCAGCGCAACACGGCGGGGCTGACGTCGAAGCTCTCCCAGCGCGACGCGTTGTGCCGCACAAGCCGCGTGTCCAGGAGCTGCGTGATGAGTTGACCGGGCCGCGGGGTCTTCAGAACCTCGTACACGTTGATCCGTTGAAGGCCCGCTTTGTCGTCCGCCGAGTCGCCCGCTTGGGTCATCTGTTGCCGGTAGAGGCGCAGTTCGGCAGAGGACAGCAGCTCATCCTCGGGTATGCTGCTGAGGTTGAACAGGAAACGCAAGGGCTGGGCCTCGCCGTCATGCAAATCGTGCACTCTTTCCATGTGCTCTGAAATGGTATGAAATAAACGATGATTATGAACAACATTGACTTGAATGATTGCATTATAATGCAACATAAATTTTGTCTTTCGTACCTGCCTGCTAGTTTAATGTTAATAAACAATGAAAACTTCTTTCAGGCGCAGACAAAAATCTTAGTTAAACTTTTGAAGATTAAACATTAACATTGCTTTAAAATATTTCTTGTCATGGACAAGTCATAACGACATCTGCAGGCATATGCATAACTGTAAAAAAAAGTAATCAAGAAAATATTCTCATAAAAAATGTAAGAACAATGTGGATCAAACCATAAGAACATTTGTGATCCTTTTTTGTCCGCATCGCCCAGCCCTAAGTACCAATGTCGCTCTTGTACCCAAAATTTCTCGTGAAAAGGAATGTTGTGTCTACTATTTTCCTGCTCAATCCACCCCTGTTATTTCACACGTAGACCCTAATACCCAGGTGGTTCTCATTATTAAAAGCCGCTGTGTTTCTAACGCCGCACCACTGTTTGTCCACCTAAAATATATTCATCAGTTTATTTATTGATTTCTATCAACTCAAGTCAGCTAGGTTGGGCGTTCACGGCGATGGTGGATAAAGGAGGGAGTGAAATGTCAATTGTATTGCACAAAGACAGACCTGAAAGTGACCGCTCCCTCTCAAAAGAAGTCAAAACGTAGGATTAACATCATTTAGACCCTTACGTAAATTACCGGGATTAGTAGCGTTAAATAATAATGATTAATAGGGATGTAGAAACATTTCTTACATGCAGTGTGTCTTGTTTTTTGTCGTTTGCAATCGCAAAAAAGACCAGATTGTTTCCTTTCTATTTAGTATCACAAATAGTTAATAGGCTGGAATTAGCATGTTGCCTTAGGGATGTTAAAGTCATTTTGATGACAAGTCCATTATTATGCTTTAGGTGTCATCAGAGCATACCTTTAAATCACTATCTTTTACACTGATAAGTACAGTGGAAGTTTATTCTAAGCGTGTAGTCTGTAAAATGATTGCAGGTTGATGACGTTCATTGCTGTTCAATGAAAACTAAATTCAGGGGAAACTCAGGCATAGCTTTAAAGTCTTGTCAAACCATCTCATACATGTGTGTGTGTGTGTAAGTCAATCAGAAAAAATCAGATTTAATTCAATTTAAAACCAAGGTTTCCGAGTTCAGCACACTTGATTCCCCTTTGGTTCATTCGTTTCTCGAGCCATTCGGATTTATCCGACTTGTTTAAGGCTTTCCAACCACAGTTTACCACCAACAGATCAGTCAACCACAAGTTCCTTCAACATTAATCGAAAACCTCCAGCCTCGGTCACCACAACGGCGTTCCGTCCCCCTTAGGTCGCACGGGCCTCTGAGACAGATTTTTCCATCTCTCTGCTCCCAGGCACCCACATTCTTAACCGTGGGCATCTTTATTTAGAACTCGGTAGAGTAGCATTAAAGATAATTGCACGTTGGGTCCCATCTCCACATAAACTAAAGAGTCGCAGTCCAGTTTTCCGAGTTGCTCCATACAGGATGTGGCTAGACGTAGACGTCGGTAATATGAAGGTATGCTTTTTGCTTAAGCTGTTAACCAAACTCCTTTAGTCTATTAAAGCTCATGAGAGTTTTTCCAGCAGAATCTCACAGCTCGTCAGGCAACATTTGGTGACATTCACATTTACATGTAAATGAATGGCAGAATGCATACCTATAACAAACTGTCTCATCTAAATGCATGTTAATGTTTACAATTATATGATTCGTTTTCACAGACTAAATGCTATATTAAAGATAACGAAATCTTCATTGTTTGTTTTGAAATAAAAACTAATACCAAGATTGCTATCTTGCTAAATCTCTCTCAAATTTGAGGCACTTTTGGACGTCAGAGAATAGAACTGTGGAATAGAACATTGTATTTGTTTAACCACACTTTGGCACCCAAAAAGCCAGTAATGCTCCTTTGTATTGGGTAATACGAACCCCCTTCAGCAAATGCATAAAAACGGGATTGTAGTAGTGTGAAAAGGATTGAACTAAATCTCTATTAACAGACCACTCAAGTATAGAGAGTCTCTTGAGAATTCAGGGTTTCTTAGCTCAGCATTTGGTGACCACATCTAAAAAGAAATCTTTGGTTATAGTGAGCCGGGTGGAGCCGTCATCTTCAAATCTTTTTTTAAATAAAAAAAAAATATTGCTCCCTTTATGAGCTTTAGTGTTTGCCAATTTTGAGGAAATCCCAACTCCCTCCTGCACATGTTCCATTTTTTTTTTTCCTTCCTTACCTTCATGATGGAAGCCCCTCACAGTGTTGGCCCGGCTGGCCGACCTTTCCGGGTACTCGAAGACCATTTGACCATCAGCCCCCAACTCCTCTCCATCCCCGGACTGCGAGCGATACAGGTCCAACAGGTAGCGCGGCACGGCCGTGGAGCGACTGGGCCGGGGCCGCCTCTTGAGGCCGAACATGTGCAGCAGGGTGGCCTCAAAGTCCCGCAGCAGTTCATGGCTCTGAGCGTCCGAACGACCCTGCAGGCCCGGCACTTTCTTTTTCCCTTCTTCAGGTATTAGACTGGCATGGTTGCTCTCTCCCAGCAGGACTTGGCATATGAAAAGGACCATCAGCATTCGATTACCAGGAATCATGATGTCTCTGACGGAGCACACGTTTACAGACAGAATAGAAATTAGAGTTTGACCTGCCCAGAGACAAAGACTTCATAGCCACCCGCTAATTGCTTATAATGATCCCGTCTGGCTTGTTTACAGTAAAGATGACCCTCTTAGATCACTTGCATTTGGTGTTTGGTGACAGACTTGAAAGCTTTGGCTCAATCTGATCTCAGGCCATTTTCCCCCATTTATTTCTTTTCGTCAATGAAAGGGAAAAAATGACTTTCAATTTTTTAATATGAATATTAAGAAGAAGAAAATGTGTTTATAGTAAAGAAGAGTCTCCTATACATACAGTTGTGTTATGAGGTATTTTGGGAGAGGCGTACATTAAAAAAATGCTAAAACTATACACATTAACAAAGACGCAAGCTACTTACAGACAGAAAATAAAGCATGGGAAAACAGTCCATGTTTGTTGGGAGCAGGCGGCGGACACGTTCTTCCAGGAAATGTTAGGTGGCGTTGGGCGGCTGCAGGAGAACGGAGGAATGAGCCTGTTCCTGGAAGACAAATGCACACAAACCACTTAGAAACTTAATTGCAAACATTTAAAGGCTCCATTTTCTTTAAATGACCATGTGTGTGAAAATGGAAAGATAGGAAGAAGGAAATCGTTTCCCTTTCAAAAGTCGCCATGGAAAGTTAATGAAAGTTTGGGAAACTATTGCTAGGTTCCTGTTGAATAAGATGAATAGCTACTAATTTGAAAATAAGCACCAAACACGAGTTGTCTCCTTGTGAAACTAAAAAACTAAACATAACCATCTAAATGTTCCAAAAATACTCATGAAAAGTACAGAAAATAGTTGCCTATGCAATTGCACATTTCCCCTATGCAAATTCCCAAAACAAAAAAACATTTAAATGTCAAAACAATGACATCTTAACTAGAAGCCCCCCCTAAAAACTCTGTACTCATAATTACACAGCTTGTTATAAAATATACATCAAATGTGAATAGTTGGCCTGTTTCTGCTGTAGAAGAAATATTGCCAAATCGAGCCATCTGACCGTGTAATGCAGAGATAAAACCATCATGTTTGTAAAAAGTTGCTGGCAGCTTCCTGTTCCAGTAACAACAGCCCCACTACGTACATGACCCCTATCAGTAAAGTTAGGTTTTATTTCATTCAAGCTCATTGGCTGCCATTTTGTCCATCCACTTAGAATGGATTGGACATCTATCACCATCAATGGCAGTGAAATAGTTCTTGTATTTCCACATTTCAGGGGGGAAAAAAGGCATCAAAAGCATGTGACTTCTAGGAGTAGACTTCTCCGAGAGAAACTTGAAAACCAATCCGCTGTGGTATTAATAGACTTGTTAAGTGAAGCAACACGTGTGAAACTATTTCGTAAGGTTAGGTTTGATTTATTACACATTACGCCGTCTGGCACGGGGAAGAAAAGCAGCGCTGGGTGTGTTTCTTTTTATTATTTTTTTAGGTGATCGTTAAATACACCGCAGTGTTGAATCACAATCGTAAAAGTGTTTATTAAGGTTACACTCAAGAGTGACGTTGGTGTTTGGTCATCATTTTAGATACTGACGCCAAATACAATCATAGAAATGTGTTTGTGTGAACCAGGGTTTGACTGCATTTCATTTTGTAACGTAAAACATTGTGCTGTCCAGATACAAAACTCAAAACTACTGAAATATTCAGTCAATAACTCACTACTTTTTCCTTGAATTTGAACATTTCTTATGATTGTCCTGTGCGGCTTGTGATATTTATTTTGAAACTTCTGATCCGATATGTTTTGCCAATACCGATCTGATGCAAATAAGATACCTATATATTGTTAGAGATTTATAAATAATGGAATCAGTAAAGGATGAATTGTGTGTGTATGAGTATAAATGTAGAAGCCGACAGGGCGACAGAGTGGTTAGCGCATTGGTGTCGCAGTTCTGGGGTCGAGGGTTTGAAGTATGGAGTTTGCATGTTTTCCCTAGGCTTGTGTGGGTTTTCTCCAGGTACTCTGGTTTCCTCCCACATCCTAAAAACATGCAGGGTAGGCTGTAGGTTGAACACCTTAAATTCCCCCTAACTATGAGTGTAAGTGTGAATGGTTATCATTCTCTTTGTGCCCTGCGATTGGTGTGCCACCAATTTAGGGTGCTCTCTGCATGGAGCCTGTCCCATAGTTAGCTGGGATAGCTCCAGCACCCCTCCTGAGGATAAGCAGTTCATATATCTCTCTCTCTGGATTGGATTTATTTTGGTGAACCATCCCATAGTACAATGTGGACACCTGTGCCTTTATTTCCAAGAGCGGCTTGAAGATGAAGAGATAGTTTTCATATATAATTTGGTGGATTTGGTTTACAGTCCATAGATTAGAGGAATTAAAAAGTTTACTTGATTTGCTATCAAAAGCATGTCTAGACTGTTATTTTCCGTTTAGTTCAAACACAAAGAAAAATTGCCTCTGGCGTTTACAATTTCTCAATGACAGAAATTGGATCATAATTGCAAAGGAAGAAACTTGCAGAATTGTGACATCACATCTCATACTTCATAGCATTTGAGAGAGTACGCACACCTAATTAATGGAATCCTTTTCAAATGATTCATTTGTTAACCAATTATTTTATTTGCCTGGACGAGTCTTTTCACTTATTGAATTGTTCAAATCATGGTTTTAATGCCAGCAAAGTTGGAGCTAATTCACACAAGTCACTGAACTTTTTAATGGTCGGATAATTGATCATCCTACTCATTGCAAATCTGGAACGTACAGTAATATTCTAGACTCTTGGGGAATTCAACTAGCATGTTTTCCCAAAACCGCGCTCTCACCTGTTGGATTTTCTTGGCTTTGTGATGCGGGCCAATATTTCGGATTCAAACATACAAATACAAGAAGACATATTAAACCAAAACATATGTCCTGGAGCTACCAGATACTAATCAGAAATGTTGCTTACATCACCCATTAGGCCACACCTCTTATAAAGAACACAGTTCAAGTGTGCAGTTGTTGTGGCTTTCTCTTCATGAAAACTTTATACAATACAGTGCTGTTTTTCATTATAGATGTGTTGTGTTGTCTTAGGACAAACGAAATTTCTATTCAGTCAAATGCGTAAAACAAATATAACATACAAGTACACTTATATGTTTGATTAGAATGTCAAGTCAAGGAAGCTTGAATTTTTTGACATTTTTAACCCACTATTGACCCTCAGCTCACTTAGTCATCGCACCAAATGCTGATGGTGTTTTGGCACTTCATCTACGTACATGCAGTGCATTGCATGTTTGTGAGAACAGAGCAAGCGGGGACGGTTCGGAACATGATCAGCTCTATTACGAACGGGGACGTGTGTGTATGTACAGGGGAATAACGTGTGTGTGTGTGTGCATATCAGTGACAACAAGCGTTCATTGTACAGATAGAGAGAGACGGGGCCTCTCCATCATTACAGGAATCAAAAACATAGCAACCCTAACTAGATAGTAACAAAGTGATGATGGATAGCTTTGAGGTGCAGGGTTTCTTGCCATTTTAGGATTATTTTTCATCGTATTGGTAGTATTATCATTGCTATGACGTCGACACACGAGGTCCCGTGGCGGACATTTTGCGATGGCTAACTCGAGAGCGGGCAGCAGCTAGGAAGCGGAGATAATTTGTTTCTTGAGGAATTTGACTAGTGGGGATGGGTTGCGATGGCAAACAGCAATTGCTAGGTTCAGATTTTTATCATTTTGCTTATTAGGTTTGCAGTCACAGGGGGAGAGGCTGGTTAAAGGGGGACACGAATGTGGCGAACAGCATGTTTTGTCGTGGTTATTTTACTTCAGGACGACTTGCATCAAAGGCAAAATGACGTCAAAAGGAAACATCAAAGTCGGCAGAAAAGGCATGCATGGTTTTCTTTGATGTTGTTGGTTATAAACATATGAGCAAATTCATTTTTTTCACTATTTATATTCAGATTTTATCTGATAACCATTGTGGGAAATAATGGACTCGATTTGGCTCTCTCAGACATTTTTAATGAGTCCTGTGAGAGAACTGTACAAAATGTTTCATTTAAAAAAAAAAAAAAGGTTTTATTCTATGATCCCGGTTGCCCAGTCATATAATCTACCACATAATAATTTAATTGCATAGCAGGACTGCAGGGCCAATAATTAAAGCTGCAAGCAACAATGGCAAGTGATAATAATAGTAAAAATTGCAAAAAAAGAAAAACTTGTTTAGGGTCCAAACTCTACGATTCAGACAGGGTATTTTATTAGAAATATTCTTTAATAACACACATAAAAATGATTTACCAAAATTGTAAAATAAAAAAAATATGGATGCACTGGAAGAAAGAAAAAACAAAACAAATACTCCTTTAAAAAAGGATCTAAAGCCAACAAAAAGACATTGATTTTTCCCACTGTTATATAACTAAATGCATGTTTAACCCACGCTAGTGTTGCTGGAACTTGCTTACACGTCATCATATACGCATGCATGTTTGTCCTTTGCTCAATGGAGACATTTTACACACACGCGCAAGCCACAAGATTCTTAAATGCATCCACACTTTTGGACTTAAGAGTTTCGAATTTAACAACACTCATGTGTTGCTCACAAACAGCAGATGTTGCCCGACGGCTTTGCAACGTGCACAACTTATGTGAACAATTGATGACGTTGTCATTGACTTATAAATCCATGCCTGAAATGAATTATTAACCCTGTTCAGAGCACTCATTTAATACCTCAGCTGCCATTGACGGCGCCAGGCGTCCAATCCATTTTCACTGGGGGAGGTTCTTAGTGAATGATCACTGCCAGTCCTCCCAGTCAAAATGGATCAATTGCCATCAGTTGCATTGAAGCATGAGCATTCACAACCAGTCCTCCCAGTTTAAATGAAATGGACGTCTGATGTTTTCACTGGCAGGCAATGAGTTAAATTCTATGTCAAAAATATTTTTGAGGCCATAACCATCCTATTCCTTTGACTTTTATTAGTTATTAACATTTGATTAAATATATAATTAACGAATAATTGAGATCTCGCGCTCACATTTGTGGTTATCACATGACCCAAAATGTGAAGTTCAAATGCCATGCTTTTATGGGGTTAAATTTTTGTTTTGTTTTTATCGTGTACCAAAAATTGCCGTTAAAGGGTTAGTTCATCGTTTAACACGGCAAATTAACACCGCAGTCCCGTGTTGTCCGTCATATTCATTTTGTAAATCCAACTCTTTAATTAAACTGAAGGTTTACAGCGATAGTCGAAAACGAAAACGCACCAAATGAACATGTTGAGCGTACGAGCGAGACTCACCATCAGTAGTGGTCCAGGTTCGATCGAGCAAGTATCAAGATGGACGGGTTGCGCCAATAAAGTCCAGGAAAAGTTCACAAGTTTCAAATGGGAAATCGGACGCCTTCGTTGCTCATTAAATCCCTTTCGAGGTGCCTGTCTCCCAGCGATGGGGGCTCCGATCGGCTCAGCCGGCGCTGCTTCTCGGCTGTGGGAGGGCCGATGGGTGGATGGATGGATGGAAGGATGGATAGATGGATGGATAGATGGAGGGGCGGATGGGTGCGTGTCGGAAGGCAAGACAGAAGGAACGAGGCGGTGGTTGACGGGAGGGACGGACGGACGTGTTCGAAATGAGACAGCATCCGAGGCCCCGTGCACTTTTTATGTGTCCGCCCAATTTCAAGCAGCCATGCCCAACCCAAGCCAAGCCAAGTCGACCCAAGCCAACCCTGCTCCTCCTCCTCTTCCTCCTCTACCTCCTCCTCCTTCCACGCTCGCTTACTCCCTCCTCCGTGCGCGTCCCTCACCCTCAACTTCATCTGTCCCAAACACCTTGAATAATACTCACCGTCATGTTTTTGCTTATTATGCTGTGAAATGCGCATGGAAAACCTCTAGTTTTTGTTGTGTGTAATGAGCCCAGCTGTTATCTTAAATGGTGAAGTGTCTTATATTAAAATGTGTCTTTTGCGCTCATATGCAGTCATGACTAAAAAAAGGGCAAAAGACACATTTTAATTTTAGTTGTCAATGGACAACGCTGAATATGTTCATCCATCTTTTCATATGCAGACCCCCCAATTGTCTACCTAGTCATCCATTTGACAATTAATGGCAGCCATCCACCCATCCATAAATAACTCTTACATCCAACAATCTGTCCATTCATTTGTCCAGACTATCCACCTTTCAGTCATCTAATCCTCTGTTTTCCCTCAATTTACAACTGTTGTTCATCACATGTCCATCACATCCAAAAATCATGTCAATAGTGTATAAGCCCTCCCCTCCAACAATTCAATATTTCAAACAACCAATCGATTATAAAAACTGTCT
This sequence comes from Stigmatopora argus, assembly GCF_051989625.1. Lineage (NCBI taxonomy): Eukaryota > Metazoa > Chordata > Actinopteri > Syngnathiformes > Syngnathidae > Stigmatopora > Stigmatopora argus. The sequence continues at coordinate 6,358,376 of NC_135401.1, read as the reverse complement.
TTCCCTCCACCACTACAATATTTTATGCAACCAACAATTGATCCATCAATGATATATTTAGAACTTTGTTCCACCTATCAATCCGAGATTATTTTAAATTCACAATTTGGTGACTACAATTCATTCAAAAATGTGTCTATCCAGCCATCCAACCGTTAGCCCTTCCTAATCTCTTTCCATTCATGTCTCCGAAGAAATCAGCTAATCTTTTCATCCATCCTTCAGAAATACTTCAACAATCTACAATCCAATTCAACGTCGTTTATCCACTGATAAATAAATCTATCCAAAAATCTTTTAATCCATCCAACCTGTCAGTTCACCCGTTGCTTGATAAACTAAGAAAAGTACCCCATTCTTCTGAAATAAAAACCACCGCCTGAGTTTTTACGAGGCAATCATTTGACGTCCACTTGTCTGTCCAGCAACCAATCCGTCCATCTACTGGTTATTTATGAGCACGTTCTCGTAATCTTCCATATTCCGAATGTCCGTGTAGTCTGAACGCTCTGTGATTTACAAGACGTGGTCGGCCAGAGAAATATACTTTCTCCATTCCCAAATGCGAGCCTGACGTGTGCCAAACTATCACAACAGAAAGATGATGTGTGAAAGTCGCAGATTATTTACAGCTGTTGGCTCCACTTGTCGGGTTTGAATAAGCACTCCTGAGCAGGACCATGTTGATGGACGAGCCATTAAGGCTTGGAAGTGCGCTGGGTCAAAAAAAAAAGTAAGCGTACAGGCAGTACCCTCTGGCTCATTTTCATGTCGTTTTTCATATCTCAGCCAGCCTGAAAGGTGGGAATTTTTCCCCTTTTTCACCTCGATGTTGATCCCCTTGCTAGTTAATTACAAGAAATAAAGTAAAAAGGAGTTGTTTTTGTTTTTTTAGAGACTTTGGTGCCTTGAAATACAAGTTTAATTCATATGTTAATTGCACTCATACTTTAAATCATATTTTTTCCCTTGAAATGGTGGATAACGCCAATAATCCATTCAAATTTTCTTCAAAAGCACAAATGTTGTATTTTATTGAGGACAAATATGACCCAGATTTGTCACAAGATTCGAGCTGATCCTGTAGTAGCATATTATTTTTAGTACCAACTTTTCAACTGCAGTAAATTAAACCAATAGGCAAAAATAACTGCCCAGTGGAACAATTTCTCTTTGGAAATTGATGATATGATGAGAAATGATAGTAACCGAGCACCGTGTAAACAGAGCATTTCTTGAGAACATACCCCCAGGGCTAACTTTAATTCTAAAAATATTATTTGTCATATATAATGGTTACATGATCCCATTTACTTTGATTTGCTTTGTACTTTGTGGTTTTGCTTTGTTGTTCTGTCTAATCATCCTCTTGCTACTGCCACAAGGATATTTCCCGAATACGGGACGAATAAAGTTATCCAATCCAATCCAATTATTTTTTTGCATCCTTTTTATCGCATGAAAAATTCATTTAACTTCAGCGTCCACAGTCTTCACATTCAGCCATGAGCACCTACCTTCCCATTTGTCTTACGCCACGCTCCCCGCATGATTTTACTTTGAAAGCGAAATTAAAAGCAGATGAAAATTGTGAAATAATCCAACACTCTCTGGACGCTGTCAGGAATGAGAGACAGTTATAAACGTTTGGGTCGAAATGTTTTGACTGAAGGGAAGGCAAATTAACACATCTCTGACATGTACGAGCAAACAATGAGACGTAATCAAACCTTGTTATTGTAACACAAAGCAGTGGGCGCCGCTGATGCTTTAATGGGATGAATCAGATGTGATGTCACCTCAGATGCGTCAAAGAAAAGCATGGAGGCAACTTTCGGCGCATGAGATGTAAAATCTCTGATGTCACATAAAAGTGATGGAGCTATTTGTTATGAACTGATAAGTAAATGCTGGCATGTTTCATGGGGAACTGTTGCAGCTTGCCTTCAGCAAAATTCATGCTGGTGATATACTGTCTTACATTCAGATAAAAAAAAACTCGACAAGAAAATGCTATGTAAATTCAGATACAGTAGATAAGTGAATGTATGGTTAGAATTGTGTGATTTTGCGCCAAAAGTCCGTTCACCCCTAAGGCACCTTTTACCTTTTTACCCTTTCACCTCCAAAGGCACGCCAGAAAAATGTCACATTGAAGATTTACTTACCATTGGGAACATTGTCTTGGCTATGGTGGCCAGGATAAGAGAGGACGGTGGAAAAAAAAATGGACAGAAAAGTTTAAGGACAGATTGGACAAACTATTTTAATCCCTGTAATGGAATTGGCATGTAAACTCATACGGCTGGAAGTAAACAGAGGGAAAATGGAGAGGGATGGATGAGCTTTCCAAGGGAAAAGTTGTGTTGAAACTCAAAGTTTGTATTCCTTCCTTTGCTTCTTTCCCCCCCAACCCCCTCAGAGGGAAAGGACCACAAGATACTTTAAAACCTTTTCCGGACCATCTCTTGTCAGCGCATTTCCCAGTTTGGATAAACACGGCAACCTTATGGCCACAAAGAATATTTATGCTCAAACTGGAGGTTTGCTCTTAAAGCAACAGTAAGGAATTACAATTTTATTATTATTTTGCTCCTAGGCTCCCCCTGCTGCTATGATTATTAAGTCATGTAAGATATCATCTTTTTTTTATTCAGCTTTACTTTGTTTCATGGAAATAGGTTGGAATTTATTCACCAAAATGTATAGTTAAAGAAAACTGTACTTTTTTGTTGGGTGTGTATTGTCCTGCCAAGAATTGGTAAAGTCAAAATTTTAGTCCATTCCATTACAACTCGTGTAAAATTTTAGTCCATTCCATTACAACTCGAGCCAAATTTTAGTCCATTCCATTACAAATTTGAGTTCACACATATACACACGCTACCATTCAAATTGCATTTATTCAACCTCATCTAAAGTTCAGCTGTATTATAGGTTATGACCCTCCTAAATGGTAAAGAAAAAGTTATTTTCATCTTTTTTTTAATCAAAATCACAAAATTTTGTAATTTGAGCACAGATTTGAACTTTTTTTTAACCACAGCTGGGAACATTGACAATGAAACTAGGCCTTGTCAAGTTGTCATCTCATGCTACACCTTGATTTTTGGGGGTCAGGGCAGAGGGGGAGGCTTTTGACCGTGGAATCCATTAAGAAGAAGCGAGTGTCACCGGCACTCGGCGTCCGTGAGTTTGCCAAGAGAGTGATGCTGCTTTAATGTCTTTCCATGTGGTTCTTATGCTGCTGTGAACCTGCCCTTTGCGAGATGTTATCAGCAGAGACTGGTCAAGTGAGTGGTTGGTGGTGGTGGTGTTGTGGGGAGCCTTTTTTTAGGTCTTCCTAGAATTTGAACATTGTCCAGACCCAGCCTGAGTGGACAGGAGGGCAGGACTTTGGTAAGGGAGGAAACTTTGTCAATGGATGAAAAAGCTTTTTTTATCATCATTTAGATTGGCACTTGAAGATAATGCCTTCATCGCTTAGGTGGGCGGGGGTTGTCAGGCCACTCCCACCAAACTAATGCAGGATATCATGTTGTCCCGTTCCCAAGAAGTTACACTCCTTTTATTGAGTTAAAACACAACTTGTTTCTAATAGGTCATATTTTTGCCTTCTCTAAATTCATGATACCGAAGGAATCAGAAAAAAATATTTTAGGGTTTGAAAAAAAAATGATACAAATGTCACAGTCTTGATAAATTAGTATAAGTTGTCATGACATTGCAGAATGAGCATTATTGAATATAGCCTTTTGCCAATTAAGATGGACTTAAACTTTACACCATGGCCCCCTTTTCTTGGATATTTATTGGCTGACTAATTATTTTGACAAGATTGATATCGGACATGATTTAATATCACTCATTCTTAATAATAACATACAAAACTGGTAGCCTTTCACATGAATCAGTACCCAAGAAGTACGTCTGAGCTTCAAAAAGGTTGGTGACCCCAGATTTAGAGTATTCAATCAACTGAACATGCCTGGTTACGGAATGTGGGAGGAAGCTGGTGAACACAAAGAAAATACGCAAACTGGATGGATAGCTAAATCTTGGCACCACTTGACAACCTTCACTAACCCTAAAGGAGAAACACTCAAAAACCTCCACCACCGTAAATCATCTACTGCAAAGTGAGACATCAACACAACATTTCTACACGGCAGTCAGAACATCGAATATAATTCCGAACACACCAACCCCATGTATAACATTTCTATCACCCCCCCGAAGCTGTTGCGGCATTTCAGCGGATTATCAACGCCGCTCTTAAACACTTTCCGAGTGTCGACATTACTGTTTTTTTTTTTCAACCGTGACATTTAATACGCTGAGTAAATCACTCCGGGGACCTGTTATTCTACCAAGAATGCAATTACATACTTTCAAATAAAAACTTGAAAGGGCCCAACAAGTTTTAAAACGCAGTGTGCGCTCGCGGGACTTCGGGCCAGGAATTCCAAGCAGTTGGAATATGCTAACATCCCTTGTGTGGGCGACGGGGGAGTTAGGAGGGGGAGTCTATTTGAAAGGAGACTCGACTAAAACGCCTAGTGACGGCCTATTGAAGTTATCAGGGAGACTCTCCATATTGCCATCTGCAGGCAGCTTGACGTTAAGCATAAACTTCATCAGAAACCGGATTTTCTTTACGTGTACTAAACTACAGCAGGGGTGTCAAAACATTTTTTTTTTTTACTGAGGCCCGCTTTCAGAAAAATCAAAGAGTGAGGGTCAACTTTAAATCGTTTCATGTTAATCTGTTAAAGAGCCGATCCGGATCAGGTACAAAAGATAACGTTATTAAAATGTATTCCTAAGTATTTATTCATTCACAGCGATAGATCTGTAATCCATTGAGGTTGACCCCGGTGACCTCGTGAGAATAAGCAGTATTTTGTGAATATTTATGTAAATCAAAATACTGAAATTCTAACGTTTCCTACAATGATTAGAAATAATGGAGAGTCTAAGTGACTTTCTCCATCTAGTGTTAAAGCTTTCTGGGCTATATTCAATGATATTTTTACTATTTGCTGTGGGCCAATAAAAACTTGGCAATATGCCGTAGTTTGGTGGACAGAAAACAAGGTGTAGAAGCCACAATTCACACCTTATGTGTCTTCTAGATTAAGCATCTTCCTGGTTTCATGCATGGAAAAACTCTTTGGCAGTCGCCACTTCCCGGTTCCACCCTGCACCATATTAAAGATGTAGCACATTGATAGGAATAACCTGGGGGGAATGGTGTTTAATTGCCAGAATAGTTGGCGTTGAAGCCGCGGTCAGAATAACCTGGCATATCTAAGAAATTCATAGCCTCGTTGTCAAAATAAATTTCCAGCTTTCACACCTCCTGATATTTTATCGCAACACATGCCCTAAACCTTCATGTTTTAAAATTATTAACTTTTTTTTTTTCGTTATCTCAATGAGTCACGGATTAATCCAGTCTCACGAACATAACGTAATATACAATCGTTCCTTGCATGTTTTCATCATTTTTTAAGGCTCCAGCTGAGTAAGTGTGTATTGATTTAAGATATTAGTGAGCTAAATTGGATTTAAATACGGGAACACCAGAAAGAAATACATTAAGTTAGGCTTGGTAATTACTGAGTTTACGACTTAAACATCTTTGCTTTAAACCTGGGTAGCTATCAAACAACAACAACAATAACAGGAAGAAAGAGAACATGGTAGCTATGACTGCACATGTGGGCTGACTGCTGGGAAGCTTGTAAAAGTGCTAAATCGTGTTACCTGCGCTACCAAATCCATCTGAGATGCAAAATAAAGGGCAGCTCCACGTCATTTTTGTTCCTTTTTCAAAAACTCGAAACAGATCTTCTAAGTAGAGCCACATTTCCCCTTGCAAACCGGTGTAGACCCTGGAGGATTCATTTTGTGACATGACACAAATTTTCCGCTGACACCGAAACGAAAAAATAAGCCAACAATTCCCCAAAAACGGCTTTTAATGCTGATTCTGTGCATTCCTTCTTACAAGCAAAGACGCCCGGAGGCTTATGGCTGGGTTAAGCAGAGCAAATGGTACCACTAACAATTGATTTTCCTTTCCGGCAAATGCTCTGTAAGATATAAACCAACATGACTGTTAGTTTATTTATTCAGGATTCGGTGTCACTTTATCATCCTGGAAGAAAATTACTCAATCGGTCATGTTAACACGTGGGATTTACTACACCTGCCCATTGGATAAATGCTTACGTTGTAGCAAAACAAACACTTCACTTTAATTTGATTATGGTTTGACTCATTTGTAATTGTTTCTGAGAGCAATGTTTAGTTTATTCAGCTTACCAAAAAAATGCATCCACATATTTTTTCAATTTTTATTCCCGGCATCATCAACACCTTCCGTCCCGAACAAGACCCCCAGAGAGCTTGCCCCTTTGCCATGGCGACCGTTGAAACATGCCATCGTTTGGCATGGTTGGTCCGCTGCCAAAAAAGCGTTGCCTTGCGCTGCCTGCTTTCCCTCAAGTACCTTGCCCCCCACCCTCAGGGAGTCTCGTGAGCAGCGAGGGAATCCGAGTGGGGGATAACAGGGAAACTAGGGCAACCCGGCGATTTAGCCTGAGCTGTATTCTTCTTTGGGTGCGGCCGTATTCTGAAAGGGTATAAAAGAAACAGCGTAGGTGCTTTCGTTGTGACCATTCGCATTACTAACAAATGAAAAGCGCATTTTTCAGATCCAGATTTACCTAGAGTACTTTCTGTACGTGGTGGTTCAAGACTTTCCATTAGCAAAGTAGTCGGTTTTGTGGTACAAGATCGTAAGGTCCATGTTTTTACATTTTCGCCACCAACAAGCACTACAATTTCGCATTACGCGAGGCGCAGGAAAAAGGTCAGAGGCAAGAATAGGTAGATTTAAAATGTTATCTCTCAAGGGCTTCCCAAATACTCTGTTGGTCTTGGTCTTGACTCCAACAAATCTTGATCTGGTCTTGGGCAAAGCCTGACCTTTCTTAAGAAGTCAAGCTCAATTGTCAGGTTGTAGTTCAGCTGGACATGATTGGTCATTCATGTCAGGAATGACCAAATGGGACAACGAAAACATACAGAAGCTGGTTTACCTCTTTTACAGAACAAGCATGACATCAGGCGGCAGCCATTTTGCTGCTTACTTCTGGTTCTCTGTTATGTTTGAGTCTGCCGGGCTTTTAGCAGCTCAGGAGGAAGAGCAAAGCGAATGCAGCCGTTGTTAATATTGGCTGCATCTGCTGAAAACTAAATAACAGCGGGTGGTCACCTTTCATCATAGAATGACGGGAATGGGGGGCAGAGACAGTGGTGTTGGGGGTGTGGTGGGGTTAAGAGTCCTGTTGTAAGGTGAAACCCTGCATGCTTATGTATGTCTGTGATGTCATTGCCTGAATGTGTATGCCATCAGTGAAAAGCTCTAGAAGCTTTAAATCCATGTTCCAGGAATTTCATGTTTTCGAATCCGAGTGCTGGGCGTATGTATCAATATATATTTTTTCGAAATATTGATGTATGATATGACAGAGACAAATGCACATAGAGGCAGAGTACTGTCTCCACTCTGACAGAGTTTAGGTGGCCAGACTGTGGTAGGCAAAGATCAATCAATCCAAAACTCAGAGTTTGGAGATCACCTAATCTAGCTGTTTAACTTTTGAATATTTTGTCTTATTTAAGGGTTACTACATTTTTCCTGAGTCAAATATGCATATGTATGTAGATTATTGGGTGTGGTTTTAGGAACAATTGTCTCCTCTATGTGGTGCCTGGACTCCAAACCCCTGGCTTAGTGATTTGTACGGCATTGGGATTGGCAAAACGACAAGAGTACTGGTCAGCAGACTTGTGTGTGTGGGTTCGTTTTTTAGTGCTATCTCACAGCTGTTCCACTTGGGACAGCGAGGTCTCCTGGCATAAATTTCACTGATATCACCGCCATCAGAGGCCCATAAAGCTGATTTATTATAAATAGAACTCTGGTGTGTTTACGGCACACATTCTTGAGCTCGCAACATCTTTCAAAGTGAGCATTTGCAGGTGCTCTGGCTCAGCCTCCATCGGGCAGAAAGAAAAGGGAAGGAGAAAGGGGGGCAATGGTAGAAAAGAGAAGGATAAACCAGGAAGGTGATGAGCTCGGGAAAACATGGCAGCTATTACGACAACGATTTTACTATGCATCAAAGTATTTACGGAGTTTATAAATGTAGTACTTCTCAAGGCTCTCGGTAATCAAATGCAGGTGGGAGCTTCACAAGGGTGGAGATGCAACGTTCTAGCCCTGGAGATTGGGTTTGGGATCAGGCATTGCGTTAACAGTTCTTATATATTTCATCTCTGGGCTGTGGGGTAGATTGGAAAAATGGAATGGCTAAATCTCACCACTCACATCGTCCACATGGGATAGCATGTATTAATGTCCATTATATTCAAGGATGAACCTTTTGGCCATGATTGTAGAAGGTATGTTTAGAGCAAATTTAGAAAAGTGTTTTCTAGTCACCAAACTGTACACCTCTTATATTGGTTGTCAGCCAATTGCAAAGGCATAAACAATCATTTACGCTCAACTTCACACCTAGCATGGTGGTCAGTCAACCTACCATGCAGCTTTTTAGGATATTCAAGGAAACTGGAGTACCCCTAGTAATCCCACAAGGTGTACTTCACAGTGTATATATTTATAGCCTGGGACTGAAACTTTAATCCCAGAACTCCAGGGCGACATACTAATCAGTCATTCACCCATCAAGCATGTTCCTCTATACATCATCATGAGGGGCCAGATGCTTTAGTTGAACAAGAGGTCCAGTTCTAGGAAAATCTTGGCTTCCTTGCTTAAATCGCCTGATACAGGGTTTCATACCAATAATTCAAAGATGTTATTGATTCAACCAAGTTGGTCTTTTTATGGCATTAAGCTTGCTTAATATCCTTGGCAAGCATCTGTGTCCAAAAATTTATTAGTGAAAATATTGGTATTGACATTTATTTCACCTGCCCGGAAGGGGGGAAAAATCGTTAACCACATTGTTGCACAATTGTTCCAGAAGCACCTGCTATGACATGCAATGTGGTCCAGCTTGGTATTTATTTACAAGGGAACACATGCACACGCGCACACACATGCACATAACACACACAAAGATGTCAACAAATACCCACAATCGTCCACAATCTGGCTTGGGTTTGCTTTCTGGCTCTTTTCTTTCACCGGGTGGAAATATTTAGCCCTGATGAAACCTGCATCTGGACGACCACAACCCCTCAAATCAAATAAACCAAGGAGCTCTCGTCTTTTCTCTTTTTTCCTACTCCCTCTTCCATAAAACCCATCAAGAGGAATGCTGGTAATGCATGTCTACTCCTCCATCATGTCTCTCATTACCAGCCATATTGTTCCCATTTGGCTTCAATATTCTTCGCTTCTATCAAGAGAACAGAACAAAACGTTAAGCCTTTAGGGGTACAATGTCTTGTCACCCGGCTAGTCGTCTCAAACTACGTACTTAGCTACCCTTCAAGACACAAACCAAATTCTCTTCATGGGTCACATAGTTGCCTCGTGTTTCTTCCTTGATACACGATTTTAATAAACTTGGGATGTTGGCTCTGAAACACAGGAAAACCAGTATCCTTGTCTATTTTTCCTGTAAAAAACAAAATATTATATGATTATCTTTTCCCCTTATTTTCCGTTCAATATACCGGCATTTTTAAATACTTCCATAGCAAAAGTTCACAAAATATCTGGCCCATCATGGCCCACCCACAAAATCCACCATTAACTTTTCAATATTCGCTACCCACATACAAGATCAAGATTAAGGAAATACCCAGATAATTGCAGGGTTGGACGGGACGTGAACCTCACTGCCGCATGAACATGATTTGACATTGCATGTGCAGCAGCGCTGACCTCCTTACCACTTCACTCCATCGACTTCAAGCCAGTGCCTGCATTTTGCATTGGAACTTTGAACAACAGGGAGTTTCATAGTGTGGTTTTGGGAAAATCCCCAGATAGTTCTCTGATGTGGAAGCTGTCATATCTTATTTTAAGCTCCCACAGCACGTTGTCCATGCTCGTTGTTATGGCAATCTGTCACGTATGATGTCGATGCCATTCTACGGTCCATGCGTTCTCTGACTATTCCATCTTTCCGAACAAGGTTGTATGTTCAACCACCACACTGCATCCATTCAACGAATTGATTCAGTGCAGTGCTCCAATGCTTGAGCAGTCTTTATCTTAGTCTCAGTCTTGTATTGTATTGAATATACCACTTTTAAAGGTGGGAGTACTTGCTCTTATGACATACTTGCTAACTGTTTGTCTAAGATCTAAAGATTTGAGTCTTTTAAATTTTAAAAGAGAATCTATACCATATCTACACAATCAGAAACACAGTCTGAGTAATCTCCTGATCATTCAGGTACCGTATTCTTATTTTTCTTCAAATCTGACGGTGGGCCTTATACTAAGCAAATGTCATACACCAAATACATGCACCAAGAGTAAAAGGTTAATATGTATGCTTCGCAACATTGCTAAATTTCTATTCCCACATTTATACTATCTGAAATGGGATTACAGTACAAATGTGTGGTATTGAAGGTCATTTCCTTAGTAGTGGTGAGCAGTTATTAGTAGAAACCTGAGGCAATCTAAAGATAGTACATGGAGTTCCCAAATTCACTTTCAAGGGTACACCTTCAAGTTGGTTTTCGTGTAACTGCTAAAGCTCTTCTGCACCAGTGTACTTTTTGAAACACTTTTCAGACCATAGGTTGTGACAATTTTATGTTCCTTAAATTATAGGTTCAAATATGAGGTAGTCTAATCCCAGGAACATCATCAGTAAAAGTAGCCAAACACACTGCAGCAGGCAGCCCGCACACATGTACGTGTGATTCTGCCCACATCTGGATTGACATGGCAAAGCTCTTAAGCTTGTGAGTAACTGCGGTTCGTCATTTTATTTTGAAAGTTACCACATGTGTCCCTTCTAATGGAACCGCATCACTTGATCTTGGTTGAGAGTGGCTGGACTCCAATTTTAGGCATCCACGTAAACACAAATTTAAAAGAAGAACCAGTGCATGTCACTAAATTGTAGTCTAGAAACCTGACAAATACACAAAAGATCACATTTAGTTTTTCTGATGAAGATAGTAACGGTCTAAAAACTCTAGTTCTATCAGTTAGATATTTTATTATATTTTTTCTGCTCTTTTTGTACCGATAACTAACCCAACTGAGCACTTCAAGAAACCAAACCGAAACTACATTTCAGTGTGCCGTTACATTCCTAGTGGCTATGGAAGGTTTCCCAGGGATCCTTGCACCACATTGAGGCATTAGTAGCAACTTCCCCTTTTCTTGATTTTGTGACCAGCCTTACCCTTGCAAAGTGGCAACCCAAAACAGCAAGAAAAACAACAATACATTTTTATATTTTATCAATTTTGGGGGACAACTTGGTACTTTTCCATTTATTTTCTTTCAAAAGCTCCTTCCAAAACGAGTTGGTTGAGTGACTTTTTGGGGGGTAATTTGAAATTAGCTTTAGTGTCTCAGCAAGCACTTATTAAGTTTAGAGTGTACGTGTGTGGTAGTGTTAGTCGTGATGTGCGGTGGGGGGTAAACTTTATTAACCTGGCCCGCCTTGAATAGAAGACACCTGCTGTTGGCACTTAGGCTGTCATTACGGCTGTCGAGAAGTGCAGGGAGGGCCCAGGCCGTGCCCGGTGCCGCCTGCTGGTACATTGTCCCGTCGCCCTTCAGCCAACAATCAAGTGCCGCGACTTTTACAATGAGATTGCTTCTAGGCTGCTATCGTTGCTAAGCTCACCAAACCTTGCTTGTCAGCAATCAAAATTGCAAAGTGGAAACCAACTGACTTTGGGATAAACGGGGGTGTTGCCTTCCACTGACTTCTTTTTTTATTTGGCTGTTGCTCTCGGAGCAGTGGGAAGCGATGAAAGAATGAAACGGGACTACTATACAATGGGGACAAAAAAGCAGCAGCGCTCGGGTTGGATAAGGAGCTCAGATGGGGAGTCATTGTCAGCTTGAAGTGAGTCCGGTTGGACGTAGTAGATAAGCACGGCCCTCCTGATTTCACTCATATCCCTGTCAGCCAGGAATTCTACTTCCTGTCACTTACAGAAGCTCAGTTGCGGGCCAACTGTGGGAACACTGAGGGATTATCCCAATTAATTGCAATTTAAATCCTATTCTACGAGAAGGGAAGAGCTCTAAGGCTGGAAACAGACAACAGATGGAAACCTCAACAGATGTAAATGTCACTGTAACAACTTCACAGGGAAGCAACAAGACATTGTTTGACTGAAAAGGGAAAAGGAGTCTCGCGCATATACTCGATATGCATAAATCGAACCATTGCTTTAAAAACAGGATGATTGGTATTTTTCTGTCTTTTTGCTGACTTCAGTTTTTTTTTGTTCCTGGGCTGTCACAAGCTGTGAAAGAGTGGTTAGCATGTTGGCCTCACAGTTCTGAGATCGAGGGTTTAATCCCCAGTGGGTTCCAAACTTCCTGTGTGGAGTTTGCATGTTCTCCCTCGCCTGTGTGTATTTTCTCTCTCTGTTAAAACATGCATGTTAGGCTGGTTGAACACTCTAAATTGACTAAATTGACCTTAGGTATGAGTTTAAGCGTGAATGGTTGTTCTTCTCTTTGTGCCCTGTGATTGGTTTGCAACCAATTGAGGGTACCCCCACTTTCTGCCCATCATTGTTTGGGATAGGCTGTGTCATGGAATATTAATTTCACAATAATGTTAGTATGGCCTAAATCCAAGGAATATGACATTTTAAAACAAGGTCCACTATTATGGGGTTGATTTTATTAATTTATGTTTTAACTGCTTTGCTTAAACATGTCTCTAAATTGCACCTTTTTAAAACTTTGCCCCTGCCCCTTTCCGAGCCCGAGATCCAGGAAAGCTTTTGTATCCGCACCAGAAAACCTGGAGGCTGGATGACTTTGGCCCACTGCGTCAGGTCTGAACCTGTTGTGAAATTACAATTTAGTCAAAACGTATTCAGTCAAAACGTATTCAGTGAAAACTGCGCTTGGGGCCGGACACCATTTTTGGTTATTCGCTATAAACTCACAAAGTTTGCTACTATTTCAGAGAAATCAAGTAAGTCACATTAAGTGGCGCTGTCAGTGAAGGTCCGAGGGGAGATGAATGGGTCCCTGTAATGAGTGACACATCCTCTAAAGTGCATAGTGTCAATGGCTGACTTTCAGCAGAGCAGATAAAGGCCCAGCTATCCCCGGCTCTTTATCGTCTTTTCTGCCATTATGCCGACAGCAGAGAGGTGAGCCTGGATGCTTCAGCGCGGCCGTTTCTAAAAGGAGTACGTGCATGCCCGTGCGGGATAAGAAAGAGCGGGGGGGTCGCCGGTCTAGAGTTTGTATTTATTTTTTTGCTTCACTTCAGGAAATTGGGTAACTAGAGACTCTCTTGGTTGTTTACAACTAAACATCTACAAATATACAAGAGTCAGCAAAAAGGTATTCATTTATTTACAGCATTCTGGGAGTTTTAGCGATACAGTTAAATACGGTACACTTCAACTAACAACCAAAGCATAAATTACATCCTCTCTGCGAAGCGAAGATTGTCTCTCAGTCTGATCATTACTTATTTTTCCTGTGTGAATTTACAAATAGCATAACATAGGGTACTATTGTAAATGTAAATTGTAAATTTGTGCCAGTTAAATGTGCGGATCATTATTCATCATTACATAAATCTGACAAATATTATCCACAAATTAATGAGGATAAAATCCATTTTTTTATTAAAGGCATTGTCACTTGTTTAATCCTTAATATGGCGCTCATTGAACTCATTGGCTGCCATTTACGGTGCTAATTGTCCAATTCATTTTGATTGAGAGTAAGAAGCTGGCAGTGAATGCTTGCTTGCATGATTTGTAGTTGAAAACTTTTTTTTAAAACATGTAACGAGTTTTTACATGACTACAAAGGCATTGATTTTTATCCTTTTTGACCATGTGTGTGTGGATAATATGGATGCGCCGGCATAAAAGTGTGTTTGAAACATTTGGAGAAGGACTGTAATAGAGATTAGCCTCAGTTGGTCCCTGTCTATTTGAGTGTGCGTGCGTTTTAATTTGCCTAAACGATGTGATGTCACCACTGGGTCCTGCCCCCCCTTTCAAGATGCCCTGTGCAAATTATAGGGCGACTTTTACAATAAAAGCCAAGAAGAAAAAGAAGAAGGCTTGGCTGCTTTTAAAGTGAGTCAACTTAATGTAAAGACAAACAGATAGGGATGCATTGGGTATTGACAGTGACAAACTCATTTTTAATGGAGATGGGGGGAGTTACTCAACCATCCCAGAGTATATTTCTCTGCCAGAGTTGGATTCAAGATCAGGCTTGACGGTTGAGCCACCCACTGGTTCTCTTAAAAGTTTCTTTGAAAATGAAAAATGAAATGTACACTTAGGTAAAATCATTTCTGTCATAAATCATTAGGGGTAAACCTCTTTTAAGACGATGTCTTCTGATGTTCATCGGCCAAACTTTTCTCCCTTCCTATCCTATGTCTAATGATAGCTGTCCTCCACGATGATTACATGTTTACTCTGGCAAGGCAGCTTTGCTGCCGCCTAACCCACTACCACGCACTGGGTCGCCACCTTGAAAATGACTGCATAAGAGCTGCGACACATGAGACGGGAGGGCCGGCAGTACACAATTGGGGGTATTCGTAGTGTTTGAATGTATCAAATAAAATTCAAAAGATTTATAAAGATAAAAAAACAGTTAGTGGAGGCATAGGATAAATTTTTTGCAAACATGATTATGCTCCCCGCATGTGAAAAGTAATAGAAATGACTAAACAATAGTCAACCAGAGTTAATAAAATCATGAAGGATGTCTGCAGGACGAATGGTGAAGAGTTGCGAAGACTGCAGCTGGGGTAAGGAGATGGCACGTTAATCACCGTCATCATGTCAACAACAAAGGGTGCGCCTCAGTCAGCGTAATGATAGCACACCAATCGCCCTAAGTCACGGCGGAGGTGTGTTTCGTGCGGCGAAGGGGGAGGAAGTGAAGGCACGTTGAGATGATGCAAGGGAGGCGTAAAACGGGCCCCCAAAAAGCCTTCTTTTATTGCCTTAATGGTATATTTCACAGATCCTTTCAGCATCCAAATGAAACTGCAATAAAATATCACGGCGCAGCCCAGGTGAATCATACAACATGCCTCTAACCAGAACTAGTACTTTCGCGCCCGTCGCGCTTAACATTTTGCCAGTTGTTTAGTCTTTACAAATACCTCAGCACGAATAGGAAACAGAGTATTTTTCTTCTGTTATCTCCGTATTTCTAATACATCTTCTTACAAAAGCACGCTCAAACACAACTTTGGGATGCAAACCTCTAAGTGAAGGTTTCTGTGATGAATGTTTATTTGTAATTTTTTGGTTCTTTTTTTCCTTATTTATGCGAAACTGAAGCTTTTTGGTTCAAGTTACTGCGTCAAATGTTTCTCCTCTTAAAGCAAACCCCATTAGGATGTAAGAGTGCATTGCATATTTCCCTCGCGTCCTGTCCAAGCACCTCACCGGTAACAGCTCCCGTACCCCGAGCCAAGGCCACCACCTTTGGACTCGACCTTCCACCTCCCACTTCCAAAGACGCTAACTTGAATTTCACGAAAAGCACTTTCCCCCCGTGCCCTTTTGTCTGGAGTGTGTCGAGCCAGGCTAGCTGTCTGATCTGACACCCGTCCTGATAATGGTGCCTTGCCAAAGTGAAAGCAGAGAGAATTTCTTTTTTTTTCTTGGCAGCCATCGTTTTCTTTCTCAATCTTCCTTCTTTTGAATCTGCTGCCAAGAAGTGAAGGCTCCAGCGGAGACACCGCTACGTGACGCAGCTGCTCAACGCCCATGTTACTCACCTGCAGATTAAGCAAGCTTTTTATTTGTCCATTTTGGTTGGGGTAACCTTAAACAACATTAACCCAATGACTGGCTTAAGTAAAGGTTTGGTCAAATCTGACCTCGATGCATAGCCTACTTGGCAATGGACATCAGGGTGACCTACAACCTTATTTTTGAGGAACAGACCTTTATTTTAATGCCTCATCATCCCTTTCTGAGTTGCATCTGAATGCAAACAAACTCCAGTATGTTAACCAAGGCCAAACCTACTGTCTTACAAAATGAAATCCAGTAAGTCTACAGAAATTAGCCACCGTTTTGGACACATTTCAAACTGCTCGAATCTGTTACACGTAGCCCCACAACATGTGACGGTATATTATAGTCATCCTGTAATGACCAGCATATCTTGGAACTACAGTATTATTTTATGTAGAAAAGTGTATTGTTGCATGTTGCCATTTTTTTCCTCACTAAATGCCCCAAAAATTCCTCATTTTTGGTGTTGTTGAATTGGTCGCCCTTATGCACGTACGCAGCATACTGAAGTTAACTGTTAAACAGTATTAGCCCTCATTTTACAAGTCACATCAAGAGACATAAATAGTTGAAACATGCTGTGCGATACGGTCTTATTTCTTAGTACAGATAGGATTCTCCTCTGGAATGACTGAGGGCAGGAAGTAACGTCCACTCAGTGACGTTGGGCGGCAGTTGTTTTGAATTGGCTGAGTGAGGAGACAGCGAAAGGAGGGGAACAAAAGTAATTCGATTAAAATCCTACTTGCCTCTGGCGGTATTTTCACTGGTAAACATGTCTGTCCCAAAGCCGCCCATGTAAACACAGCGCGCTCTTTGACCTCGGCAGTAAACACGTGCATCGGGGATAATGTGTCTCGGCCGATCCGGCATGACGCTGACAAATATGCTTTTAATCAGCCAAAGCAACAATCGACATGAATTGTCATTACCTGCCGAATCCACCAAGTAAACACTGTCAGCCATATCGCATTTAAAATTGTTTAATTTTTTTTGTTATTTTTTACAATTTCAAACAAATGTGATAATACCCTGATACTTGATTACTAATCATCTTTGCTCTTACTGCATTATTTCTTTGACATAATTGTGATTTCTGACTGGGCTAGTGGAGGTAAAGAAGGGTTTTCTGAGAAGGATTCATTGATAGAATAAACTTATAAGCTTATAGGAATGAAGATTTGTTTTCTGAAAAGTTAAAGAAAAACAATGTGCTTCCAAGGCCTCACTTGGGGCCTTGAGTGAGCCCCATTGGCCCAAAATTCCTTCTATGTCGATATATTTTCAACAAATGTCTAAAAAATATATTTTAAAATAATAATAATGACATACTACACTTAATTTATTTGACAAGAATGTAATATTGCAAGAATGACTTTGTAATTGTATATAACGTATTTCAGTGAAATGACATTATGAACATTAGGTAGACATATTTTGGAAACATGTTTTATTCTGCAGGAGTAAAGTCATAAATATGGAAATGAAGTCAAGAATTAGCTCGAAGTTATTGTAGCTATAAATTTATCATTTGTAAGGAGTGAAGAAACACTTGTTTTTGCTGGAATTAGGTCAAAATATTTGTGAAAAAATATTTATTGTTCTAATTCTGAATTACATGACATTGTATGTGTTGGCCTGCTCCACTGTATTCATAACAGTACTTGGTTGTAGCTTGTAAGCATTGCAGCCTTATCACGTTCACTATCACATCCCCCATCTGTTGCTGCTACACGTCCTGCACGTTTGCATGAGATTAAATGCCTGGGGAGATACAGGGAGAGAAACGATTGGGAAGAGATTGAAGAATTAGAGTCGAGCGGCAGCCGCTAGGTCCGGGGCCTGAGTCTCATAAAAGGTCTGTAGTCGGCTGGACTGGGGGTAGGGGGCGAGGAAGGAGGCAATTTAAGTCCCGCTAGAGGGCCTGACAGTGGTCTCTGTATTCAGATTTTATCCTTCAGTGATATACTGAATATAATGTACTGGTATTGTAATCTGTGACACACAAGCAAGATAGAATGAAAGGACGGGGAGTGTGATGGAAGCGAGAGTGTGAATGTTGCATTTGGGACACCACCGGGACGTGGGACAACCTACCAAGACAGATGACTTCCTACTGTAGTTTGATTGTTCCCTGGAGGCTCCTGTAAAAGACTCCTTATTAAGAGCAGACCATTTATGGGAGACGGAATGAGTCAAGGCTACTATAAACAAAGACTGATAAAGAAAATGTCTACTAACTTCCTAATTCTTTGTGGTTCCTGTCTCAGCATCTCCTTGACCCCAGAGGTCCTGACAAAGGTATCCCATTGACCTGAACGAGGACTTAAAAATACAAATTTAGAGGACTAAAACTTTTAAACGGAGAACAAGTCAAGACCAAACTTGAAGGTGTCAAGACGGGTGAGGTGTTGCAGACGTCTGTGTTTCCACTGCGCTTATTTATATTAAAACAAACTTACCTGTTGA
Source organism: Stigmatopora argus (assembly GCF_051989625.1). Lineage (NCBI taxonomy): Eukaryota > Metazoa > Chordata > Actinopteri > Syngnathiformes > Syngnathidae > Stigmatopora > Stigmatopora argus. The sequence continues at coordinate 6,339,896 of NC_135401.1, read as the reverse complement.
AATGTAAATTACTGTTACTCCCTTCTTGCTCCTTTCCAAACAATTTACCTCACCTAGCACATTTTCGGCTGATCTTTCATGCATTCAAAGTACAAAGGAAGAAAAGAAGAAGAAACGACATTTAAGCCATTTACAACATCTTCATGATCCCCCTGCCTCACTCAAACATGGAAGGTTGTTTACTAGTGGCACAATCACAGCGTTTGCCAACTGGAATGAAGCCTGACATCATACTGAGAAGGTATTCAGCACCTGGGAAAGACAAGTTTCTGGCTGGAGGAAGAGAAGGAGGAGGACGTGGTGAGTAGTAGGAGGAGATGCTGAGTTGAGAATGCCAGGAATGTCCACCCCTGTTTACAGCCTGGGCCGGTTCACACCTGCAGGTCAGGCTGCTATCAGCGGCCTCACGGCCCCCTTCATCTTGCTGTCCTGCTTCTCCTTCTTATTCTTCTCCTCCCTCCCCTCGTTCATTACAAGGGGGTCAAGCTTAGAGGTGACCTAATTAGAAGCTCATTACAGCATGGACATACTTCATTAGCATGCCAAGGCACCCTGTTAATCCATTAGCACAGTAGAGGCCCCCCAATGCGGCCTTTGCATTCCTACGCCAGGGCCCCAGACACACTAACAGAAAAATAACCATTTTGAGTGCTAAGGGTTCAGACTTGAGTTACAAGACCTTTACGCCCTATAAAATTAGGTGCACTCAAGACACTCTATCGTTTCTTGTTCTTCTTTCATGTTGTTAAAAATGGGTTCGCTTGGTACTGATGATGATTGTGACATGAAACGGCCCTTGCCTTGCCTTTGGTTGCCTATATTTCAGACATTCTGTCAGGGTTCCCGGTAGGGATATTTCATCAATAAATCTATGAAATATATCAAGATGATCTGGAATGGATAGACTATAGAACGAATTATAGATTATTGTGTAAAATAAGGACCCTGTGTACTGCTGTTTTTGGCACATAGATCTCAATACTATTTTAGCTACCTGATATCAGCGATGAAGTTTTCAAAAGTAAAAAGGTACAACACTGTTTTCCACTGGGTCTTTGTTAGATGCCTCCAGGTGCAGATGGCAGGGTTTCGGTGCCCGTGCGGGGTATCCATCTCCTCGCTGGGGACCCGAACCTCCTCCGCCTTGCCTTTGAAACCTCTCCCGTCTGGTGACTGGCGAGCCATACGAGCACTCCGAGCTTTGTAAGTGACTCCATTGTCAGGGGCCGATTGAGAGGAAAGAGGGGAAAAAAGAGTGTTGTGGGGGTGGGAGGGTTAGCAAGCCCTTGGGACAGAAGAGCAAGGTGAAACAAAAAGTCTGCTTCTGTGGTCTGAAGAGGCCAGGAGCCCATCAAAGGCCCATGCAGTGACCTGCGGCCTTTGTCCGGCAGACAGCCCTGGCTTCATTTAACCTCTCTCCGGAGACTGCCAAACCCCACCGGGATATCACGCTTACACGCCACCCTAGTACCCTATGGGAAAATCTAACCCACGACCCCCCTCGGCCTGGGACAACACCACAGGTGAAAGTGGATGGGCCGAGGTCTCTGTCTGTTCAACATCCCGACCTGTCAGTCATCCGCCTCAAAAGGTAGTTGGGCCTTTGGTTCCTCCCCCCGGATGCCTGGCGGCCGAGTCTTGGCTTACGACAATAAGTTTCGTAGCCTCTACCCCGGCGGAGAAGCGCTTAGCTGCAGGATGGTAAACCTCAGCTATGTGACAGACAAAGGTGAACTTAACAGAGCTCTTCGCCATTGTTTGGTTCTGGGAAGGTAAATCTTTTTAGCTTTAATGAGTTCCTGAATAGGAAGGATTTTGCTGCTATGTGGAACCTTGTAATAGGAGCACCAGTCTTCCTTTTGAATTGCACGCTACCAGGGGTGTCTATTTTCTGTAAATCTTTACTTTGCAGAGTTAGTAGAGACTACTCAACTGGCTTAGGATAAAAGATAGAAAATGCCCTGAACAGAAAAGTCCTGAACAAAGCTACGTCCACCCCAGGATGGATAAGTGCTTAAACTATGTACAATTATTTAGCCAAAACCTCATGTCTCCCACACTTGGGCTAGTCAGCAATGTACTTAAATAAAAAAAAAATCTTTGTCCTTCTGGTGTAGCCACCTTTGCCGGCTCCGAAGGGTTTACAGAAAGGAAGTAGCGTCATAAAACACTCCACAGTCAGCTTCTCTAACTACCGCAGTGTGTAAACAAACAGGAAAATGGGGACCAACCACATTTCCTTGATGCTCCTCCTTTTGCAGGTGGGGCCCTCGTAAAGATTTCACAGGAATACGGTTAGGCAAGTGCGGCAATTTATTTTAATTATGGCAATTTATTAATGTTCGCCGACAGATTGGGTAATGCTTGGAAGAACATTAGCCATTTATCAATGAGTGTGTTCTTATTAAAAGAGCTGCAAGAGAACTTTCCAAATATCCAGATTAGTTCGGCTTCAATTTTTTTGGCATTTGCGGAACGAGGTCCAATGAATGTGCTCAAAAAAGATTGTGTGTACGTATCCGATTTCTTGACCTGTATGTAGAAAATATTTATTATTTTTACTGTACAACCACCTGTTTACTATTGTTACATACGTCCGTTTAAGATACTATTTTGTCGCCACCGAGATGATTCACTATGAGGTCATGTATATTCCTCTGACTCCATTTGGCACATGCCTTCTCTGTGTAAATATGGGCAATGCCTTGAGCAGCAGCAGCAGCAGGGGGTTGTAAACGCTGTGTAAACGCCTGTGTGGCTAGATATAATTTTGGGTGTGAAGTACCCTACCACTTTATCCCTATTTGTGTAAATTTAGCCAAAGTGTGATCACCTATTTTCTACCATTTAGTATACTTCTCCGGGTCAGGAGTGAGACTTTTCTTGTTGTTTTGTTTAGCTGAGTTTTAATAGACAAGCATTATGAGAAGCATGATCTGCATCTCAGTTTAGAGGTCTGGGCCTAGTCTACCATGGCATACTGTCTTAAACCACTTTTCCAATAATGTACTCTACACGTTAAATTCATTAAAGCCTCTAAATTGGTTAATGCAGTTGTCTGGTTAAATATTTATGAAAACTAATATGTCTAGATGCCAATCCATACTGTATGTCATGATTGGCTAGCAACCAATCCAGGATTGCAAATGGCCTTCTAGTGGCAGAATGCTAAGGTAGAATGAGGGCGTTCCTGGGTACTGGCGCTGTGGAATGGGAATGGGTCAAGGGATGAATGCAACCAAATTGTACTGCTTTCATTAGAGCGCTGAGTGAAGCCTCTGCAGAGCCATCGATTCCCAAGACTCTCGGATAACAAGTGGCTTCCCACACTGAGGCTTTCTGTTTTCTCTCCTTGACTATAAAACCATCCCTGGAAAGAGTTTAGAAGGAGACGACAGAACGGCAAGAGTGATAGACGGCCAAGGAAACGGGACCCCTGCTGTGGTTTGCTGTTATCTGTCATTTTTAAGGTAGTAAGGGTCCACAATGAATGGCTGCCGACAAGGCATTTTGGGATGTCTGTGATAAGATATCCCACCCCGAGTGCCCGAACCCTCTCGCACCTCTCAAATAAGTAGGATAACTGTCCCTCTAATGGCTGGTACTGAAAGAAAAAGTTCTTCGACCCGACATAGCAAATGTTGAAGATTCAAGTGAAAGCGGTCGATGCAAAAGACCGGGACAAAAACCTTCTGTACTGGCTATTAGGTGCCATTTTACTCTCTGTAATGGCATGTTAGAGTTTAGAAAAATATACGACCAAGCGAGTGTTAGGTGAGATTTGAGAATGGCATTGTGGCCACAACTGCAATTATGGATGTGAACATTTTAGTTAGTTTTGGACATTTCCAGGTGCTCTAGAAAAACTGATTTAACAGAGTATCAGTGGAATTTGTCTGAGATTTGTCTGAAACAAGTTATAATCTGAGATAGAGTGGATATTAATTTCTAATTCTTTTAAATCACATTTTAATGGATCCCTGAAAGATGTACATACAACTTCTGGGGATTTGGAAAGTGAAGCCCCTTAAACTTATTTATATTAGCCACATCGATATTTGGTCTCCTGTCAGGTATTAGTGGATAGACATTTTCAGCCATTTTGGGCCCATTTTCAAAGATTAGCTGATTTTGTCTCATAGTAACCAAATTTTAACCCTGTACAATAAGCAGAAAAATGACACTAAATTCCTAAAATATGTAGTTTTCGTCATTATTCTCGTTTGACGGTTTACCATAAAACATGAAACTAATAAGCCAACTCTGTGAGATTATAGCTTTGGAGAAAAATGTATAAATGGACGCCACATGGCTCAGTGTAAGGGAGAGGAAGTGTGTTCTGTCCAGTGTGAGGTTCTTTTCTGGTCGCTGCAGCTGTGTTGGGAATGTTGGGTTTGCGTGAGGAGGCCCAGTCGCGGTGGTCACGATGCAAACACGCACACGCCGAGGCCGCTCGGTTTATTTAGTTGCACTTGTTTAACCAGCTGCCCTCATTGCTGTACAAGACATGTCTATTCTGTACAGCCATGGTAACTATAAAAACACCAAGAAACACAGCCTGGTTTCAAAGAAAAAGGGTGAAATTGGTCACTATATTAGGTACGCCTGTACCACATAGCAAAAGAGTTGATGATCATAGAGTGCTTTCTATTTTCAAATAACATGCGTTTATAGAGCACACATCAAAAATCTTTGCTTGCAAGTCAAAGGAATAACTTTGACTGAGTGATGACTAGTACCTCGAAAAAAATATGTATCTGAAGGCACCACTCATATTTAGCCAAGTCGTAATCTTGCATTCATTGTTTGTGTATTGTACGTGTGTTTTTGAGACGGGGGTGGGCAAGGGGGACGGGGGTCCCATTGGGCGGCAATGCTGATAAACTGTGACCTCCTGCTCATGCCACAGGCGCGCTAATGGTCACTGCAAGCAAGCTATAAGTGTTTGCGTCTCTAAATGGACGAGGTATTTTTATCCCCCAACACACACGAGTAGCGTGCGTCACATCTGGGCGCACCACAGGGTGAGCGAGCGGCTGCGGGTTGGCATGTAGAACTGGCACCGCTCAAGTTCCTGATAGCCTCCTTTGAAGTTCTTTTTGCACCCCAACCCCCTTAAAAAGTCCATACACCTCCCCTCCCACCTACCCCTCACACACTCTCTGCAGGAAATTGCATTCTGTCCTCCTGACATGGCAGATAAATGAGGCAGGGGAGCGGCTGCACACTGTCACCGGCCGAGCTGGCCTGTCTCTGTGCTGTGTTAGCCATGTGTGCCGTTAGTTGCGTCAACACACTGTCAACGAAGTCTATTCCACGCAAATTGACCACCGAATTCTCCACTTTGGTTTTCACACGGAAGCCAGAGAAGCAGGATTTTATCACAAAATTGAGTGCTTTTGCAGAACATGATTTTTTGCCATCAGAGGCTGAAAAATTATTGAAGCTGGTTTCCTCCAGAAATTGTGTAAATTACACCCAGATTCTGCATTGTGTGATTTAAACAGAATCCAGCAATTCCAATATATCGATTCATAGTAAAGCAGAAAAAGTCTATATTTTTATTTTACTGCACAGCATTATCGGGACTCTCAATGGCCAAGGTAGGCACACCAGATTGAGTAGCACTGTAACGCAATGAATTGAATTGCAGGCTTAAAACAAGATGGCAAGTTTTATTACTCTGTGTTCGGAAATGGTGTACCTTAATAGCCTTCCAATTTATTTTTGGTGGGGAAACACAATGTGAGATATGGGTGGTCTGGTTTACGAGTGTTATCAGGGAATGAATTCATTTCGTATGTTTCTCAATTCATAGCTACATTAAACAGGGTAGATTATGGTTTACTCACAGTATAATGTATTTGTAATGCGTTTTTACAGTATAAATATTATAATGCTGTTGCATTATCAAATGCCCAAGGGCTCACAATGAGTTATAAAAGTTTTAACCGTGTTTAAAAGTGTCCAAGCTGTTTTTGTTTTGATTTTTGCTTTTAATCTGGTCTGGGACACAATGTTTCCCGTGCAATTGGCAGTTTCCTTCGAATACAGAAAACAGGAATCAGACAAAAGCAATTATTTTTGAATTCACTTGTTCAGCTTGGGCATCCCATAATTTATGTTAGCCTTAGCATTAGACAAAGATTACAACACCACGGCACGTGTCGGCTAGGGTGTCACGTCAGATGACATCATGTTTCGAAGACATTGTCTGGGAATGTCACTTTAGAAAAATAGCGAGGCACGCAATGGGCACAGGGGCCACCTCAAATGTACAGGTTTTGTCCCTGTGAACATATGTGCGTGGGTCTGCATGTGTGAGATCATGTTTTGTTGGTGTGAAAGCTAGGACCATAGGTACATCTTGACGTCATTCTTCTATGTGTAAGGTGCTGGCTTCAGGCCAAAACCTATGTTTGATTAGTCCACTGCAGGAAAATGAGTTACAGCTCAGTAGGTGATGTCACTCATAGTGAAAACCCAATGGTACCACCCCACCCACTATGACGAGCTCAGTACCAGTGGGACCTGCTGCTGGTGCTTAGCTGTTGACTGGAGAAACTGTTTAAGTCATTTTCCATGTCCGAGTAAATGCTCTTGAGTGCTTTAAAATTGTTTGAGATACTTAAATTGCCTCATTCTCCAGGGATGCTGCGGTTAATGTTGGGGTGGCGTAGGTCTACCTGCCAGTTAGGAGTCTAGAAATTATACACACACACACACACACACACACACACACGAAAGCAAGGAGCTGCTGGTCATGTTCAAGATTGCGTCATCAATTATTTATAAGTACATTTAACATAACTTAGAACCTAGGAAGTAATGTTCAGTATAGTTTTTCCATCGTAAAGCCCAAAAACATGTACCAACACTCTTTTTTTCAGCAGACTTTCATTGTGAGGCATGTCGTAGTGTTACGGTTCATTTGTGTAGGGGTGTAGTTTGACACGATGCAATCATTGACAAGTCCTTTTAATGCAAGCTGAACACCGAGAGGTTGGGTTTGGTTTACTTGGCTAGAGCCTGCCTGGTGTTACACAGTCATGTACTGAACTTGAAGGCCTTTAGGAACCCAGTAAAGTTACACTGTTGTCTTGGTTTGAACAATGTTTGTTTGAGATCTTCTGATGGTAGAAGCTCTGTGTCTGTGGATTTGAGGGCACCAAAATTCAGGCTACTTCTACGAGTTGGGCCTTCCAAGCTGCTCTTAAGTGAGTAACCACACCCAAAACAGCTCAACATGCTTTTAGCCTGGCATTTTCTCGGATTTCCCACTGTGGATGTACAGTATCAGAATAAAATATATAACACAGCAGTAGATCAGCCACCAAGGACTTGACTTTTAGATCAGCAAAGAGAGGATTTCCCTTATAGTTCAGGACACAAGACCCAGTCGTTTACTTGTGAAAATGTTAAAACCCTGAATAAAAACAAGATTTCTCTACATCTTCCAACATTTAGAATGTTTTTTCATTCTTCTTTGATCGTATGCCTTAAGGAAGAGAACTATAAACGGTGACGTTAACTAAAACGACTAAACACTATCAAAGTCAAACAGAGTCAAAGAGTCATGAGTTTCATGGATCATAAAACAGTTAAACAGCGATGGGATGTTTCACATTCAGGAAACTTTATCTCGGTGGGGCGATTATGGGAAGAAAGCTTTGCAACAAGCTTCCCTCATGTCCCTCATAGAGGAGTCTATCAAATTGTGGCTTTTAAAATACGTTTTTACCCTCCTACCCCTTCCCTCTTAATCCTCCGCTACAACCGGCAGCTCTCCCCACACACCATCACACTCTCCAGTCATCCTTCATGTGCTGAGTGAAGAGAACAAGGACACCATGTGGCCTCCCGATCTGCGTAACACACAACACATGCCCCTGGCCCCCATTACCCACCACCGCCGCCACCCCCTTGTGACCCTTCATCCTCCGCTGAGCTGTAGCAGAGACCCCATTACACATCAGCAGGCTCCTGATTGACAGGCCGTGAAGATACACCAACATGGTCTCTATTTAGCTCAAGTACCGCGCCGCCATCACCTCGGACACACACACCTCCCGCCACCCAGCCCCCCACCCACTCCTCTCCGGGTCCCCGGAGAAAACACACTTGAGCCGAAGTGTTTCGGAGCAGGATGTTTCCTGGGGAGAAAAGGTTTCGTCTCGGGTCAGCGTGCAATGCGGCGATGGAGGGTGGATTTTCACAAGGATGGAAGGGCTGGGGGGGGCCGAAGGTGATGGGTAGGTTGGAGTGGATGTTTGATGAAGCCAGCATTTAGCAGGTAGGGTGTAGCTGGATGGAGACGCTGGGGGTGTTGGGTGGAAGTCGGTCGTTATGAACTTTGGAGAGGTGCGGCGGCCTGAACGGGTGGGGGTCCGAGGAGGGGGTGTTTAGCCCGGAGAGGAAACATTAGCAAAGCGAGGAGGAAAAGCTGCCAAATTAACTTCTCACCCTTTCAATCACACCCCTGAGAGTAGTCCGTTTCTGCTTGTGATGCCTAAACCTTGAAGGGAGTAGACGCCATCGCGTATTCGGCACACGCTGCTTGTAACCTACCAAATTATGGTGAAAAAACACAATTTTAAGACCTTTATTAGCTTCACAACATATTCAGCCTAAGCCCCCAATTCTATTTTTTTTTTAATAAACAGTAAATGTTAAGAGTGAATCAAACATTACATTTCCGCATCAGTACTATGGTAAAAAAAGGGGGGGAAATCATAAGCACAATTATTTGTAAAACAGAACATTCACACACATATCTCCCTCTTTCTCTCTATCTCTTTATATTTATATATATATATATACTATATATACATACACATATAATATATATATATATATGTATATATATGTATGTATATATATATATGTATATATATATGTATGTATATATGTATGTATATATGTATATGTGTATATATATATATATATATGTATATATATATGTATATATATATACTATATATATCATGTGTGTGTTTACGTGTGTGTACAACGGATACTCGATTTACACAGGAACTCCGTTTCTACAGCAGCAAACAACCATTTATCTTCATGACACCCTTGATGCTGACAGGGGCAAGGTTAATAGTATTCGTTGTCAGCAGTGTACAATTACAATTTCTTTGCTTCCATTAGTTAGAATGACAAATCTATTCATTTGGATCTTACGGCTTCGTGCTTGGAATTGAAAATCTTTGGTTTGAATTAATCGCTTTGAACCAGTCTTATCTTTTCAGAGGATTTCATTCTCAGATTTTTTTTACATCCTCATAAAGCAGCACCAATGAGACGTCTCTTCTATATCTATGCGGTGCCACAAAGAAAAACAATCCCTCTTTCCACCCCATTATAGCCATTTCTAAGAAAAAAATAATAAGAAGAACGAGTCCCTCCAGCCCATTACAATGTTCATCCTCTCAACGTTTGACAGGTGGAAGTACAATGTCGGGCTTTATGTTTTAATCATAAAGAATTCCAGATGTGAAGGATGGGAGGGGCAGGGGGCTCATAAATTAAAAGCAGAGCTACTCAAATGTCTTTTTTTTTTCAAAGGGACCAAGCAGGTCAGCATCTGCTTCTCATTGCAGCCAGTGTTATTAGGACTACAGAAAGGGCCGAGTCCTGTGTCTGGCCCCTCAATAATTGACACTATTAAATGTGCCTAAACAGATTTAGAGCATCCAGAAAAGTTGCATTTGTCTTCCACGATGACTCTAATCATCTATTTTCAGATGAGAACAGAGACAAAGCAGCTGCGCAATCTGGTGCAAGATAGCGAGGGCCTAGCTGGAAGCAAAAAATGTGCACCCCCCCCAAAAAAAAGATACAAAAGGAAAAAAGGGGTGGGGTGAGCCATGGAAGGAATTTAGCATGTGGCTAAAGCTGGAGAGAAGTGAGCAGACAACAAATGGATGGCATTAGAAAAGCAGCATGAGAAACTTTCTGATCCACTCGGGTGATTTTTTTTCTTTTCTTGCTGAATTCCTGAAACAGATCGAAACAATGTCCTCCCACAACAATTTACTAAGAGACGATTTCCTAAACTCCCTAAAAATACAAATAAATAAAAAATTAGGGTTAGGACTGGGACAGGCTCCGGCACCCCTGCAACAACTGGGATAAGCCCCTCGGAAAATTCAGGAATGAACTGCAATATTTTTGTCTTTTATTAACGTTGGAATATTTTTATTTAATTCATAAGCCCTTCGGAAAATTCAAGAATGAACTGCAATATTTTTGTCTTTTATTAACGTTGGAATATTTTTATTTAATTCATAAGCCCTTTGGAAAATTCAAGAATGAACTGCAGTATTTTTGTCTTTTATTAACATTGGAATATTTTTATTTAATTCAATTAAAAATATATATTAAGAATACAATAATAATCAATCTTAAAAAAAGTTAAGCTATTTTGAGGTCTGCTTTCAACATAAAGGACATCACATTTTCTAGGCCATCTTGTACACCAAATGTTAAAATTGCGGCCTAAATGACCCAAAATGTCAGATGTTTACCTCCAATCACTATATTATTACGCAATAGCTCGCCTGGTAAAATACACGTTAAACAGCCCAGCGAGACCACGTTGTTTTTTTCCTCCACGTTGCATCTTGGAGGGCTTCAAAGATGTCTTCACAAATCTCTCTCGTTTGTCCCCTGAAGACTGTGAAGACGGTGTCCCGTCGTGTGACTATAAAGCGTGGCAACATAGTGCGCAGGTGTTGGGCTGTTAAAAGCAGACCCGAGTCGCTCCCAACATTGACATAAAACGCACATGTGGGCAGACTGAGGAAACGGAAGGATGTCAACGAGATGACAAAAAAAGAGAGAGGGGAAAGTGCTGGTGAAATCAGGTGGAGAGGATCAAGGAGGGGGTTGGAACAGGAGACGTGAGGGCAAGCGCCTTTGTAGATCATTTGCAGATAATGGGCTCGTGAGGCCAAACGTAGCTTAGCAAAGCTCCAGCACTCTAAACAAACACAACGGTCGCTGGGGGGGGTGGGACAGATTTAGGGGCCCAACATGGACAGAGATATAATGAGACCCTCTGCCCCTTGTCCTACGCAGCCAAAGGACGGTTAGGGGCTCAAATGCAGTCAACCTGCTAAACTCTTCCTTAGTGGCCGTTTACAGAACAATTGAAAAAAAAATGCAAAAACGTATTCACTGGGATTCCATGTTGTGAAGAACTGCCAATATACAAAAGCGTTATTAATACAGGTTGAGACAGCTGTAGTTTTTTTTTTTTAACTTTTTCGTAGAATTCTTGGTGTGTTAGGAAAACATGCAAATGATGTGTTCTTCTCCGGTCAGTGGTTGCCGCTGGCTTCATGTATAAAAAGAAGTGTACACGGAAGTTAACCACAGTAATGATTTCCTCCTGAATTCGTGTGTTTGCCTTTGTTCTTCCTCGCAATTTTTAACAATACCATCTGACATCCATTAGAGTGATGGAAATGGATATTTGCGGTGCCACCTCTCAGTGGATGTCCTATAAAAAAAAAACAAGAGAAAGGACGAGATCAAAAAAAAAAGAAGACATTCATACTCTCAGTGTCTCCACCACATCTTGAGTCACCACCACTTGAGGACCAATTCTATTATTTTCTTTCCCCAGGGACTCTTGTATGCACGCACCGAATAACATGGCAGTCACTCTTGTCTGGAGCATACCCGTCCATACGGGTCCCCCTCTGGGCCGTCCTGTACAAACATTCCAGGATTGTGTCTGCAATCCTAGGGAACCTCGCTCAGATAAGTCAAGACCAACAGTGTGAAACATCATCTGAGATATAGGTAAGCCAAAAGACATTCCGGGGGCCTGCCAAGAAATGATGCATACACACAATACAGTAGAATTTGTGTGTATTTCAGTGTGTATTTAATAAGCAACAATAAGTCCAACCACAGAGGTTTTTTTAAACTATTCTAGACAATGCCACGATGAAAAGCAAAATGTTTTAAATATTTATATAGGTAAGTGAGTAATTGCACTCTTTGGAAATACTAATTACCACACATGCAAATAATTTCATTTTATCCTAATTATTTTTAACATATATTTCATTTTGAAAAAAGTTGGATTTTAGCAGTATGCTATAATAGAATTTATTTTTTGTATATGTGAGAAGATATTGGTATCATAGTTTTCTATTATTTTTATTTCAATCTTTTTTTTTTAATCTTTAATACTTCATTTTGGCCTGGGGAACATTTGTTTTAATTTATTTATTTATTTTATGTGCGGCAAGGCATAATAGAGTGAACCGTAAGAATTGAACTGGTACCCATCCATCCAAAAGCTCTCTTTTTGACAAGTACAAACGGTCAAGGAGCGGAATTAGCGTGTTTATCAATTCCATCCAAAGATTTTGGTAAATATTAACTTACACGTTGCGGTTTTTTAATGAGCGTCATTCACTTTCGCATTGAAAATAAATAAAGCGTTAAAGCAGAGTGCTAAGTGCCACATAGATTGATGAAGTGTGTCTTTCCACTCGTTCACACTGCCCCGCTTGTCATCCTTCTGTTTGTCTGTGTGTGTTTGGAGTGGGACTAAGATGCTCAAGTAAACAAAAACCAGTGCTGACAGTAGGGAGACTTGCACTGCTTTGTACACATCAAAAAGTAGGACGAGACTTTGCTGTGTTTAACCAATTCTGAATGCGAAACATTTTAAATCTGCACACAAAATCGATCATACTTTATTACAAATAATACCTTCTAGCTTTAATTTCTTTACTTATCGAGGTGGCTGGGATAGCCTACAGCACAACATGGATAAGCAGTGTTCGATTAAAGTAACCATTAGCAAAGGAAAAATGCTATTAAACAGTTTTATGCAAATAAAACTAAATAATAAAATATACAAGAGTGCAATTTTTCAACATTGTTGCATTATAATGCTTTTTATGTATCTTGTCATTATCAACATTTTCCCCTATATTTCAACTTAATAATCATTACATTTAGTTTCAACAGTGAAAGTCCTTGGGATGTTTTGATTATTTGAAATTAAAAACAGAATCTGCATGACAAGCACTTTAACGAGAGTCAAACTTTTAGTTTAATGCCATAATGCTATGACAATTGTCTTATTGCTACTAAAGTGTTTAGTAGAGAGTGTGTTCGTTTGAAATGCCTGGGAAAAAAATAACAACCACAATTCAAAGTTAAGGCAGTAAAGTCCATCATTTAAGTGGTCACATTGTAATTAAATTAGGGCCTCGCATAAAGAGCTTCCATTCCCAGCCAGCCGTCAGGCAGATCGGGGGCTCCGGTGTATCAGACGTTGCATGACAATGGCTCTGTTTGCCCTGGAGGAGGTCGTTACGGCGGGGCAAAGCGGGGACCGACGAGCCGCTGCCACCCGGGAAGCAGACATTCGGGAAGGGGGGTGGTCCGGCGGAGACGCTCTCACCACTGCGGCTACAGACTGCTGGGGTGGAGGCACCAGACAGGGCCAGCTTGATCCATTACCTCCCCACCTATATATGGGTGGAACCGAAGGGGGTCTTTGGGATGGAGTGGTGGTGCTGAAAAACACACATTACATCATGGAGAGTGCCGCAAAAGAGGGGTGAAAGGTGAAGGATTCAGGAGTAAATGAGTCATGACCGACACCAAAGGGCTTGGACAAGGTTACTTGAACGCGTGTGCACACATGCACACACAATTGCGTTTGGGTTTGTGAAAATCTTTGAACATTTCAATTGATTCTTACAAATTTCCCCAGCTAACCTGTTCAGGTTTTCTGTTTTTTTTAGCAATGGTTGCCAGAGGATGAGTTGCTAAAGGATAGTGACGTGTCCGAAACTAAGCATGACATATTGCATGTTGTTTTTGCAGAGTTTTTACAGATTAAATTTAAAAAAGACACGAGGGTAGCAAGAAAACAGCATAAGACTGTGGAGTGTAACAGAAACAAGTTTAGTGACAAGGACAAACACACCCATAGGCACAAATTGGGAAACTCTTTCACCATTTGACATGATTGTTACAAATTTGCTAGATAATCTGCAGAGATTTCCCACACGCTTCCAACATTTACCGTACTTAATGGTTGCCAGAGTTGGAGATTATTTGCTATTAACAAAAAAAATGCAGACGCCTTTTTGTTGGTACTGTTTTTTTGGTTGGCTGCCAACTACAGTTTGAAAATAATTTGGGAGCGGAATCTCAACTGACTTAATTGCTTCCTCTTGGCTGACAATGCGGCAACAAGAGATTTAGGCATCTGCGCACGGTCAGCATCACCCAGCGCAACTGGAAGTGACACTTTTGGCCTTGAAACGTGTTTTGCAACGCCACTTTTAGGATTATATAGAAGGGAAACGGCAAAAGAAAACATAACGTGTTCAACGCGTGTTTATGTTTGTTTCTAATTTTGTCGGAGATGAACTGCGGTGAGCAAAACGGACCCAACTGGAACGCCATAGTGATTATCGGTCATCAAATTGGGTCAAACTATGGATTTTTCCAGAGACTTTTTTTCTTTCGGAACTCCAACGAACAAAATCGGAGGATATATGTCGAGACGCTTGGTTGCGTTTTTAACTGCTGTCTATTGGAGTGGAGACATCAAGCGCATTCCAAGAGTCCCAGGGCCCAATTACGGGCAGATGAAGGGCAAGTTGTCTTTGTCTAAGAACAAAGGCAACAAGTGACAAGAGTGCTCTTTAAAGGGAGAGCTCTATAAGGACAGCAAAGGAGAGGTGGGGGTAGAGGTGAGCAGCTGGTTATAAATATCTCTTGGCTCACTTACTGGAAGGAAAATGGGCACTTTGTTGCTCATCCACTCATGCAGGTGCTTGCAAAACATGACTAACCGCAAACGTTTTGCAGAAACGGACATGTTTTCCAACCATTCCAATGCCCAAAGGTTCAGCTCATTTGGAATAATCCATCCTCACGTCACTATGATTTCTACTGTTGCCATAATTCCATGTTTTTCAGAGAGGGAAAAATAAAAAAATGAATCGATATGTTTGAAAGCTTACCTGTAATTTACAATTTCTCACCAATTTTTGACACTTCAACCTAAAAAATTCCCAATGCCCTAAGGTTCAAGAATTCTAGCTCACCCCAAAATTTTTAATTTTCCAACACTAAAAATATCAATTTTTAGAATACTATACTTTCCGATAGAAAATTCCGAATTCAATATGATCAAACTTAACAAATTTGCTTTCAAATTCACAATTTCCCAATCAATTTTTCTTCTTAAGAATTCCACTTCCTCCAAAAAATGATCAGAAAATTCAACAATTTTAACAACTTCTAATGTCAAAACATTCTGACACGATATAAAGTTATTTTTTTAAAATAAATAATATTTGAAAATATTAAAGAATTATGTTTTCCAAGAAAAAAACGTCTAACCTAATTAAAAACTTCCATGAAATACTTCAAAACATCTGTAAAATTCTCATCCCACTTTATTTTGAAAATTTGCCAAATTCATTGTATACATTTTCCATTTATTCAAACCATTCCAATGTCAACTGTTATACACATCCCACAAATGTCACCCCCACTCATAATAACACATTTTCCACACATCTAGTCATAAATTTATGTAACAGCAATGTTTTAGAATAGTAAATAGGGAGTTTTTCATTTTTGTTAGTTTTTTAACAGGTGCATAAATGTGTGGGGAGAATCCTCAACCTGTTTGAACATGTTTTACAGCACAATTCTTGTAACCTGGAACTACTTTAGTCATTTAGATGGAAGAAGCAGGGGGAAAAAACAGGATCTTTGTTATCACAGAAGTTTCACATTTATGAGATTGTCTGTTATAACATTGACATCTACTGGCGTAGCATTCACATTACACAATGTCATTTTTTATTTTAAAGTCTCTTATTTGAGCCTTTACCCCATCATCATGTCATGCCAACAGTTTCAAAATCACACAAAATCACTCAAAATTAAGAATACGAGAAGCACTATTTATCTTACACCAGAGGCAAGAATTTGATAACAAACATGCAAATTTAGGATTGCTGGGATGCTTGCATATTGTGCAAGTGCTTGCCCAAGGCCAAAATGTGTCTGTTTATCCCTAAAAAACAACAAAAAAACAACAACATGAGCCCCTCACAGAGTACTCCACTTGTTTTATGCATGTTCTGTATTTATCATCGTTCAAACGATTTGTCGGCACCTGCCGGAGAAGCATGTTACTGCATGTTTTGCACCGCATTCGTCACCATTGATTAGTCTCTTTCGCCATCTGGCGAACGGAAGGTGACGTTGGAGGTTCAGGCCGTTTCGACGTGCGCGCTCTCGAGTCAATGCGTCAGCTGTCAACTCGTGAACGCGCTCGGTCGGCAGCACTCACTACTATGGACTACACTACAGCAAATATCACTACCACTGACTGGTATTTCCTTAGAATTCCGCAATAGAAACTGCGTCATTTAATTTGAAAGTAACATGATCGCCGAGTGGCCAGCAAGAGGGCTTCTTCCTCGGGGAAAAGTGCTTAAAAATCGGGCTTGATCTCAGATCCAACCGTAAAAAGAAGACTCGCAATAAGCTAGCCTCGGACTTGTACCGGCTTCGTTAGCTGGGGCTATTTCGTTAGCCACGTAGCTCGAGCCGGAGTAGTGATGCGAAGTGTCTCAAATAGTTATGGACAATTATGACTTAACATCCGTAAAAACGAAGCAATGTCTACCGGAGGGAGTGACGACGGCTAATAACAACAATCAAAAGTGGCACTTGGCAAGGAGCGATGGATGTGAGCGCTGTCACGACTTGAGCCCCACGGACGAAGCTGTGCTACCCGGAATGTCGTCCGTCCAGCCCGGACTGGATGCGCTGGACGTCCGGCTCCTGGAGGACCTCGCTTGCCCGCCGTCGGGCGACGTTAACGGCGACGGTCCACTGTTCGAGAGACGGAAGCGATCGCGCTCCAACAGCTCCAGGCACCACTTTGGGGACGTGGTGGCCGAGCTGGGTCCCGAGGAGGTGCGATGGTACTACAAGGAGGACAAGAAAACGTGGAAGCCCTTTGTGGGACACGACTCGCTTAACATCGAGCTCATGTATCGCAAATGCGGCGAGTTGAAGTCCGCTACGGCGAGCCCCAGCAAGGTGGAAGACCAGGGCGTCAATGGAGAAGTGTCCATGGAGACCCCGACCGTTGGCGTCGTCGGGGATCAGGCGTCTTTGGACACTGATGTCAGAGACCCTGACAGCATTTACGTTCAAGTGGAGCCAGTGTGTGTGCGGGGGGGACTCTATGAGGTGGACGTTATAGAGCGGGGATGCTACCCTGTTTACTGGAAGCGTAAGTATCCCGTTACCCGTGCATATTGTTATTGGCTCTTTTGAGGGTTCCACCGTTTCTGGTACATTACATAGTAACACAGGTAGGTAAATCTAAAATCAAGTATATAATATTATGTCAAATTTGGCCCACGTTCAAGACTGACTTAAAATAAATATATAAATAAGAGTAAAGTGTTTTAAAAATATATATATATTAGGCTGTCGGTTACTGTTATTGTAATTAGTACACTCATTTATTCATTGATTTTCTGAACCACTTTATCCTCATTAGGGTCACGGGGGGTGCTGGAGCCTATGCCAGCTGTCTCCAGGCCAGAGGCGGGGGACACCCTGAAACGGTGGCCAGCCGATTGCAGGGCACAAGGAGAAGGACAACCATTCAGAGTCACACTCATACCTAGGGGCAATTTAGAGTCTCCAAAACAGCCTACCGTGCATGTTTTTGGAATGTGGGAGGAAACCGGAGTACCCGGAGAAAACCCACACAGGCCCAAGGAGAACATGCAAAGTCCACACAGGTGGACCGACATGGATTTGAACCCAGGACACCAGAACTGTGAGGCCGACGCGCTAACCACTCATCCGCAGAGCTGCTTTGTAATTATACTAAACATATCAACTGTCAAGATGGTGTTCATTTATTTTATTTTTTTATTACACCTTTATGAACTTTGAATGCACAGAGCAAATAGGTTTATGAGTCCATATCTTGAAGTTGGATAAAAAGATAAATGTGAATGAATAGTGTAGGCACATGAATGCATTGTATTTTAGTTGTTGGGGGAAGGAACAAGGAAGCAGTTAAATGACAGTACATTATCGTAGTATATTACATAAATGTAGTATTTTCAACAAGGAATGGATTTCACTAAATTGAATCTTCAAGTCACGGTACTACTGTCTTCTTTAAGGCATTTAGTAGAAGATATCCATCAGGAGAGCAGATGTACTGGCAAACCCATCGTGTTATTATCTAATCTGGCCTGAAACCTTAACAGGTCTGCACACATTTCTTTTGGCTTCTCTACAGCCCATCTTGTTATGACTTACATGGTATCTATCCGGTTTGTGCTTGTACAGTTCATCCATCTCATTCTTCTCCTTGTAAAGATGGTGATTAATGCAGATTCGGGTCATTTAAAGATTCTTTGATCCACATGAGTATTATTAATCCCATCCTTGTCATAAATCACTGCAGCAGTAGACTGACTAATGTGCAAGACTAATCACAGCTGACCCAACTGTAATTCCCACTGAGAATCGTCCCTGCTGGATATGTCTGATTAAAATTACAACCTTTTCCAGTAAAGTCGTGACAACCAATTTTCACATATAGAAGGTTGATGTGATTCAGACAACTGCATAAGTACCCGAGATAAACAGTAACAAAGAGTATAGCAATAGTCCTATTCTCCCATTTTAAGGAAATAACCCAAATAGTGAAAGCAATGAGTCACATTGATGAGCAGTTTACATTATTTTTAAAGTTACCGTATGCATTATAGCATGCATGAATGTGGTATGAAGTTAAATACAACTATATTTAAAAAGAAAGTCTGATTCTACATCGAAATGCTAAAGACTTCTGAAGATAATAAATTGATCCCTAATTACCAGGTTATCACAATCATCTAATGACATGAACATTTCAAGATATTTTAATTTTTTTTGCAGATCAAGACCATATTCCGGTGCTGCGAGGCCAGTGGTTCATCTACGGCACGTGGTTACCCTTGGAGGAAGATGAGAGTGACCTCATCGAAAGTGAGCACCTTGGCCACTTTCGTGGGCAGCAAAAGCAGGATCCATTCGACGCCAGCGAGATGGTTGTGAAGACTGTCGACAGTAAAGACGGTGAGCCATTACTCTATGAAGAAAAGGCTAAACTCATATCTAGCGACCACAGTAGACACTTTGTCACCTACGTATTCATTTCTAAAATTTCAAATACTGATATGTGACCTCACAGTTTGTGTTTCGGGTGGATTCGTGGAATTCATCAACTCTTTCATGGGTTTCAGAGCAAAATGATTTACACTCGGCGTCTTAAATCCTGTGCAATCAGCAAGTCTCTTTCTGCCTCCTCGTCAGCCTTTTCACCTCGGCGGAGGAAGACGACGCTGACATTTATAAAAATCTACCCGCCGACTTTACACGGGAATCAATGATATAGTCGCGCCTGGTATTCAAAACTTGCTGATTGGTCTACAAAATGCTGGGTTAGGCCTTTAAAAAATCAAACCCAGATATCTTCTTGCAATTTACGTAGACCTAATAGAACAGGTTGAGTGCAGTTCTACCTAGTATGACACTGCTTATTTATATTATTGCATCTCTGCACCTCAAGACCAAATTCCTATCTCACTTTATTAAACTTGAAACTTTAATAATAATACAAATAATAATAATCTGTTCATTATACTTATCAATTCATTGATGAATTGCATTTCAATGTTTTAAACTGATTGGGTCCTATCCATTTGAACCTGAAATATCATGCTATGTATGTATGTATTAACCTAAAGTCTACATTCACTACCCCGGTCACTTTGAATTTCTGTCATACCCATGGCCGTAATCTGATAGCAACGCTACCCGACCAACTTGTTGAACAGCATTGACCGGGGTAGGCGGTGTGTGTGGTCGTCACTCACTATCTCTTGGTTGTTAGTCCTCTCCCACCTGCCCTCTTTCTACCTTCCCTTTCTGTTCAAATGGAGCGGATATCAGACGACCGCTAGAGCGACATGTCACAAGCGAAAACGCTGCCAAGGTACTGTAAACAAAAAAAAGGAAAAGACCAATTTTCCTCTGTCTTTTCACCTCAACCTACTAGCTCTATCCACTCTCGTCCCGTAGAACCTTGGACCTTATGGGACTACATTCCCTTTAATTACACTGGATCTAGTATTTAGATCTAGACCTAGGATCAGTTGTCCATTGCGGCTTTATCTTGGCCTAGTTTGTTAGAACTTCCCCTTTTGTGCTGTGACCTCTGGTTTGATACTGCTGCTGTTTCTATCACTTCCCTTGGTTTGATTGTGAATAAACCATGGTGATACTTGCTAAGTCAGGTCTACATGACATGCACTAATATGAATACATAGAAAATATGTTGAACGCATGATAGGTAGCAGAAAAAAAATCCACAAAAATTCCACTTAAGTAGTACATGTAAATTCATATTTAGTAAAATAGTTTTCCATGTAGCTCACATGATTGCTCAAAACACAACACCTGCTCTCACGTGGCTGCATGGTAGTTTTATATTCAATAGCTTTAAGAACATTTTTATGAAAGTACATACTTTGAGAAAATGTGACATCTATCAGACATTTTACATACTATTTAATGAAGAATAATGAAGAATTTTCTCCAAATGACAAATTGAGCTATACCTGGTTTTATCTATCAACTTACATCACAGTTATAATAAACTTCCTTCACAGCTCCCCTTCTAAAAGGAATGAACAAAGTACTTGGTTGCGATCCAAGTACACGGAACGAATGGAACAGAGTCGCCTTTGTGACTGTATTGTTCAGCCTCGTAGTGGCCTACTTCTGGAGAGACTGACCTCAAATGATGAGAGGTCTCTGGGTTATGTCCTCCCATCGGAGTAATTCTGGCGTATTCTTTAATTGTACCAACGTGGGTTTGATTCCTCGGTAATGCACATTACATGTCCATTGTAAATCTCTTGTTCCATTCTTTAGCCCAGTTAGGTGCAATTTAAAATGAGAATTTGAGACTTCAGAGATTAGCAGACTGGAGTCTACTTCCACTTTCACAAAGTACTTCTTCTAATTCGTGGTCCGGCGAAGTGACGAATGGGATGTCGACTTTTACGTTGCTGGCTGAATGTGAAACTTTGTCCAACAACTGTTGCGTTTCTATTTCTAATGCCTTCTCTCATACTAACCTTTAGCAATTTATGCATTATGGCATTTGAGACTAATTTAGTTGTTTTAATTTTCTCCATTCTTTTTACAATACAACGTTAACTGAACTGTAAAATGAAAAGTGCAAAACTTTCTAGCAAACCTTCTGTTTGCTAATTGCCAACTTTTGCATGTCAAATCAGTATTTGACTAATATAATTTCCATTGAAATTGTGGCTTCCCCGAGGGCTGTAAATTTGCCTCATGACTCACAAATGTGTGTAGACTTGATGGAAAACCCCATTTTCAGTATTTTCTTTTATGAGTGCAACATTTATCATGGAAAAATTGGAAAGAGCTGCTCAATTAAGATTGTCACATTAGAGTGCTGGTGTGTTATTTACGTGGTTTCTTCTTTTGCTGGTGAAAACTATACTAAATTATGTGTGTATCTTGGCAAGAAAAAAATGCACATCACTGCATGGTTTCTTCTTTTGCTGGTGAAAACTACACTAAATGGTGTTTCTTGGCAAGAAAAAAAATGCCCATCACTACATCTGATTATATTCATCCTACTCACTTTATGACAATTTCGTCTATTGTACTGGTCACACTCTCTGAATATAGTCTGAAATGGATGTAGGCATGCTTGGGTGTACTCAAACTTCCCTTTGCTACCATTATGATTGTAGCCAGCAAACCCATTGATTGCATAAATACATGATAAATCAAACTAGATTATGCCCATCCTCTGTCCCAAGTTAGTTTAAAAATACTGTGCATTCAATTTTAATTTTGCTTATTGCCAAATTGTTAGTTGTCGTTGGAAATACTGCATTGTCCCTCAAGCCCTTCAGCTTACTTTAAGGCCTTCATTTCTCAAATTGGTTCTGTCATTGTACAAGGCAACCACTGGACCGCTGCCAAAGTCCTCCATCAATCTCATTTATGTGATCTCTCTGCTGCAATACACAACATCCAAAGGGCGTATTGTGCAGGGAGAATCGACCAGTTTCTCTTTCCCGTTAGTGTATATCTTACTTGCTCTTCTCCATCCATTACAAGCACCTAAACATTAAAATAGACTCCTTGTATGAATGGACACGAAAGCAAGAAGTGACTGTCTTGATTCATCCTTCCTTGCAAATGCAGATCACTCCCCCAGACTGCATTTGACAAAACCTATACCTTCCAACACCTTCGCAACTCTTTGGATTTGACTACCCCTCCTGTATTTACCCAGCCCTTTGTATACAAAAACCGTGACCGGACGCTTCGTCGAAAGACGTTTGGTCCCCGGACGTTTGGTCCCCGGACGTTTGGTCGACCGGACGTTTGGTAGAACGGACGGGCCGTCGACCGGACGTTTGGTCGCCAGGTTCGCTCGCTGTCAAATTGAGAGAGAAAGACAGAGAGTTTAATGTTGAAAGCGAGCAACCAGGTAATTTCTTCCTCTCAAAATTATAATCACGAGAGAGAGCGAGAGAGTCCGTTCTACCAAACGTCCGGTCGACGCCCCGCCGGTTCTACCAAACATCCGGTCGACCAAACGTCCGGGGACCAAACGTCTTTGGCTAAAAACAATCACTAATCTTCTCAACATGTTTTGCTTCACCCTGCAGCCATCCACAGCCTAAAGCTGAGCCGGACGCATGTGGACTGGCACAGTGTGGATGAGGTCTACCTCTACAGTGACGCCACCACGTCCAAAATCGCTCGCACAGTGACACAGAAACTGGGCTTCTCCAAAGGTCTGTCACGCTCACAACCCAAATTCCTGGAATATGCTTTATTTTTATAGTATTATGTATTTAAACCCCACCCTGAAATCCTTCCTATTGCAATCCCGCCTACACAAATTGAAATTTATCACAGCATGAGATGTAATGGAAACATGTGAAACCACGCCCCTAACGCCATTACGTTCTCTCCCAGCCTCTAGTAGCGGAACCCGGCTGCACCGCGGCTACGTAGAAGAAGCATCTCCGGAAGACAGACCACCACAGACCACTCATATCGTCTTTGTGGTGCACGGAATCGGGCAGAAGATGGACGAGGGACGCATTATCAAAAACACAGGAATGTGAGTTTTAGTCCTCTTTTACAGTGCTTCTAACTTAGACATTTATTATTTTTTTACGGTTATCAGTGGTTTAATAATTAAATGTCAGATGGAAGAACTTGATCTGGGTATATTGAGGCTGTTGCAGAATCTGAACCATGTCATATTGCTGGAATAGTGGTGTTAAATTTCACACATAGACAAGATGCCACACATGTAATAAGAGTAAGGATTTCAGTATTAGGGTGTGAACTTTCTGCTTTGTCTGATTCTGATTGACAGGCATCAGATGTAAAAAGGGCAAATAGGCATTTTGCTTTTCAATATAACCTCTGTGTAAAAATGACCTCCCAAGATTTAATTTTAGAATTTTCCAGTTGTGTCATACCACTGAAGCCTGAAATTGTTTAAATCAAGACCCCTAAAAAGGTTCATTTCTAAAGCCAATGTGTGCCTCTGTGTAAAAAAGATAGCGAGGTTGTCGTTTGAGGCTTAGCCCAGCTAAGCAGGTAAAATAGACCAAGTCAAGCCATGTTGCGATTTAAGCCTCAGTAGCGGCTACATGAGGATTATGGTCCACAAACACCTTTCACAGCAAAGAAGAAACGTCCATATGTTACGTCAAACCTCTTCCTGTTGTTCTCATACTGCCCAACCTCCAAAATACAACACAATATGTTGTGTGTCAACCCCAGGTTGAGGGAAGGTGTGAGAAAAATGGAGGAGAAGCACTTTTCGGAGCACAATGATGAGCATGTGGAGTTCCTTCCTGTAGAGTGGCGCTCCAAATTGGCACTGGATGGAGGTTTGCAGAGAAATTGTGCATTTCTGGGTAATACTAATGTTGATTTTGCCTTATTTAATGCTTGGTGAGATGTCTCTGTATAGATACAGTGGACTCCATTACACCAGACAAATTGAGAGGCCTGAGGGACCTTCTCAACAGCAGTGCCATGGACATCATGTACTACAACAGTCCACTGTATCGTGATGAGGTAAGTGCCAGGCACACGCCTACAGATGCTTTCCATACATTGTACTCGCGTGATAGCAGTCAATTAAGTCATGATTATTTTTTATACAGATTACTAAAGGACTGACACAGGAGCTGAACAGACTGTACAGCCTGTTCTGCTTGCGCAACCCTGAATTTGAAGAGAAGGGAGGCAAAGTGTCCATCGTGTCGCATTCGCTGGGCTGCGTGATCACGTACGACATCATGACGGGCTGGGACCCCGTACGATTCTGCCTTCAAGAGCACAACGCCGTGGAAGAGGAGCTGCATTTACACTGGACGTCGTACGAGGAGAGGCATTTGCTGGAGCAATTGCGCCACACTCGGACCAGGTAAAAAATAATGATGAGTGTCAGGTTGTAAGCGCTATGGTAATTATAGTCGGTCAATGGGCTTTTCTACAAATTTAGCATATCATCAAGAACCCTGCATTTACATGAAAAGTACAAATGTATTACTTGTAAATCCAAATACATGGAATATTTTGAAATCATATTAATATTTGAGACCAAAAATACTGTTAAATTCTATATCAAATCTATTTTATCTCTGTTTTACAGATTACGAGAGCTAGAGAATCAACTTTTAACACTGGAAGCCTCTAAACCATCTGCGCCTCCTCCATTAAAATTTAAGGTTTGGCCACTTCAATGGTGACGCACCTAAAATGAATTTAAAATGACTACTCTTTTTCCTGTTCTTATTTTAGGTGGAAAACTTCTTTTGCATGGGTTCTCCTCTGGCCGTGTTCCTGGCACTGAGGGGCATCCGTCCTGGAACCAGTTGCCATCAAGACCACATCCTCCCCACGTCCATCTGCAGCCGCCTTTTTAACGTCTTCCACCCGACAGACCCTGTGGTCAGTTGCCCTAAATATTTGTAGAAATACCATAACTTAGTTCCACAATCCTTCACACTTGCTTATTAACAGATTTTTTCTGCTCATTTTAAGGCCTACAGATTGGAGCCCCTCATCCTGAAACACTATAACAACGTTGCCCCAGTGCAGATACATTGGTAAGACTTTTGTGATTTGTAATATGATAATAAGAAAACATGTTAGGGAGCCTGCCAAGAAGCTGAAAGCAAAGAGTTGCAAGAATTTCTGCCACGTTCTCCTTGTTTAGTACATGTGACTACAATCTTCAGTCTTCAAATATCTGGGCTATCGGGTAGGGCAGCATGAGCCTTGTGCTAGAAACTGTTACAAAAATGTCCCTAAACATGGGGGAATGTATTTTGGTTTGCAGGTGTAGTGCCATTAACCCGGCACCTTATGACGAGGTGCGGCCCACTTTCCTCAATCTGGCTAAAGAGCCAACGTCGGACACAGAGAGCATCCCTAGTCCCAGCACTTCTCCCGTCCTGCCCCGAAGACACTACGGAGAGTCCATCACAAACCTTGGCAAGGCCAGCATCCTGGGTAAGATCATATTAGAGCCGTATTATCCCATGCTGTCCTGCAAAGGAAGTACCAAGGCTTAGTTTTCCCTCTTTCCCTTTTTTCTTCTTCTCTAGGAGCGGCAAGTATTGGGAAAGGCATCGGTGGGATCCTCTTCTCACGCTTTTCGCGTTCCAACAGCCAACCCTCAGTCTCCTTGGGACTAGAGGGTGGGTCCAATACTGAAGAAGATGAGCAGCAAAAGCGCACCGAAAGCCAGTCGGCTTATGGCCTCTCTACCATGACTCGGCCCACTTCACCCACTGTAGATGTATCATGTAAGTTTTGAGCATCCAATGCATTACTGCGGTCCATGGTCCCGACCAACTCTTCTTTAATTTGCAAATTTTAGGATAACATGTATGATACAAACCCAAATTTTGTGTTAAGAGTCAATCAAAAAATGTTTCATAAAATGTACTCTTCTTTTTTTTACAATCCAAATTGCGCTGGAAATATTTATTTTGGATCAAATATATTTTAAGAAAATGAACACAGTTGGTGAATTCAAAAACATTTTAAAAACAACATAGTAAATATATTCAACTGTTTCGCTCTTTTTATACTGCAGTTAATTTCATTTTTAGAAAAAATGCAAAAAACTAAATTTTGAGGATAAGTAATTCATTCATTCAAATTCATTCAAAATTCATAGCAAAAAACTACATTTTGAGGATAAGTAATTCATACACGATTTGTCATTAAAAATACTCCATATTGATACTTAAAAGTTTTGCTCACATGAAATACAGAAACTTTCCTCATTTAAAAAATATTCAACCCAACCAAAAATAATGAGGCCAATGTGTGTGTGTGTGTGTGTGTGTGTGTCTGTTTCCCCAGTGGAGCTTGAACGTCGCATTGACTTTGAGCTGCGCGAGGGCCTGGTGGAAAGTCGCTACTGGTCAGCCGTAACGTCGCATACGGGCTACTGGTGCTCACATGACATAGCACTCTTCCTGCTTACTTTCATTTATGAGCACAGGAAGACCAGCTCCGACCCTGAAGGGGACACGGCTGAACCTGACTGAACGAGCGCCTCATTTTCAGCCCTTTTTGTCGATTCTTAGATTCATATTTTTTATGCACACAGATATTTTTCCTATGATCCAGTTGAGTGGACTAATGAGATGGGTTTGATTAGTTTCATTCCAGTTAGAAGCTGACCGGAAGCATTTTGACTCGTGCTCCCTCCAACTCCCAAAGAGTTGCATCCTATTCCCTCCCCTTTTCCTTCCCCCCTTTTTTTGAAATGACTTTTGTGATTGGATGGCCTTTGTGATGCATTTATAGAGACAAACGGAAACATTTGCTGTTTCAAGAGGGAAAAATCTAAACTGTTGATATAGTTGGTGGACTTTTGTATCTTGAAAGTGACTTTCGTTCCCTTTCCTGCCAAGTCTCGTAGTTTATAGTGAAATTCACTCCCAACCTAAAGAAATTCCCGTAAAAAAGGCCAGCCTCTAATTTCACAACAGTGGAACTTTCAAAGTGAAACATTACTTCCATTTTTTTTCACCACAGAAAATCATTTAAACCGAACATCCCATTTATATCAGGAGATACTTATTTACCCATTTGTGATTGAACACATTGGCAAATACTATACTGTTTAAAAATGTATTTCTAATAAAAGAGATTTAAATTTATTAAACACAATTTTTCTTACCCGTTAGCTGTCAAATTGTATCATACGACATTTTGTTAATCTGCGTTATGTAACATATGACATTATTCACTCTAATTATTTCAAAATGCTACGATGTAGACAAACAATGAGGTAAATTATTATTCAGAATTTAATCAATTACATTAGAACACTTAAAATTGTTCGAGACTTAGGCTTAACTTCTATCTGGTCAAATATTAGCATGTAACGGAGAGGTTTTCACGAAATAATGGAGAATAGGATCCCCAAATTATTGTATACAATAAAGCGTTGTGGGAATAACAAACCTGAATTCCTCTCTTTTTCTATTTTTATTCTGAAACATTAATGAAAAAAGTCCACTTTAGAGGTTCCACTGTATATAAGCATATTGTTAGTATACTTAATCCGACCTGAAACAATAGCCATTATAACGACAGTACACACCTGTCTGCAGCCATTGTGTCACAGTTACCCTGGTGGAATACATTGGTTTACCTTTAGAAATAAGCCAAAGCTTTTTGTTGGATGGAACGTATGATTGGCGTAAAAATTTTCACTGTTTGCAAACATGACATTTCTGCCAATCAGGGCTGCCTCAGAGGCATAAAGGGATGTTTGATTAAGATGCGACCTTTGTGTTTAATCAATCAATCCTCACTGTCTCGTTCCGCTCATATGCAATGACAACAAACTCAACATCCTTGTAATTTAGCTTTGCATGGCTCTCTATCATTTGAGGTCCCATTTCTCGAGCAGTTGGACTTCATTTGAAGGACAAATGTCTTTTTGAAAGTGACTTTGGAGAACCAAAATGGCCACATAAGCTAAAAATAATGGACTTCTGACATTTTTTCTAGCAAAACCTCTTGTGACTCTTTGCCTCCTATTTTTCATTTGTTGCTTCATGGGCTGAATTTTAAACATTTCCAAAAATCTGTCTTTGACGAACCCTTTAAGTAATTAGCCTCAAATGGCTATTTCAAGTGACAACTATAGATTCAGTGTCACTGGGAGAAAGACCATCTTTGTGAAGGTCCCCAGAAAATGTCCAAAATGACTGTAAAATTGCCATTCTAAATCAAAACTATCTTTTCAATGTGTTCACAAGTTTTTTTTTTTGCCAACTCCTTATATCTTGTCCACCAAATTTCATATAAGAGAAACTTGACTGAAGGCCAAATTTCCCAAGTCTGTGTTAAAAGGAAAGCATTGTTTTTGTGCTGCTTGAGCACAATCAAGGGCTGATGGACTATTGTTTATTAGTGTCATAAATAATAATTGTCTGTGTCCTGTTGACTAAAACCCACACTGCCTTTCTTGGTGTTCAATCAAAGCACACCAGTCTACTTTATCTGAACAACGATAGTATATTTTCTACTAACAGCGGCACACTAAACTAGACACTCCCTATTGTTTTCACTGTCAAGCAGTAGTTGTCGTTGGATGGGCTTGAAAGAAAGTTGTGATGAATTGTGATTTATGACCCTTCCCCTTAGTGCAATAACTGAAATGACTGTAAATGGATCTAACCTCCATTAAAAGCACTGTTACTATTTATTCCCTGTCATTAAAGGGCATTCCTTATTTTGGAATACAACCATTCATCTCGTTTCATTTGCTACTTTAAATGATAACTACATTACTCCCATCTTTCCATTGTCAAATCCCTCTGTCCTACTTTCTTTTAATGTGAAAGTCTGATTATTTGAAGACAAAGCATACGTTTGTGTGCTAAACATTCTTTCTAAGGCACGATCAGAACAACAAAGAGGTTTTCCTGACTGTCAATGAATGGGCTTTTTGTGTCTGAAACATCTGCTTGATTCTTGGGGTTTCTGCAATTCCGTGCTGAGCCACAAGAGGTCAGTAATGTATCGTTAAAGAAGAGGAACAATGGCTCCTATTGAGCCATCTGCTAACAGGATGCTTCCCCTGCTGTTTCCATTTATGGCCCCTTGCTCACTCACGTGAATTGTTGGAGAGCCAGTGGTTGTTTTTTTTTACATCCAGAACTAGCTATATTTAACCATTTGATGCTCAACATATGCGCACCCCATCTAATGCATAACCTGGGTAAAAAAGAGCCCCATTCTGTTGTTATGTTAGTTCATCTTGGGTGAGTTTTTCATCCATCAGTCACTCTTTTTAAATTGCATTTATTTTATGATTGAATACGTCAAGTATTCTTTAAGTGGCTTTTTGAATCATTGCTGATCAGTACTTACATTTTTCTTTTCATCCATCAGGAGAATTTTATTTATTTATTTATTTTACAATAGAAGGTTTACATGTGTCAAACATAAGTTAGAAGCTCTTCGATGTGTTTTCATTCAAAACAATGAAATAATAATGTATAATGATTTTTTTAACACCTTGGGGATTATTGCATGATAATGAGATGAGTGAGGCATACTAGTCTGGATTATCACTTTGAACTATAATAGTCAGAATAGGGAAATTGTACTAGTAGGTTTTAAGCATAATTATTTGAAATCGATTTGTGATGCTGTTTATCAAGAACAGTGTTGTAAAAGAAAAAAAATCATAAATGCCAAGCCAAACCTTCCTTCCATTCTGTATATTCTCCTTTTATTATTATTATTTTTAATCATTATTCCTCTTTCTGATGTTTTCCAACCTTTCTCCATCCTTCACCCACCCTTGTCACTTCCTATCATCATTTATATAGCATATTCTTAAAAATAGTATAATAGGTAGTGAGGGAGAGGAAAAGTGGAATTCGAGCAGTGACGTGATTTTTTGCAGGGAAAGGGACGAGGAGGAGGAGGAGGAGGAGGAGAAGAAGGAGGAGGAGGGGAGAGAGGAGGAGGAGGAGGACAGAGGAGGAGGAAAAGCGGACGGCTGGACTCCATTAAGACGAAGCCAGCCTGCTGCGGAAAAGTGCCTGGGAATACGCCACTTCTTTTAGGACGATCATAGTCGGGAATTTCTCTCTTTTTTAGACTGTACCCCCTCTCTGCATGTTCTAACCAAGGACAAAGCACTTTTATATCCTTTCGTCGAGGGTTTGAGGGTATTTTTTGTCAAGGTAAGTGATTTTCCCTTTGCACTTTAATCGTTTTTTAAACCCTAGCTTTTAGCTGTTAGCATGCAACTTTCCGAGCCACTCATTTCAGCATTTTTGCTGACGTTTAAAGTGCTTATTCTGCGCACGATGGGCAATGTGTGACTTTTTTTGGAGCCTACGTGCGTGGAAGTGTGGTGCACAGTGCGGACCGTTACTTTCCAACAGGTGAATGAATCACGGAAGCAGGTAACAAACAATCTGTGGCACAGGCATCGGGAGTTCCACCCCCTTCAAACCGGGAGAGAGTGTCCTGTTTCGGCTGCGTTTATCCCGGCGTAGCCCGCCCATACAAGCCCACAGACTCCACTCTCTAATGGGCCGATTTGCTTAAATAAGTGACAGATCGCCTCATTTCATTTCCCCCCCGTATTAGGGTGCGTCTTATTCCGCGATCGGTCGGGAAAATGTATATTCTGAGCTCATATGATTGTGTTTGACTTTCGTCAGTGGGTCCCTAACATAGAAACATAAGCTTCTGTCTAGTTTACCATTTAAAACGCATAAAGTTTATTTAAAGGGCCACACTGCTGCTGTCATGACATGATCTTGCATATCGTTCATAAGAACATAGTTTCGTGATCTGTGCAACAACCCAGGCCCAAAAATATTTTTATAACTTCCATATGCACTGAAAAAAATGCAATGACTCTTAAATGGATGTAAGATCAATATTATTTCAAAGAGAATACTAATTATTTGGGAACTGGAGATGTTCAGATGTCTTTTACATCTAATCTGTTTTCTTTTTTTAGATTTATTGTTGATATGACTCTGATCTGGCACCTATTTTTAGACATTTTAAAATGAATACAACACCGTAAATGACAAATCACATTTTTGTATTACATTACGCTCTTCTGGTATTTCCTCAAAATTCTCTGTTGACAAATATTAGGCGATTGATTATCTTGCCTGTCCGATACTCCAAAAATAACGTTATTACTCGCCGAAATGCTGCCGAGTTTCAGATTGGGACACTACAGAGAACCCTTGCTTTTGATGGGGAGGAGAACTAAGCCAAGAATAGTGAGAATTGCTGGCACCCTCCTAAAAGTTAGTAAATTTCCTACGGATGCCAAAAAAATGACACCAGCGCTCTAATGTCTATAGGAATAATGACAACTCGCTTCAACATGCATCCTTGATACAAAGATGCCAAAATAGGGAATAATTAACGGCTCAGGTTTCAGAGATAAGAACCAGCAAACCAGAACGAATGTATGGTTCACTAATTTTTGTGTTTCCTACTACCATGCCTGTTTCAAGGCACCCTTTGACTTCTGATCCTTATTTTTTTATCAGTTATTCTTATGCTTGTCCACACTCTTACTGTCCCTGTCACTGTGTGCCACTTGGCGTTATCTTTCGGCCCCTATAGGAATGGCGCTGGACGGGATCCGGATGCCTGATGGCTGCTACGCTGATGGGACGTGGGAGCTGAAGATGCATGTTACTGACCTCCACCGGGACGTATCGTTGAGGGTCACAGGCGAGATCCACATCGGTGGAGTCATGCTCAAGTTGGTTGAAAAATTAGGTGAGATATGACCATGTAAACTCGCATAATGTTGGAGCCCAATATTACAAGCCTATTCAAACTGCCAACATTTGTGGCGTTCGTAAACCAGATAAAAGACATCTTTTTGCTCTGTCACAGAAAAACATACCTCTGCTAACCACCACAACACATAGTCTGTGAATACTTTTCCACAACCACGCTTTGCTGGAAGTTATTCATGATAAACATCACCCAGAAAAGACTTTTGTGCAACTGTAGTCTTGACAAATGAGGCTAAGAGCAAGAACTAAGAGTACCACTGTGTTACTGTCACTTGAAAAGTGGCTTGTTTCTCAAGGGCGGCAGAGAAAAGAGCTGTGTGATATTTTTTTTTATATGGGGGGGGGGTGACAGTGTGTCGTGTGTGGAAGGCTGCCTTCCCGAATGCCCGACATTCCTGCAAGGCTGACAAGGCTTTTATTCCAGGCCTACGCTCCCGCTTTTAGCTGTCCTGTCCTGGGCCACCTCATGATTGAAGCCTTTGTTCACTGTGCTCATTTTTAACCAGTCAAATTACAGCGAACTGCTAATTAACAACGTCTTCGGTTAGTATCATATTCCACGGTCCCCACTCTGTTGCAGCGCTCCCTATCGTTGTTGTTCTGAAAATTGACTTTCCTTAGCTTAACATGATCATTGTGTATGTTTATTTTTAAACCTAAAAGCACCTGACGCTCCTCCGCTCATGCTGCAGCCACTCACAACTGCGCCTTGTACATATTGTCCACAGCCAGACGCCAATGAGTTGAGAATTGCAGCTGTCCATATAAAATACGTTGTCTCGCCGCTACACGTTTTGACGCACGTGAGCGCTGCCCACGCTATTGGATGGACGCTTGCCTGCTTCAGCCCATCAACTCTTCCGAGTCTTTAGTCCTGCTCTATCACAGGCTCAGATGGCCTTCAATAATGGATTAAATAGAGAAATGCCAGGAAGGCACTCAGCTATTGATCACAGCTGTACTTCCACCCCCATGGTAAATTCTTATTTAAAGCCACCCCCTCGTAATGCTGTCACCTTTCTAGCAGTTGTTCTTTGGCAATTTGCTGACAGGGCCTACAAAGATACAGTTAGTATTACAACTATTGCGCAAACAGTTGTGAGTGGGAGATTCTATTCGATTTTTCGTGCTACTCTTGTTGAATGGCTATTTTCAGGTGTCAAACTCGTATGACCCGCAGGTAAAAATACATTACAAAGTGACTTTGTACATATATATGCGTATATTTCTATCATCTACATACCCTTCTTCAAATTCTGGGTTTTTGTAAGAAAAAAGTGAGGCTGAGGAAAATGTAGACTCAGAACTGGACAGTTTATTTGCTAAAAAAAAATAGCGTTGAAGTAAAATAATACAAGATTGTGATTGCCTCATAGTTCTGAGATCGAGAGTTCAATCCCCTGTGGGTTCTGACCTTCCACGTGCGTTCGTGTGTGGCTTTTCTCCAGGTAATACAGTGTTAATGCATATTTAATGTAAACAAATTAAGGAAGCTTGTGCTACTGAAACCTCCCTGCATGTACCAGCTGTGTATATTACAGTGACGTGGGGGGGCGGAGATTGTGGGTGGTGGGTTGTCACATGAAGTAACAATAGGGAGGGGTCGGATAGAAGACCTCAGCAGGCACATTACTACTAGAATTCCATAAAAGTCTTGGATGAGGCAGGAAATGACTTCCAGGGTCTGGCATGTTTTTCCCTTGTCGCTGCCGTCACTGCTGCATTCTCAGCCCCCTCCCTCATTAATTCAGTCACGGCACTTAACAGTATTCTGTGGACGTGCAAGTAATTATAGTCTTTGATTATTTGTGACAGATTAGGAGCACCCACATGACCCTAATAAGACTTTTTGGTCAGCTATAGTATACATACTAAGGTATTTATTGTCCGATTTCATCATTACCTTACTGTCACTATATCATGTGCACGACCTTTTGAACTTTTCCATAAATAGGAGTTGAGCAAATATAAAATGTTGTACTGTGGCTGATCATTCGTGTAGTTGTTTCCAATAAGATGGATTCTTGAAAATCAGGCTGCTGGATAACTTTACCTATGCATCAAGTCGTTTTCAAACATTGGGTTAGCCATCAATCTTGTCTGTTTCTTTTCAAACATAGTAGCCACGTGCACAACTTAAAACAGCAAACGGATACTGGGTCAGGTCCCGACTGCCCAAAAAGGCAATGCAATGGGGTGCTTGCTTGTTTGAATCATCCACAAATCTCTTAATCTTTCTGTGGATTTACTCACCAGGACATGTTCAACATTATGCGTCCTGCTAGGAACTTTGTCGATTTGTCTTTTTCCAACAATTGGAGTGTAGGATTTTGCGAGGAAACAGATGTGATACGCCACAGGATACCCAACTTCCTCACGACATTTTATACATGCTTTCTTGCTTCTCTTCTGTCACTTTTGTCTCCCCCCGCCTCCGACACAAGTGGTATAATTTTGAGCACCTCTCATACACTTGACCATTTTACCAAACTGATGCCATTTTTAAAGTTTTTTTTTTTATGATTTCTCTTTTATGAATTAAACTGTAGCCCGGGAATCATCCTGCCACCTAATCTCCCTGATAGGAAGTAGTTAGCCCAAATAGTGGTCCTGCCCAGGCCAGCGCTTTCCTGTTTCACTTGCAAGATGCTCCGGGGCAGTGATTGTGCTCTCCTCTGCTCAAATGCTGACTACGCATAATTTTAGCCTACAGTAAATCTACCATGGCTAGGGCAAAATATCAGTCTTCAGGCAAGGATATCAGTAAAATTAAGATGGGGCGATTGAGTTATTGTTAAATATTGAGAGAAAAACGCCCTAGACATTAACTTGAGATACAATATATCAGCCTAATTTTCCCCTAGAATACTGGTATTTTACTGGTATTATACTTTTTGTGATATTATTGGTGTTGGTGAAATATCATATTACATTTTTCAGTTACCAACTGTAATATAAATTCCCCCAGTTACTGATAGCATTTCCATAGGTTTCCCTTCCCTTTCACTTGGGGCTTTTTACGTGACACAAGGACTCCACTATGAGGACATTTTAGAACCATTGGCATTGTTGTTACAACACTGCACACCTGCGTCTCAATGTTGTAAACCGATACCACACTATGCTTTTTTGTCAAGTTTCTAGTCACTTCACAATGGGGACCCAAACAGAATGTGGTGTTCCTTCACCGCCAACGAGTCACCTGAGACGGTGATTTAACTGGGTATTTATTGTGATAGAGTATAGTTTCATTTAAATCTGACTTTATTTATCTATGCCAATATTGCTCCCATAATCTTGTTGAAGTAATTAAACTAATTCTTCGATGTGAGAATTGCTTGTTAACTCATTCAAACTCTGGAATGTTTTGCACTGACTTTCTCAAACGTAAATAACAATAGAAATAATTTTCGTTTAAACGTCGTAGAAGAGTAAATACAACTATAAATAATAGTAAAATATGACACTTAAAGAATCAAACATGATCTCCTCCTTCGATATGATCGAAATGTGGTTTCCGCTGTCATCAATTTTCAATCTAGTGGCACAGTTTCTGAGACACTTGTTGGGATTGAGTCAAATTTTTGCCCTCACCTCCAAGAAAAATCGAACTAAGGATGCTGGGGGCGGGGGACATATTGCATATCTCTGTCATTGATCGGAGTCCTCTTTTTGCTTTCATGGTAATGTTATTATTCCACAAGGTCTCTAATTGTATCAAGCTATATCAGGTTGAAGCTCTATAGTGTGCCAGTGTTTTGCCCCTATTTGGATGATGACATAAATGGACACAAACTACCTGTCTCTAAGGTTTACACTAAAAGCCATCTGGCTGCTAATGCTTTGACGCAAGCAATAGCTGTACTTGTCTTCTTATTGTTCTGTGCTGTGAGCTTGCATTCTGCCTATGCCTTCTAAAATGTTTCAAAGCACAGACAGCCCATTAGTTCATATATTCTAGCTACTCTGATTATGTGACAACTTAAAAATAGCTTGTTCTGGATTTTAGGGCTGCTATTGACCATACAATCAATATAATTTTGACACTTATTGTCGCAAATCATTTTGCATATTATACGTATGGATTTTGTCCTTTATGTCTGTGCTGCATTAAATTGCTACACAATGTTGTTATTCAAAACCTATAATTCCTTTTCCAGTTCTGCTGTGCCCTTTTGAAATCAGAAGCGTTGAAATTTTGCTGTAAAAATGTTGAGTCAGATGAACGAGTTATGCTTCTTTTGTCACGAGCTCGTGTTTTGTATCACTTCAATCAGCCACACTAAACCTCTTTGTTTGTATCCGCTACACAAATATTGTAGTCACCTGTCTTTATCATGCATGTTGCAGTCCTGTTGTCTATTTAGTGTTGATGGTATCGCTCGTGACTGTGAATGGAAGTCTACTCTTGAGACTGTTTGTCTTATGTTTTGTTTGTTGGCTAACATTGCCTTTCTATAAACTGGTTGCTCGATTCAGGAAAACAAACTTGCAGATGCCTCTTGTTTTGTGTGGTAACAAAAAGTTGTCGTCATGCACCATCAAACTGGAGTAACCAAAAAAACTGGCAGTGACAGCCCCCACCTTGTCATAGTTTTATCAGCTGAAAATGTTGAACTTTGTTAGCATGCCCTACAGAGCACCTCCCTCATAACCATTGGACCTTTGGAAAATCAGTTAAGATTAAACTGTGTGTTTTTCAGTGTGTGTGTGCAAACATAGCGACTGGCAACATGTGTCAGTTTTTATCCTTCAATGTCATGAGTCTTGTGTTTTGCATGTGGACTCAGCTGACTCTTCCTGCTGTTTCTATTTATCTCTTCGTTCTATCAGACTAGGCATTTATTATCAACAATATCCGTATTATGGTTGTTGGCAAACAGTTTCAATTTGAGAAATTATCCTAAATTATCACAAAATCAAGCACAGTTGAACCACCATGCGTTAAATGAAATAGGAAATAAATGGAATGGTAAAAATCAACATGCAGGTCAAACTGTTGGTTCAAATGAACTCCTGACATGATCCATGTCAATGGTTTGTAGAGGTTGTTCATTAAAAAATATTGAAAATTGTTAGTTTTTTTTCTGGCCTACTCATCCACTTATCACAATGACTCCTCTTATTGATCCATTTCATTTCCCCCTCCTCCAATGCTTGCATTAGCATCTGTACTAACATGAACACACTGATGGAAATTCTTTGTGACACCCCTGAACCTTTTAAATGTACAGTTTTCAGCACTATTCTTACCTGTCAGCAACAACATAGCAGCCTCATTGGAGTGTTCACACTCTTCATAAAAATGAATCACTTGACCAGAATTTATGAATTAATTGAGCTTGTTAAAACATGCCCACGTACAAACACGCACCTAATGTGGTTAATGGATGGATAAGAAAACAGCACACTCGCATTCAATCTCTGGCTCGTCTATCCTGTCCCGTGGAGGTCACAAAACGGCGCCTCTCCGTTCTGCTTCCCAACACTTGTCTTTCAAGACACACTCCCATCACTCCAACAAGGAGCCCACGGGTCTATGTTTAATGCACCCAATTACTTAGACGCCCCCCACAGCTACCCCCCTCCGGCCTCTTCTCCGGGCTCCCGCATTACGTCATGCTTGGCAAGCTGTATTTTTAGCCTCCCCGTTCACATATATTAAGTTACTTCTGCATTGCCAAAAGAACCAATTGAACAGCATCCCCCAAAATGGAATGCAGAGTGGAAGATTTTTGTCCAGGATGAGGTGAGTTAAGACAGCCCAGGACTAAAAGAATCATGGAAATTAAACCTCGCTGACATGAAGAGCCTGCAAAATGGCCACCTCTGAGCCAAGGACAATTGGGAGTCATAAGAGCTTGAGGGTGACTTGAGGCTTTTTCACAGAAAAATCTGACAAAATTGAAAAAGTTTATGGTTTCACAACATGACTTTGGAGCATCCCAAAATGATATAATTGGTGGGTACTTAATGCTTTAGCCTTTTGACACGCAATGTCATTATAATAGTAAAAAAAACGGCATCCACACGGTGGAAAATTCCTTGGTCGGCTTCTTCGCTGTTATTCTGTATACAGTAAACGGCACAGACAAAAAGAGCGCCTGGCAGACAGTGTGAAAGGGACTTAATGTGCAGTTATGGTTCCTTGCAGTCAGCATAATGCTGAAGGTAGGCCAACTA
The DNA here is from genome assembly GCF_051989625.1 of Stigmatopora argus. NCBI lineage: Eukaryota > Metazoa > Chordata > Actinopteri > Syngnathiformes > Syngnathidae > Stigmatopora > Stigmatopora argus. Next base: position 6,301,698 of record NC_135401.1, on the reverse strand, counting down.
TGAATGTTTAGATATTCAGATTTCTATAGAATTTGGTCTGTGGTGAAATGTGGATAAGTGCTAGCGTTGCTTTTGGACATCAGCAATTACATGGCTGTGAAAGAAAAGAAAAACTTTTATGAAAATACATTAGACTATTTTCAGTTTACCCCACTAGCCTCCATCTTAATTTGCCCTTTTGCCTATTTCAATACTTGCTCTTGTCTTGATAGCTGTTGTAAGCGGTACTATCCAAGTCACTGGGAAAACCTTCCTGCCTCTACAACTTAGTTTCAGCATCTTGGTTGGATGAGTGTCTTCAATAATCCTCAACCACTTTCCCAGAGCCGAAACTTAACCTCTAGAACTGGATGAAATCTTCAATTTTAATTGGATCCCAATGGGTCTCTTGTGGTCCCAAACCTTGTAGTGTGCAAAAACCTCCTAGTTGCGCTGCAACATCTTAAATGCCACAATTAAGTGAGATGAACTTATCAAAGCAGCTCCTTCTGGTAGCAATAAAGAGGTGGTGCACAGCTGAGACATCAGGAAGTGGTGATGACAGCTAGACCCCATGCCGCTTCTAATGCACACAAAGAAAGCTTTGGAATGTTTTCACTATGCTACCAAGTGTTTGCAACTCTAACGGCGTGGAAGCAACTACTTCACCAACATCAACCCCCAGTTGGAGCCCGCAATAAGCACATCAGCATTTTGAGGCCAGTGGCCTCTCTCCTATTGAACTTTCTTCCCAGTCCTAATCACGTCTGTAATCACTTCCCCGATCAGATTTGCTACGCTTGGCATCACAGTGGTCTTGTTTACTAATTCTAAGCAGCCAATCTGTTGCTTTACCCTCATAATCCTTTCCATTCAGCCATTTTTGATAGGGTCTGCAGGAGGGCGACAACAGTTCAGGCGGGTTCCCTTTTCAAGGGTTTAGGTTTCCATGGCATCCACTTACTTTTGTGATGAACATTTATATTTTCCCTTTTTAGAAGAGACAGAAACAGTGAGTCAGTCATTTCTATTTTTGAAGAAAAAAAAACTGCACACAGTCGATGCCGGCTTTCCACTTTTCTTATTATGCATTCGTGTTGTTGTGACATTCAGTGCCACGTTTGGCTTAGGTGTTGGGCCTTGAATGATGAGTAACTGTTTTCTGGTTTTCAATGTCTTAGAGCTCTTGATAATTCTCTGATACTTATGCTTGCTTGTCTTTTTTATTGAATGTAAATCCTGGTTTTGTTTTGTTCTGTTTGGTGTATTATTTTGTCATTTTGACACGACTCTGTTTGGAGCCACTCAAGACTCATCCGCTGTCTCGACATCAGCTGAACTGATAAGGGATAATTTAATAAACAGACTTCTGCCTCCAAGTTGTGACTCAGCAAGTGGAGGGAGAGACCCGCGGGGAGACCGTGTATGGACTGGACAGTGTCTAAAGACTATGTGGGCGTAGGAAATGAGACACCACTCCTTGTATGATGTTAGGAGTAATGACATCACTACTCAAGGGGAAATCTGAAAGTATAATTAATCAAACTATTCTTTTAAGCATGTGTTCAAGAATTCCTTTATAGTAGCGAGTCTAGCTGACTTTTTGTTGGAACTTCAAGCGGGGTGAGCTGCCAAAACAGCTCCTTTTGAATTTCGTCCGATCTCTGGGGTACTCCCCTTCCACACATTGTACACAATGAGAAAAGGGCTACATTATCATTGTGTCGAGTGGCAGTCGAACAATAGCCTGGGAGCAATGTCAGGTTTTGGGTGGCTTGTCTCTGTGTTGCAGTGATCACAGACTGGTACAATTTAGCAACAAAGCAGCGTGTACGAACCCGATATCTCTCCTCTGGGTTCTGCAGGCTGCTATGTCTTTGATAGAGTTGCTGGTGTCTTCCCCCGTACTTTGACTTCAAATTACTCATTGAAAGACCCCTAAATGTGATCCTCTGCCCAGAAGGGGCACATTTGGGTGACATAATGGAGAATTCCTGCCATGTCCTTGATGTATGCATTCCGTTGGATAAAAGGTATTGGCGAGGAGTCCAACAGACCCTTTTTTTTACTTTTTCCGACTATTGAATGCATATGAAACAAAATTTCCAAAGAAATTTATTTCCACAACTATAATACAGGTAATGTTTCTTGCCATTTGTAGGCGATAGACATCAAATGAATTCACTTTAATTGTCCAATAGTAGGAAACAAGGTTGACAGAGCTTATCAAATCCAACAGCTTTGTTTTGCATTCTAATATTTTATTTTTCACTACCAGATGTGAAAAAGGACTGGTCGGACCACGCGCTGTGGTGGGAGAAGAAGAAGACGTGGCTACTGAAGACCCACTGGACGCTGGATAAGTACGGCATCCAGGCCGATGCCCGACTGCTCTTCACACCACAGCACAAGCTACTGCGCCTGCAGTTACCCAACATGAAGCACATGAAGGTCAAAGTCAATTTCTCTGACCGAGTCTTCAAAGCTGTCTCGGATATCTGCAAGACTTTCAGTAAGTGGAGTGCTATCATTCTTTGCTCAATCTATTGCAAAATCATGTATTATTGTGGGCTTCTTGACACTCGCATTTACTCAACAAGCTCAGTAGGCTTTGCCAACTAGTAGCTCAATGTTTACTCACGACTCATCTTTTTGGAAACCAGGCTCCATCTTGCCTTGTGCTTATGTTTTGTAAACTGACATGGTCATTTTGGGCCAAAGTACAAATCATTCATGGATAACACACACTTGCTCACTGGATTATTCCCCAAAACAAGTGCATGTTATCACTGTTGCATTCCTAGGTAGCTTCTCATCATAGAAAAAAATGCGGTTTTTGACACTACAGAACAGAAGAGCTTTGTATAAAGTGACAAATTTAACACCAAAATTACAGTGTTTCACACAGTTCTTATGGAATCCACAGAATTTGCAGGTCAACTTCAACACTATCACGTCAGTATGTTTCACAGGGAGCAGCGAACCAGCTCCATTGGCAGAGTAAAATTGGATAACCTTCTACCACACACTTTTTCTTGGCCTTAAATATCAATTAAGAATCTGTCCATCATGGTGGGTCTCACATGGCTCACCTGTTACGTTGTCCTTGTTGGATGGCTTTTATTTTTTTGGGTGATATTTTTAAATTTGCAGCTGTTGGGTATTCAATTTAACTAAATAGCTTCTCTCGGCTATGGTACAAAAAAGAGAGAATGGCACATTTTAGAGTATAGTGAGCCACAGATTGTTTTAAAAGGCAAGGAATTGTAGAGAAAGAGGATTGTAGCTTTGACTGGGGCCGCCCTGGTAGAGAATGTGTCTGTAATGCATCTATTTTGGCCACATAAAATTTCAGGACAAATTGTCTTTGGCAGACTCAGTGCATGCCTAACTGTTGCAGGATTTGGCCTTTATGGTGGCATTTTATATGTTGGGATAAGAAACGCATCGATGAGTGCCATCTTGGTAAGTGCGGTGGTGAGACATAATATGCTTGGAATAGTGTTATGAGCTTTAAAAGACAATACCTAGAACTCAAAAACCAGCAAACTGGCACTGATCTCCAATTCAGTGATGCAAACTAGCTGTAATTTTGCAATAGCAAAAACTCCTTAACATAGAGACTCCCATTCATAAGTATCGGAAATCTAAAGAACACTCCTATCATAAAATAAGACACTTTCGCCCACATTCATGGCCAGTTTGACACAGACTTCGATGAGTATATGCCCTTTTAATACCTGATGTAAAAATCACATAGTTCCAGCCCTTGTTTAGACATTTATTTGTTTTTGACCTTTGGATTTCAAATGTTTTGTAATGCAGTTTCAAAACACTGTCTGTTTTCCACCAAAACAAATCATCTGACAATAATTAGAAACACCTCCTTGCACATTTGTCCAGTCAGACATGGGCTCGTCTTGTCTAGACATCTCAGCGTTAACTTCAGTCACCTTTCCCATGTTATAACCCCACACAAAGCACTGTTGTCTACCTTCTCAGAGAGCGAACACACGGTCTTCACAAGTGACTAGCTCATGACCAGAGTTGGGAGTCCAAAGGTGGAGCCACAAAGGGGGCTTCTATTTCCCAGCTGAGTACCACCACTTAACGTAAACAAGAATCAGGTTGCTTCACTTAAATGCCACATAAAGAACGTTGTCTAACGTCTGTGCTATTACTCACGTACACGGATGAAAATACCTGTAAGCAATAAGTAAAGGCCATATTTCGTAGAGTGGACACCTACAATCAGTTTGAGGAATTTTATCTTTATGTTGAGTTCAAAACAACTGAAATTTATCAACATTCAATCAAACTGAACGAAAGAAACTCATGGCAATATCAGAACATTTCTTCTGCTGTGTGGAATAAGTAGGAATGTATTGGACGACAAGCTTGCGTTTTGGCAAGTTTCAGTTAGGAGTATTTCCCGTCTAATTCGGAGAGAAATGGAAAAAGAAAAAAACTATCATCTTTTACGCTCTATAGCACGATATAACAATTCATGGATGCATGTTCGTTGGTCCAGCACATCTAAGGTGTCTGCTTAGGTTGACTGCCGTCTATTGTCATAACAATGTGTTTGGCCTTCAGCAGAAAGTCATGTTTTGATCATCATTATTAGCCTTTTCCCCCTCTTTTTTTGGTCTTGCTTGTACATTACATTGCATGTTTTTCTTTCTTTTTAAAACAATTTTCTGGAAATGAAGGCCTTTCTTTTATATTCAATTCAGTCTTTTATATAAACTGACTGGAATCTCTCAGTCCACATTTTATCAAACTCATCTTAATTAATTCCAGTGCTATTGATCCACTCACAAGAATGCTAGCGTGTCGTTCTCTTGGCCAGCTACGGTATTTAAGCGAAAAGATGCAATCGTCCCACTTTTTACACCATTTATGGCCTTTTCCTTTTTAACTGAGCTTGTGCACTCGCCCTGTAAATTTAGAATTTGACGGTGTAGTGATTGGCCTTAGTCACTGCAGTGAATCATGTGTTCCAGGGAGCACACATCTCCTGCTAAGTTTTTTTTCTTTTTTTTTTCCCCGCGTCATTGCTGGAACTCCGTCAAACCCTCAGCTCTGGCTGTATGCCTGCTTACTCCCACAAGTCTGCTGGATGCGAGATTGACTCCTCTTTTGGAGGTGTCAATTCCACTAATGGACTTTGTTTTTTTTATCTTAAGTGTCAACATTTTGCCGCAAATATGTGGCAAATATTGGTACTTTTTCCCCCACTAGCTCATGAAATATTATGAACCTATAATTTAACTTTGTGTTACTGGTCTGACAACATTGAATTACACTAACAGGGTGCAGTTAATCATATGCATCTCCATTTTCCCTCTTCTAGATATATTCTGCTTCTGCTTGCATTTTAGCAGATTTTCCTCTGCAAGAAACTCATCATAACCTTTTTACTATTATTTGTGCTGCCAGAGTGAGTTCGATTCCGCACCACACAAGCAATAACAAAAAAGCCAAATCAAAATTATCAATTCCTTCTTCATTCATTCATTTTCTTTTCTAAAATGTAATAGCCAAGTTAAAAACTAGAATCATTTTACAGTCAAATCTCACTAACCTAGAGGTAAGTATTGCTCATTACATTAGGTTACGTATCCAAAATTTGGTTTGTGGCAAGAAAAAAAAATAGGGTGTTCATTTATTTCAGCTCCATTATTTCTCAGTAGTAAGTTAAATGCCACGTGGCTCTCAAAACACACTCGCACTTAAGTGTGCGTGCGCGTGCATGTGCTGAAGCCCAGCTCAGTGGGCTTGAATCTCGGCAGCACGCCTACAGCTCACATGGCTGTATAAGGGCAAAGGGATTGTGCTTTAACGCTGCAGCAAAGTCAGAAGAGGAGGAGAGAGTGAGAGTAAGCGAACTCCCATCTGGTAGTTTTTAATACCCCTGGAATGCTTTTGCTTTAGTTACACAAAGCAAACAAGGAGCTTTTCTGCTACCATGTTTTTGCTCTGTTCACGCTTCCCTAAACAGTGTCTTCAATCACACACATCACACTCATCCATTATCATAATGTGTACCACAACCAGAGGTTGAAAGATTCTATGTTCGACTCATCTCTGGCATACCTTTTGTGGTGTTGGCCTTTTTTTCCGGGCTTGCATGGGTTTTCTTAGGGTAAACCAGCTTCCTCCGACATTCCAAGTATACAAGCATCTTTGTCTCATTATAGATTATGGGCGTCTTCAAAGAAACAAGGGTTTTCATTCTGTTTCGTTATACAGCGGTTAAATTTCATACTTGTATGAATAGAATATTGTTATGGGGCCATCTGGTAGCATATTGGGTCTAACCAACTATGTTGAACTGACAGAAGGAAGTTCATTTAAGCAAGACTTTAACCTTGTTTTTGCCTTCTTTAAGCAATTACAACACATTTCAGGCAGGTGTCAATTCCTCGTAGGTAATCACTATTTACTTTACATCTGTAGCCATATATTTTGACATGTTCTTCTTTTAGTTGAATATAAAGAGTCTCAAAACTTATGACCAAGGATGTTAGACTGTGTTTTATTCTCAAAATGATGTATCATGGTAAAAAAAATGCCTCATATCAGATCTCGATCCCTGACATGATTCGGATCACCGCACTATTCCAACTAAGGCTCCCCTTCTTGAGACATGTCTGCCTATTCTAAATGATGCTCCCCTTACCTCTGAGGCTTGAGGAATAGGCAGTGAGGGGGAGTGGAAATAAGCGGCTCTGTTTTAGTCATTATATCAAATGGTAAACGTGTCTTTAAGCACACACAAACTTAGATATGTGTGAAATTCTCTTCAGCAGCAAACCAATAGCACGTCTGGATGTCTGCGTGCAAGTTTGAGAAATTGTTAGCGAATGTAGGGATGGGATGGTTGAGATCGTGTCTGGCCTGTCTCACTTTGAGGATTACACTCCAAGCAAAGATTTGTGGGGGCCCTGAGAAAAGGGATTTGCCATTTTTCCAGTGCTCATGTGCACCAGCTGTCTTTGCATTTCTTTCCTTGTCACGTGCTGACTCTCTCCATAGTTATTTTTTTAACACTAACATTTAGTAGTAGTCTGTTGCATATAATGCTCAGAAAGTACTAAAGCATCTTTTTAATTTTGTTGGAACATCCAGTACATTCCAACAGTGTGCACTTAGTCAATTATTTCCAAATGTTCTCATAGGAAATATTATTATATGGATCATCTGGTTAAAACTGCTTCGTAAAACCATGAGACAATGTTTTAACATTTTTCACTTTACAATGCACATGGGTTTAATAACCATTAATATGGTTCCACAAATTATGATTATGGTTGGGACTTGGAAATATTTATTAAATTGGTCAAATTACAATTTAAGGGATTCCACCAATGTATAGTTGAATTTTCGGAACAAAATGGTGTCACTCTTAAAAATAGATCAATCTCATTTATTTTCATGGAAAAGGATTTTAGCTATTAATCTTGTGCTTAATCCTGACTGTTGCCTTGAGGTTTAACCAATTAACCTACTGTCTTTCCTCCCAGATATCCGTCACCCCGAGGAGTTATCTCTACTGCGCAAACCACGTGATCCCAAAAAGAAGAAGAAAAAGTTGGAGGAGGCCGAGGACGATGATCTGGAGATAGAGGGTCCACTGTTAACCCCTGGATCAGGTTAGTCACTGAAATTAGTTTCATGTGCCACTGAAACATCTTGGGTATGTTGTGATAAACCAAAATGTGACCATTTAAAATGGTCCCCAATGTTATATCAATTTTCAGTTTTAGACCTCGAGGCACCAAGATGCACAGATTCAAATATACGAGCCTGCTTGGCTTCTGTTGGTGCGCCTTCCTTGGAGGGGAGGATGACGGATAGTTGAGATTCCACACATAGTTGGTCACGCTGCCATATTTAACCCCGTCTATTCTGTGCGCCCCCCTTGTACACACCCCCACTCTGCTTCAGTTCGCCTAAGCTGAATTATGACCCAAGTGGGCGGTTAAAGGGTGAATACACAGGGGTCAGGAACACTTTTAACATTTAACCCACAACATAATAAAATATACATTGAGTGAAATGAACATTGAAAAAGAACACAATCCAAGATGACGGCAACACCCAAAAAGTTTCGTCATTATATTTTCTCCAGGGTGTCTTTTTCTCTTGATGGACAGATATATGATTTTTGTTTGATGGTGCCAAGGAGCACATAATGACAAGAATGTGCAAAATCTATTTCCCCTCTACAGATCATATCGCATAGTATAGCTAGGCAGATTGCTTGATGTAATTCTGGCCTGGCTGGTTAGCCTGCATCTCCTGAGGGAGAAAACTATGTAATTACTACTAAAGCTATTACTCCTCCTGCAGACTTAATGTACTGTATTGTAGCAGGGATTTACTTTTTTCTTTACTTTTTTTTATTCCTAATGGGCGAAATCATTAAATTAATCCATTCCAAAGTTCGTTTTTCCCAAAATGATTGAATCACTGCCTGAGATTGACAACAATTGACGTCAAATTGATTCAAACTGGGAAGAGTAGCTGGGAATTTTCATTGTTCAGACCTTTTAGACCATGGTGGCAGTTTGATCCATTTTGAATTGGGAGCTATTGTTTGATCCAATGAGTGAACTTAAAATGTAAGAACATTTAGGTTTTATGCCTTCATTGCGATTTTATCCTTGAATACAAAAAGCATTTGGTGGTTAGCTCCAAAGTTCTATGACCAAATATTTCCACTTGGAGGCCAGAGACCTATCTTTTTTTAATGTACAGTTCATAAATTGTCTTGTGCCAAAAAAATGAGAATGAGTCCATTTTAAAACTTGAGCTTATTCCTCCTGGGTTTTGCCTAGCATGCGGTTACTCTGTATAAGATGTTGACGCCTGGGATTGTCACAATAGCACCTCGCCCTTTCTGACTCTCAAAATTGTCGGAATTTCTATTCCACGCCTCTGCAATGAGGCTAACTTGAGTCATTATTGCTATCATCTTTGAAAATGACCAATATCATGTCTTTTTCCTTTCAACCATTCCTTGCCTTCTTGAAAAAAGGTTTCCTAAATATTCCCATGAATGTTTTTCCTTGACTGCCCTCTATTTTCCCTTCCTTTCTTTCTTCATCTTAGCCTCTGAAATAATATACATCGGACCTGTCAAAGGTAAGCTTTTCCCTCTGTCTTCTCCTTTTTTTGCAGCACTGCTTTCTCGCCTTCCCTTTTTTTCATTCCCACCCTTGCCACTGCTGCTGTGTGAAGATCACTTGACATCCTTAACCTTCACAGTGTAGGCTGGTTGACTGGCTATGAGGACCACCTAATGAGACCCCGGGCCTCTATTTAATTAGGCCTAAACTTTGTATCATACAGTTGCAGTGATATCCAGTCCTGAGTGCTTCTATTTGAAAGATCATTTTACAGCTTTGAAGGACTTATCAGTCACATAAAAGGGCCTGAATGAGAAAACCAGTTTGAATAAATACTGGAAAGCCTGTATGTGGGGGTGAATTTACACCTTAAATTGTAATTGGTAAATAAAATTGTATCACACCAGACTTGGATACAGACTTCATTAGGTGTCTAGTGAAATAGGGTGTATAGATGGATTCCAGAAATTTTGTGTGACAGTTGCTTCTGCCTTGCTTATTTAAGATCGATGTGACAACTTAACTACATTTTTGGCTGAAGAAACTTCGTCTGTCTCAGAAGGAATAATAGGAAGCCAAAAAAGAGGTTATGAACTTTGAGTTCTTCCTTCTTATTGTGTGAAAAAAAGTTTCACACCAGACACTGACGCAAAATCGTCGCACTTCTCATTCATCTCATATGATGCAATTTTTTGGGATCATTTGATTTGTCTTTCTCAAATGGTGCTAGATATGTCAGCAAATTCATCCAATTGAAATTTAAAACACGGACCTAATTGTACAGTGTATGCCCAGCTTGTAAATCACAGTTTTTAGAGAACAGTCCTCATTTTCTAGAGTGAAAAATAATTTATTTAACACCTTTGACAACCTCAGCTGGTCTGTCTATGAAAGCCATGTGTGGGTGTTTTAGGGAGGTTTTTTTATGCATGTAAGCTTCTGATGTGACTTTTACTCTCTTATCAGAATTCTCTGTAAACAGGATGGAGGAGTTGTTTTTAAACCAGCTTTTTCCTGGTTCAACACACTTTCTTGGATTCCTCAAGAGAGTCTTGTGGGAGAGACTTGTCAGGCTCTCCCCGACCTACTGAACTCGGGCATTAGAGAAAATCCGCCTAGAAGCGCATGAATAACACCCTTCCCTGGTGAGGATGGGTGGCCCCCCGCGCTAGCACCATGTTCTCATGACCTCTTTTTGAAACAAATCAAGCCCACTTCCTGATTTCAGAGAGAATTCAGTACAGTGTTGCTTACAGATGCTACTGAAAGGGTTCGTGTTTAAAGGTGTAATGGCAATTACCGTAAACAACAGGAAATATGAGCTTCAGACACAAGATTTTAATATTTAAGTACTTTGGCTCACATCCACGGAAATCGTTCTCCTCTCCCTTTGTGCCAAATAGTGTGATTTAGTTTTCTGTGTGGAGTGCTCTCCTGATCCACTTTAACTCACAATGGAAGTACACACATAAAGGTAATCTGGTGGATTTCCAGCATGATTTCTTTCACCCAGGCCCACCAAAGGCTGAAATTATCCCATGTTTTCGAAGCAGCCTTTCCTATAGTTGGAATTGCGCACCCCATAGAAACAATGAAACAGACAAACAAGAACTCTTCTTTTTGGCCTGGGTTTCCTCATTCTTTGTGTATAGCCCCTTAAATTGGTAAAGACTGATCAGTTTGTGCATGATGATCCACATGAGTCCCACCAGGACGATATTATTGACCCCACTCGTCTGTCACGTGTGGGGCTGGTTCATGGCTGGGCTGCTAATTGGCGTGAGAGTGTTCACCATTTTTTGTCAATGTACACTTGAAGTGAAGCAGCTGAATGTGATTTTTGGGCTGTCATTCAGGGAATGATACAAGCATGAATTGCGGTATGGATTTAACCTTGAAATCATCTCTGACATTTTTGTTGCCTGAAGCCAAAGACTACATTTATTAGTCTCACAATTCGGTTGTCTGCCTTATTTTGTGTTTATCACCAAATTTAAAAAAAACTTGTAGTTTATCTGCTCCTTCATTAGTTGGTTAGTAATGTAAGCTCCTCAATGGATGGCTTTCAGGAAGCATCTACTCCAGCCCAGGCTTGTACAGCAAGACCATGACCCCCACGTACGACTCACGGGATGGCAGCCCTCTGTCCCCCACTTCCGCCTGGTTCGGCGACAGCCCCCTGTCGGAGGGCAACCCTGGCATCCTTGCTGTCAGCCAGCCCATCAGTTCCCCAGACATCCTGGTCAAGCTTTACAAACCGCAGTCTCTGTTGGACAAGGCAAAGATTAACCAGGGGTAAGGCCAATTTAGTATAACCTAGTCACTCGGTGTGCAATATTTTGGGGGCCGCGGTTAAGATATTTTGTCTGTCTTTGTACAGGTGGTTGGACTCCTCCAGGTCTCTGATGGAACAGGATGTCAAGGAGAATGAGGTGTTGCTGCTAAGGTTTAAATACCACAGTTTCTTTGACCTCAACCCAAAGGTAAATGACCATATTTCAATCAATAAGTCATATTTGATGTATTATCTAATTATTATTATAAGATTTTGTAAGATTGTTTTTTTTGTCTTTCATTTTGCTGTTCTGTTTGAAATCTTTTGGGGTGGAAAAAAAGTATTATGAAAGTAAACACAAAGAACTTTATTAAATCTTTGGCTGCCATTGGCAGTGATAGACCAAACTTGATTTGATTGAGGAATTAGTCTTAAAAGGCCTTAAATATCACTTGGTGAAACCTGCAAAACTGGATTTATTGCCATATTACCATTTTGACAATGCTGAATCCCAGGAAAGGAATGTACAACCCTCCCAACTTGAAATATCTAGTACATATCAGTGTGTATTAACCCCCACAAATAACATCTCCCTTTTCAGTATGACGCCATAAGGGTGAACCAGCTCTATGAGCAGTCCAAGTGGGCCATCTTGCTGGAGGAAATCGAGTGCACGGAAGAGGAAATGATGATGTTTGCTGCGCTGCAGGTAAAGCTGATTTAGCACTCGGTCTGAATTGTTGCATTTGAAACAAAACCGTCTTTCATAAAAATGCAAAGTCTACTTCTCAGTGGGGGTACGATACATGAGACTTTATGTAGAAAATCGGTCCAAATCTGAGCTTTTTCCCTGGAAAATCATTGTTAAAAAGCACTTGTGTATCCCTTTTTATGTATTCTTTACTATTTCGGACTCGATCCTGAGGACGCCAACATGTCTTCACCCTCTTGGGGGTTAATAATAGAGCATCCTCAGGCGATAGGATGCTATGCTTTTGGCCGCCTGGACCAATCAACAGCCAGCAGGACACTGTTCTCACTCATGACTTTCATCTGCATGGTTATAATTAACTGGTTTCCTGTTACACTTCACTCAGGAGAGTCGCTAATCCAACTTGGATGTTTGAAGGCTCCCTGCTGTTTGATACTATTTTTCATCCAGGGTTGCATGAGCTAACGGTGTTGGCTGAGGTTTCACGGGAAGGGAAGGTGGATACCGAAGGCTAAATAAAGAGCAGGGTTACCCACATTCAGTACGTCGCTGGCTACTGTTGGCAGCACGTCGAAATGAGATAATCAGGTGTTAGAAAATAGACTGGGCTGTCATTTTGAACTTTGCATCTAACAAGAAATAAGCCTATTAGGCCTTACTTGAAAAGTGAGCGATGAATCACAGTGTACTTTGTCCCAATTTGGCTAACTTTAACTATGAAAATGTGGCTGTGTCTCTCGGGTTGAGAGCTGTTCATTAAAATTGGCATTAGAAATATCGCTTTTCAAAATCTTGTCTTGTCTCCTGTTAGCTCTTGTCCGCTGTACTTTTCACATCTATAATATAAATAAGTCTTTGTGTCAATCTGTGAAAAAGGCACAGAAATGTTTGGAAGCCACAGTGGGAAAAGTGGATTTTAAGCACATTAACCACTGTTTTAATAATGATTCCCATTCAGTTCTCCTCCTCCCTCTTTCCCACCAGTACCATATCAACAAACTGTCCATCATGTCATCTGACAACCACATGAACAACAGTGAAAAGGAGGTGGACGAAGTGGATGCCGCCCTCTCGGATCTGGAGATCACACTTGAGGGAGGAAAGACATCCAACGCACTGGTAAGGGAACACTCAAAATTAGAGTTGTCCTCATACAAATTTATTTATTTGTTCATTTCCGATCAGATATTTTTAACGTTAGGTATCCAATACCGATCTGATGCCAAACAGTCACCCATATTCTTAGACAATTGAAAATAATCAGTCATCACAACCATGACATCATTGCGTCACCCTGTTAGTTGTTGGGATTTTGGTGGGTTTGGCTAACCCCGTTTGAATTTGTCCTCTTTTTTTTTTTTTCTTCTTTCGCCCCCTACTTCCTTGCAGGGTGACATCACGTCTATTCCAGAGCTAGCGGACTACGTCAAAGTCTTCAAGTGAGTCTACCGCTAGCCGATACCACAAGACCGCCTCCTGTTCATTGAGAAAACATTACCAAGTGTGGGGGCAGGGTAGTGCATTTATCCCAAAAGCAGGAAGCAGGAAATGGCCTTAAATAACTGTGAACGTCAAGGCCTGTTTAATATCCATGTTGCCTTGTTTGCCAAGAGCCTTTCTGTTAAAGTTTGAAGTTTAAGACAAAGCACGTTTTAAAGCACATTCAGCCCTTGGCGTTGTGCCTTTGCTGACTGGCTGGTGAATCTGGAGCTGGAGGCTGGGGAGGGGGGTCTCATAAAATGATTAGGGCTGATTTGAACATTCATTTCCTCCTTGGCGCTATTATATCCAACCTCAGCCTGCCCCAATTCTCATTATCCTTCATCACTGCAAAGCTAATTTAGCAAATACGGTGACAAAATTATGATCAAATGTGGAGTTGAAGGTAAAGAAAAATACATAGGCTTACATAAAGCTGGCTATCTGATAAAGAGAAAATGTCACAAAGCACTTGGCACAAAAAAATTAAATTAATGTCCTGTCATTTTGCAATGAAAATCTAAAACTTTTTACTGCTGTCAATCATATTATAAAATCAGTGAATCAAACTTTCTTTTTAATTGCCTGCTGTATTGACAGAACGAGGGCATATAGTTGACTCCAACAGGATCGATCAAGAATATATTTTTTCTCATTCAACAAAGATGTTTACGATGGATTTAACGTGTACAGACATAAATTCATTTTTCCCCCAGCTATAATTATGAAATAAACTGCATTAACTACTATGTAAAATGTGTTTTCCAGACCCAAGAAGCTGACACTGAAGGGCTACAAGCAGTACTGGTGCACGTTTAAAGACATCACAATTTCCTGTTACAAGAGTAAAGAAGAGGCGCACGGGACGCCTGCTCATCAAATGAACCTCAGAGGTGCATACGGATTAAAATCTTTCACACTTTCACAGTATAACGTTCAAATACCGCTGTTGTCACTTCAGGGTGTGAGGTGACCCCAGATGTAAACATATCAGGTCAGAAATTCAACATCAAGTTGCTAATCCCCGTGGCAGATGGCATGAATGAGATCTGGCTGCGGTGCGACACGGTGAGACCACCATTACGGCCACAATCAAATGTCTTGGATTTTTAACATTTCGCTTCAGTGAAATAATTGTGGTACTTGTTCTCCAGGAAAAGCAGTACGCTCACTGGATGGCCGCGTGCCGCTTAGCCTCCAAGGGGAAGACAATGGCGGACAGTTCTTACAACTTGGAGGTGCAGAATATCTTGTCCTTCCTCAAGATGCAGCACATGAACCCTGACCCACAATTCATCGAGCCCATCACCACTGACATTAACCCAGAGTGTCTTGTGTCGCCACGCTACCTGAAAAAGTACAAAAACAAGCAGGTAAGTCATCAAGAACAGTATGTTCCAATATCCTGTTAGCAACCAGTGTGTGTTTGTGTGCTCTCAGTGAGACACCAGACGGGTTGTGTTGAGCCTTTGTGAGGGTTGAGTCGAGCTTGTTGACTTGTTAATGACTCTGCTGGGTGATTGAATCGGAACAGTGTCGCTGATGCTACCTACTGGCATTGGCCTTACCCTAGAATGAGCTCCCATCTTGTCTTAGCAAGTAACAGATATTCCTGTGGACAAACATATTGGAAAGACCTGTGTGTCGTTGAACAACTATATTAGTAGTATTAGTATTAGTACAAGACAATGAAAATAATCACAAGAATCTCATCCCATTAATTGCATTTAAAACAATTTCAGTCGTTGCTCAGCCCTAATAACAATCCAAGTACTGAAATCTGTTAAAGCTACTCCAAATACAGCAACAAAGTGGTTCTAACCGCTGTTCTTTGTGCCTCACATGACCTGTCAAATGTAAGCCACGATGAATTGCGGCTTTGCGTGTAAGCATCAGTTCTGTGTCTGTGTGTGTGGAACAGCTGAGTACACGGCTGCCATCAATGTGTTAAGAGCAGGGTGAGGTGGTCTTCATAGTTGACTCATTCCATGTGGTTTCATTTCAGTAAAAAAAACGTGGTCTGGAGTAAAGTACCATTACTCACATGACCTGGTGTCTTATAAAGTGAGCGACACACCAAATACCACAGTATTGGGGTCATAGAAGTACAAGGAAATGGGAGTAAAGCACGGGAAAAGTGCCTGGGAAAAGCAATGTCAGCTTTGATTCCCCCACCCCCCTTTTTCAAAGACGACTTCCTGTTTGCAGAAACCCCTGAAGGACAGACACACACACATTGGAATTTCCCATCCAAAGCACACACATGTTAAGAGAAGAGAAAACAACAGAATAACAATCAACTTCCTGGGTGTGTGTGCCTAGAAAAAACAAATGGCAAACGTTCTGGTTGATATTTGGCCTACATTTCCCCCTGGTGGCTCTAAAAAGATTTGCACTGATTGCAATTTTGTGGGAGATCAGTCATTAGGAATAATTCTGGGACCGAATGGAGAATAGGCAGACAACTGTTCTTCTCTTTCCAACATTACATATGCATACCTGTCAACCTCTGCCGATAACTGCCCTCATAAATGATTATGATTCCCCTTACAAACCCACCAAAAAACTTACAAACACCGTACGACTCGTACGGTGTTTGTAAGTTTTTTTGGGGGGTTTGTAAGGGGAATCATAATCATTTATGAGGGCAGTTATCGGCAGAGGTTGACAGGTATGCATATGACTTGTGGCTTAACTCCCCGCGTCCAAACTGTTTGACTGTTTCTCCTCCATTTCCCATCCCCTCTGTCTTCACTTTCCAGCAAGGCTTAATCAGGGATTTGGTAAGTTCATCATGAGTGTCCACTGGGTGCATGTTTGATAAGTAGTAGTAGCCCCATCCCGTCTGATGTAACCACGTCTTAGTTTCAAATAGCGACCAGTGTACTAGATGTAGCTCCTAACACACTTAACACGCAACCAACATTGTGTTAAAGGATCGTCGACTATACATATTTAATGCACGAGATCATCCGCTTCATTGATTAATTCCCCACTCTTGACATCATCGATTTGGTTTTACTCTTTCCATGTTAACGCTCGAGCAATGTAAAGTCCATTATTTGGAGTACAACTTTCCACTCTGGACTCGTTCTACGTAGCTTGAGGGCCGGAAGTGTTTTCTTCTTGATACAGCTATGTCACAAGAGGGCACAGAAGACTCTTTCTTATGGGTTTCTGGTGTAAAATGTCCAAATCAGAGCTGTGACAAAAGTAGGATGTATGCTTTTTACTCAGAAATTACTGAAAGCAGGATAGATAGAGTTCTCAAGAAGGGTTCAAGTCACAGTGTAGAGCAGGATTGTTAAACCCATCTTTCTTGCTGGCAATGTCGTAGTTATAGTTGTATTCCGAGTGCCATTTATTTCTGCCAATTACAGCTGCCACAAATAATTGATGATCAAATAAATTGACAACTATGTTGATGGTTGCCTATTTTTTTCAAGGCACCATTTACTGAAAATTGTCCAAATAATCTAATATATTTTTCATTCATTTTTTGGGGGAATAACTTTCTTATGAGAAATAAAAACAGGAAGATGATTTTTAAAATTATTAATTCAGTGTTTTTATTTATCTTATTTAGATGTAAAAGGTGTGAAAACTAATTATTGTTTTATTTTGATTGAACAAAAAAGAGGGGAAAAGGGTCCATTTATAATGTTTTCTGACATTTTATTTCAGTGCAGAACATGAAATCAATGTACCTCATTTACATGGGCCGTAGAAAAACATGTGGTGGCTCTGATCTGGGCCCCAGGCCTTGGGTTTGACACGTGTGGTGTAGAGGGCATGTTTGCAGTGTTGCACTGGTTGGAGTTTTTCTCGAGTCCTCAGGAAATCGGCTTCTCTGATGAGCCTGGTTTACCTCTATGTGGGTCTTGGTGATTGGTCATTAAACACAAGTGGAGCGTTCACTGTCTAATAATTTTCAGATCTCTGCCCGCATCCTCGAAGCCCACCAGAACGTGGCCCAAATGAGTCTAATCGAGGCTAAGATGCGCTTCATTCAGGCGTGGCAGTCGCTGCCTGAGTTTGGAATCACTCACTTCTTGGCCAAGTATGATTTAATCCATGAATCGCCACAGACACACACATACACACACACCCATTCCCTACTCACTAATAAGAACTTTGTACATCCAGGTTCCAGGGCGGAAAGCGTGACGAGCTAATTGGCATCACGTACAACCGTCTGATCCGAATGGACGCCGGCACCGGAGACGCCATCAAAACCTGGCGCTTTAGCAACATGAAGCAATGGAACGTCAACTGGGAAATCAAAATGGTGAAAAACGGGGTTGGGCTTTTGCATATCCGGGGTTAAAATAAACCTAGGTTTCGCTTTCAAGTCATTCAAATCTATTTGAACTGGGAAGCTGGCAGCTCCACCAAATTGAACGTCTATGACAGCTGATTATTTAATCATTTCAAAGGTAAGATGTCAAAGCAGACTGAGGCTTTCTAAAATTCCAGTTGCAAACATGAAACAGCATTCGAGTAGCGAGTTAAGAGTTGTTCTGACACCATTTTTTTTGTCTGCCGCCCTCGCAGGTTACTGTGGAGTTTGCGGACGAGCCCAGCCTGTCGTTTATCTGCGCTGAGGTGGACTGCAAGGTGGTCCACGAGTTCATCGGTGGTTACATCTTCCTGTCCACGCGGGCCAAGGACCAGAACGAGACCCTGGACGATGATATGTTCTACAAGCTCACCAGCGGCTGGGTCTGATGAACCTCCATGAGTAGGAAACACACTCAATGGACTCACTCACGCACACTACAAGCTGACTAGTATAAGTAGTTTTCCTACTACAGAGGACAAGGAGCATACATGTACATGGACCTTAAGATGGCTATTAAATATATAGTACATGGTATAGTATTTATTCATTACCGTTGATTTGCAGATGCAAGTAAATTAAGACAGTTTGCCCTATTACTGTTGTAGAATGACCAGGGAGAACTAGTGGTAGGACAGCTACTTGTTACTAGTGAAGCAAACCTACTAGTAGGTTAATTACATAGGCCAACAGTTACAGTATATGAAAAGCTCTTTTTTTTTCACTAGTAAGACATTTTTTCCTTTTTGCAAACATTACACTGTTAAAAAAATCTATATAAATCATGCAAAATTAAGATTTTAAGTATTCATACTACAAATTATTGAATTCTCTCATAACTTATTTTGAGTATTTCCAACTCATTTTCATCAATTAACTTTGGGCTTTCATTGACTAAACCCAGTGCTTCTCATTTAATTGCTATTTCTTCTTACCCCACTATTTGTGTTAACCCAAATTCCAATTCAGTTAATTTATTTCATATGTTCTATAAATCAGCTTTATCTATAATTTTCAGATCTAACTATCCTTAACACAAATTCACTTAAAATACTGAGTTCAATTTACGTAACATAAATATGCTCTATAAATCAGCTTTATCTATAATTTTCAGATCTAACTATCCTTAACACAAATTCACATAAAATGCTGAGTTCAATTTACGTAACATAAACCTATTTCACTTAAAATTTTGAGTTTTCGGCGATACCTGAGTATTCCATCCAAACTTGATTTGAAATTTCATGTTATTTTAACTTTTCTTCCCCCTGAATAACAGTATAGGAGAAAATGATCACCACAGAGGCACATTCAATTTACCAGTACACAGAAATGTCTTGCTAGTGAGGACAAAGGACATGTAAGTACCTGGACAAGTTAGTCCATCACTACGATATGACTTTTAATACGCCTAAGGCCTTTCTTTAGCTTCTCCCTCAGGACCTGAAACTCCCCAAAATTTTCTTTAGCACTTGAACCACATAACATTGTATTTGGAAAACTTGGACTATAGGTCACGCCACACAAAGCAACCATGATTTATCTTGAGAAAAAATATCCAATATTAATGTGCATTTTTTTTCTTATTATTTCGCAAGCGCTCTCACAAAACGGATGTCTAAGTAATCCTAATATTACCTCTACCTGTCTCTCACGCCACATAGTATTATTCTTTTTGTGATTTTTTTTTTATGAAAACACCAGCAAAGGTCACCACCCCATGATGAATTATGCAAGCAAAATGAAGTATTATTATTATTTTTTGTAACTAATGTAAAAACACAGCTTTTATAGAATTGTACAGTCTTTCTCCTCGCTGCTTTGAGGGGTAAATATGTTTTGTTTGTTTTCGCCCTCGCGCGTGTGTGTGTTTGTTCTTAACGTGTTGACTGAGTGCGGCTTCCGCTTCCGCTTTCATCAGTCACCGCATTAAAATGAAAATATCGTAAACTCACAGAAATACATGTTTCTTTTACTTAAACACTACTTTTTCAGCTTTTTGTAATT
This sequence comes from Stigmatopora argus, assembly GCF_051989625.1. NCBI lineage: Eukaryota > Metazoa > Chordata > Actinopteri > Syngnathiformes > Syngnathidae > Stigmatopora > Stigmatopora argus. The sequence continues at coordinate 6,281,770 of NC_135401.1, read as the reverse complement.
GTCTGATAAGTGTTTTATGATATATGAAGAAACTCATGTTTGTTTTCTTTCTTTTGTCTGCCTTTTTTTGTGTCCGAAACAAGGGTGCATGTCCTGTTGTTTTGTTTTGGAGTTATTTTTGACTGTAAAAAAAACAAAAAAAACATGCATTTATTTTAAAAGAAAATAAAACTAATTTTTATTTAACGGCTCACTTCTTGCTGAATTATTTTTCTTTTACTTACAAATTAAAAAAATAACTCAATTTACAAAATAGCTTTTCTTGGAACTATATAAAAAATAATTTCTCAAATAATTTACAATTTTCAAAGACTGATTATTTAAATTATAATACATATTCGTACAATGCGATATGTTTTCAGTTTTTCTACAGATTATGTTTATGTATACATGTGTATATAGTATAGTATGTTTATGTATATATGTATATAGTATAGTATATATGTTTATGTATATATGTATATAGTATAGTATATATGTAGGAAAGTAAGCCATGCCTTCAATTCTCAATGTGGGTACTCCTCCATTTTATTATTAAAAAAACAATGTACTAACTATGTTTTTCCAGCAGAGGGAAGTGCAGTAACTTGTATTTGGCCTCCCTTTCTTTCCGTCCATTGAATCAAGGCCAACAACAGCAACACACAGAGGTGAGATGATAGAAGAGAGGCAGATGTGCCTTTCCATTTGCACCTTTACATAAGTCGCCCTCTTATCATCGAGGAGCAATGCAACACCTTTTTAGCCAAATCTGAGATGAATATAAGAAAGAAAAAGAAATCCTATTCTGCAGCACCTTTGATGAAGTCACAAAATATACACATTAATGTAAAATAACAAGAATGACAAAGTTAGAGTGAAGATTTGGTATGAGGAAAACAAAGTAATTGGTAACTGGTTGAAAGAAATATCAGGACACACCTTGAGCCTTTGTGGAATACGATTGTAAAGATTGTTGAAACTAACGCAGGAAAACAATGCACGAGCCAGAGTATTAACAGCAAATTACACTTGATCTCATTTTGTTCTAGCCAGATGCTTAACATCATCGTGCTGTGTCAGTGTGGTCACTTGAGAGGAACATCAAAAAACAGAAATCACTTCTTTTTTTTCCATGGAACATGACTTAACGCGATACAAGGCCAAAATGCTATTGGTAATATCTTCAGTCCTGTGTCACAATGTTCTCTAAAGTGTTTTTTCTTTCTTTTTTATTCTTTCCAACAATTTGTCCAATCTTTTGTCATCTCCAAACGACGCATTACAAATGTAATCTCTTGGTTGCTAACATGCCAGTAAGGACCTCATCCAGTAACATCATGTCACATGATGACAGCGCAAACATGGAGCCTTGTGCTTTTGTTGATCATCAGTATAGTATTCACTTATTAGTATAGGTTTTCAATGAGATGCAAAAAATTTTTAACCACGGAGTCACTTTTATAACTGGAGGTACCCAAGTAGTATTTATATTACCGGCTAAATTCTCAGGAAAATATAATGTTATGGTAATATTCTAGGAAATGTACTTTATGTAATGTGCAATTCCAAAGCAGCGGTGACGAATCGGCGTATGAAAGTCATTATAGCGGTGTGCTCAGCTCGCAGACATGATGGATGGCTACTTTAAATCTCTGTACAAACGGCTTTCTAGGCCATTCTTAAACCACAGTTCAAAACTGCCATCAGGAGGACCAAAGCAAAAAGGAATAGTTTGGTTTTTAAGAGCCTTAAACGGTCACGTTTAATTCCGATCATCTGTTGATAAAACCAAACAATGTTGTTTTGACAAGCCTTGACCTAAGAAAAACAAATGAAACTGCCTTTGGAATATTGACCAAAAACATGGTGTATTTTGACATAACATGTCAATTTTGTTATGAAAGGCGCAGATGACAAAAATGGAAAGCCTGTTTTGAATTTTATCTGTGTCCATGTCATCTATCCATGTCATCCTTCATTCCTTAGTCATCGGGAGTTCCATGTTTACCCTGCTCACCATAGGGACCGAGGCAGCTCGCTCCTGCCCCCACATCTAAGCCCGCACACAGTCCAGGCTCGTCTCCATGTGGCCCAGAGTTTACATATGTGTGCCAGGATTTAGGAAGGAGGGAGAGAAGGAGTAAAAGCCCGACAAGATAGCCGAGGGAAAAGACGTTCCAGGTAGACGTCAGATAGCACCTCTTCCCCAACCTCCTCTGGGAGCGCTTTCCATGACGGAACGCCAACGGATGGCCAATTAACCTCTGAACTTCTTTGGTTTTTTGGTGGCTTCTTTCATCACTCGCTTGAGTAATGCAGAAACACTTCAAGATGGCTCTTTAAATGTTTTCTTTGAAAGCACTTGACAAAGTTTACTAGGAGATATTCTTCAGACACACTGATCAAATGTTGTCTACATTTTGTCCGATTATATGGGAACTTGTAAATACCATCCTAAACCAAAGTATATCAATTTATTAAGCTTTAAAAAGCTTATTAGTTAATGAAATTGTCCCCATAATGTTAGTGGTATTGAACATGGATGGATTTAAATGAATAGTCAAGTCCCTTGAAATGATATAATTAAGTAACTAAGCACCTCACTAGTTGCACCCTTGCGCACAGATAGCAATACTAACTTTTCTACTGGAATCAATGGGGCGAAATTATTCACACTGAAGGCATCTGGAATTAAAGTCTTGCCATATGTTGTTCGTTTTCAATGGTACTCAGACGTTTCGTCGAAAGACGTTTGGTCCCCGAACGTTTGGTAGAACGGACGTTTGGTCGCCGGGTTGTTACTGTTGAAACCAGCTCTCAAAATTATAATCATGAGAGAGAGAGTGAGTTTAATATCTAAATATCTAATATCAAAATATCAACAGTAAACTCTGTCATAATTTGACAGCGAGCGAACCCGGCGACCAAACGTCCGGTCGACCAAACGTCTTTCGACGAAACGTCCGGTCACGGTTTTGAACACCTGAGCAGAAAGGCATTTTCTTTGCCTTCAACTAACAGGATAACCTCAATTTCTGACGTATTGAAATTCCTTGTGTGCATAGAACATTTCTAGGAATTGGCAAGTGAAGTAGGCCTTTTGAGAGCAGTAACAATACTTCCCTTTTGTGTGTGTGTGTGCTTAGCTTCTTTTGCGGTCTACCCCACTAGAAAACAATGACTCATTGCCCAGGTTAACTCATGTCTCAGAGGTTTCACTTCTGCCTTTCCAGAGTGTTTCCACAACCGTCTTCTTGTTGTCCTTCCCTGCAGACGTCGTCCCCCGCCACCGCCCACCTCTCATCCGCATTTACGAGACAAGCTGAAATCAAAGTGGACGACCTCAAAGTAAGCATAAAAATCTCAGAGGGAAACATTTGCGTCCCTCCGGATTCTCTAAAAGAAGCGTTTCCACATGCTACTGCAGATGGCGGAGCAGCTTGCTATATCTGTGTTCAAAGAGTCAAACAAACTGTAATTTGAGACACTTAAACAAGGAATAGTCATGCTTCATTATTGACGATTGCCAGCTGCCAAGTAGTACACTGTTTTATTCAGGCTGCGTGATTAGTGAATTATTTCTAAGACTTTTCCACCAAGGAGAGACAAACTGAGTTTGTTCGTCGTCGTTATGAATTCTGGTGGGATTTTATTGCAATATGGTTTCGATGTGAACACAATCAGAATACTGATATCTTCCTAGATGGAGTCTCTGTAAAAAAAGAGGTAGTTGAAAACTTAAATATCTGTTACTGTGATGTCTTCATTCACGCATTTGTGGTTTGACTGTCAAAACCTTTTTGTGATGATCTGTCGGAAGTATTATTTGCACTTATTTTACATCTGTCAAAGAAACATTAATATTTCCCCCTTGTCCAGATCCAATTTAGACTTTTGGCAATGCCAGCGTCAGATTTAAGAAAACTAGGGCTAAGACTTTTATGTTATGCGCACCACATAGCTAAGAAACCAACCTTAAGACATGGACATGCATGTTTGAGGTCAAAATTTTCACCATGCGAACACCATTACCTGTGGTACTTATGAAATATACAGACTTTTCGCCAATGCCAGCATCAGACTTAAGAAAACTAGGGCTAAAACTTTTATGTTATGCGCACCACATAGCTAAGAAACCAACCTTAAGACATGGACACGCATATTTGAGGTGAAATTTTTCAACCTGCGAACACTATTACCTGGTAATAGTGAAATATAGACTTTTTCTTCACTATTTTCTAAGCATTTCATTATTTTTCATAGAGCCTTTGATGATTCATAAACCCTGAACTAGCATGGTAACCTTGTCTACAAAAAAAAAGATCCACAGCCAAAACAATCAGGAAATGTTTCCGTAACAGAGCACAGGATTGTTTTTGAAGAGTCACAACTGGCCAAGCAAAGCACAAGACAGACGCAAACACACACATTGAAGAGGTCGCCTCGGGTGGTCCTGCCATTGGTGCGGAAATAAAAGCAGCCAGCAGCTGAAGACTATCATAAATACAGATACCTCCCTTGAAAGTGTTGAGGTAGCCTTCATGAATTCGCTATCATGTAAAGAAACCTTCCACGGTGGCCGAGCTAGTTACTGTTCACCCCAAAAATGTGGAGGTCAAGCTACCGTGAGCGAGTTATTGGCGCTTTGAGCCAAGCATAGGATAATTAAATCGTAAAATATTATGTTAGGCACCATTACAAACTAGGCGGCACCGCGGAACGGAATTGCTTTATGGCCGCTGAACATTGTCACACAACTCTGTCACGTGCAATTTGTTTCATACGTGCAACCAATTTTCATACAACAAATGAGACAGAAATACATCCTGTTGCAGATAAAGTACTACAAAGGGTGTAGGGTCATTCTTCATAATGGAAGCAGCTCCATGGCAGCTAAAAGGATCCAAAGGGGTCTCTATAAGGGGCATCCAATTATTTTCTGGGCCTGGTTTATAAGCCTCGGGAGCACTGTCCATTCTCCAAAACGATACTATTACGAGTTGAAACAGCTTTGGTGGTAGCTGCGGTGGGCAAAGTACCCTTAGTTTTCATTTTTATGATGACTTTGAGGAGTTTTCTTTGTGTTTGAAGATTTTCTCAAAAGTTTCAATACTGAGCTATCAATCACTTGGTATTTAGTACCTTATTATTCTAAGACATGTTGGAGGGTACACCTTTAAACACGATGTAACAGTTGACCTTCCGTAAAATGTTACATTTATGTGCAATGCAAACCAAAATACACTTAGAAACATTACATTATGTCAAATTAGATTTTCTGCCAGAAAATTGTAGTTAACGGATTTATTCCAATGATTCTAAGTAACAACTGCTGAAAATCCAATTTCCCATTCATTTTCACTGGCGGGATTGACAGTGAATGGTCGCTAGTCGTCCAGTCAAGATGTATTGAGTGTCTATCGGCATCAATGGCAGCGACGGAGTTATGCAAAATGCAGGTCTGTAGTTTTAGTTTGAAATATAGCCGAGGTGTCTCAATTGATCAGCCAATCTCCACACAGGAAGGTCTGGACTTGGGATCGAACCTGTCCTAACCACTTGGTCACTGCTACACCAGTATGAAAGATATTAACATGCTAAAAAGGAAAGAATAACAGACATGGTATAATCTTGTAATAAAGTAATTTATCAATTTACTTTAAACTTGTCCGCAAATTAGAATGTAGTAGTAGTTTGGAAAGAAAAGTTTTTAACTGTATTTTTCAGAGCACTATTGCATGTGTAGTTAAAAACAGCATTGTTTCACAGATAATGGCCAATGTTTTACGACAAAACAAGATTAATGTGAATGACTCAGTCTGCCATTGACAGTGATAGACGCCCAGTCATGTTCTGTTATGATTTTAAGTTAGTCTACCACTAGTAGACCTGAAATCTATTTCTTTTGCTATAAATCTCATTATTCATGCATAATGACAATAAAAGCATTCAATTGAATTCAAGTGGGCGCGGCTGTCGGCCACCCATTCCAAATAGATTGGACGTCTATACACTGTCAATGGCAAAAATGGGTAATCGTCGAGAAATTATGCCATTCAATAAATCAGCTTTTACTAGGCTTTTATTTTTGCTTCTATTTGTATGTTTTTGGAAAGGAAATGCCTCCAAAACACGACTGTTTACGTGTAATGACAGCGTGCGTGCGTGTGCGTGTGCGCGCGTGCGCGCGCGCGTGCGTGCGTGCGTGTGCGTGCGTGCGTGTGCGTGCGTGCGTGCGTGCGTGCGTGTGTGTGTGAACCTGTTCCTCTCTCCCCATCCAAGCAAGAAGACGCTCACTCACACAGCCGCAGGCAGACAGACAAGAACGCTCGTCTCTGTCGAAAAAAAGTCGCTTTTCTCAATCAATCGACTGTGGACGGAAGACAGGGGAAAAGCGGACATGTTTGACAAGACAAACTAGCGTTTTGGATTTTTTAGGGCAGCACGTGGAACCTTTCCAGCGCACGAGTCGGTGAGTAAATGACGTCAATGAATTTCTACGTGCTTTTTGGTGCGCGTGTTTTAAGTGTGTGCTTTTTTTGGGCACTTTACAATAAGTGTTGCTCGGGTTCGTGTTTAAAGTCGTTTTAACTTGCTTGTAGTTGCCGGATTCTGTGTGCAGGTCAACCCGATTTTAAGTCATTTTAATCTGATTTTGTCGACGGTCCACCTGCTGATTTGTTTTGTTTGGAAGTTATGCAGTTCAATTGGCAAACGATGTGACGTCAGATTCCGAGTGGGAGGTGAACGACCCCCGCTCCAATTCATTTTTAATCAATTTAATAGAGTTTCCCATGTGGAAGTGACATTGCTACCAAATCTATCTCGAGCATGGATTCGATTTTGCTTGACAAATTTTATGATGCACGTGCTCCGTGCATGTCCTCAATGTTAAATCTTCATAAAATATGATTTAAGATTCTCATGAGTAACAGCTTTTGATTCTGCAGAGAACCCAATTGATTTATTTTTAAATAAATCAAATGCATTGATTCATCCTTAAATTTCCCAATTCAGCTCAGTGGCTGCCTTTGACAGCAACAGACGTCCAATCAATTTTCTGTTCCCACCGTTGGCAGCTGTCCAATCCAGACCTTGGTACAATACTTAATGTTTGAACTGTTTTTGAAATTTACTTAAGTATTTATAGGGGAGGGGCATTAAAAAAAATCCAAACTGTTTGTGAATGCTCATCTTTCAGTGCCATTGAAATAGGAAGACGTCCAATCTATATGGGCTTGAACGTTCATTTGCCTCTGCCAGTCCAAATAGATTTGATGTTTATTGCCGTCAATGGCAGTCAATGATTTCAATAAGGATGCAAAAGTAACTCACTGTTAAATGGTGTTTCCCAATGTGTTTATAGTGCTCTCAAATCTGGCACTAATCCAGACATTTTTCAACACTGCTTCTGATCTTTCTTTTATGCACGTATAGCAAATTCCATGTGTTGACCATCTGCATTAGGATTTGCAGGTGCAGACACTGAACCATTTTAACATTAACAATGGCACAACTGTTTTCTGAGTTGAAAACACTGCAAGATAATCACTCAGAATAATCTTTTAGATATACATCTGACAGTTGGATTTTGAAAGGTTTAATGTCACCCTGGTGCTACATTAAGTACAGTACAAAATGAATCAAGCTACTAGTAAGCATTTGCTCTAAGTCGGTGTACAGCTTACTTTTTCCCAAATGAGCTCTTTACTCACAGTTTGCTCTTAATTCAATAGAGGAATAATGTAATAATATTTGGGTTAGAATACAAAGCAGGCTTTCCCCCCCCCACTAACTGTTTTTTTACATTGCACGATAGTTTTCCAAGGAAATTCCTTTCATTTAATAGTAAACAGTTCTTGAGTTGCAATAAAATGTAAGTATATAGTTGTACATTTCTGTTTTATGTAAAAGATTAAATATGATTGGGTGTTTCTTCTTTTTTTTCTAGCTCTTATTAGCTCAGAGCCTCCTTATCTGACCTGTGTTCCCTGTTGTGAGGCCCAACTAACCCACTTACTATAAAATATTGCTTCTTTCCTGGAAGGAGTTTAGTGGCTACGCTTAATTGGCTGCGCTGCAACATAAAAGATAAGCTCATATCGTTCTCTTTGTCCACTTATGTACATCCACCATCTTGTCTGCAAGTTGGCTTCACTCCTAAACAGTTTTTACCAAGTTGGTTTAAGCTTTTTCGTACTTGCATGGTCACATTCACAAGTTCCGGAGTCACCTAAAAAAAAATCAGTAACTTCTTATTTTTGCGTACACTTAGTGTAGTGTTCAAACTGTCAGGTTTTGCTACACATGAGTAGTTTCAAGTCAACACGGACACATTTGTTTGCCTTGCCTCGTGTTCGGAGTTGCCAGGGACATCACGAGCACAGTCAACGGTGTTTATTTATCTATTTTTTTTCCAAGGTCTCATGAAAAGTGCCTCTGTTCAAGAAGTGACAAGGTTTGAAGCAACATGCACAAGTTTAAAAATGTTATTTCACTTGTTTATACTAAATCAAACATTTGGAGTGGCTGGAAAACAAATGAAATGTTATTTTGTAGTGCATTGAATTCTTCCCCGGCCTGGATAAGCATTCCTACCTTTGTGCTTGTTTTTCTCCCCACTTTGTGGCAATAAAATATAAATGTGTTGCTTTTTATGCCAGGAAAAAAATAATGTTTTTACAACACCGCCTCAAAGGAGAGAGATTTGTGCTCAAGTCCCCAAGTGTACATTTGGAATGATGCAATGTAAAACTGCTAAAAAGTATTGTTAGACATTCATATGACCCCTGAGTAAGCAAAAGGGAGTTTTTCCATAACTTGACATGACTGGGAGACTATAGTTGCGTCGAAAAAGTCGAGTAGTTACTTTCTGCATGTTAGGACTGCGCTGGCTGGCCACCACAGGCATGTAAATCTCACCCTGACATTATGGGATGCACTGCATACTCTATCCCCCAATGTGTGCACGTGGCCAATGCTGAATATACTACAGCTGCCCCGAAGAAGAAGAAGTGGTGAGACGTCACCCTCAAAGGGTGCCTGGGGTGTAAAAGCCAAACCTGTGAGTCATTAGGAAAGTCATATCCATGCATTTGTTGTAACTTAACAACCCCACAATTGTACAGGATAGCCACAGCGGTCTCTCTCCTGAGTGGTCGCTAATGTTCATGTTTGGGTAAACAGTCAATCAAAAACATTGCCCATGCTGCTTTTTTTGCCCAAATTGTGGACAAACTTAGCTTTTTTTACAGAAAGCTAGTAATCTAGCCTTCTGGAAAAAGTAACCACAAGACTTTTATTTTTTTAACTACAGATGCTGGTGGTATAAACTGGGACTTGAAGAACTGGTATTGTAATTACTGGAAAATTGCTGTCTCCAATTTTTGACTTATTTGCCAGTTTGCAGTGGCACCTTGAATTATAAATGTAATTCATTCTGTTATCAAAGTAAAAACCTATAGGGAGATTTTGTGTATTCCAATGGTAACTTTGTTTAATAATTAGTTGGAAAAATCCTATATTTGTATTTTTTTGCTGTGTAATAGTGGGGGAAAACATTTATTAATCCATTATTTCCAAAGAGTAAACAAATTTGCTGATCAGAACTGTTTTAGTCAATCAAATTTGAATACTTAAGATCATGCACCAATGTTCTTGATGTCAGTTATACGCGAGATTCGAATTTCCTAGGCTATTTTTACGCCATTTACATGTGAGTTGTCACTAAAATAGTCATTTTATACACAGATCTTATTTGGAAAAACAACGTAAAGAATAGGAAAGGTATCCCACAGCAGAAGCTTGAGACTCACAAACAAGATGGATGTTACTTCACCTCCGCCAAATGTTGCTTTATGGCTTTCTAATGAAAGCTAAAGATTTTTAAATGGTACAATTTCTCCATGTCATTAGCAGGCTGTTGCCGTTTTCTAAGAAAAACATTTGGAGGAAAGCAAACAAACGGGTGTGACCGCTGCCTTCAGGCCCAGAGCCGTGCACTCAGGAGTTAACAGCGCACTTTTTTTTTGCCGAGCGATATTCAGTCGTGAAATTTGTGTACGTGGTTTGGCTCCCACGATGGAAACGTCCCATCCGCCGATCATTATATAAGAAAGCTCCGAGTCGAGGCATTGTAGTTGGCTACATGTCACCCGCCTTGAGGCTCCTGTCCATATCATCCTTTTTCTTTCTTTCTTCTTCACATCCTCATTTTCATATGCTTGAGTGGGCCACCTGAGGGGGTGGTATGCGCTCGCCTTTGCCTGGTGACAGCTCACGGGTAGATGCCAAGCAGCCTTCATGCTCAACTGGAGGATGATGGCTGAAGAGGCTGGGGATTAGGGTTCCTGCTAAGAAAATTGGTCATGTTACAATGTGTTTATTTTATTTGTTTTTATTTATCCCCCTATTTATCTATTGCGCCTTACTTTCTATGAGGTTTAAAAATTTAACTCATTACCCATTGGTATTATCACAGAAAATCATTTGCAGACCATTTTAAGATGCTGGTTCGTGGTTTAGATTTTTATTTTTTTTTCCTTGTATGACATAAAGGAAATAGGGTGGCTCTACCGTCTATCACTATATTTAATCACGCACTGGCAAGTTTAAAATAGCAATTAAACATTAAGTTAATGGTGAGGGAGGATTAATTAGACTTCTGTTAACGCTAAAATCAATGAAACACTGGCTTGATCCTAATTGCTCAAGTAGATTTGCATCGCTTAGTGCAGTGAGGAATGATGATTGCAAGAAGCCTACTTCTTTTGTTTGGGAGCTTTTAAAAAAAAACAATTTACACCAGTCTCTTGAACACCTAGTCAGCTCGTTGGAATGACTATCAAAAATGTTATAAATAAATAAATAATAACATAAAAAAAACTTTTAAAATGATGAAGTCATTTTTTTTGGCAAGGTTAATATTGTATTACGTTCTTATCTTAACTCCCCTCATTGATACCGCTGTGTTCCCCTAAACAGTCGTCACAAAAAAGCCCCTGAATTTGTGTGACTTTAGGGACCTTTGACTTTATATCTTCCAGAACAAATGATACGCCTTATAAGAAGTTATAATGGTTCACCAAAAAGCAGAGTAGAGTATTTTTTTGAATCCTAATACTTCAAATGGATGTGAAGATACTTGTGTGTTTGATATTTATGGCCATCTCTTTGGTGAGCCCGTGGCTAAGCTGTGATGACAGAACAGACAGCCACACTTTTTAATGTTTCCTGTCAGAACTCTTGAAAAACATAAATAAATCATGAATTCAGGATATTTTATCCTTTGAGCAGTTTATGCAACAACTTACTGGCTCGCTGATTTATGAAGGACAAAGCTTGATAAGCATAACTAATAGAGTAGTTGGTGTTTCTGTGCAAATGAGGATGAATTAAGATTGCTTCCCGTGTGTGTGTAGGTTGTTTGACTAAGAATCTATTTGAAGTATTGTTTGGTCCTCGACAATGCAAATGTAAATCTTTTACTGAAGAGCTGGCAAGCAGGCTGGAGGAATGGAGATGCTTTTTCTCTTCTTTTTTTTTTTGCATTCCGAGGCTGAACACGTTGCTTTTACCGATGTCTGTTGCTTGACTTCCCAAGGTATAATCATAAGCCCGTGTTATTGTCGTTGCCTTGTTCATTTTCGAGATGTTTGAGTCTGACTTTTTCCTTCCAGAAATGTGCTTTAGTCCGAAGCCAGCCTTTTTATGTTCCACTCTTTTTTTCCCCCCGTGGGCTGACGTCACCCCCGACACAACAATGACCGCCAGCCAACAATAGCCATCTTCCAGCCTCCGATGAGGCTAGTTTGTTTGTGTATTATTTACTGCTCAACTTGTTTCCCGGCTCCCCTCGGCCCACTGCATTATTACTTTTGAAAGCTTGCCGAGTCAGAGCAAAACAACTGTCTAATTTTTAGGCCTGTTGTTTAATAGGGACTAGAAGAAGTTTTGTATTGGACTGACTTGTCCTCGCCACACAGTAGTTCATCCCCTGGTTACGGAAGACAAATTGATTCCTCAGCTGTCATGATGGCTTGTGCGGTTCGAAGTGTTTGTGTGTGCCTCAAGTGTGTGGCTGATGACATCATCAGATCTCAGGAGAGCATTTGGAGCTGATTAACAACCCACTTCTTTGCAGAGCCATAAAATTACAACTACGTAGTGAAGTTGAGGGCTGGAGAGTTTGTCTTCTACTTTGTTGCTTCCGGTTTACTGTGACCTCTATTCAAAAGAAAATTAATCATTACTTATTATTCTACTAAGTATGTATTTGTGAAGGAAATCTATATTCAAAATGGAATCATGTTTAAGTGAACTTACATTATGGACAGCACATTTTCTATTGGTTATTTTGTATAATTCCATGGCAGGTCAGTGTGATTGACTTATATGATGAAACAATACATATCCCATAAATCAGCTTTTTAATGAAAACTATCAGTGAAGGCATCACCGTAAGTCAGGTTTACGTGTTCTGATCCATCTCATCTGCCATCTCCCCCTTGTTTGTTGTTCTCTCTGCTGACAGAGGCTGAGAGCCCACCTGAACTCACCGAAGCCCCCTGCCAGCTTCCTAGATGAGTTCCAAAGCCGCCATCAACAAGGAGGTCTTTGTACCCCACGACGAGAAGATGCTGGCAGCCGTGCAGGTGAAGCGGAAGACTAAGAAGAAGATTCCTTTCCTGGCTACTGGTGGTCAGGGAGACTACGTGACATTCATCTGCCTCTCAGGTCAGACACATTTACACGTCTTCCTTGATTCCCACTCTGATGTCCTCAATGATGAGCTTGTTTTCCTCTGCCAATAAAATGCCACGGTAAATGAATTACATGTTAAGCTGTAGGTCAATGCAGATTGGATTAACTCTCTAAATGAATCATCATTTCACAACAAATTGAGATTTCGTTTTGGTTTCATTGCCTTTTAATGGAATTGGTCGTGCATAGCATTCATGGGTGGAATGGCAAGGGCCTGCTCATTTGTGTTTCCGCGGATCATTGAACTTTGAAGTGCTTATGCTGTGTCTGTGTGCTAGGTTTGGTGCCATTCCCCTGCTAGTACTGTAATATTTATTTAATTATTGTTACTGAACAGTGGTGGGTACCTGCCAAGCTGATGGAGTAATAGACTTTATTATAAAGGAGACCTGGATGAGCTAAAATATGTTGAAACAACAACCAACATCAGTATCCTAAGAATAATTGAAAGATATTACAGTCTGATTTGTAACAAATATGTCATCTTGATATGCGTTTAGTGAAATGTGATTCAGTTCTTAAAATTCCTAATCCAAATACTACATTCAAAAATACTTGGCTCTAAAAGTACAACTCCCTAAGACTACCAGTAGTAGTGTAAGATTGAGGCCCTCAGGTCACACAGTGGCCCACTTATGTAATATTTGGTTGGTCACAGCTGAAGGAAGCCCACAGTGTGATGAGCCAGATTGTGGAGGTGGCCACATGCAACCTAGTACCAGGACCATAAAACAAAATTAATGTGTTCACAGTCAATGTGGTAATTTTCAGCTTTTTGTAGTTTCTCTAGCCATTCCTACATTATTGGAAGCTTCGGGCTACTAAAATGTTCTGACTTGCACCCACCTGGAGAGTTGGGCGGGCCTCTTGTCTTTTGAAAGTCTGAAGACTTTCTGAAGACTGAAGACCAAACTGAGACTTCTAATGTTTAGCTGTGGGGTGACCCTGTACTTTGACATTAAAGCAATACTGCTGCTATGCTCTAATTCCTTATTCGATACTTTTCCCAATAAGGCACAACATCCAAGTTGACATGGTAGCGAGGCAGCAAGTATACGGCTCGTGCTGTATTTGAATGCTGTAAAAACAGCATCATAGGAGTGTTCGCTGGAGCCGAGCCAGCAACTCAACATGGTCAGTTAGCGAGCATTGTCTTTGATCACTGGAACCCATGTGGTGGTGCCTTCTAGCTGTACCTCTGAGTTGAAATGCAGCATCGCCCACACAATGTTTGGCAAGTGAGAGACAAGAAGCTCGCTGAATAAGATGAGAGTGGCGAATGTTTCGCTAGCATGGAGAAGATATTGAATCTCACAGAATCACTCTTCATTCTGCATTTTTGTTATCACGTTCGCACTGCGAGGTAATCGCTTGCGACAGAAAATCAAAGCTAACTGTCAAGGTGTTCTCACAAAGACAAAGACAAAAGATTCGGCACTACGTTTGGGTTGCTGCTGTTTCCCTTGAAACCTGTTGATGACATTGATTGAAACCGTTTCTGACAGTCAAACAAATTAACAAGTGTTTGGAAGTAACAGTACTTGTTGATACTGATGAGGATGATGTTTTTAAAAAGTTTGCCTATTTACATCCTTCACAGGTATAGTATAGAGTAGTGAAAGTGATATTACATTAGGCCTACAGATTTTAGTGTAACTGCTCCACATTTTGGCAGAATTTCAGATGTGTAAACTAATACAACTCAGCTCAGCTTCTGTCTAACCGACTTCTTAGCATGTTATGCTTTTGGCTGAATTTATTGCTGGTAGTTTGTAGGGTTTATTTCAATTTTGAATATCTGCTAAAAAATCAGATACTATTTCCCCAAAGCTAAGCAGTCCTTGTTTGGATTTTAGTTCACTTACCGTATCAAGGGTCTCAGAGTATTGAGTTGTTTCAGAAGGGTATTGATTAACTTTTGACAGTAAGTCAAAGTTCATGAACTTAAAAGTTTGTCATGAGTGAATTTCTCTTTCCGCTTGTTAATTTGTTTTGGGGTGCCCATATTGTCACCTTTTGAACTATACACCTATTGTGTGTATAGTTCAACAAGAACCTGTGTATAACAAGTAAACAAGTTGAGGCGGCTCTTGAATTGCAAATAGTTTAGATGCAGGTAAACTTGGTCTGAATGTTTCAATTGTGATAAACATGAATTCTATTTTCACTAGGAGGTCTGGCGGCAAATGATCACTGAAAATAATTTTGTAGTCTTTCAATGGCAATGGCTGCGAGTCTGTACTCGTTCAAAACCGCCTCATTTCCCAAGGAAAGGTGTTTCCATTTTCAATAGTCTCCTTCAGCAGCAAATTTTGTCTATTTTTCAGCCGGCCACCTTGTAAATAAATTCTGTGCTAACCCCTCTGGCCTCTATATTCCAAACCCTCCCTTGCTGTTTTCATCATCAGCCGGCTGCCTGGCGGCTATCGATTACCTTGTGAAATGGATGAGCTGGGAGGCTTGTGTAACTCACAAGTAGATTAAGCTTTATTGGCCAGATAAACTTAGGTCTATTTGGTTCAAAAAGACTTTCGTTTGACTTTCTGGATTTTATGTTTTTGCTCTTCGTTCACTTGTAAAAGTCAAGGTTTTTCATTAACCCGACAAAGTTGTAGTTTTTGAAAAAAACAAAGGTTTTGATCCATTTGTTTCCTAGCTAACTTTACAGAGCAAGTACTAAGTATACTGCAACTAAGTGACATAACCAAAGGTCGCGGACCAATGATTGTTAATGATGCTAAACCAGATGTGGGTATGTGGGCAGCCTGTGTTCTGAATAATGTTGACTTCTGTGGGCTTCTCGCAGAATATCACTTGCGATTGATTCGAGCTTCTAAGTATTCAGACAAACAGCCCACTCACACAACATACATTCTGTGTCTATGCGCACTTGTTTATGTGTGCAATCCCACCCTTCTATCACGGCAGTCTTCATTCATATTAATTAGCCTCACTATAGATTCTTTTCCAAAGAGGATCAAACTCCCTCTGGCTCCCCACCCATTGTGAAAACCTTTTGCTGCTCCTCCAGATCGTTGACTCCCATCCCGGATTGTCTTTTGGGGTTTCGGAAAAACCTTTGCGATTGATTGATTGAATAGAGCTCAAGTGGGTAAAGGGAGGTAAGATAAATTGCCTGGGGCAGATTAAAACTCAGGTACAGTGTAGGTGGGCTGAAATGTATACAATAAATGTGTGGGAGGTTTTGCATCCCTATAAATATACAGTAGTTTTGTACGTTTGCAATCCATTCGAGCTCTGACAGTGCCGCAATCCTGGTTTATCTCAAACCCCGCATCGTCCATATTTATCAGCCAACCCCGAGTTTAAATTTGCTTCATGAACCAACTCATTATTTTCCTCTGAGTCTCGAACTTGTTTCAGAGAATATTCGCCTGGTATGGTCCCCCAAGACCAGCAAATATTTGACACGTTTTTTCGTAGTTTGGAGGTAAAAGGGCAAAAGCCTTCTGGTGTGCGTCACCGCTGTCGCAGATTTCACATCAATGTTGTTACGGTGTAATATAGCAAAGCTGAAATTACAATTTGAGCCTTTATTGTAGTACATGTGAGTAGTTGGGAAGTCTACTGGACCAGATGAAATACAAGACTGCAATGTGGGATTGGTAAGGCTATGAAAAATGTATACTGTATCGCTGTATTATGAATTGGTAGCTATTGCGGGTGGACCTCGATTGTATTTCTCCAAATTTAGTTTCACTCCAGTGGTCTCAATCAGGCCCCCCGGCAGGCTGTTCACTTATAATGGTTGAGGGGGGAAAAAGGATAGAAAACAGCTGGCTAATCTTTGAGTGGGTGTGAAATTGTTTAATTAATCAGTCCTCAATTAATGAAGGCAAAGCTTAGTGGACAGCTTGACTGCAACTAGCAGAGGGGCTGTTGAAAACGTCTCAATTAGGTGGTCTAAGAACATGGAATAAAAAAAATGGCGGAAATGTTCCCCTTTTTTAACATGGAAATTTCAACACCATATGTCACAAATTGGGTGATTGAATGAATTGTGGAAATCTAGGTCTTTGAGGGTGACCATGGCAATTTTTGGCATTGAAATGTTATCTGCACAGAATAGGATAAAGTTGAGTGTTCGGCGGATGAAAGAAATTTGGAACTGTTCCCACCCAGGAGAATGCAAACATGTCCACAGGATGCGTGGCGTCACGCTAGCCGCAGGAAGATCGCGCGGTTCGACTACCCCACCGCCCCCTCCAAATATGCTTCCAGTGTGGACAGAGCAAGAGTCCACTCCCAGCAGATGAATGCAAAAATAAACATTGCACTCACATCACTCGGCACATCATCGATTATATTTAGATTAAAGGAGTATGCAGCAGATGGTTTAATCCAAGAGATGGCTGGCCTCGCAATAAAAGAGATTTGACATTATAGTGGATGTGCAAAGGAGCCTTTCCACCTGGTGCCGTCTCGACATTTGCCAAGGTTATTACCGCAGAACTAAGGCGTGGTCCTCGGACATCTGAGTTGACGTTGAACAGTTTGCTTTTCTTGCCTCCTTGCCCGGATGACCTTTTGAACCAACATGTTATGTGACGTGTTGATGGCACGCAGGATCAGGAAATAGAGGAGGCCATTGAAGTGACCGCACAGTCACATGGTTTTAATCATATTGTATGTACTCTGAACTACTATTTGTTGGTGGTACTAGCTCAAGGGTGATGTTCAGCTTTCAAAACAAAAATGTTTTTTGGGAGGATTGATGATTAGCATTCAGCCACATAATTTCCACTATGACTACATCATGATAGATACTAGTATCCTCATTTTGTGCTACATTTTTGGCATGGTTATCCTAAGATTTAAGTCAGATTTGACTCATTTCGAGGTCTTTGGTAGTAGGGCGTTCCATGATAGTTTGATTATTTTTTTATTTCTTTGACTACAGCATTATGTATAGATTTGTGTTTAACTGCCTACTTGGTTCTTTGACTCCATTAATTCCTGCGGCTAAAATGTTTTCTGGATTCTCTTGAATGCATTTAGCATTCTTTCTACCATGGATTTTCAACTAGTTCAACTAGGATGTTTGGCCACTGCTGTTTTTATTTTTATTTTCAACAAAACTGAACATTATTTCGTAGTTCAGTAAAATCATCATTACAGAACTTATCGACACACTGTTCTTGATTCTTCAAATGCCTGTCACATTTATTTCTTTTGAATGAAACATAAATAAAATATAAGTGGTCAAATCCATTTCTACTTGGAAAGTTTGCAATCAATGCCTCCAAGTTCAAATGGCTTATATGTCTTACACTGTCACTGACAGCAAATGAGTTAAAAATTCCCTCTCCACTGGAGGCTCCACAGTTTCCTACTAAAACCAAAATGACTGTTGATCATATGCTTAGTGAAAAAAGTACATTAACTTTATGGATGGACATGGCAGATATGACTTTGGCAGCATCCCTTATCTTGTTAATCTACAGGTGCAGCCCGTAAATCTGCTCAGTCCGACTCCCCGGATGCTTCTATTTGTCAGGAAAGATTTATCTGACTTATTAGAGCACAATACCTGCCCCACCACTGGGACTGGGACTAGGACGAAGATAGGAGTGGATTGTATCACAGGAAGCAGACATCTCACGAGTCCAAACTTTTTACAGTCTTGCCTGGAAAGCGTCATAATAGTCATTTGTTCTCCAGACGGAACTAATAAGATTTTTTTTCTTTGCTTAAAATGGAGGGTAATGGAGGTTGTAAAAACAAACAAAAAAGAAAAGAGTTTTTCAGGCATGTAGTTTCCAAATCCAAAAATCAAGACATATGCTTAGTACAGAAAATGTAGTCAAACTCCGCATTCGAACATTTTTGGAGGTTCAATCATAACTTCCACATTTTCCAGCCACTATACGTTCTGTCTTGCTGGAATGTCTAACACTTTCACCTTCAATACTTCCAGGAAATCACTTTAACTCAACTCGGCTCTATTTATATTGCACTTTAAGAACAACGGAACCGAACCTAACCCATCAGTAACAAAGTGCTTTCCATAAATATAAATCAAACATAAAACAATGTCATTCAAAAACAAAACAACAATGAAGGAATGTGCTACTTTAGGTTAAATATGAACAATATTACCAATGTTCTTGGGTGCATTGTGCCGACTTCTGAATGTTGTTAAAATTACTTTCCATCCTCTACTCTGTAAGCAATTTTATGTATTATTTCATGAGCTAGTTCATGCCAGTGACCATGATAGAAGTCCCATATTCTTTTACAGAGTTCTCTCAATAACCATTCACCCCGTCAAAATTGATTGGACATCAATCACCGTCAATGGCAATGAATGACTTGACGACTCACAAATCATCTCACCGTAAATATACATTAGAATCGGGTCTCTTATCACTCAACTCAACAGCCACTGAATACCAAGTATGTCATTGAATCTTGAAATTTATTAGTACTATTATTACAACTTAGCAAATTGATTGTTAATTGCCCCCCAGTGAATCAAGAAACTTTGGTATAATGACAATCTAGTGGCAAGCCATTCATCTTTTATGCGCAAGTAGCACTTCAAAAAGTTCTTGTCTCCCTCGACATCACAAGGCAGTTTTGACGTATTACATTGGAATTGCACTACTAATCCGATGTTTATCATCCGCTAGGTCGACGTCAATGCCGCAGCTGCACCCTTGTCAAGCTCTCTCTCCGTTGTGATTTACAATCCCTTGAAAAATAGCAAAGGCATCTCATAGATGATGGCGTCTAAATACAATTTACATACCCGCAACAAAATGAGCGCAGAAATGTATTCACATTACTTTTCTCCTGGTCACATTGTACGTCTACAAACATTTTAAATATGCATCTTTGTTTGACTTTGCTGCCTGTAGGTCGTCAGTGTGCGAATTATTAGCCATAACTAAACTCAGTTGGTTTAAATAAGTTTATACAGTATATTTTACTGTACGTTTTATATAGTGTTGTTAATATGCTATAAGGAGCTTCAATATGAAAAATATTGAATGCTAATTATTCATGCTTAATTCCTAATTTATCCTCCCAATGTATTCTTTTGACAAATTATCTGCGTGTGGAAGAACCTTTTACAAATACACAATCCAATCAGATGGCAATCAGTATATGAAAAACTGAAAAAAAATCTTATTTTTTGTTTAATCGAGTTCAAAAAGCTATTCTCTGGTGTGAACAACATACATGACTCCGTCCAAGGTTTCCGTGAAGGTGTTTGTGGGGAAATTGGTGCAGGCTTCAGACTTGACAGTTAGCTATTGAGAAAGTTTAAATCCACTGCACTTGAGTAATTGGACCTTCCGGGCAGATGCACATACTTACCCGGCCGGGTGCCTCATCACTCTTCCTTTTTACATTTATCGGATAAAACCATTCCTTTGTGAGACTATAGTAAATGGGCTCTTTTGGACTAACCTCAACTTGTCTCCTTTGGCTACATCTTATCGGAATGAGACATCTATGATATGCAATTCAGATTTCAGAATGTTTTTCCTCACGAGCTTGGAAAAACAACGCCAAAAGTCAACAGGGCAAACTATTTCCCACATACACGTTTAGTGGGCTTGCATAACTGTCTAACCGACAGGAAGAGAGACATGTCTTCTTTTGACATTTGTCTGTTGAGTGGAAAGCAGGACCTCTTAAACAGATTAGGCTTTCTCTTCTGTTCCCAATGCCACTGTGCCTTGGGACCTGATTAAGCATGTAGATGAATGGCTGTCTTTGGAGAAGAGAGCAAAGTGCCGGCTAATAGTCTCTGTTAACGATTGATTTGCGTGGGTACAACAAACAAAAGTGATGCCCATTACCTGTTGGCCAATATGCCGGTCATTCGGGCCGCCTCACCCAAAGACTTAAAATAATCTCAGCCTCATGATTTAATTGTAAAAAAAATTGTATATTTGAATTTGGTGATACTTTCCAGCTCTAGCCATGTGGATCACCATTCTTTCTCTGCCTAAACCTCAGCATAGCATATGAAGTGTTTGAATGGCATGCATATTAATTGTCGTAATGAAGGTCACCCGGAGGAGCAGCTGGAATCCTCCTCTGTGTCAAAAACAACAGCGGTGGCTAAGTACCCGCCTGCCGTGGTCCCAATCGAAGCAATCAAAAGCGCCATATGCTTCCTCGCCATCACTTGACACCTTTTTCCGAGTTGCCATAGCGAAGCTGAGTCAAAGAGTTTAAAAGACTTGAGTTTTAAGATTAAGAATGTTAAGAGTAGCTGCTGGATCAAAATTGGAAAGACTAACTACGAAATTAGGAAGATCATTTGACACATTGACTTCCGATGACGGCACGTCCAATCCAATTTGGGGAGAAATTGGCAGCGATTAGTTTTAGTCAATAGGGATTGGACGTCTAGTGCAGTCAACGGAGGCATGAGCTTTCACAGTCAGTGTAAAATAATTGCCATCAATAACAGGAAATTGGCTAAATAGTACTATCAAATAACATTTGTATCATAAGGGCCTAAACCAGTCTATTCCAGATTTTTTTTAAATTAATATTGTTTTATCATTTTATGAATCCATATATTTAATTATTTTAAAAATAATTAATAATGGAAGTAAGATAATAATTGCTAATATAATGTGCTACTCAGGTTTGTTAGATTGATCATAAGAGTGTACTTTATAATTTCATTTTGTGTGGCTTTAAATTTCGCTTAACTTTTTTTGCTTTTATCTCCAGTTCTTCCAAGTATGAGGAGGTCAAAAAAGGACAAAGCTTGCCTTGTCTAATATTTATCACTTTGGGTTTGTGGGAATGATTGTGAATACAAAGTCATCTAGCCAAACAATCGCACAGATCGCAGTTTATCAGACGATTCAGATTATTTTCAGATAATTTATGAGGATGCAGAATTTGGGTTGGAAAATAAAAGACAAAACAACTAGAAGTTGAGAAATGTGCTATTTTATCTATTAGCCATAACTTATCCCAATTTACAAAGTGACTGAAAAATGATTAAATATCATGTAGATTAAAATCGAAACATCACTAAAAGAAGATTACTACACAGAGCACTCTGTGTAGGACGCTATCCTACCAAAATGTATCTAAAGAAAGATCTCATCAAACACAAAATGTGAAAATAATCACTATGAATTCAAAGAGTAAAAGCAGACCGAAATTTTTGCCGGCGGCGGCCAAATCATCCTTCCCTTTACAGGTACATGTTCATCAAAACGGTGTCATTAAGAAGGCACAAATTGCCTCTTCTGCTGAAATAGATCTTTCGCACTCACAGGAAAAGTTTCATTTGTTCGCCATCTTAGTGCTTTTCCCATCTGGTCTCTATGTGAGGCAGGAAAACAGCTGGCAGTTGTGCTAGGGATATTAATCTATGATATCATTCTTCCTTTGCTTTTGTGCGACAGGAAAAACAAGTTGTCCAAAAAAACAAGACTAATATGAGATAACCTTAATCATTTCCTTCGCCACTCATGTAAACTACAGAAAGAACAAGCCAATTTTCCCCTCCTCTTGCATGGAATACCTTAAGATATACAGTCGAAACGTGGCTGAACAGATGTCAGGAAATCTTGCAGGGGGGTGGATGGGGGCTTTTGGTGCTCAGCCATGCCCTTAGTGTTAAATACCAGCGCAAAGCCCACCCATGGTTGGAGACAGGAAGTTACAGCAGAATACCCTGGAAAGCCCAGCAGTGTACTGTCTGCATGTAGTTTAGTGACATCGCCTCCTGGGGGGAAATAGATGCCATGGTGCCAGTTAACATCCTGTCTAACCTTTAAACCTTGATTGCAACCAACATAAAGTGGTGTGAGGGTGGAAATCAACATTGGATTAGAACGAGAAGGGGCTTTAGTGTGTTTTTAGTTTGTCGCCACACCCTTCTTCTGTTGACGACCATCAAGGACGCACTCTTCACTAGCAGGTTATACCCATTTTTACAAAAATATGATGGATTTAAATGGTAAAAAGTGCATCTCCATCCATGATTTCTTTATGATCTATTATCGCCTAAAATTTAGAGCCTGCTGTGTGCGCATTTAAAAAAAATAAAATAATATAAGATATTTAACGTGCTCATCTCATCACTTAAGTCACATGTGTCAAAGTGGCAGCCCGGGGGCCAAATCTGGCCCCCCGCATCATTTTGTGTGGCCCGGGAAAGTAAATCGTGAGTGCTGACTTTCTGTTTTAGGATCAAATTAAAATGAAGAGTATAGATGTATATTAAATTTCCTGATTTTCCCCCTTCTAAATCAATAATTGTAATTTTTTAATCAATTTTTTCTGTGTTTTTAGTTCAAAAATCATTTTGTAAAATCTAAAAAAATATATAAAAAAGCTAAAATAAACATTGTTTTAGATCTATAAAAAAACTGAATATCCAGGGCTTTTAATCCAGTTCTTTTAATCAATTTATTTAAAAAAATCTAAATATTATATCTAAAATGGTCCGGCCCACATGAAATCGAGTTGACGTTAACGCGGCCCGCGAACCAACCCGAGTCTGACACCCCTAACTTAAGTGATCTCCCCTAAATTGTAATAAACCTTTACATACAATCTTGTAATCTAATAGCAACTTTTTCTTCTAGAGAATATTCACTGGTGCAGTATTGTAGAAGGGTGTGTTGTTATTAAACATCAACATGGGGCCTCTGCCCAATCATGACATGAGATGTTGCCTGATGAGCGGGCCTGTCCGTTGAATGGAAAATTGACGAATGTAGTTTGCCAATTCGGTGACGTTACGCATCACTCATTGGATTCAAAACTATGGAGTCCAAAACTTCATGCTGCTCTTCTAAATCGGATGGAAAAATAGATGATTGACGATTCGACTGCTGTGAACAAAAATAACTTGAGCCCAGTCAGGTGCTTCATCGCGGTTTGTCAGTGCACATTATCTTCCATTACAATAAAGTGATTCCTTTGAGTTTAAACTCTTGTTGGACAACTGCACTGGGTTGGACAAATTGGACAAATGGAACGTTAAACCATGGCGAGTTGCTATATATATGGGCTATAAAGTAGAGTGGGAATATCCGGTAAACAGTAATTATTAATAATTAAATGGTCAAAGTCATTGAGTGCTGATGTGTCTGCTTCGTAGCACGTGAACCTGATTAAAACATTTTTGCATCCAGGAACTCTGTTTATAACAGCATGAACGCAAAATTGTCCAGAGCATAAAGTATCTTGTTGAGAAATAGCCTTGTTTTTCTGTGTTTACTGTAAGATGACAACCAGACAGTTTTTTGTTGACGTTTTCTCAAGTGAAACACTCTCCAGAGTTTTGGCACATGCTGCATAATGGGCATTTCTTAAGAAATCTACTACAGCGTACAAGGAATTGGCATAACGATAACTCTTGAAATAACAATAACGGATTTCATTGAAATAACGATAAATGAACATCTTCTTTTGGTAAACCTCCTCTTGTATAAACTAAGTGAGCCAGAAATAAAATGGAACATAAAACAATAGAGTGAAAATTTATTGAATGCTCCTGTAGAAGCACTTTCATTCCATAGCACATGTCAAAGCAGGGAAGAATACAAAGTCAAAGGCCTAGTGTAATTAAATATTTGCCTGTATCCTAGAGCCTGATCTCTCGAGGAATGCATTGTGTGTGTGTGTGTGTGTATGGACTTGGCTTGGCCTGAATAGCAGCATTATTATAAGTGGCCCAAGGGCTGATGGAGTAAAATAGGGAGGGAGGGAGGGCATATGTGCATTGTGACTTCTGGGCCTTCTTTCCAGGTGCAGGAATGCAACTTTGAAGCAAACTATTTTCTCATTGTGGATAACCTGATTTGTTTCTGCACATCTTCATTTCGTGACTCTTTTGATTCAATTCGCTGACTTTTTACATCTCCATCAACCAAAGTATGTTCTACCATGTGTTGGTGTGTTTGTGTGTAAAATGTCACTCGACAGCCAAAACAATGCAAGTGTAGTACAGGTAAGATGTTACATTTTAAAAGAGCTTAAAAAAACAGTTTTGGGATGAGCCTGACTTAAGATGTGTAGGATATGGTAATGTCAAATAATCACTCACTAGCTATGCGCGGGGCACAATTTCAGTATGTTCTTGAAATTTGACATTTAAAGGTTAGGAACACCATGTCGCATTTGAATTTGTGGTCACTCAAAAGAAGAAAAAAAACGTTCTCTTACAACTTATTCCGTTCAGTTTTCTTACGGGAATTTAATTTACAGCAATGCTGAGGTTTATTTTAGTTTCTCCACGAACTATTTACGGTAGTTATACCTCTGTTAATCTCCTGAAGGGCTTATTGTTTACCATGGTATACGCAGTCCTATTGACTCCTAGTGTCTTGTCACTGCATGGTCACCATTTTTGCTTGGTAACAGACCTGGAATACAACAGTCACAGTGTTCCACCCTTGTGAAAGGACTGAAGAGGCCTTTTGTTCGATGCCGTTGATGCTGGTCTAGCCAATGCTGACAATAAATCCTCTTGGCAACTTCTTTGAAGACAACAGCTTCAGTAGAGTGGTGGATGTTGACCTGTAATCTTAATGCATTTTGATGACTTCTTTGCTTTTTGTTTTTCATCAAGCATCAACTCGGCTAGGAGTTTGTCGCATCTTGTAGCTATAGCTCCTAATGGCCCATTGGATGAATTCACGGTAATGTTTCCCAAGCGGGTTGTACAAAAACACATTCCCTCAGCAATCAACTACTTGCACTACGGTACAGCACCATTAGCCTCTTTTATACGGAGATTGCAAAAAAATTGAGCATCAGAGCGAGAACAGAAATGCTGCCTTTTTAACGGCATGTCTTTTACACAATAAAGAACCCACTTTGACTTGAGAAGGCATAACAATTGCCTGTGCACAGTCTCTGTCAATGAATTACGTGACCGGACGTTTCGTCCCTGGACGTTTGGTCGACGGGACGTTTGGTCGACCGGACGTTTGGTCGACCGGACGTTTGGTCGACCGGACGTTTGGTCGACCGGACGTTTGGTCGACCGGACGTTTGGTAGAACGGATCAAACGTCCGGTCGATCAAACGTCCGGTCGACCAAACGTCTTTCGACGAAATGTCCGATTACCATGAATTATATGATGATAATAATTATAATGTAAATTTCAGCTTCTTTCAAGCTTTTTACTTGTCCTGATGTGGCCGTCTCTCTCTCTCTTTCTTTTTTGTTTGTCTTTAGGCACACTATGAGCACAGTGTGATAAAGAGAAGAGAGCTGGCTTGTTACCCTAGGCGGTCAAGGATGTTATTAATGTATTTTTCACTTTTCCGTTAGCTCTAATGATGTCATTCCCAATTTACCCATGCGTTTTATACTCTCCATCTGTTTCCTGCGTCGCACCATATTTGCTTTCATTTACGATACGTCTAACAAGCTGGGATTCGTTCAGTCTGGTTTGATAACAGGCTCATTTGTCACCACTTGCCTCGTTCTCCCCTTCTCACCACAAGGGTGATCATCTTTCCGTGTTGGATAGCTGCAAGATTGTCACATTTTTCCTTCAGGCTGCAATTATCAGGGCCAAACACAACAAGAAACTAATCCATGGGGGAAAGTGCCTGCAAGTCACCATGTGAGCATGGGAAAGGAACTTTTAACATTTTACAAATTTTTTGGATCTGAGAATGGAGGATTCCATTTGAGGGAAGTGTGTCACTTAATAAAACAGCAGATAAAGTTGCCACTTGGATGAACAACATTTATTGTCAAGCTTGAGCAGTTCCCCTCCATAGATTGATTGAGGTTTTGATCTAACATTAAATCCTTGTTTAATATTCAAGATGGCTGGGACACAAAGTGAAAGTCAAATATAAAAAATAATTTGAGAGGCTCAAAGTAGTCTGGTGCGTGAAGACTGCCTTACCGATGCAGGATTGTTCCATGACCTTCAGACAGACGTTTTCTCAGGTATCACGGGACTTCCTATTCAACTGAACAAAACAAACGGTGCAGCAGCAAAGCTGCCTGTGAAAATGCAGTGAGTAACATATTTTCACTATTACATAACAGCCTTTCTAATCCTCGAGCCTCAGTGTTTGTTTATAAAACAGAGCTGGTACCGGTGAATATGTAACTACTGAATGTTTGGCCTCCACTCCATGACAAAAGTGTTTTGAGGCTAAAGTGAAAAGAGATACAATTACAAGAGGAAAATACTGAATAGTGGTATAATTTTGACAAAGATTTTTTGTATAATTGGAGCTAAATGTTCACGTTTTAAGAGGTCCTGTTCCAAACACATTATATAGGGACGTGTAAAGACAATTACTGAAGGGTGGGTAACTTGCGACTTGCTATAGCTGTCAGAAAATTTTGAGATTCAGCCTTTTCTCTTGTTCTAATTATCGTAAATTTAATTTTGTTTCGTCTAATATTCCTACAACCAGTCTACTACATGTAGTTCAAATGTTGCATTTTTTTTAAAACTGTCTGCGTTTACTGCACTAATTTCAGGTTACACAAAGACAATAATTTGCTTGGAATTACTTGAGTTCATGAAACAGTTTTTGGCTAGTTTATTTTTCAACGGGTTTTTCATTTGATTGGTCAGGGAGCGAATGTACCGTTTATCGGTAACAGCTCCAGGTCTCAACATTTCATGGCCGAACACAGATGTAAGAAATTATTCTGTTGTGATTTTATTCACCTGTCTTGTCGTCAGCATTCCTCTACGCTCCTTCATTAAATCCAGCTGTCATCTTTTCAGGCCCCTTGAATTCCTGTAGTGATTGCAATGATATCGTTCACCTCATCCGTTTGCTCATGCTTGTGGATTTCCTTCGGTCTTTATTCTTACCCGCGATCACAGGCCAAAACCTCACGTATTAGCTACAGCTGTACAAATGGCCGCACAAAACATACCCAAAGATCCCACTAGCTCACCGGGGAACTCGTTCACCGAATACATCACCTGCTGCAACAATGGACCTTGCCTTTATTTGTTCAAATCATATCTAAAGAAACCACCTGCAGCGGTGATAGCTGCAACTCTCGGGAGTGGCGGGATAGTGTAACAATAGAGAAAGTGACTCAAACACTTCCTCCATCATATCACATTGGAAGGCGGAAGCGGAGGTTGACTCGCCGGGTCAAAAAAGCAATAAAAGGAACAGGTTGTCTCCGAGAAGCTCACTATGAGCTTGGATGATCCATAAACAAACAGACGGCCAAAAGGAAGTCTACATGATCCTCTCAGAGAGGGGCCAGTTGAGGACAGCAAGTAGACAGAATTATACACCAAACAGCAGTTTTTTCCTCTCCAAAAAGTTTGGAAATACATTCATAAGATGAATTCAGTAGTTGAAGGACTCAAGTTGCTGTTTTTGTTTGGATAACCCTGTTCTTAAATGCTTTTTAATACATTGTTTTAACAATGTGAGGTATTCCACATGGGTATTTAGAAAAAGAATGTAATCGTTGTTGCAGTCACTTTTTCGTTCTCGTCAATTACGATTAAAGTTAACTGTATTTTACAAACATTTCCTTTATAGTTTATTAAACATTTCTTTGACTGTTTTTCAAACATTTATTTTATAGTTTATTAAACATTTATTTGACTGTTTTTCAAACATTTCTTTTACAGTGACGAATAAAAAGCCAGTCCTCATCACCATCACCAAAGTGAAACAATTTCCAGGATCCTCTGCCTTTGCCAAACGCTCACAGTGGACTATTGACCAACTACGACAGGTCAACGGCATTGACTCCAACAAAGTAAGCCAGGAAAAATTCAATTTGATAGTCCTACTTCTATAGTAGTCTAAGCAATTCTCCCTTGTACTTCCTGCCAAGGACTCCCCAGAGTTCGACCTGACGTTTGATACCGCCTTTGACCAGTGGGTCGCCGGATCCGCGGGAGAGAAGTGCACCTTTATTCAGATTCTTCACCACACCTGCCAACGCTACATTCCCACCAGGAAACCAGAGTTTGTCAACTGTCAGTCCAAATTGCTGGGAGGTAAGAAATATATATAAATATTTTTTTTGCCACTTTTCTTGGACCTCGTGCTTTGAATTTTGTATAACGAAAACTCACCTTCGGTGTGTGGAAGTGACTTTTCTTGTCTCTTCAATTAATCATTCAGCACAATTAATCTAACTATAACATTGTTGTAATTAGGAATGGGCTTCATATGAAATGAATTTATTCACTTAACAATTAGTTGTTGGATAATTAACTGAACTCAATTTTAAGGCAATATGCATTTAGATTGGCTGTATGGACCCATCTGCTTAATAGAACTCATACCATTGCAAAAATAATGGAAGCACTTGAAATTGTAACCAATTAATTTTCAATTTTTTTTTAAACTCACAAGTTTTCAGTTAAAGTAGTTTGATTCTCAAATTTTTAAGCCAAATGGACTTCAGTTGAAGTAAAGATAGTGCTGAGGTAAACAACCTGGTGGACAAAAGTAATCCCAGAAAATGTAGTTAATGCCCATCCCTAGTCTACTCTGCATTAACATTTCGGCTCTAATAAACCTCTTGTCACTCAATTATTTATAAAAGAAACATTTAATTTTCACCCTTTGGAATTCCTTAATAGTATTACTCACTCCGTGGTCATAGGAGAAGGGTGATTTTCAAAGCCAACAGCCAATTCTGTCATTTCCTGGCTTCAAGAAAGTAAATAATTTGCTCATAAAGCCAGCACAGAATGTAGCATCCTGTCTGGATAAATCAGATATTGATCTGTTTACTTCCAACTCTCATCTTTGAGCACTGTTCCCCTTTTGTATTATTCATGGAGTTGTTAATACAAACACATCTCTGACTTCCATCAACCGCAAGCACCTTGGCTGTTTGTGCAGTCTTGCAAACAGGCAAACATGCCCAGTCACTTAACCTTCCCTCCTTGACAGAGTTAACTTGCAGAGTAAACTTGTCTGTCGTGAGCTCGATTCTGTGCTCTCAAAGGTGACACATTGACTGCCATTAACAGCAATGGGCTCTAATCCATTTTGACTGGTTCATTTTGGAGTATGTCCTAGATCCTTGAGTTTTCTTGAAATATTAACTTTTTTTTTTAAGGTCCGTGTGCGGCAAAGATTTGAACAGGTTCTCTCTTTTTGCTTTGTTTGTAAAAGACACAAAGTTACTTTGTGGCAGGAGCTTCGTGTCAGCAGATGTCAACATTGCTGTCCACTCCAGTTTAAGTCTCACACCAGTGCAAAACAAAAATCATGACGCTGCTCAGGTGTGGGACCATAACTGTGGCAGACTTTTTTTCGCCTGAAACTTCATCACTCTAAAATGGCTTTGATGGTGCAAAGTTTAAAAGAAACAAATGTAGAAGTCTTCTCTCTACGTCAATTTAGAATTCCCTGTCTGTCATGTCATTATTTTTCTTTTTGACAGACAATTTTCATACATTTATTTATATGCAACAATGTGTCTTATGACTGGCTTGTTTCGGCTCCCCGATACAAAGAACTACTTTGGCCCTAAAATGTGCTTCCCTCACTACAATATACTAACATGAGTTTTGAATTGTTTTTAAATTAAAAGTAACCGCATGCCATTCCCAACATAGTTCACTTTTGTACTAAAGTGGTGAAGTGGTAACCCAAAAACTTATCTTAACTATATTTACAAAACAAAATGTTTCCAATCATAAGAACGGATGATTACTATCAATATTTCTTCACTACAGAAGCCCAAGCAGTAGATTCGGTCGTTGTCCGTTGCAAAGAGTTTATGAACAGAGTGAGGAAAGATCTGGTTGCGCAACATAGTCATCTCAGAAGACGAGGTAAGACCACTAAAAAAACAGAGTAGAGTCAAGGCAAATCAACACCAATTGTCTATTTGAATCCACAGAAGCTATCACCCTGTCAACCCTTTAAGAGTTGAAAACGTTTTTTTTAATCAAAACTCATGCATACACTTCTTCTAATAGACACAATGTAGTGTGTCTTTGTTCTACGTAGCAACACGACTTGTACGGTGTAGGTGCAGCATTGCTTTATTTGTTTTTGTTTAGTTTTAAACTCCCCTAGTATAGTTCCGCCACTATTTGAAATCTCGCTTTGGTGCATCCTAGGATACTGTCATTTTCCCTCTGCTAACACTACCGTAGATATGATTGGACACGCACACCGAGTACAAGGTCGCCCTACCTTGATATGACTTGTCATTGTTAGCAAAGAGTATGTGCTGTAAAGGGTTTCTAGTTTATCCCCTAATGGTTGTTTGTGAGTTATGTTCACTGTCCGGCAACCTCTGTGTCAACTCGGCACTTTGCTGACAAATGCCACTGAAGCAAAACAGGGTTCTATTTTGAAGGCCAACATAAGACTGAATTTTCTCTGCTCATGCTTTTCCATGGTTGATGATCTCGCCATGTTGCTTACAAGTTTAATCAAATTGGGATTGAAATATTACTAATGATTCCTAATGCAAAAAAAAAAAAAATATATATATATATATAATAAATAATTACTTTGTTGATGGTTTAAGCATTTAAATAAACCATTGTATGTGCCAGTACTTCTCTAGTGAACATTACTTTTTTGGGGGAAATAGTTATGATGAATACCAATAGTTAGGGTAACACATCATCTACATTTTAGTAAGAATGATTCTTTTCTGGTGTTATTCGCATCAAATGTGATTTTTCCCCTCTTTTATACTGAGGAAATTGGCATCAAAACTCAATCCTAATTTGTAGTTCACATACCTGTCTTGGAGTTTGTAAGGGGAATCAATAATCATTTATAAGGGCAGTTATCGGCAGAGGTTGACAGGTATGAGTTCATGCAAAATCCTTTGTCTCATCATCCATCACCAAGTCAGTTACTATCAGAAAATTAATATACATATTTGTGGGTCGCAGTGTTCTTCTCCCATCATTGCCACCGCTTGTGCTAACAGGTTTTCTGGCTTCTTCCTCTCGCGAGCACTAGATGTAGGTCCTCTGACAATACGCCACTCGTTAAAGGGATTATTTCGATGAAACCCGTTGAAGTGCAGATAAGCATGTGCTTGCGAATGTCTGATGCGTAGCCACTGTACAAAGAATTCTCCCTGCCCTTCCGCCCACATACACTCGAGCGCTGTACCCCCCAGCATTCTCCTTGCACAGCAGTGATAAGACACAATATGCACTTCCTTCTGGTGTACTGGGCCGTGTACGCTCCTCCACTCAACTGTCCTATATGATCCTTCTTGAAGTGTTAACTTGCTTGGCTGTCTGATCGTCGAGTGCCTCTAATGTTAATGCGGGGAAAATGTGCTTATTCTCCCCAGCAACACTGCAATGCCAATTGTGCATTTCCAGCAGGGTATGATGAATCTGGAATGGTTTCAAGGAAGGCTTAAATGTCCCACTCAGAAAACCCCTGGTTGCAGTCCACATTTACAGTAGTCCACCAATTTTTATCAGTCAAATTTCATCCTTCTTCAGTCCACAGTGTAATCAATGTTGAGTCCAGACTGGGCAGCCCATGGTATGGTTATTTGCGTTGTGGGAGGAAGACAGAGTGCACGGGAAATTAAAAAAAATAAAATAAAAAGAGTATCCCACCCCCCAAAATAGGTTATTTGCACTTGTGGCATTAATCATTTTGCTGCTCACTGTTTTAAACTCTTGACTTGCTGAGATTTGTCTAGATCACGCGTCAAAGTGGCGGCCCGGGGGCCAAATCTGGCCCGCCGCATCATTTTGTGTGGCCCGGGAAAGTAAATCATGAGTGGTGACTTTCTGTTTTAGGATCAAATTAAAATGAAGAGTATAGATGTATATTAAATTTCCTGATTTTCCCCCTTTTAAATCAATAATTTTAATTTTTTCTGTGTTTTTAGTTAAAAAATCATTTTGTAAAATCTAAAAATATTTTTTAAAAGCTAAAATAAACATTGTTTTAGATCTATAAAAAAACTGAATTTT
Organism: Stigmatopora argus; assembly: GCF_051989625.1. Classification (NCBI taxonomy): domain Eukaryota; kingdom Metazoa; phylum Chordata; class Actinopteri; order Syngnathiformes; family Syngnathidae; genus Stigmatopora; species Stigmatopora argus. The sequence goes on along the minus strand of NC_135401.1, from coordinate 6,249,113 downwards.
CAGGGCTTTTAATCCAGTTCTTTTAATCCATTTATAAAAACAAATCTAAATATTATATCTAAAATGGTCCGGCCCATGTGAAATCAAGTTGACGTTAAAGCGGCCCACGAACCAACCCGAGTCTGACACCCTTGGTCTAGAAAACTCTAGATAATGCTTTTAGTTCTATATTTTTGCAGCATAATTCTCCCCCACAAGCTGCAATCAGCTCTTTTTTCCCCACAGCATCTCCATCATGCCTCTTCAGTACATATACATTTTTTTCTCCTCCGGGGAGGGAAGCCCACGTGGGTGTTGACAAGGAGGCTGGGAAAATCGGAGGCAGTGAGAAGTCAAATAAGATGGAGATGAACACTTCTGGAGGGGTCAGAAAGGTTGGGAAGATTACTATGATGGGAGTACACTTCCTGGACTCCCTTGATGGGGTGCCGAGGAATCTGTCTGAGTCAGAATTCAAGAGAAATTGTATTTCTCCCCCTCAAGACAGGAAGTGGCAAGAATGTCATTGCTCCTTCTGGGGATATACCAGCTCTCTCTCCCATGTTGGACGGCCGGAAATATCAACACCGACCCGTCTTCGTAAAATGACAGATGAAATTCCGTCCGATCTTGTTGTTAGCATAGCACGGTAGCTCCGTTGATGTCTTGTTAGAGATATATTTACACTTGGGGCTTCTTTGATTTCTCCTCAATCCTCAAAAATCCCTGTTTACGTGCCTATTGAACGTTCTGCACCGATATTGTTTGTTTCCGAAAAATTGCTGTCTCCTAATTTTGCATTTTTGTGTGTCCCTTTCTTGTCCCTGGTGGAAAACAGGGAATAGTATACTGCACTCTGCTGCAGACAGCGTGACGAGTGCCGTGCAGAAGGCCAGCCAGGCTCTGAACGAACGAGGCGAGCGACTGGGCCGAGCCGAGGAGAGGACGGCCGACATGAGGAACAGTGCTGAACAGTTCTCTGTCACGGCACACAAGGTGAGCCTGCAGTTGCTTTTGATGTGCGATACGATGCGTGACGTGGCTTTGAATGGCAAAAAAATTGTCACCCAACCTCATCTAATTTTGCTTTCAACTCAAAGTATCAAAATCAGCCTTGCCATGGCCTGCATTCATTTTACTCACCGCATTAAAGAGATTAATAACTAACTCAATGCTCCCTCATTTACATTTGGGAAGCTTCCGTGCCCTCTGTTCATTTCACATCTTCCCCATGCGCTTCACATGCTGTTCAGTTTATCCATTAACATACAAAATGACCCAAAAAGCCAATTTACTGTGTGGCTGATTATAATGGTTGCACAGCAGTTGTCTGTGTAATAGCGCAATGCACCACAGGTCACCCAGGCAACTCTTGTTTTTACTTTTGCGGGCTCAGTTATCTCGTTGGAATTCACGCACCTGCTGATGTTTGAATTAAGCACCACCGCATAACTATGGTGCACTGGAAAAGCCTTTGGAAGGAACTTTTTATGCAGAATTTTACGGGTATGGAGCATTTTCTTCTTCAGCAAACAAGCTTTGAAATTTCTGAGAAATCGAAATGAATTGCCTTACTCTAAACAAACCAACATGACGACACAAAAACAACACTCAAATTGTCATTTTTGGATCGAAACGGGATCATTGGCTTGCAGCCGTGACTGAGTTTCTAACGCTTTTTATTATCTGCAAAGTCATATTTCTTCCCCTTCAGACAAGACATCCAGAAAGAAGTCATTTTCCCCTTTCATTTTGTGCTTCCCACATTTCAAAATGTTCCTGGAAGAATCTTCCACTCTTGTTAATGGCAGATCGGCCTCCCTGCTGCGTGATGCATTTTGAGCAGCGGCTTCCCATGAAAACTGCCCACGTTCACTCATCCCTGCCTCCCCCACAAGAACTATTCAACTCAATGAGGATATTTAGAAAGTTTATGCAATAGCCTTAATAAGGGCAATCACACGTCAGATGCAGACAAAGGGGTCACCATTTTTCCCTTCTCATCAAATCCCCAACTGCTTTTTATTTTTGTCCAACACTCTACTGCCATCATCTGTCCCAACTCAGCATGCCACCATTTCACTCTGTCTATATGGCACGTGTCACCGTGAATAACTATTACTAATCAATTTAATCAAATTAATCTAACAAATATTTTGACAGTCAATTGTTAAAAGACATTACTTAAACTGTCCAACTCTTCTTTAAACCTCTCAATACTAAATAGTCTATATTTTTACTATTATTTATTTATTTTCCAGTACACATTTACAGCCCAAACGTTAAGCACAGAGTATTAAAACAGTAATTAATGTGATTTATCTATAAGCCAATTTGTCAACTCATTGCAAAATAGCGATTAGTCGATTGGTGCCCCCTTATCTCATATCGTCTCAATTTATTGAATTAAAAAATAATTCCCCAATGCTGTCAGGTCATTGGTTGCTTTACCTCATTGGCTGCTCTTAACCGTGATATGTGTCCAATAAACAGATTTATCACGTAATGTCATCAATGACATATGGAAGCATGATCATTCATTGCTTGTATTTTAATGATCTTGATGATATTTTTATGATCTTTTCAAACCCCCCCACCCTGGCTCTGTTTATCTTATAGCTCGCCATGAAGCACAAGTGTTAAATCATCCACTGCCAAAGCCAACTTGTCTTCATGAGGGCACTGGAGGGGAATAACGGCAATTGCCATTATCCATCCAAGACTCTGGAGTTTTGTTGTTTTTATAAAAAGACATTGCGATATTTGAGTTATATGCTATGGAAGGAGCAAAACTGTTGACTAGAAGCTACCTAAATGGAAGGCTTTGGTTCACAATCCTTCTCTCATTTGTTCTCACAGCCAAGTTATGAGTCAAAGAGGTGGACCATTTTCTATGGCGGTTTTACATGTTACTTATTTATGAGCACTCTCGTGGGTGGTAGCCACACACACACATTTCAAAGCCACATTAATAATTAGATGGCGCCCTTGGGGGAGAGACGAATAATTTCATCCGTGATACAAACGGAGAACATCTGTTCTTCTAAGCTTTGCGATCGATAAACGTACGAGTGTCCACCGGAGACTCACTTTGGACTGTTGTCTATTGTTGTTGTTGTTGTTGTTGTTAATCATTCCACAATATATAAGACAAGTTTAAAAAAAAACAGCAACAGTGCAACCGCCAATTGTCAACACTGCCAACAAGTCATCATTGGAAGTTATTTTGACGCTTATCTACTGTAATCAACCACTAATATGTTGTAAAAATTTCGACATTCCGTCATTGATCAGGATGGGCGTCCAATCCATATGAGGTGAATTGGACATCTATTGTTGTCAATTACAGCCTAGGAGTTAATGAATCTGAGGGTCCACTGTAGGTCGCACTTATTTCACAGAGCCAGACTGAAAATATTTATTCTCGTTCGTATTTTTATTTTCCATGAAACAGTCCTGCACTTGAAGAAGAATCAATTCTATTGCATATTAGAGAACTATTGCTTTCTTGGATTCGCTTAGCTTTTACGTGATAAAAAGCCAAACGTGTCAATCTTCTCTGGTCCGTGTCGTGTAGCTGGTGACGCCTTTTCTGCGAATTTCTCACTTCCAATGGCTGCATTCGATTCTTCTGTAATAGATGTCCAACATCAAAACAAGTGTTTTCTTCCAAAAAGACAAAAGTAGTAACTTCTTTTTCACTGCCTTCATGTAACTTATTTGAAATATATTTTGTAATTGATATTTTAACCCGCTCTTTTTTGCCAGAATCGTCAATGTGCTTTCACTCATTGTCTAACGCAACACTTTGGATGTATGTTTTAATAATAAAAAGAAATGTGAAATATGTTTGTTTGTTTTTCCTCCAGGTCAATGTTATTGCTTTGTGCTCTTTATGTTCATATAGAAGTTTTTTTTTCCATCATCAAATATTACTGAGCTCCTTGTCACACACAATTGAAAGTGGGGTATTAGGTGTTCCATCATTATTTTAATCTATTATTTTAGGAAGAATAAAAGCGTTACTCAACTGCTTGGATTACAGCGCAACACTGCTCCCATGTGGTTATTTTTTTTAAACAATTATACCCCAAAATGTATTAAACTAATTTCAAGTACTATAAATAGCGACACCATTAAAACATTTTTATATTAGTGAAAAAATAAGAGATAAATTGTTCTATTATAATGACATTTCTTGGTTTATCCATGTATTTTTTTTTGCTTATCTTGGAAAGAATGCCAAAACAAAGTATATTTTGTACATCATAATTTCGAGAGATAATTAAAACAAAAAAAGTTTCCTCATTTCAACAGTTTTTTTAGTATAGAAAAAACAAATTTTGAACTCGGCATGGTCTCCTTGATTTGTGTTTTGGGCAAGAATTGTTCTGATCCTGTTGGTGGTCTTTGAGTAGGACAAAAATCTAAGCCCCCAAGCACCCTCCATCTCTCCCACAGGTATTGACCCCATGGGAGATTGAAAACTCAGGAGACCTAGTACCAGACCCTCCCCAGAATGCCCACCACCAGGTAAAACAAAGTTATCCCTTCTACATATGCATTTAAAATTATTGATCATTTTGTGGTCCCTGGCCTGAAACTAGTTTGCCATAACTTGACAACTCTATTTAAAGCAGTGATCTCCAAAACACTCCTCACGGGCCATGTGGGTCCTGGTTTTTGTTCCAACCGATCTAGCACAAACATTTTAACCAATGAGCTATCTTACAAAAAAAAAAAAGCAGCACCTGACTACAATCAACAGATTACCCTTGTAACTGGACAGATTGGTGCAAAGATGTCATCCTGCAACCACTGCAGCACTTTTTTTGCAAACTTTTTGGAAACCTCTGGTTTAAAGCAACTGGACATCAACAGATTTACTAATGTAAGCTTTCTGGAAAACTGTACAATGTCACTAATTCCTACTCTCATCACTTACCACTAATTTATAGTGATTTACTGTGTGTAAACAGGATAGGCATGGATTCAAAATGGCTGCTTTGTTTTTCCAAGGCCTGTTTTGAAGAGTTAACATATTGAAAAAAATATGACCTTGTGAGGGATAACATCTTTTTAATCTTCCATCCTGTGTACTCAATCAACTGTTGCAGAGGTGTTTGAGGGTTGATAGAATTGGGGTGCCATATTCAATGTCTTTACCACTACATGAAATGTTTGGGGAAGGGGTTTAGAGGTCATCTATTTAATCGCTTATGTCCATTATAATGGAGCTGGTATTCAAGTTAAACTTTGTGCATTTGTGAACGTCTGAGTAAGACTTGCTTAAATGTTGATGCATTTTAGGGGGTTGAGTATTCATTTTGATGCATTAATACTCTTAACCCTTTTATCAGTGGATCACCAACCCAAGTGAATACAATTAAATCTCTATTTAATTTAATAGTCAAATAAGGGGAGTTGGTGTCCATGAAATTGCAACTCCTATTTTCTGTACTCACCTAGCCATCACAGTATACACATGATTGGAAATGAATAAGATTATTTATGGGATGTTTCATACCTGTCAACCTCTGCCGATAACTGCCCTTATAAATGATTATGATTCCCCTTACAAACCCCCCAAAAACCTTACAAACACCGTACGACTCGTACGGTGTTTGTAAGGTTTTTGGGGGGTTTGTAAGGGGAATCATAATCATTTATAAGGGCAGTTATCGGCAGAGGTTGACAGGTATGATGTTTAGTAAGTGTGGATTTTTTAGTTTTGGATGACACAGTTAACCTTGAACGGATTTATTATACTATTTTCTACACGAATATAATGTTTCCTATTTAAACCAAGATTTCCGTTAATGTCATTAGGTTCTTGGTTCAAAACACACTCAGGAAATTGCATTTTACCTCTATAAAACATGTATATTAACTTTATTTATTTTTTGTAGAATTTGATACTATGAGTAAATGTTCAAGACTTATTGCTGGGATAGAGGAAAGTTTCTGGTAGTTTGCCAAATTTTGGAACATTTTGTTTCCAATACATTCTCTTTTTACACATGATGCATGAATTTCATGAATTTCTGTAGCTTATTAGATCCATAGCCATTACCGTTTTGACCAACAATTGTCAACATTTTAAAACCAGGCAACATAGACAACCACTCGCATATAAAGACAATTATTTATCGCAAATGAACTTATTAATTTTTTTCAATTATTTCAATGAGAATTCATGCATTTGCCACCATCCTTGAGCATAACCCATTTAGCCCCTTTTTCCAGCTAATTCCGTTCCTCTTTTTTTCCCTTCTTGTGACATTCACACCAGAGTATCACGGAAGGATGAACCCCGTCATCGATCCAGCTGCCGGCCTTGCGGCGTGTGTCGGCCATATTGAGCCAGGAAACAGATTGGTTGCAAATATGTGCTGATGTGTAATCTTTTTCCTTCCCCAGGGGTCCACTTGGAGCCACCACGTGGATCGAACCACCGTCTGCATGTTTAGGAAACATACAATGGCGACTTCTTTTATCTGCATGATATATTGGTGTTTTTTTTTGGTGTGTCGCTTCCTCTAATGCTGCAAACTGAGTTGGTTTAATATTGTAACAAGAGCCTCAACTCAATGCATTTTTAATACAAATCAAAACCAGAGTCTAGCTGCACTAATCCATAAAAGGGATTGAACTAAACTGTTTTTTTTCTGGCCAATAATGGATTTTTGAATACAAAAAAAATATTGATTGTTTTTTGCGCTTAGAAGGCGGAACTCTAGCAGCATGTTTCTTCTACATCTTATGCATTGCCATCCATCTTTCTCACCTACATGTCTACCTCTATTGATTTTGTGTCAGGGGACTTCCAATTTTTGGCATGTACGGTAGATGCACCAATTCCCTAGTGTTATTTTGAAGCATGAAAGAAAGTATGTAAGAAAAATCACAATTTAGCTTTAATTGTGGTCATCATTTTAACCAAATTCACAGGTTTGTTTTTTTATTCAATCTTTCGGCAGTTTACTTAATATGCAATTAACCTGCTCAAGAACTATTTCCCATTTCCAGAATTAACGAAGGTCGTGGTCCGTTATTTATTTAGAACTTGTTTGCTTTTTCCTCCCTCACCACTAGATGCCACCAAATAGCATTCTGTATCCCGCCTTTTAAAACCGACTATACTAGCGACTTCAACAAAGCTCTGAGCATGACCATTGCCTTTTTGTCATATCTTGATTTTGTAGCCATGGTCCTTTCCACGCCACGTGTTCCACCTCCCACCGCTGAGTGTCGTTGCTGCACCAGCCTAGCGCCTCCTGTTGGACGAACCCATGTGAACCCGCCTCTACCCGCTGAAGGACCAGTTGCAAAGCAGCCACTAACAAGTTATCCGGTATGCCTAATGTGCTGAGCCTGACTTTTTTTTATTTTTTTTATAAATCTTCCTTCTTGCTCTCTCTCGGTCGTGCTCGCTCTTGTTCGATCGTCCTTTTTTCTTTCTTGAAGACACGAGGTCCAATCCATCTGAGGTCAAGCTAATCCCTCTAATTCAGTTAATCTAATTTTCTGGGTATGCACACTGCGGATTTCTGCTTCATGCTGAATTCTCTGCGTCTGAACACAGTCCTAAATATTCCGACAGACCAACTGCAGTCCCTGTTTTTTGATTTGTGGTGCAGTGACCCCGCTCGTATTAGCAGGATATTTTATGCGGCATACTTAAAGGCTGGCCGTGATGTATGAAAATTAGCGGTACAAATCGGTTGGATGTTTTTCTTGGCTCAAATTGTGATTTTTGTCTAAAGGTGGTCATTTGATGCAAGATAAAATTGCCTTGTTGGCAATGTTTCAAAGGGTAGGGTTTAATGCTCTGATTCCTTTCCGAGATCACAAATGTGGATGCCAGGGGCAGACGGTCATGTGCCCCTGAATGGGATTCTCCATTCTAATGTATTGCTGTAAAAGACAAAATAATAGTATCTCAAAAATTTCAAAAGATTCAGATTCTTCTTCACTTGGCAAAGCTACTTGTTGCTGGATTTTTGGAGCGCGATCATTTGTCCCTAGTTGGTTAATTGAGATCTAATTGCCCATCACCTCAACTTGGTTTGGACAGAAACTGCCGTTTTAGCAAAACACAACTCAGAAGGGCAAAACTTCATGCTAAAAAGACTATATATATATATATATATATATATATATATATGTATATATATGTGTGTGTATATATATATATATATATATATATATATATATATGTATATATGTGTGTGTATATATATATATATATATATATATATATATATATATATATATATATATATATGTATATATGTGTGTATGTATATATATATATATATATAGATATAGATATAGATATATATATATATATATATGTGTGTGTGTGTATATATATATATATATATGTATGTATGTATGTATATATATATATATATGTATATATATATGTATATATATATGTGTGTATATATATGTATGTATATATATGTATGTATATATGTGTATATATATATATATATATATGTATATATGTATATGTATATATATGTATATATATATATATATGTATGTGTATATGTAATTACTCGCACTCTAAGTGTAACTAGACTGTACTTCTTTCCATTATGAGGTATTATGTGTCAAAGGAATCCATTTTTAATAAGAGTGCGTAACAGAGAAAATGAAGTGCTGTGAATACAGTTGAGTTTCTGGCAGCCTCATTAGTATTCATCAGCAGCTCCTCGTGTATATGCTATACATGCGTGTTTGAGGGATTAGCCAGCTCTATTAGCAGATAAGAGGGACTTTCTCAGTGGAAATGACGGCAGATAGACTATGTAGGTTAAACGTTGCTCGCTTGTTAACGACATTGACAGATAATGCCGCTCTTGCCACTTGTTCCAAACATTCAGTGGTTTCTCGTCCACTTAAAGAAAAAGCATATTAATAGTCATCTTTCAAGTTGGTATTTGAATGTAGAGAAAATTCAGTTGGTGTCAGTGAGACGTCTCGGGGAGAGGACGGGCGACAGGACGCATTTGGGTGTTTGCTGTCGGCTTGGGTTTCGTCTGCCTGGCAGCAGACAAAAACAAAGCATGTCATGCTCATGTTGCCAAATAAAATTGGCTGGAAGGGCTGAATCAAAAAAGTAAATCTGTGGGTGTTGTTGGTCCATCTTTGAAAGGCACCTGGACTCAGCCAAACTGATTCATTCCACCATGGATGCTTCAAAGCAAAAATATTCCACTTGCCGTGTCTTTGCGTTGTCCTTTGAGACGATTTAAAGGGAGTGCCGTTGAATGAGTGTCTGAATATGCACTACTTTCAAACGTAGTTTATTTTTGGTGGATAATTCATCAATGAGTAAGGCACTGTTGCACTATTAACATTGAAATCCTTAGATCTAGTTTTCCCCCTTAAAATGCTTGGCGTATAATTGAATGCTGATTTATTGATGGTGTCTTGCAGTGATCTGTAGTTTTATCATCCAAAATTTCTATTCATCTTTTTTTATTTTTTTATTTTTTATGTTCCATCCGTGCTTTCAAAATGAAGTCTGGACATTGGCAGTTCATGTAGGGCCCACTTGCCTCCACTCTCAGTGGGCAAGCAGGGCTAGAGAAGAGCCCTCAGATGAAATGAAAAATATATTCTCTGAATATTCTTTCAACCATCACTTGAGTCCTAATTTAAAATAATAAGAATAAAACTTTTGTAGCAGGGATAATAAGAATTCATTGAATTATGTATTGGCTTTTAAATGAATTTAAGTAGATGATAATAATTAATTGGCAAAATCCATTTTGCTGTGTTGTGCTCAAACCCGGACCATTCCAATTTAAACTCCCAGGACCTTTTTAAATTTAAATATGGAATTTGGATCTCTGCCCCAAATGTAATCGACTGCAAGGATAATTAGGAGAAAAAAACGGGCTTGATGTTAACTTTTTGGCCTGGTATGGTTGGCGCGGTGAATGGCTATATAAATAATTGAGCTGTAGTCTTGCAATTAATTGGCAGATGATGAAATTGACTGCGAGCCATGCAGCTAAAAGCAAGTGTTGCTTTTTCACCTTCACATAACATCAATTAGTCAACATTCTACATCTAGTCCAATAGTGTGTTTTTAATAGCGCTTGCTCTTGGTGCAATTGTAAGCATGTGGGTTTTAGGCTCCTTTGTAGTACTTCACTTTAACGTTGCAGCTTGTGACAGACATTTGTCTCTCCCTCGCTTACGCCATCAGTCTTCAAGAATGACCCCTCTTTCAGCCTTGACCTGCTGGATTCCACCAAGCAACCATGTCTTAGCTGACAGCTCACAAAATGGGAGCTTCTGCGTACACGGCCCTGATGGGCAGTATAGAAAGAGCACAGAAATACACTTTGGCACAGAGGGCACTCATTTGCACTCATTGGCGGGCATAGACTGTGATGGACGTCAATTGACAATCCAATATGGATGTCAAATGGGACAGAAAGATTAGCATTAACAAGCAGTCCTCCCAGTTTAAGTGAGTTTGACATCTATCACTGTCAAAAAAGAACAAAAAAGCTTTAGTGTTATTTGAGGCCAGAACCAGAGTTGTTCTTTAGTCATTTATTTAAATTGGAAATGTTGTTTTCCCCTGGAAGATGCATTTTTACTAATTCTGATGTACAGGGTTTACTGCATGTACAGTGGTACCTCGAGATACGAGCTTAATCCTTTCAGGAACTGAGCTCGTATGACGAGATTCTCGTAACTAGAGCGGACGTTTTCCATTGAATTGAATATAAAACAAATTATTTCGTTCCAGCCCTCTGAAAAAACACCAAAAACAGGATATTGGATTAGAAAAAAATGTTTTATTTCTTCTAATTCGCCATCTATTAATAAAGTAACACATAACTAGTGGTTTAATAGTAATAAAATGTGTTTAATCTAACTAAAATTGTGTGCACGAGTATACTTCATTACCCAGAAAGCCCTCTTTTTGCCCGCGCATGCGCGTTGTGCGTTTCCTGGTCTTAGGAGAAACTCGTCTGAATTAATCGTTCCGTGCTCGTAAATATTGTTATACACAAAAGATATGCAAAAAAGACCTGGCTTGGTCGCATCACGAAATTTTGATCGCATGACGGGCGAATTATTCGATCGAAATTTCTGCCGTAAGACGAGATTTTTGTATGACGAGCGGTCGTATGACGAGGTACCACTGTACTAGTATATATCGCTGCATATCATTGGTACAACCTAACAGACCATGCAAGGAATTCTAAAGTGTCGTCCCGCTGCCTGTAAGCCTCTCGTTGTCTTCATTAGCATTACCACTCAATCCCCCTTCTATCACACCCCGGAGTCCCGCCTTTCTGCTACTGCATCATTGCCTGCCTATAATTTGTTTAACTGACAAATTAAGCGTGTGATGGCATTTGCGGACACTATGTAGTGTCTTTTACCGATCCAATAAAGCCCCACGCCCCTTCATTTTCCTGGGGGGTTGAGATTTAGAGCTAGGGACTGTAACACCATCCTGAGGCCTCCGCCCTGTGATTCAATCGCGTGCAGGCTGGGGGAGGGGGAGTGAAGGTTTTAGGCATTGATCGGCGCTGAGGGGGCTTCGGAAATATGCCTGGTGAGTCGCGGCCAATCAATCAAACAATTAAGCCGTCTCTCCGGAGCCGCCTGTTCTCCGTTTAAGTCTAACCTTCTCGCTCCCCGGCTCGCTGAGCTCGAAATTAATTGCTTCTCACCACACACGCACACAAAATAAGCCCAGGAGCTTCACGTCGGCTCCCCGTGGACATCACCCATACTCGCTTTTCTCGCTACGGAATTGCGGGAGGTAGCTGTGACTTTGCATTGTTGTACTAACAATGTCTTCTAACAGCTTATGCTTCTAGCTTGTGCTGTTAAATTATTCTGCATTACCTGCCAACCTGTGAAAAGGAGCCAGTCAAACAGCACCAACAAATGAAATCCAGCACAGTCAGAGAGTTGACAGTTTAATATTTTTTTCTACTGCAAGTCCCATATACAATGCTCCAGTGGAGTTTTTTTTTATATGTGCAGAAGTCCAGGTTTCACAACATACACAATGATACACAGTAATTGGGTGTCGTTTCCATTAAATTCGGTGAATCGACATCGACATGAAGCTATAATTTGCTCAATTCCCAACCTTTTTTTGTTATTTGTAAATAAGGCTTCTATTTGTCAAAACCAAAATGTGCAGAAAAATATATATTTGTAAACTATGCAGCAATGTGGGAGGAAACTGGAGTACCTGGAGAAAACCCACACAGGCCTGGGGAGAATATGCAAATTCCACTCAGGAGGGTCGAAACCCACCAGGTTTTGAACCCTCGATCTCAAAACTGTGAGGCAGACGTGCTAACCACTTGACACCGCCCCCCCCTTTCTTCACTAGTGTTGCTGTAATTTAGTAACATAATAAATAGTCATGTCAGCTAACTTTCGAGGAATCGGGAATGCTTCCAGGGGATGCAGCCAAAAAGAAAACTGCCTCCCGCTTCTTTCCTTCCGCTCGTGATACCGAATCCCCCCCCCCCCTTTTCTCATAAAGATAAACCTCAACAGGGCTGTAAAATATTACCTACATACATATTGTGCCCCATTTTGCCCATGGTGCCCAATGAGTGCCCTACACGTACAGTCCTCCACCATTTTTCAAAGGGTTGATGCATGACATTTTTAAGGCAACAAGAATGTCAGTGCAATTCACAACATGGATCACCCAAAGGTGCCTTTGAACCTTTTCTATTTTTATTTTTTTTTCTCAGCAAGATATCCCCATCTTTTCCACACAGCCATCTGCTCCCTGATTCACTAGGTCACCTTCAACATACATGTTTAAGACACATATGTTGACACAAATACAACATAAATAGCACACTTCAAAACATGTGCCAAATGAGCCATTTGGAACAACAGTGGCCTACTATATTGTTAGGTCAAAAAGTTAAGTGTGAAAATGAATCGAGAACAGGCATATTCCGGCAAAATCCACCACAAGTATCTGGAAGATCTAATCATAATAATGCCCCCTCAAGCCCGCCAAACACACAACAAACATTGATTTGGCCCACTCTAGCGCTGAGATTTGCAAAACAACTTGCACACAGCATGAAACACAAACATAAGACATTAGATGAACACAAACCCACAAATCAAGAGGAACATCTAATTGCGAGGAACACACAGCCAATCCTTCGGTTCTGTCTGCCTTGTCCACCTGGGGGCAGTATAAGACGGACACACAGTATTATTTGAAATCTCTTAGCTCACAGGTGTCAAAGTGGTGGCCCGGGGGCCAAATCTGGCCCGCCTCATCATTTTGTGTGGCCCGGGAAAGTAAATCATCAGTGCCGACTTTCTGTTTTAGGATCAAATTAAAATGAAGAGTATAGATGTATATTAAATTTCCTGATTTCCCCCCTTTTTAAATCAATAATTGAAATTTTTAATCCATTTTTTCTTTGTGTTTTTAGTTCAAAAATCATTTTGTAAAATGTAAAAATATATACAAATATTTTCTGTTTTCCACTTTAATAAGGCACATAATTAAAGAAAAATGTGGTTTCCTTTCGCAATGAAAAACAAATGATTAAATAAATGAATTTCTCTTACTAAGAAAAAAAGCTCAAATAAACATTGTTTTAGATAGATCTATAAAAAATGGAATATTCAGAACTTTTAATCCCTTGTCTTAGCTCATCGCTATTTCATGCTGCGTCATTCTATGCGAAGGATCAAGAATATCTCATTGTCTAAATGTTGCTGCTGGACCCCATGTTTTACCCATTTGCGCGTGAAAAATATTTTCAAAAGAGTTACCAATGAGAGTTAAAAATTATCCTTAATTGCTCGGTACAGTTACAGTTGAGTTTAGCAGACTATTTCTATTTTCATATAATCCTATGTAGATAGATTTTACAGAAGAAATTACCCACTCTATTCATAAATGCTTAAATAAAATAAAATAGTTGATAAAGCTACAATTTCCCAGCCTTAACAAGAATGGCAACGATACGATAGTGACAGTGACTCAGCACTCTTGACATGATTGATGGTTGCATATGCGTGTGTGTGTGTATGCACAGAACTGGGCATGTCCCATCCTGAGACTGCTGACAGTGTGCAGCTCTGCAGAGGCGTCCCTCAGGGATGCTGTTCGGTTGCTGAGGCTGCACTGCGCACGCACGTTTCCACTGTACTCTAAGTAGCGGAGTTGTGTGGTTGCATTTGCTGGGAAAAAAAGCACTTGTTCAAATCAAGTAATATTCACATCAAATTTGACCTGTTTTGATATTTGACAGCAATGGAAAAAAAACATCTCAATGTAATTCCTTAATAAATGTCAAAGCAGGCTTTGGCATTTATTGAGCATATTTGTTATCTGATGGAAGTAACCTTATTCAAAAGGGGAACAAAAGTCCATAATTTATTATGGATAACTATGATGAGTGTGATGTGTGTGCATAGAAATGGATAGAATGTATAATGGATAAAATGTAAACAGGACAGAGACGATAGCTTTTTATTGAACACCTTAAAAGATGCACTGATCGGGCTTGGAAGTGGTCCATAAAACGAGCCTCATGATAATCAAAGAGTGATCAATACATGCCTCTGTTGGCTAAAGAGCAATCTATACGCAGGCTCTGTTTCAGGGTGTAGCGATTTAATGAATGCTCCTTTTTGTATACCCTCCATTAGCCGTGCGAGCACTCCTAAATGGCCGACCCCTGCGTAGTAGGGCTGACATGTGGTCCTTCCATAATGTTGTGTTGACTTGGAGCAGGTAAAGGATGCGTGTCATCATGCCGTATGCATGTGATCCACGGGAACAAGGTCATTTCATGTGATTCAGGCGTATGATGTCATTGAACTCCTCGAGCTGACAGGGCGACTTGAACATTGTGCGTGTGAATAATGTGCCTGTTAGCCAAGAAGAAGAATGGAAGAGTCGTTGTGACTGTGTCCATGTGTACAAGGAAAATTATACAAAAAGACCCACAAGTATTTACGGTCCCTTTGGAAAATGGTCTTGTAAGAAAGCATTGGTGTCAGTGATTTTGATTGGACATAAGGCAGCCCTTAATTGGTCTTTAGCTGCATGTCTCCATGTCAGTGTTGTGTAAAAACAAGGCGTCTGTTAGTCTCTCGCAATCAACCAAAAGTCAATTTTAACGACTCCTTTTGTCCATGTCTGTATCATCCTCATTTTGCTGCAATGACATTTGGAAAAAGTTATAAATATTAAAAAAGAAAGCAAAGTCAGCACGCGCTTTGACCTTCATAAGCCCATTGAGTTAACAACCTCTTGTAACAATCTCTTTGTTCATTTGACCACTACATGAAAGTGCCCGTGTACAATTAGATGCTATTGTTTTTCCCCAACTTGTACTGAAACTGCTTGTTGTGCGCTGATGTAAAAAAGCTATTGATTCCCTTTCGTCCCCTCCCAGGCCCAATCAATAGCTGTCTGGGACAATGCATGTGAACACAGCTGCAAATCAGGCTGCAAGGCATTTTAAAAATGTCTTTTTAATGTTTTCAGTAGAAAATTCCACTCAATGGACTTACGTACTAAACGTTGACATTCCTAGCCTTTAGGTTACAACCAGAGAAGAAAAGCAAATGGCAAGTGATGGAGTGATTAAATTTTGGAGTTAACATAGTGCCCATTCCACGAAATATGGAAATACTTTGAATTTGGCTGCTTAGGTTTGAGTCTGCTCTCTGAATGCTCCTCTTGTTTTCCAGTAGAAGTTTTTACTGTCACACACTAATGGGATCATTTTATTTTCCAATACTTTTTTTCACTGTACTTGTGCTTGTGTCTGTAACAACCTTAATCACTGCCATTGATGGCCTTAGACATCCAATTTGGACTGAGTTGATAGTGATCAATCCCTCCCCCATCCCATATTCAAACAATTTAGGGGCCTAGTGCCGTCAATGGCAGTTATTCAGTTAAGTACAGGGTGGGAGTATATTCACCTCTGCTCGCTCCATCCTAATATTATCATTACTGCCAACATATTTTTCAAAGTTTTAATTATTCTTCGCTGCCACAGTTTTAATATGTGCGCTTTTCTGCCTGACTTCATTGCCGAATGCAATTAAACAGTCATTGTATAAAAAGCAGCCATGAGGGTAATTAGGAGTCAGTTAACCTACACTTTAATCCGTCCTGTGGCTTTATACTGACTGACAGCTGTCATGACCTATGATGATACTTTCACTGTATGCATTTAAGTCTTAGCTTTGTGAATATACTGCATAGTGTATGTTGTGTTTACAGTGCGGTGCGTGACACTAGATTAGTTGGGGCGAGTTATGTTGTATGCTCATTTATCTGAGGATAGTCAAACATCCGGTGGGGCGGCTGCCGTTCCATCTGGTAGGGGCCTTATGGGGGACATAGAGTCCGATTGGAAGTCCTTAAGCCTTCCAGCTCGTAGATCTGGACTCATTAAGAGAATTTTTGCGGTAAGAATTTGTTGAATGGGTAATATAGAAAAAAATTACACATCTATCGCCCTTGACACGCAGTGGGTATTCACGTCTTCTCTGGGCTGGTGTAGTTTTTTTTCTTCCATTTGCGACATTATTTTAATGGTGCCATTAAGTGAAATCATCCCTTGGAATAGAGAACGAGGGTATGTCGTCCTTGACCTCTTGGCTTGGTTAAAGCTGGGCGTCCGTCTCTTCAGCTCCACAACGCAATTCCTTGGTTTATGTGCTACTTTTTCCCAACTCTAGACGTCCTCTGATTTGAAGTCCTGTGCTGCCAGATGTTGTACAGAAAATGAATGAATATTTAAATAGATTAAAAAATCTGCAGGCCTTGAACATTAATCCTTCATGACACAAAACAATATTCAAAGATGAGATGATTAAAACTTGTAAAGACGGAGCGTGTTCTTTTTTTAATTTTAATAACCAGGTTCCAAATCATTGCTTAATGTAAAAATGTCAAGAAAATTGATTCCGAGGCCATTTAATTTAGAAACACAGGTCCATAATAGGCAGTAAAGTTGTATTTGGCCCACAGAAGCATCGGAAAATATCAAAAACAAGCAAACATGCAAAATCAGATAGACAAACAAAAAATGTACACACGCACAAACAACAAAACAATGCAAACACGCAAACCCATTTACCCTAAAAGACACACATCAAAGAAAGAAAACACTCGCAAACCGCTCCGCTTGCTCTTCATCACTTATTCACCAACACAGCACACTGCGACCAGACTCATCCTTTCGCCCGAACATTTCTTCTCAGCATTCCTCAATTTCCCCCACTAAGCTCTTTTTTTTTTCTTTAAGGATGCAACGCAGCATCCAGTTCAGGTAGAAGATAATAGCATGTTGTCACGGTTTCAAATAGTGCTTAGAGGAGGAAGCGTTGGCGTAATTGAATACATACATGCCGAAACGTTGAATATCATGTTTATCAGCGCCAAGGTGAAGTGCTGGACCAAATAGCTGGAAAGGTTTTAAATTCCTGTGAGGTAAGCAAGAGAAATTTAACTTTTGAAGCTTTCCAGGGAATTTAAAATATATATATAGATATTTTTAGTTCTTTTGTGAAATATTTTTTTTAACCTTTTTAAGTGTCCTCAGAGTAAGGTTGCCTACTGACAGCCCAATTTAACTGGGAGTCACATTAAATATTTAAAGCTTCTCTTTTGAAGAATTGTTCACCACTTATAGTGCACAAAGAATTGGCGAGAACCTGAAAAACCTGTGACCCATATTTTTAAAAAGTATCAGTGTAGTCTCTAATGAAGAAGAACTTGAATCCAACTAGTTGTGCAAGTTAATGTCAAAGCAGCCTGGAGCCCGTTACTCAACTAATTGCCCTCAACATCATGGAATGGCAGCATCTTGCCACACAAGCCCGCCTGGTGCAACAAAATGAACAAATAAAAAAATGAATCTCCCAAAATACATTTCCTGGGATGTCTGTGGCGAGGTCACAAGTGACCGCTGTATCCAGGCATATAGATGACAGCCTAAGGATCAGCTGCCTCGGCATGGTGACGCGGCCGTAAAAAACTCCTTCGCGTCCTGTTAGTCACATGGCTTCAGAACATAGATGTCCACGTGGAATTTACTGCAACATTTGCTTTGACTTTGATAGACATATTTTCTCATTATGCCTTTTGAATAACTGCAAACATCAAAACAATATTTCCCTCTAAAAGAGTGAATCCATTCATTGCACTTCAGATAATCATTTCATTTCAAACACATTTAATATTCAAGCTTTTTTTTTTTTTTTTTTTAAACCAAAACAGCAACACCTGTTAAAACACAAACTGTATTCTAGATGATCACTTTATCGATTAATTCGGATATTTAATCAACTCATTATCTGTTAGGTGTAAGATCATAATATTATTTATTACGTTGTCCGCCATAGTCATTTTGAAGTGTGAAGGCCTCTTATTTAATAACTGGCCCCTTGCCACTCTTTGTAAAAGTACATTATTAGACGACATCGTTCTTCCGCTCTTTCTCCCCTTGGTGCGCAGTTTAATATTTTCATCTTTACACTCTGTTTTTTGATGTATGGCCACTTCAAGTGGTATTGACGCTTCAATAGAAAAGTAGACGTTGGCTCATTACTCACCATGGCTCATACAAGCTACTGCATGTTGAGACGGGATTACAGTGCACTATACATTGTGCTTAAGGAAGGGAAAAGTGCACACGTTGTGCTATTTCACTGCATTACTATTAACATGTCAAGAGATTCCATGTCGTCTTCGTCTAAAGCAAACAAACTCACCCTCTATACGGGACTCGTTAAACTCTTTGACTGCACTTGCTGGCCATATAAACATTTGGAGGCTGGAACCCACCAGTCACTACGTATACTGGACCTTTAGCGCAGTCAACGGCACTGAGGGATGAATGTCCAAAGCCTCTCCTCCCAATTTAAATGACAAAATGCATGAAAAAAAATCCACTTATTGAGGACCAAAACGGGAGTTTAAGACCTAGTGTCCTCACTTGCTTACTAAATGTTAACATTTTGACCTCTTACCACAATTTGTGTGGGTCCATTTTTATCCTCCCATGCTAAATATGTTTCCATAGAATGCAGATAACCCCCCAAACAGTACATTGTTACATTACGCCTTCGTCCTACACCCTGCTTTAGCCGGTGCCGCTTAGCATCTGTTCGACCTTGAGGGATCGATGGAAAGGCGCTACATCTGAGCCGTGACTCATAAATAACAATGAAGGATGTGGCAGCAGGTCGTCACATGACACCCACGCAGACATCCCGGGTTCACACAATCGGAAATTAAACCGACCCATTTCCTCCTCCATACACACCAAAGAGTTATCACTCATTTTATATTTGTATTCTTTAACAACGTTTTACGATTGACGCTGCCGAGCTAGAGTAGTCATTCACTTTTTTCTTCAGGTTGTAAGACAGAATTTGACGTACAAGTGAGCTCAATACACTACAAGCTTCGGTAAAATGGGAAAAAACAGTTTAACTTAAAGTTAAAGCTTAGGGGCAACACAACCCCCCCCAAAAAATCAGTTTAATCTGTTTCAGGACCAATAATTATTTCTTGCATAAATCCCTTATCGCAAATTTTAATAGTGGTGTCTTCGATTAATATTACTTCATTAACAAGATTTGGAACATTATATGCATGAATTATGATTAGAAAACTTTAAATGTGAACCCGGCAAATAATATGACCTCACGAATACAGCCTATGCACAACGATAACACTTTAGTCCGTTCAACACAATGCTATTAACAACAATACCAGTACTGATGAACGTTATTGTTAAACAAATTTAACTAATCTACGCCTTTTTGCGTGTATAATTTAATGCTCTCCTCTTTAGGGTTTCTAGCTTAAACAATGGAAGAAAAAAAACGTATCAGGCAGTGAAATTTGTTGAAAAGTAAGAGAATAGAGATTAAAGTGAAAATGTCTAGATCAGCTTTGATGTGTGAATTAATGATAAGGACTCCATCTGATCCATTAGAAAAGCCCCTCAAAAAATCAGGAACAATCATTTTCCAGAAGGGGCGAGAGCGTGCGCTTTAATTGGAAAAATGGAAAGTTTGTGCTGATGCTCACACATTCACTGACTTTATCGCTCGATTCTTTTCAAAGTTTCTTCTGGTATCTCATCCACATTGCAAGAAAACCAGAATTACATTACGCTTCCAAAATATCTTGTGTTGTAACGATTCCCATTGCAGTCAACTTCACTCCACACGCTTGCAGTGCTCTTGATTTGCTTAATTTCGCCATAACAGTTCTGTTATTCAGTTTTAAACTTAACTTTCCTCAGTCTCCCGGTATCTTATCCGCCCTTCACATTGCCGGAACACCGGCTGCGATCACTTGGAGTGCTGCAGTAATGATGATTGTTTTTCTGGAGTGTTTTTTTTCCCTGTAGTTTAAGCCGTCAGTCACTGTCTTTTGCTCCCAGTATGAGATTTTATTGTTCTTGTTATACATTTGAAAGAGATTGCTATCGGCATGAAAGCCCTAGACACTCAGCCTTGCTTGAAATTTGAGGAAAAATGATTAGTGGAAAAGTTTTCCTTTTGCCTACTTGGTATAATCTTTGCTACATCCCTAATCTTTTTGAATAGTTTTCTTCCATTACCATAAAAATGCCTTAATTTATGCAAATAAAGCACATGAAAATCAAACATATAGCTATGCTGTACATGCACTATATGTATAAATTTAGGATGTTGTGTTTACAGTATATTTTAGGGCTGCACGATATTGAATGAATGTCTTTAAAATAATGAATTATGAAGGCAAACCACATTTTAGTCAATTAATAATTTCCTTTATGGTAATTATTTTATATTTTATCTATCTATATATTTAAATCCTTTAGAGACAAGCTAAAGATTGGATTAAAATCCCTATGGTGAAATTCTACAGTCTTTTCTCACATCACACGTCTTTAACAGTAAAATACTCCACCTCCCCTTTTGCCTACCAAATCCTGTTTAAGGTAGGAAAGGAACATTCATAAAACGCACGTCCCGGAACGCTGCGGAGTTCCGCTTTTTTGTGTGTGTCTACTGCAGTGCAGTAAGAGGGTTATATTGATCTATGTGGAGGCTTGCTTCTCCCGAAATAGCAACCATTGGAGTTATTGAAGGAGAGGAAACAGGCCGGATGTTGTGTCAGGTCCCCTGATCCGATTCTGGAAGAAATACCTTGACACACCCAGAGCTCACAAGGGGATTGTTCCTTTCAAGTCGGGGTCATAAATCACACTTGTGCTGTTGTTGTTATTAATGACGTGTGGAGACTGTAGCATGGTTTTATTATAGAGTTTGTATGCAGATTTGCTAAATTATCCAGGGAAGATCCTGCAGTATATTAGGAAAGGAACACAAATGGAACAAAATGAACTGATACATTATAAAATTGGCTCAATAAATTATGGATTTTTTTTCTTTTGCTGGATACTATTGTTCTTGTTCTTTGTCGCTTTTCTCTAAGGGTGTGTTGTCTTGGAATCTCTTCAGTGTTGGGATTTTTATAAGTAGACACATCAAAAAGGTTCAATTTCCCCAGAAGTGAATTTCAATATCCTTCCGAGGACTTAAAAGGACATCAAACTAATAAGCTTGTTTTGCCGTGACAGAAACATTTTAATCACGTAACCTCTTGTTATCCGTCTTAGAGTCAGATATGGCGAAAACATACGTACATCTCTTTGATTGTAGTCGCTGTCTCGCTATCAGCAAGAACATGAATTTGCTGATCTGTTCTGCGTAATGCAAGTTGACACCCGTGGATGTCAGCAGAATTTTTTATGGAATCTAACTTCCACTCCTCCCCCCTCCCCCACCTCGCTCTCAACAGGGTGTCACGGCAGATTTTCAACCCCGTCGAGCACTCACCTCTAGGAGCAAGGGTGACATTGCCATATTCCATGCCCTTTTTTCATATTTAGTTTCAATCAATAATGTAGTTCACTTCAACTTCCTGTGTGCCAACTGGACTCTTTGTGTCCCATTGAAAGCAATAAATGTAATTAATTCATTTACTGCCACTCATGACTGCATCTATTTTAGGGGAGGTGCTAATATGCGGAATGTAATGGCACTATGTTTCTACCAAGTGCTCAAATTATGGCTGCCGACCAGTGCTAGATGTTTTTTTAATCCATGTGGAAATGTGTCTTAATTTTACACTCAGTGATCCGCAAAAGAAGCAGCTCCTTCATTCGAGTCAGACACTTCTTAGGTTTTGCCAAAACATCTCATAACATTTTCTTCTTCTTCTTCGAGTAAATCTAATTCCTTACTCCTTGCCAATTTCTACCGTCACGAGTACGGATTAAGGAATCTCCGATGAGGCAAACGCACCTTGTCGTCTTCTTCTTTCACCCACGCCTTTTGGGCTTCGATCCAGAAACCAGATTATGGACATCTAGTAAATAGAAAAGGACAGAAAATTGTCACGAGTATTCTCATTGAGGCTGGAAGATCAGGTACGCCTTCACATCTTTGTGCCTTGTGAATGTGAACAAACATTTTCTCTCCGATATACTGCACATCATATCTAATACTTTTGAACTCCAGTGTGAAATATCAGTCCTTACTAGACAGGTGGGGGTGGGGGACAAACTTGGCATAAGACCCAATTGTTGTCATTGAGATGACTTTCTTCACTTTAACCTTAAATGTCTTTTAATTACTCATTTTGACATCCGCCCCCTAATGAGAACATCTGCTGCACATATACACTGTACTTGTACACTATCTTAGCATGCAGTGAGTTTCTTCACTGCAGTGGCATTATGCAGTTTGTCCAGCTCTAATTCAGTGTCTGCCAGTAGAGCAGGTGAATTAAGAGTGTAACTGGGTTATGAACGTGTGACGACGTTGATTTAGTGACCATTACTCCGCTCCCGCGGCCCCACACGATTTGTTGACGCCATCCATCTTCCTTCCAGGCGCAAACACATTTGTTTGACATGCTGTTCCCCCCCCTGCCCCCTTCCGATGCTCATGGATAAGGCATGTTTATCGCCTCCACAAATTTAAAGCTTACTTGAAGTACAGCTAGAAATGTGGACTCATTTTCTTTATTGGAAATCAGACACTGCCATTGACGGCAGCAGATGTCCATTCATTTGAAATGGCAGCAAAATATCACTGCCAAAGAATGCTTACATGTATTTTACCATTTTCCCACTAAATTTAACACTTTGTTTACACTGTGGCTCATTTTAGGAAAATCATGAGTGGAATCGTGCTTATCTTTTGATAAAATGTGTTTATTTTTACTGTGCACGGTGGTAATTATATTCACTCAGCTTGAAAATATTCTCTTAACATTTTCCCAATGCTGTGGATTATATTCTTTCTTTCTTGCTCTGTTTATTCATGAGCACCTAGCAATCCCTAGTGAAAAAGCACAATTTCTTCTATGTTCTGCCAGTCTGGATCTTCATGTTAGCAGATTGCATCTCTTCCTTGTGACAAAGCTTCCAGACCTTTTTATCCTTCCTCAAGGTGATCCCGTCTCGGTAGCTTGTCTCTCGTACAAGATGCTATTTCTGTATTTCTTTTCGTGGCATTTAATCAAACCTCTTCAGGTCAACCTAAACATGCAGAGCTCAAAAGGGCAGGGGGCATCTGACCTAAAACTTGAGGGAAATAAGTAGAAAAGGCATGGGTGCAGTAAGTAAATATTCAAATTTTCACTCCATCAATGGCAACCACTGGGAAACGGTGGGAGAATGCATTAGTTGGTGAGCTTAATCTTGCTGACAAGGAGACAAACAGCACCTTGGTGAAGGTAATGATCGCTCGTTAAAGAACCTCCCGTGTCCCAGTTTTGCGGTAGTGCCTTGGCCGGCGTCCAACGTCAACGCGTCGACACGCCCTCACCACCTCGTGAGTTAAGATCCCGCCTGCCCCTTTTGGCTCTGATTTGCTTATCGATCGAAAAGGTTTCATCTTGGGTCCGCGGTGAAAGCTGGCGCAGATACGTTGGCCGTCAATCTTACGGCAGATGCCGCAATTTAGCTCAGGATTCACCTTTCAATATCCTTTTCGCTTCCCTCTTTTGCATCTCCCTGGAACCTCCCTTTTGATTTTTGCATGTTCACTCCCCCATTTCATCTCCATTTCTTCTTTCCTTAGTCACAGGTCATTTTCTTCTCCTCTTACCTGTTTGCCTCTTTTCTCTTCCCTCTTCTCTTCTTTCCTCCCTCCACATTCACTGCTTACCTTTCACCTTGCTCTATCCTCTTTCACCTCAGCCTTTTCCCTGCTCTCTTCTCATCCTTTCATTTTTAGCATCTGTGAGTCTCTCCTCTTTTGTCTACTTATTTCTTCAACCCCTCCATTTTGGTGGCTCATTTTCTCTCCATACCTCATTCACCTTTTTCTTTCCATTTGTTTCCCCTTCACTTCTTTCTTCATTCTTCTTATCCTCTAATTTTTATTCTCTCCATATCTCCATTTCTACTTCTTGTCTTTATCAGGTCTCCTCTTCCTGCCTGCTGTACTTCCTTCTCATCTCCATTTCACACTCCTCCTTGCATTTGTCTGCCTTCTTTTATTTTAATCTTCTCTTTCTTCCCCTCTCCCAGCTACCTTCTCCTCTCCTTATTCTCCATTACCTATCCGAGCCTCCTCTTCGTCTCCTTTTAATCTCCCTTATCGGCACTGCTCTCCAATGCCGCTTATCTTGCATGCATAATGAGTTGTTGCATGATATGCACTGGACATGCAGTTGTTTACTTTATATATTCATTTGTAGGGCGTGTTTGCATCTGTGCTTCTGTTTCTTTCTTCTTTTTTTTAACAATGCATTGAACATACTCATCAAGGTACGATAGACAGATCCCAGATCAGTTACAAGGTAATCCACTTTAGGTTCTCTTCTTCACATGATAAACACACACAATCTGGTTAGCCAAAGCCTTCTTAGCTTTCAAGGTGAGGCCGTCGCCTGCCAAGCTGATTGTGCGTGCGTGCGTGCGTGTGTGCGTGTGTGTGTGTGTCTGGCTCACGTGTGTAAAATCTCTACATAATAATTTTGGCCAAAATAGGGGTAAAACAGAATTGACTCTTTGAATTATAAGCACATACACTGTAGTATGTGGGGGGAAATTCATCGGGTTTTAAGAACATTATATTAATATTATCGTGATGTTGCACCGAAATGATCACAAAAAATAAACTGCGCTGTTTAAATTTACCCACCGAGGAAAAAGTAATTCTTTAGTATTAAGACTGTATTTTTACCGATGACATAAAGTGTAAGTCATGCCTCAAGTCTGTCACCAACATCTTATATTTTCATGAGCTTAACAAATTTTCATTGTCACACTTTGAGGTCATTTGCCTTGTTATTCCAGCCGTCACGGTGGCTTCTTGCGCTTTCTATTCTCCACCCCTTGTGTCCTCAAGCCAAGGCCACACCAATAAATGGACCTTTAATTAGATCCTCCTATACACACATGCACACGTGTAAGTCTTTGTGAGGAAACAATGAGTATTAAAATAATTTCAAGGGAGCTCAAGCTTAACTTTTTCACTGACAGGCCCTCACATTAGTTTCCTTACTTAGTGACAAATGTTAAATATATTCTATAAAATATTCCCGGTTGAATTAATAAAGCCATTTTTATAATGCTCCAATTTTTAGATCCATGAATGTGCATCGCTGAATTTAATGTGCCCAGTGAAGGTACAAGTAATGCCCACAACACTCGTGAGCATGTCTTCAAGTAATAAATCACTTCCCAATCTCTTGGATTGGCTGTGTAATCATGACCCCGTGCTTGTGTGCTGGTGCACAATCTGTTTGTGTTCGTGTGATACACACCTCATTCCTCTGAGGAGCATCTTTTCACAAAGATATAGAATCATGCTGACAGAGGTTCCTGATGTGAAAAAGGGGGGGTAACAAGATAAATGTCACTCAAAAGCCTCTACTCATGGGAATTTACCCTACACATACTGGAAGTCAGCTTTGGTAATTGTGTTGTTTATTTTGAGGTGACTGGCTCTTTAAATCGTCCGCTGTATGCGAAAAGATGGGTCAGCTCCATCTCCTAAGTCAAGGTGATATAAAACAATCCCCGCTGACTGCTGACCTTTGTGTCTTTGGCCATCTATTATGTGGAATTTGTGCGTGTGTGGAGGTGCATGTATGTGTCAAGCTCATATTCATCCAAGGATGTGCAACATTTCGTGCACCTCGGTGCTTAATAGCTGCGTGGTGGACATCTTTCTGGGGATAGGATGTGCTATAAATTTTAATGTTGAATTTTGTATAGTGGTACCTTGGCTTATAGGTCTCATTCATTTGCTGACCATGCTTGATTCAAAAATACTACTTGAGAAGGGGTCTTGAATGTCACGTAACCAAACCGGGAAGCATACTAAGTCGATGTGAAATTTGGAGAATTTTACAGAGCTTTACAGATAATTGTCGCTAAAATATATCAAATGAGTGTTAGTTTTGTCTAATGAAATTAATAAAAGTGGAAATGACAACTATTTATTTA
The DNA here is from genome assembly GCF_051989625.1 of Stigmatopora argus. NCBI lineage: Eukaryota > Metazoa > Chordata > Actinopteri > Syngnathiformes > Syngnathidae > Stigmatopora > Stigmatopora argus. The sequence continues at coordinate 6,222,582 of NC_135401.1, read as the reverse complement.
CAACTCTTTCCTCCAATAACCAGTGAAAAGGGAACTGAAAAATGGAAACTGAAACTAACCATGTGAGATAGTTTCCCAACTATTGCCTGGAAGCCATTTATGGTCTGCCATTGTTTTTTTAAGTGTGTTTAGTTACTATATACGATTTGAAGTTCCAATTTGTACCACTTATCAGTGTTTCCTATTTCGAGGATGCACTTTTCTTCCCCCCTCTCTCCATGTAGCACTTGCGTCTTATGCCCATTGATAGTGAAACATGTTTCCATGTAGAAAAGCCGAATAGGGATGTATATATATTTTCGAGAACATTTTAAGGATTGGCATTCTGACACAGTGGGAATGCTGCGGTGGGACCTCAAAGTGGATTAGAGCTTCTGCCGAGTCCCGGCGGGATAACGCTGCTGCTCTGCTTGGGTTTGATGTGTTTATCACACCAGGCGTTCCCCAAGGCTCCTTATTAAAGCCACTACTGCTACTCTTCCCTTTTCCTATGACTGCTTTGAAGAATAGCCATTTAATTTCACCCCACTATACTCCTCTTCTGCTTTCTACGTTTGGCTGTCTTCTCACTAGCGTGCCGGCTTGTGTGTGTGTGTGATGATCACTCTGGGCTGATTTAATGCCAAAGGTGCAGGAAATAGAGGTCAGAACCCATCGTTAGTGGCCAATGAATGCTTAATTAGGATACCAAATGGCACAGTGCCTCCAGTTAGGGAAGTTACAGCAGAAATACCAGTCAGCATCACTCTTGCTTGTTATATCATACTCTGATACGACTATCGCATACCATGGATGTATCCATCTTAAAAAAATAGGTTTTTGGACTTCCTACAAGAGGAAGAGCTCTCAGCAATGTGTGTGTGTGCTATAGTGTTTCAAGACAGATAAGCATTCCATGCCACATAATGAGGATACTACTGCTACTTTCAAGAATAGTAGTTTCTCTAGTTTCCCAGAAATGAGTCATTAAAGCTGGCTGTGTAAAACTACGTAAAGCTACGTTCCCGCTACAGGTCAATTCTGATTTCTTTCCCAATATGTGAGACAAATCCGATTTCTTTTAATACAGTGTGACTCATCCAAATCTGGGCTCCTTCTTATATGGATAAGGATGTCTATGCAACACCTCTAAAGTATGAATGCAATTTCGCATGAATATGCCCTAAACATCAAGTGATATTTGTCACCACTGTTTGATAAAACAAACAAGAGATGTGGGTGTCATTTCCTTATTTTCAGCTTGTTCTTTCCTTGCTTTCATTCTATATTCTCTCCTTCCTGCTGCTGTCCATCAAACGTCCAGATCTTTGTCATGTGCTGACAAGCTTCCAGGCTTTTCAGAGAGGGGCGGCAGTGGAGGAGAAGGGGTGAAGCCTCTCCACACGAAGCCCCACTAATCTCCAAGTGATCTCACTTTCCTGAGCGGTCATGGCGGTTGACCCATTTCGAGAAAACAAACCCTGTTTTCGTTTACTGTTTTAGTTTGCGCATCTGTAATCAACGCCAAATGTCTCTGGTGTGCAAACAGAAGGTCTTGTTGATGTTCTTCAGGCACTTTTCAGAAGTAAGGACCATTAGCCTTGGCCAACATTGCTTTTTTTTTCTCTTCCAGAAGCAATTTAGTACATCCCGGCAGCACATCTTGATTCTTTTATCATGATTCAGACCTGACACGCAAAGACATCTCATTGTCCTTGCTTGTTTGTAAAAAGGACATCCCAATCTTCATCCATTTGCATCTTTTAGAGTTATGTCCGCGATGCTTAAATTTAGATTCTATATCTACATTCCATGGCATGATTTGGATCTGAACCTAAATTTGGTCAATTACTCTCCAATTTATGTTTAAAATTTTCACACCATATATCATCAATTTAGAATTTTGCATTTAGTTGTGTGTCAGAACAAATGAATGAATCTAGATTCTGGATATAGATTCTGTAAATGGATGTGGATCATGAATTTGGGCCTTCAAATTCGCCCTTCAAATGTAGTTAGAAGCTTTTCCTAAACAATTTTTAATACAACCAACTTTACAATTCATATTCTTTTATCAATTTCCTATATGGATTATTAAGCATTTAGCAAATTTACTATTTTTTATGTCATGGAAACAAATTTCTTATGAAAAAATAATAATAATAAGATCAGGACCCAAAGATCATTTCAAACCAAAACTACACCTCAAATTATTCAAAAATCAATCAAAAATCAATCAAAAATGTTTTGAGTCACAGTATGGCTACATCCATGTTCATAAATTTAGAGACTCTGAGAATAACAGTAAAATGAAAAGACCTACAGTATCCCTCTATGACAAAATAAATTTGATCCAAATACAAAAATAATCCAACACACCCATTTATCGGTTCCAAGCCAAGCAATACACTGTATTTTAATTATTCATAATATATCGAGTCACTCTTAACTTGTCAATGTATGAAGCAGTGTGCTTCTCACATAATAGGTAATGCAGCCATCATTATAGAAGAAATAATAATGTAAAACCTGGTGCTTCTTCCCTTTATTTTTTCCCTCGTATGAACATCTGGCATGACTTCCCTTCCGATCTATTATTGAGTTTTGTGGTGCGCACACAGACACACACCCACAGACACACACACACACACACACACACACACACACACACACACGCACACGCACACACACGCACACAGTCACAAGTGATGAATAAGTAAAAGCGACACCACTAGAGTTGGATATGAGCCCAGAGCGAATGACAATCACGCTCTAGCTCTCTCTTTCTCTCTCTCTCTCTATCTCTCTTTCTCTCTTACACCCTCAAAATGTAAAAGATTTGGTGCTCCTCGTCATTGTCTTCCCTTTGGGCAGAGCAAATGATCCCAGCTAATCAATCTCACTCCATTTTCCTGAGAGGCTTCTTCTACTTCTGCTTCTTCTTTTGTGCCCTGTGGGGTGGGGTGGGGTGTGTTTGTGTGTGAATCCATGCTGTTTAACCCCCATGTGAAGACAGATATAAACAAAAAACTAATTAATTGTTAGTTCTGACATGAAAAAAATGTGTACAGATTTCTCACCTACTAGATTCTACGATTTGCACGACTAGGATTACCACGAATGGGTTTTTAAGTTTAGTCACACAAATATAAAGACTAATTATATATCTTAAATCTAGCATCTAGATCTGAATCATGTTTGCAATCGAAAAGTATGTTTTCCAAATTCTGAATCCATGTTTTCATCTGTCTCATGAGCTGGATTTTTCTCCTTCAATCAAATTTCAAGCCACGTACCAAATGGCATAAAAAATTGCGAGGAAAAAAAATAATGTGATGATGTAATAATAATCCGGTTTGGAATTCAAAATGTAGTTGCAATTTCAGGATCTGGTTGAAAAGATTTGTCATTTGTCATTAAACCATAATTTGGTTAATTTTGGTATTTTTAGATCCAGTACATGGATCTGCATATATCTCGACCAGGTTCACAATTGTAACATGACCATTTATCTTTAATTATCCAAGCAACATACTAATGATGCAGTTATTTTTCCTCCTTATTTGGGGTTTTAACTTTTTAATTTAATAAAAGATGATAGACCAGATTCTGAATCCAGATCTAGAAGCCGGCTTATTAAAAGTATTTGGATATTTTTTGTATTATCCAAACTTTATGTATAATACGGTACAGTACAGTTCATGGTCCTAAAATAATACAAATACAGATTCCAAATCTAGAGCCAGATCGGGATTAAAAGTATAAATTAATTTGACCTGGAAGCTCAACACAACTTTCCAATAAAATGAATCACAAATTCAGATTGTTTTAGTATTTGCATTACTAGAAGAAATGATACTTATAAATGACTCATATCCTTTTGTCGAACACACCCGCGCACACATTGACAGTGTCATCCTTCCAGGTGCCCGGAGGGGTGTCACGGTCCAATGTGACAACTGCCCTAATGAGCTCGCCGGAGTGGGTGACCCTGGCGCCCAGCGGGGGAAGTGCTGTCACCATAGCGACAAAGAGGATCTAAGCCATGGTGTCATGTAGGTGAGTTTTACGCACCATAAAAGGAAGTTAAACCAAAAAAAATGCTTTGTTTGCTTTTGGGGATTCATGCACACGCGCATAGTGACATTAGCATGCAAATCTTCCGTTGTTCTTACCAGGCTGAGCAGGTGGCCATTATCTGGGCCCTCGTTCTGAGTCAGTGTTTCCCAATCTTGTCAATTAAGGTGTTTATATGTAATATAGAGTACTGATTTAGTAGTCGATTGGCATATTGTCATTCAAAGAGCCGAGCCACACCTCTGCAAAGAAGGCTGGATGTGTATCAAAGTACTAAATGTTTTTTAAGGTCCTACACAAATGAGTTCATGCTTGTTCGGATGACTATTTGTGAGATTCTGTAAACAAGTAAGGAACTACCTTCCTCCTTCGTGTGTGGTGGATTGGTCTTACGACTCGCACGGTGTTTTTAAGGTTTTTTGAGGGTTTGTAAGGGGAATCATAATCATTTATAAGGGCAGTTATCGGCAGAGGTTGACAGGTATGAGTTCTCCAACAAAAAACAATAAAAGTCCGGGAAATTTTGAGCTTCTTCTTTAGCCTAATAATTACTAGGGCATTAAGTATGACTAAATAGTAATTCACAGTTTGTCTTTAGGGAATTTGAGCAACGATTTAAATGGTAATTATCACTTACCTTCCGGGCGACCAAAAAAACGGCGACCAAAAGACTGGCGACCAAAAGACTGGCGACCAAAAGACTGGCGACCAAAAGACCGGCGACCAAAAGATCGGCGACCAAAAGACCGGCGACCAATCGACCGTGTACCTTCTCCTTAACTTAGTGTGTGAAAGACGTTTTTTTTTATAGGGAAGGTCTTACTATTCCAGTTAAAATGGATTGCACGTCTATCGGTGTCGATGGCAGAAGATGAATCAATATAGTTATAGAGGGTTAGTCAACTCTGCAATTTGATGCAACCCGTTTGGCCGCCGATGTGTGAAATGTAACCCATAAGCGGTTTGGAGTTTTGCTTTAGCAACAAATGGCGGGTGTTAAAATGAGAGAGAAAAGGGGAGCCAGAAGTGATGGGTGGGTGGATGAAGGCTGAGGGTGTGAGGGGTTTAGAGCTGGGAAGAAAAAAAACGGAAAAAGCTTGGGGGCTCCTCTCACTGTGGCGGATGATATGCGGGGTAATGAACTTCCCCACTTTGTGCATGAGAGGCGTGACACTCTCCTCTCTCTTGCTTCAACTGTCAGCAATTTGTGGCCCCCAACACCCCCCACCCGCTTTTCCCGTGGACGAGGCCTCCTCTAATCTCCTTCCATCCACTCCGCGCAAGCCCAAGTGGAGCCTCTGCTGACTTAAAGCCTACGTTTCACTTGTCAGCCTAATGGGGGAAATTTGTAAGGTGTTTAAAATACGGACCCCCAAGTCATCCCACCCACCACCCTAGAGGTGTCAGACTGGTGTCAGGAAGAGAAAGAAGAGGCATCTCAAGAAAGTAAAACTGCAGTCCTGAGAGTCCTGTTTGGGAGTTTTGATTATTTTTAGGAGGATTTTATTCATCCGAACTTCAGATTTTGAGTGGCCAAATTTGGTAATAACCTTTTTTATCTCATAGTGGCGTTGATTTGTGTTGGCTTAATTAAGATGTCATTGGTTATCAGTATGTCCAGAAAATAGTGAACTCTGACAGATGCCATATTAACTACTACGGTCTAATGGTGGTCTTCAGAACAAATAACAGCTTTTGCACTTGCATCCAAACACTGTTACTGTGGAGTTCTTTCACAGTTACAAGGAGAAACCTAAAATTTGCAGACTAAATTCTAGTAGTATTTCGCCTCAGCGTCTATATAAAGCGCCAGGAAGAACTGGAGGATACCTGATGGGATCTGCTTCGGTGGTAGACCAACACAGATGCGTTGACAGCACTTGGCATTGTTGTCCTGCGGCTGCGAGAGGCAGTAGTCTCTCATCGTGCATGAATAATTAAAACCTTTGCTGTCTTGCAGGGTCAGCGACCAATAAGCAGGCAAGGTCGGAGCAGGGGGGGCAGTGTTTTGAAGTGTGCTTGCGTGTGCGTACATGCGTTCGTGTGTCACACAGATGAAAGTGTCGTGTTGAGATTGGATGGGAGGAAGTAGAGCTGGTACATTGAGATGATGTAGCGCTTTAGAATAGATTGAAGGAAGGGTGGGAGGCTGTTTGCATTGATTGCAAAATGGGTTTGAGCGCCTGTCGGAGAAGCTGGTACGGTTTACTGAATGACCACGACTGGCCGAAATAAGCCTAAAATGGAAAAACTCCTGATTTTTTGTTGTTGTCTTACTAGTATACAAATTTACAATTTAGTTATCTAAATTATAGACGTATTTGGGATATTTTTGCCCCAAAGTTGGAACCAAATCTTTGAACCACAATTTCCAATTAGGCACTCCTCTACTATTCCTTGCACGTCCAAAATCTGGCCATCTATTTTGTAATACCAATAGTATGATGATGTGCGATAATGATGTGCGCATAACTCCTACAATGTTCGAACAGTTATAGTGGCTTTAAATATCATGAAGCTACATTACATTACAATCCGTTACCTTCTTCATATTTAAATGAGTTGAGGGGTTCCACATAGTAAGCAGTTGTGATTCTTAGCATCAATAACAAAGCTTTTTTAAAGGAAGGGCAATGTGAATAACTACAAAATTCACCAGTCAACACTTTTTCTTCTTTTGTTTAAATGATGTACCAAAACCTAGGCTTCAACTCCACTATGAGCAACAGCAACATCTTACTTTAACCGTACTGCCTTGAATCTTAACGGTAGGCTGGAATGACCTCAGCTTGGTGTCCACATTGGGTCCACTCTCTCGCTCTCACGCTAATCATCAATTGGCAGCCGCGTGGCCACGGATTAGACGCAGGAAGAAGAACGTGAAAAGCTTTGGATGCACAATGCGACGAGCTGCCGTCACGTGTGCCTGTTACAATCGGGAGGGAAAGAGGTGGCGTGTGTGTGATGCTGGTCCAACACTGCTTGCTGAAGGCACAATAGGACCATTTCCAGATTGGAGTGTGTGTGCCTGCCTGTACTTCATGTGTGCTTTATGTGATTGCGTGTGAAGTGTACGATCGCTTGTGCCTCCTTGGCAACGTTGTTTTGCAAAAGGCTATCACTGCGCATCATGTTCAGCCCTTGATATCAAACATGCATATACACACACATACGCTTATCCCCCCTCCCTTATTGCACGTCTAAAAATAGACAGACCCCATTTTTTTTTTCTCAATCATCTGTCCGATTCTCAAAGGCTGGGTTAACTGCGGACCTTCCTTTTGAAGTGCATTAATTCTCAGGAGTTGGAATTTTGAAAAAAGTATCTTTCATATTTAAAAAAAAAAATTATGAATCATTTCATCCTACCATTGTGACTTTAACTCATTTAATATCTTCATGGCTTTTTTCGATTATGATCATTTAACCACTCTTTTTTTGGGGAGGGGATTATTTTACAATGAACCCACTTCTTTGCCTTTAACTTGGACTTGTTGGAAAAAGCGTCCTCGATGACCTTGTTTTGCAGTAGGCTATCACCACGGATCTTGCTCACCCCTCGCAATCAGACAAACACGCACATTTTCCCGCATCCTCATTGCATGTCTAAAAATAGATCCATCCCCATTTTTTCCTCTGAATGATCTGTCTGCTTCTTAAAGGCAGTGAGACAGGCAGGGTTAACTGCAGCCCATCCTCTGAAGTATGCACACGCACACACACATACACACACCCCTTCCCCATTCAGGGTGCAGATGGCAGCCAGTGTGTGTGAGACAAGAGACTTGAGCATCTCTGCTCATTGACATGCAGGCCGTGCTTCCAGTCTGGAGGAGCGAGCTTGGCACACCAACCGCTGTCAAAGCAAACCATGTTGCACCTCACGTTCCCCCTTGTAATTTCTACCCCTCCCTTCTTTTTCTCACCTCCCTTCAACAACATTATGGAGCGGAGCACACCTTGGCTCTAATCTGACCCGCCACACATCAAATACTTGCACTCGTCAAGGGTCGTCTGAGGTAACGTGGCGCGCAGACAAACACGCATTTGCGACTGAACCACTCCAATCCAATTTTGCTGGGGTACTGCAGATATTGGAAGGGCCAACCAGATTGCTAGAAACAATGAATGCGTTTACACGCATACATTCCTCTCGATTCCTTAACGTTTAATGAATGTTACTGCTCTCTGTGGGGAGGTTGCATTTTCTTGAATTTGGCTCTTGGGATACTTCAAACAAAAAATAACTCAAATTAAATATACTGCAGTTGTGTGATATCTCCCTGTATGCATCTGTAATCTTGCAAACACAGTCTACAGTAAGAGGATGTGATGTAACAAATGCTACAGCTAGGATTTGTGTTCCCAGATAGGAAAATTGGGATATTTTATAGTGTCCATTTTGCATAAAAGTGAGTTTTCAGAACAAACCGTGTTAATTTGTACACGCCCCTTCCTCGCACTCCTTAAATTGTCCTACGCAGTTGATTTTTTTTCTACATCCACGCTGTGTTAATACTAATTACCATTACTAGTCATAAATTGGGATAATGCTCCTGCTGCCCTGCTTAATCCTCTGTGGGGACAGCGGCGACCGGCTGGCCAGTCGGTCAATGCGGGCTCAGACAAAGTACCGTCTATCAAACTGTTCAGCTAGGCCTTGGTAATAATTGGGTTAGAATAAATGAGGCTTGATTTTTTTGGGAGAGAAGAAAGAGGTGAGTTTGCCAGCAAAAAAAAACAGTCAATGGCGGTTCAATAACTGAGGGAGCCAAACGGTTAGAGGAGTGTTCTGAATAAAGATGAGTGTGTTAGCATTCACAGACACAGCAGAAAAGTAAGGAGAAAGAACTTTCAGTTATTCTTTTCATTCCAGCAAATGGATTGTATTTAAAGACAATTTTGTTTTATAGAGAAGCCTAAATGTTCTTAGTTGGGCTTTGCAACTAATTACGCCTCTATGGGGATTTCAGAGATTTCAATTACGCAATTAGTTGACTTTGGCTCTTTTTTAGGTGCTTTTATTTTTTATTACGATCACACACGTCCTCCACTTTTTAGGAATCTTTATTTTCTTTTTTCCGACCATTTTTCTGAATCAGATCGCTAAAGGATTTAGAGCCTGAAATGGATGTTTTGTCATCTTAAATGGTTTTACAGGCTTAAATTGATTTTTTAGGGCCAATTTCTTTGACTTTGAGAAGGCTTTAGTACAGTATATCCTTTGTGGAGGGCTTAATTATTATTATTTTTACAAAAACTCAAATAGATTCCATATATGATATTTATTCACCTTTTATTTTGGAAATATTCTTACATTTCATGGCAAATAGCAGTTTTTGAAGAGACAATGTTTTAACATCATTGTATTCAAGTGTGTAGTTATTAAAGTTTTTTAAAATACATTATTGCTAGTTACCTCTGTTAAATAGAAGGGGACTTTTGTTGTCATTACAGCACAATTATGGTGCATAAATATGCTCAAAAATAGATCATCTTCCCCATATGATCATTCCAGAAGTCGGTTGATGTGGCACCGTGAAGCATGAGTGATGCATTGAGCGTGGCTGATTTGAAACTTTATCATCATCCACGCTGAAACAATATGTTTCTCCCACGCAGTCACACGACAAGGTAGCTACACTTAAAACCGTCTTATTTCATCATATGCCATGCTCCTCATATTTATTGGAGCGAGGCGTTCCTTGGTGCGGAGAGGAGATTAACACGGTCGTCTTTGAGAACGGGAATCGGTGGATGGGATGTGGTCATGTGTTGCGTGCTCCCTAAAGTCCCACGTAATCAGCTTTTTGAAACAATATAAACGTTTCGCCTTTCACTGGGTTCCGCTTTTAAGACACAATGATGAGGGGGAGATACCGTGTTGTCGTTTTTATGGATGTAGCATAAAATGATAGTTCTGTTTGTGTACGGAACAGATTTGGCTTCACTTGTTTGGATTGTTTTTGGATGAATAAAATCCTATGTTGTGATTTCAGGCAAAATCCAATGCTTCATTTGAGATTAATCTGCAGTTTGATCAGGTTTTGTTGAGGAAATTGCACATATGAGTGACAGCAGAATAAGACACTGACTTTAATGGGAGAAAAAGAGGCTATTTTGTGGCCGGCTATACAGGAAGATGATATCAAAGATGTTTTGTCACCTGGAAGTCGATTAGATTAGAAGATTGCTGAGCGGATAAGATAATTTTTAGAAGCGTAAACATATACAATGGATTGGAGTTGAAGCAATGTAGAAAAGCCAGATGTGTGTGTGTGTGTGTAAAATAAAATTTATTAATCAGTTTTTTGTTAGGAAAAAATATATCACTACAATGATAAATATGGGCTCTTTCAAATTAGGAAAACATTCTACAGGTAATCAACTGGATGACACAATCTAAGATTAAAAATCAGGTGCACACTTTTTGAGTAAATGTGGTCTGACTACATTTTGCAAGGCAGTAGATGCAATGCGCTTTATCTCGAGTGTTTACTGATGACAATGTTTATACCATTTTCAAATGACCATATAGCTTGTTTAGTCCCTGCATGATATACACTAAGCCTACAAAGCGCAGTGTTCTTTATAGTGGGAGTTTATCTGAAGGTTGAGACTCCATGGATCAGGATGAAGTCTTCTGAACTCTTGAACCCTCAATGCAAATACAGCTTTAAAACTCACAAGCGCGTGCACACGGTCACAGAGGCGTAACGAAGCGTGCACTATATATATTTAATCTCCCCACAACCAATGAAGCAGAATAATTTATTATGTCAATTTAGCCCAATCCATATCTCCCATGCTTGTAAAGGGGCAGCTTTTTATTGCCCCCTATTATCATCATTACCAGTCTGCTGGAGTGTGAAATTCACTTGTGCTGCCTCTCCAATGGCTGCAGTCCATAAATTCACCCTCTTTGTGCTTCTCCCCTTTATTTATTTATTCCTGGCTTCCTTAGCTTTTATTTGTATGGTAATATTTGAGAAGGATGCGTGGAGCTGAATGAAATTCCCACATTAACCCCCAAAACAAAAGGTGGCGTGTAGAATACCTACGAATGCATTTAGGAGGGGAGGGCACAAATGTGTCACAACATACATTGCTGAATTGATTTTTAATCTTATGGGAAAGAATCACACAATTATATGGGTCAAAATGAATCAGACAGTTTACACAATCAAAGCAATACAGGAAAACATGATTACAACTGAATGCAACTCAACGTTAAGCAAAGAACAACCACAAATTAATCATATAAGTAAAGTAAAACACTGAATACTAATCAAGGAAGAAAGATGGATTTCATAATTAAGTTGCCATGACAGAGGGCTGGAAGTTATTCATCATAACTGGCAACGAATAAGTTAAAAACACAGCGACATTGGCATTAATTTCAAATGTTTGCTTTCCTTGTTCTGTTTAATTGAACAGGAACCGCTGCATTCATAGAAAAAAGCTTTAATCATCAGCAGGTGGATGAACAGAAAGGGAAAATGGACAACAAATAATTGAAGGATAGACGAGAAAGGGTGGGACCAAAGGATAAGCGGAGAGAACGCATACAAAATGACTGCCATGGCAACCTGCCGCAGGTATGATGCAACTTGCCAGTTGCCTAATACGGCCAAATTGGCCTCCACTCGATCTCTCGACAATCCCATTAAGCGACGGGAGCCTTAGTTTTATCAGTCGTAATCAGAGAGCCATTTATAATAAAGCTGGTCCGGCTCAATTTTCTGCCTCCGCTCTGACCTGCCACCTCCCTTAACCACTTAGTGCGTTAGACGCGTTATCATAATGATATCGTTGTCACACAATGCTTTTATTGAGCTTTTCTAAACTAAAAAAAACATTTAAATCATACTTTGAAATTAGATCAAGTCCTTTACCATCCTGATTTAACATCAACTGACTTCTGACTCTCATTTGTATTATAAATGAGAAATTGACAATTGATAGTGTCTCCTTGCAGATGCAGGGTGCCGTATTTCATTGTTTCCAAGAAGCGCTTGCTTTTGATGCAATGCATCACAAATGAACATGTTTAATACTTTAACATGACTGAATAATGAATTATCCAAGTGAATAATTTTGAATGTAGGTGGGAAGGGTGAGCTGAGATTGTCCCTTTTGTACTACATTTTTGGGGGATGGGAGGGATCTCAAAAAAGGGAAAATCAGCCATAGTGCTAGAACAATGAATTTCCACCACTAGCAGTTTAAAAATCCCATTTTGAAGCTATGGCAAGCTTACTGTTTGCAAATCATATCTTCATTCAGTTGTTGCGCTCCATGTATCCTTCACCATCTAAATTGACCTTTTTCTTCCCAAAATTCCCACTGCTTTTAGTCGATCCTAACCCTTTCTGCCCCAAACAACATATCGGGAACATTCAGCAACAAACAGTAATACTACTCCCTTCGTATGGATATCCTGGTTTAAAAAGTTAGTGGCGGAGGACTGCACTGTTTTCAAAAATAGTATTCACAGGATGCCACCTATTGTATGATGTAAATATGTGACTATAGCTGTTATTTTGTTTATACCATGGGAAGTCAGGTTGACATCGTTGTAGTTTGCCCCTTTCAAGTTTTGCTGCTGACATAGTTTGCAAGACTTTGTCCAATACGTCTTCTTGGCACACATTTTCACCTGTTCTGGACCTTCTACTGACCCACCTGCGTGTGTGTGTGTGTGTGTGTGTATGTATGTATGAATATGTGTTTGTGTGTCTGTCTGTCTTTCAGCTATGCAAACATTCACTGTCACTCATTTTTGCTTGTCAAAAGAAATATATTTAAAAAAACTTCTTCCCTTTGGCTTGACACCCATCACCCAAACAGGCCATGCCCTTTTTGTCCCAAAGTACATGTCCCACTTTGCCTTCTCCAGTGACTGCGAACAAGGAGAGAGGATGCTGATGCTTTGATATATTAGCTTGTTGTTTGACACAATGATGACGTGGGACATTCAGATGTCTATCTCAGTAGAAAGGACAGGAAGGACAGAAATTCACTGGACTCTCACGTTGACCAAAGGGCAAGCCGTATAGTGCTGATATATGGTGTCATGAGAGTCACTATCTGAGAGCCATAGCTACATATTTTTATTCATTTTTAATCCTTATTGAGTCTTAAAACCAATGTACATAGCTAACAATGACGTTTGTCATATCATAATCCTCAAGACAAACCAAAAAGCCGCTCCTCTTTTTTGGTACGACTCGGTAAACAAATGCAAGGGTCCCTCTGTCGACAAAGTGGGAGTTACACCTCCGTTTCGATGAATTATGCAGTCATTGGCTCATGCCAAACGATTCGAGGGATTTGGCTCTCTCGCCGTAGTAGTAAACACTGCATGATTTATCAAAGACTCGATGCAGTTTGAATGTTTGCTGCAGAGGACGGCGAAGGGTTGGCAAGTCTCGAATCACTACAAAGGCTTCCTCGCTAATGCCGGATGGCGTCACCCCTGTCCGGTGAGGTCATACTTTGTAAGCAGCGGCGATAAAGTAAATTCTGCGCTCACACGGGCCTCCTTCAGGTGTCGTTTGTTTCTTTCCGCTCTGCGTGCCCCCTACATGGGCTTTGTCGTGATCTCACCGTGTTACTCTGAGTCACGGTGCGGTGTGATGTCATGGCCATGAATGTTTGACCAGAATTTTTACACTGTTTCAATTAGACCACAATCTGTCAGCCCCAAGCATCGTCTCGCTACCAAAACCTCTGGAAAATTCACCTTGTATTGTCAGCCTGAACTAGGCTGAAATGTAGTATACTTGCCTACCTTAGAATTCTAAAACTGGGGGTTTGAATCTGGAAATAATTGCTCATGAACTCATTTGCTCTCATCGCCATTTAAACTGGGAAGAGTGGCACTGATAATTGATCAAATCCTCGTCGATTGCCGTCAACGAGCTATACATAAAGTTCTTCAGTCTTTGTAATTAATTTAATATTGCCTTTCAAAGCTTTTTGAAATTTCACTCTATAGGAAGGAAAAAACTAGTTTTATGAAAATCACTTAATGAATCCAGAAATGATGGGCATTCCATATAAATACTTTATTTTATGTTTCAATGCACTCAAACTTTATTTTACGTTGGCATCGTGACATGACGGATTGTTGTTTTTTTATGGTTAGATTTGACAGATGTTTGGACTTAAACTCCCAATGCGGTAAACTTTAAGTGGCAGGCAGCTATTGGGCGGCAGCCATAATATTCTTAATCACTCTAACACAGAACGCCAAAAATGAATTTTGCCCAATGTACTTCTGAGTGCCCCCTATAGATACCGTCCCTCCTGGCTATTCTAAAACAGGATCAGTATGAAGTCTGAATTGGCAGCGCTTGCAAATCCTCCCTCGGTTGTTTTGAGAGGTGCATCATCCAGGTGCCTGTTGTCTTTGCGCTGCCTCCATGTGGGACTTTCTATCGAGGGTTCAAACAATGGCTGTGCACGTGCGCGTTGAGGAACTCTGGCGTTGCGGTAGCGCATGCTGCAGCTGCTGTAGGGCACCACTGCGGGCCAAAGCTGCTCGCTTGCTTGAGTCATGTGAGCCCAAATCTGTGTTTGGAGGGAGAACAGCTTGTCTCCAGTTGTGCCTTCCCAGGCTATGTGAGCATTTCCAGAACTGCTCTCCATTTTTTTTTACTTCACTATATATGGAAAGTAACCCAAAAAAGAGTCAAATATACATAGCAATGTTTTGTTTAGAGGTCATGTGATGACCCAGTTGAGTTCAATGTATGACTCAGAATGCGCTATCATGATATCGTCTTCACCACTGCAGCTAATTAATGATGAATGAAGTCAGCATGACTTTGTGTGATGACCTAAGCTGAATGGCTCATTGGGTCATGGTTGCATCATATTTTATTTAGATGCCTGTATTATAAACGACATCGACAGCCCTGCTCTATTTCCACACGTTGCTCGCGACTCAGTAAACAAGTAGTCGCTTAAAATAGTCATGGAATAAGACTACAGTGGATATTAACTGTTTCACGAGGAATGTCGGCAATTGATGTTCAAGCCATTTCAACCGTGATGAACGGGGCTAAGTTTAGCATATGCAGATCCCAAAAATGAACTGCATGCATCTGTTTCGTGATGCTTAGGCGGACATAAACTGAGCTCAAGAGGAAATGATCTAATATCATTGATGCGTTTCTAAGAATTCCGCTACATCAGCAGCCAACTGGCTACCATCGAAACCTGCTTAATGATTTTGACTTGTAACTCCTTGCATGAATAACTAACTAATCGCAACCATTGCCCTGTATTTCTCATCGCATTACAATCTCCTCCAGTAATTGTCCCTCATTAGGAGTGAATACTCTCAAGTTCTTCACACAGTTAGGTGGCAACGACTGGTGTTCTGAGTAATATATGGCTTACTGTTATCGTGGTATGGACTGCGTGCATTTTGTGGAAACCAAATCTGTGTATGTGAGACGGTGTGAGGTCTGAGGCCAACATTTATCTCTTTAATTAATGCCCTAAAAAGTCTAGATGCACCTTTTACAGTATCCTTAGTTTTTTTTCTTCTTTTTTTTTCCAGAGACTCGCTCAAAGGGCGATGAGGACTGTGCATTCAAGTGTAGGTCATCTCGGGCCAGTGCTATACACTTGGCGTGCGACAAGGGATTTTTTATGGTTCATAGGCAGCGTTCAACCGTAACACTTCACAAGATTCTTCCGCTAAAAAGACATTAGAAAGTTGGAAGGTAGAAAAAGTTTTTACCTCCACTTCTAACGGTAAACTTTGCAAAAAAAGTTGTCAGATAATATACTGATTTCGGAATTATATTGTGGGATATGTAGCATAGATTTGTTCACTAGTCTCATGGGAAAAAAGGAATTCAGTAAAGTAGGTGATGCTTCAACCACCTTTCTAACTACTTTTCCATTTTTCAGAATGTAGAAATTGCTCTACAATAGACGAATGTGTGTGTTCTTGATATGCAAATAACTGCTGAGCTTTGATTGGAAAAGGCCACCTGGCCATACTAGACATATACACAACACATCCATTTAATGGTCTTTCTTTCCAATGTGGAGGCCAATGGGCTCTTAATTGTACTGTGTGAAGTAATCACATTTTCCATCTTTTTCTTCTCTTGATTTTGTCTTTGTATTGCAGTCTCTACACAATTTCAAGGTTTTGAAAATAGACTTCCTTGCCCCTCATCTCTATTTGAGTAAAACCAAGTCTTTTGGCTTTCCCAGCAAAAAAAAATATTCCACAATCTTATTGAGCGGATAAATGGGATAAAATTACCTCAAGTCTTTCATAATTTACAATTCCATGTCAACTGCTATACAAATATATTTGTGTTCCTTACTGTTTGAATGCAGAACAATGGTCCAAAAATGGAACCAAGGGGAAAGGCACATTTTATTGTCTTGTTTTTGTTGATTTGTGTGGTTTTGTCACTGTGTTCCAATTGCTGCTGTTTGATGACAACCATGTATATCCCTTTTGTTGTTAAAACTGAAGATTATTTCATAAAACAACACTAGCATAAACCTTCTTTATGACAGCCATCGCTGTAGGTTGTAAAAACAATATCACAGGCAAGTCATTTTTATCTCTGCCTAATGGTTTTTAAGCTAAAATTGCATATTTATACAGATCTCAGGATTTCAACATAGCATTAACATTTTACATTTAAATCAGCACAGTTATTTTATGGATAGCTTATATACCCACCTGATTTTGACTTTAGACTAAGTTCAGTAAAATAATATATTTTTTGTTATTTATGTCAATTGCCTCACGTATATCTACTTAATCTCCCCTTAAACTGCAGTCTGGAAGAAAATAATCTATTTTGCTTGCTGTTCCAGTGTCATTTTGCGCGCCACAGGGAATAGGATGCTTACGAAAACTACACAAGCGAGGTTAGCCTTACATCCATCCGAATGAAACCTTAAACCGAATTGAAAACCAAAGTGTGTGTAGTGACACACAAAGTGACAAAAGCCTCCAAAGCGCATCCCTTTTGCCTCAAAGCTTGTCCCCTTAATAATATATCAGGCCATCAATAAAACCCTTTTGAGCTCCCCTATTAAGTGAGGCTCCTACATCTCAGTAAGAGGATCAGATGTTAGTCAGAAGAAAAGGTGAGAAGAGCAACAGACTGCCATGATGAAAAAAGATAACGAGAAATACGTGCGGTTAGAAGCCACAGACAAAAAAAAAGTGTGGTACCAGTAGCAGCCTCTGGAAAATATATCTGGTTCAAACAGAGTCCAAAGGTAAAGCGCAGGGGATTGATTATACGATGAAGCACAGACAATAAATCTTACCCACATTGTGTAATCTTACAATTCCCTTGGGATTTGCTTGAAAAAAAAAATGAGTTCATCGTCAATATGGTGATATTTCTCTCCATTTCCTGTTTTTCTTATTTTTCTTTTTTTAATTCCCCGCTGACACATTGCTCACAAGATGGGAATTCTCTCTGAGCCTGCACTGCACCGCACTGTTGATTCATATTTTTCCTCTGTATGATTCAGAATTTTCGTGTCACCGGCTGAAAATGAATATCAATACCTGTCTCGTCGGCATCAAGTCCAATTGGCCCGCCAATGTTCCTCGCGTCTGATTAAGACCTGCCAGCCGTTGACTTTTATTGGGCGCGTAATGGCGCAGAACCGAAACATTAATCAGGAACAATGGAGCCGTGTGCTGTACAAGGCTATTAGGCAGCGCGGAGGGGCGGGCGGGGGGGAGCCGTGTGGCTGCACAGAGTAGGTGTCAGAATGAACTGTCACCTCTCCGGGGTAATGAGTGTTCTTACTGGAAGGAAATTGTTTTTGTTTAGTTATTGAGGTCGTGGTGCTGCATCGCAATGTGAGCAATCTAATGAGAGTCGATACGAGAACTGACAATTGCTGCCTTTGCAGGCGTGATAACGCCTGGGTTTGCTTGTCACAAGTCAAATCTGGGAGGAGGCAGGTTGCACGTACCAGGAGGTGCAACATAGATAGCCACCTCCCAATAAAGGTTTAACTGGAATCGACTGGCAGTGAACTTAAAATGAAGACATTTATGACTGTGAATGGAACTGCAACATCATCATTCACCTTACAGCGCTTCCCATAAATTTGGAGTTTGGGCTCATTGTGTCCTCGACCAGGTGCCGATGATCTCACAGCGAACCTGTGAGTTTGGCAAATCTGTCCACTGTATAATCCGCTAATGTTCATAATCCCTAGGAGTGGGGTCACATTTAAAAAAAAAATGGATGAGAAATTAATCTTCTGTCAGGTAGAACAATCTGTCTGCACCCGCAATATCCGGCCTGGCAAAGCCGAAGCCTGCTGTTCATGTGCACAAAACAAGAACCAAATCGGAATGCCAAATCTGGTCTCTTTTGTCCCAAACTACAAATAGCCCTTTTGTCCTTGACACCGTAGGCGATTACTGTCTGGATTTATTGTTTGATAATTAAAATGGATGCAATTTTTATTTTTTCAATATTTTCATCATAGATGTCATGTGAGTGCAAATGGTTGTGTGTTTCTATGTGTGCCCTGCAACTGACTGGCGATCAGTTGAGGGTGCAGTTCGCGTTTGGCCTGTAGTCAGCTGGGATAAGGATCTGGATCCCCCTGACAAGGATAAGCAGTGTGGAAAATGAATTAATAGACTATATATGCACTAACACTATCAATGTGATTGGACAGTGAGGACTCAATCAGAATCGTAGCTCTTCATGGGATGAGAATAGTCGCAGATTTGTAACATAAAATGAATCACAAGTGGAATTGTGTCATGAATCCATCATGTATTTGCCCATATATGCAGTTACCATGTGAATGTCATCGTATTTACTCGAGTGCATTAACATTTTGGTGGTGTTCTGCTTTCACAGGAGGCAAAAACGGCCTATGCAAAGCACTTCTTATACCAGCCAGACATCGTCTTTTCAAGTTGAAAGAGACATCAGGATTATTCTTTTTTCCTGAAAAGAGAGATGGAAGAAAGCACGATAGGATTCATTCACAGGTGAAAGTCCTCATTATTTTTTATTTGTATTTCTGACAAGCCCCCCCTTACAAAGCAATTGGAGATCTTTTCCGTGTTTAAAAAACTACAAAAATATCATTTCTTCAACATATTAATAGTGAACAATATTACCAGATTTATTAGAAATCTAGAATGAAAATGTCCAAAAAAAATCTTAGTCAGTCTTTCAGTCTGGCCATGAATAAAATAAAGTTGTTTCAGTATATTTATACTTACTAGAATGCTTCCATCAGCAGAAATTCCAACCTTCCATTCGATTGACATTTTAGAGCGAATCTATTCATGAAACCGTACATTTACATTGAGGTAGATTCGATTGTATAGCCTAGTAAGCCATGTTCAGATTCACATCAGTGACACGCCCACAACATGCATGTATGCATCCAAATCCCCTCTTTTGTCTGTGTAAAATTGCATATACGAGCCCCGCAATGGACACGGATGCCTTCCCTGTGAACATTCGGGATTAAGAGCATTTCTATCTCTGCGTGCACGTGTTCCGGAAGCCGAGGGGTGCTATACGACATGTTTAATCTTTAATCAAGGGGACTGAATTACACATTATAAGGTGGGATCCAGTGGAATTATACGTCTCCTAAAATCACTGCTGGTACTTTAATGCATTCTGATGCAGTTGTCATGGCAGCTTGCTCATTGCACTAGTTTTACCTGCAAAATTCACAACAATAGAAGTCCACTCTTTTGATGTCATGCTTTCTGGAAAATGAAAGGATATTATATATATATATATATATATATATATATATATATATATATATATATATATATATATATATATATATATATATATATATATATATATATATATATATATATATATATTTCTTTATGCATATAAATTACGATACATGTGCAAAAAGATGTTTTAAAGGGAAATTTAACATCTAGTATAAATGACCGATTTGCTCAAGACTTTTTCTCAATTTAAGTAAGCCAATTGTACTTAAAAAATCTATATATATTTGATAGTGGAGGAAATAGTACAGCCATCCATCCATTTTCTCTGGTTCAAAAACCGGATGGCATTGCTAATAAGTGCACCCTTCTTGTCAAGTCCGTTATGACAATGGCTATCAATGAGGGTATCAGAATGCTCAGCCAATCTGTGATTGGCTAAAATTGTTCCTTGTAGTTACAAAATGACTGTCCCCATGGGATGTTGCCACTTCCTGGAAATCCTGGCTTTTATTGAGGGTTTTCCTCAACTGTTGCACATCAGTAAAATGAATTTCTGTATTTTTTCAAAATTGAGGTACAAAAATACATGAATGTGGTTATTGCACTTAATAGCATCTCTTTCACTACCTCTAAGTACTCTTAAGAGAGTGAGACATTCAGGTAAATCGTGCCAGCTCTCCCGATTCCTGCATTTTAGTGCAGTGTGTGTAATTGCATTGTGCCACAGCCCAATTATTTCTGCCGGTTTTCCCAATGTTTGAGAGGCGAGTGGAAGTTCGCTCTGGCTGGATAAAAAGCCGTTAAAAACCATCTCCGCTTGCGGCGATTTGTCAGTGTGATGAAGGCTAATTCCTCCTCTTATTTTGTCTCGCTGTGAATTGTGAGAACAAGAGAGTGGGACATCAAAGTCAAATTTTTTCTTTTTTTTTTTTCTTGTAGTGTTACTTTGCTTCAAGTTGAAGGAGATCATGCTGGCGGAATTCAAAATGAATGCACCACCGCCACTCCTTTGTCCATTTCACCCGGCTTTGCAGAGTCACGCCGGCGAGAGGACTCGGCCTCCACACGTCACGTGCAATGAGCTACTGCAAGTATGTTTTTTTTTCTTTATTCCAAAGGAGGGGCAGCTTTCCTCGTTTTTTCCTCTCCTGGTTCATTCCTGACCTTCAGGAACACACCTTTCTCCTCATCATTCTCATCGCAAATGAGAGAAGAAAGGTGAAGTTGAACAGACAAAAAATTGGGCCCCTTGTTATCCCTGTACTGAATGTTGACCAGGGTGGATAGAATTCCGCATTAGGATGAAATGCAAAAGGGGGGAACTCACACTTACTAGTCACTTGATTAGGTACACAACCTTTTTAATTTACTTAAAGACAATATTTGGGGAAATGCTCACCCCTGTAAGTAGGCATCTGTTGCAAATTTAGAATATAATTGAAATTGTTAGTATCACAATATATTGAAATTACTTTAGGAGGGAATATGAAGTCAAATTGGTTTTATTAACATTTCATTAAGGGTATAAAAAATAATTATTGAGACCTTGCGTCATCATAGGTGAACAACACATTGGTTTTTTTTTGTAGGCCACACTTGTATACCAAGTGTGAGTATTCTGGCCTACATCACATAAAATGTAATATTATAATATAAAATGTAATATTTTATGTATTTGAAGGCTAGTTATTTATGAGGTTACCTTTTTTTAATTGCCAAAAATAGTCGCTAATCCCATAAATGGTAGACATTCAAGGCTGAATCTCATGCAGTTGTGTCTGATGCAGTTTTGTCCGCTGCATATATTAATGACTTGCATCTCAGTGATGCGGCACCTCCCGTGTGAAAGGTGTGTCCCGCAGTGGAGCGGGCGTGGCTACAGCCACTGCACCAAGGACGCTCAACCCCCCCCAAATCCCCCCAATCAAACGCATTCACACTCGCACGAAAAAAACACTTTGCCTCACGGACTTGTTGTGTACATGAATCCCACTTTTTATTTGCTCGTCATTCCTTATTCCGATGTTTTTGGTTACATTTTCAAAGCATTCTTTAAGAAAAAACAAAGCAAAACCGTAGCACCAGAGCAGTTAGTATTTTTGAATTTACAAAAAAAGCCAACTCAATTTGTGCTATTTTTCTTACTTGGAGTTCTTTTTTTATTCATGGGGGGCTTTAAAAAAAGGACTTCATTTCCCACCCATGAAATGAATACAGCTGCTTGTATGCATTTTCAATTCACTGAAATCAGAACAATAGCATTAAAAAAAATGGCCATCATTTAGCATCCAAGCAGGGGGAATACGCTTCTCTTGATAATGAATATTTTATTTATATATATATTTATATATATTTTTAGATGTATACATTTATATCATGTCTATATACATGTATGGCACTTGTTTACACAAAGAATAGAGAAAAGAAGCAACAAAAAAAATTGAGGAAACAATATTTCTTACACTTAACAAATGAGGCAAAAGAAAAATAATAATCTATGCCCGCTTTGGTGTGTGTCCTACAAAGCAAAACGTGAAGGTAAAGTCACAGACGTTAGCGTTTGCAGCGACGGTTGATATTAGAAAGTAATGGAGCGGCATTATGTTTTTAAGGTCAAGTGGTGTGACACAGGCAACAAAAAAAATACCAATATGTTTATATTCTCTCTACATACCTATATGTATATGTATATATTGATGTCCTTTTGATGATGCCACTAAACTACCGGTCGAGGTTTTGTCTTAAAAAAAAAACAAAGCACGTTTTTGGATTAAGCTTTCAGTTGTTTTACCTTCTTTTAGTGCATTCTTCAGTCACATTAGGTACATATAGGTTCCCACAGATTTTGATTGCTGCCAACCTCACTAGTATACTGTTAAATTGTATTCGTAAAATTGTTCGTTGTAAAGGGAAGGTGTACCTAATAAGTGTCCAGTGTGTATTAGTGGTCGCTCTTGTGGAGTACAAACTGAAAAAGTTGCATCAGTGCAATCGTAATCACAAATAAGCAAGCCGGCGTATGCGTAATCCAAGCCCAAAATTCATTGAAAAAGAGGGAAAAATCAAACTTGCCCACTGTCGAAAAGTAATGACACTGATTGAGGCGTGCGTAACAGTCAAAAGTTCCAAACGCAGAAGAGGAGGAGGAGGAGGAGGGGTTGGGGGTCCGGGGGTCCGAAGAAGGGGAATGCGGGGTCGAGGGAGGGCGCGGGGCTCTCCTCTTTAGACGTAAGCCGAGTCGCTGGACTGCGTGCGCCCGAAATTGGGCACACTCATGCGCGGCAGGTCCTTGTTTCGGATCTCGTAAATGGACTTCCTCCGGGCCTGCACGCCGCGCACGGCCGTCTTGATCTTGCGCCAGCCCAGGTGGTTGAGCTCGGCCAGGTTGAGCACCACGCAGAAGCCGCTGACGGCGAACATGAAGACCAGGAAGACGGTCTTCTCTGTGGGCCGCGACACGTAGCACTCCACGTCCTTAATGCACGGGTAGCGGTCGCACTCGTAGACCGAGGGCACGTTGAAGCCGTACAGGAAGTACTGGCCCACCAGGAAGCCGATCTCCAGCGCGTTGCGGAACACCACCTGGATGATGTAGAAGCGCGAGATGCCCTCCTGGCGCCTCATTTTGGACTTTGTAGTTCTGGCGGCCGCCGAGTTGGGCATCTCCTTCACCTCCAGGCAATCGGGGTCGGCGTCCTTGGTGGAGTTCTCGCTGTTCTGCAGCACCACACCGTTGACCACCGTGTTCTTGATCTTCTTGGCCGAGTCGTCGCCCCCGCCGCCGCCTCCTCCCAAGATCCCGCTGCGTTTCAGAAGCGAGTCCGGCTCCTTGTCCAGGGTCAGGTAGACGGTGGAGTACCGCCGCTCCTTCTGCTTGGCCGACTGGTGCACCGAGTAGGTGATGAAGCACAGGCTGGGCGTGCACACCATGATGATCTGGAAGACCCAGTAGCGGATGTGCGAGATGGGGAACGCCTTGTCGTAGCACGCCTGGTTGCAGCCCGGCTGCAGCGTGTTGCACACGAACATGGTCTGCTCGTCATCGTACACCGTCTCCCCCACGATGGCCACGATCAGGATGCGGAAGATCACCACCACCGTCAGCAGGATCCTTTTTCAATAAGGAGAAAAAAAATAAAAGAAGTGAAAACAAGTGAACTCGTCAGGAAGGAGCACAAAGACGCCAATCGAGTGGCTTTTGCGCACGGGAGCTGTCCGGTGCTGAAGCGCCTTTCTTCTGTCTTACCCAAATTCAACACTACAGGGGAAACCACAACACACACACCAAAAACGAGGAGGGGGTACACACGGGTTCCTGTGGGAGGGGAGTGCACAAGACAGAAGCTGGGGGACGATGGACCATGCTAAAGACGATCCTGGAGGCTGCTGCGGCTCTTTTTTTGTCCTTCTTCTCGCCTTACCTTCCTATCATAGTCGAGTGCTGCTGGACAGCAGCCTCCAGGAGCCTCTCTAGTATAGTCCATTCCCCCATTTCTGATCATCCGGAGGAGCAGAAGAGGGCACAAGTGGTAGTAGTGGCGCTCCGGCGATCCTTGGCCTCCGAAGAGAAGTCTTGGCTTTTTTCTCCCTCTTACTCCCCCCCAAAAAAGAGTGGAAGCCTGGCGTCGGAGCGCGTCCCGCCGCGCCGAGCGTCTCTTTGTCTGCTTGCGCGTCCCGCTGCGTGTGCCGCGCGCTCCCACCGCCGCACCGCCGCCACGCTGTCCCCCGTCATGTGGTAGTGGCGGGGGGCGTAGGGGTTTTGACTTCTAAGCCCTCCCCACTGTATGTGCACGATCCTCACATCAGGTGCCCGCGCGGAGGGGAGCTGGCGTTGAATGGCTTTGCCAGCATTAATCCGCCTTTAAGTACGGCCCCCACCTCCTGCTTCTCCCACCCCGCTCCTCCTCCTCCTCCTCCTCCTCCTCCACCTCCTCCGGACGCACGCGCACGGCGCTTCTGCTTTGGAGTCAATCACATCACTTGAACGTAGGAAGCGAGTGATGCGCGATAAAGTACGTGCAATTAGAGGCCCATATATTTGATTAAGTCTTTTGTAATACAGTTAGTCTAAAAGCGTAATTACTCAAGTCCATTCCAACTCACGGTCACAAGATCAATTGATTCGTTTTTTAGTCTCCTTGCGTGGGTTTCGTTTCGACCAATACTCTGGCTTCCTCCCACATTCCGAAAACATGCACATTAGGTTCATCGAGAAGTCGAAATGGCCTCTATAATTGTGAATTTATGTGCCAGAGGTACACTGTTCTGATTAATATTTCATTGCGGAATCACAAAATTATTCATCAGAATCATCCATCAACTGTCTATCGGTCTGTCCATCTGCTGATGAACTAAATTAGTGTAACAACCTGACTGTCAAGTGTTACTTCCGTCAAAAGCCGGAAAACCGGAAAGCGGGGCAGGAGACTCCCCCCACTGCAATAACTTAGAAGTATATCTTAATTACGGCTTGGTGTTGTGAAGTAGGCAGTTAATTTAAACCAAGTTGCGATTTAAAAATCCACCAAAAATTGGGCGAAATATTGCCTAACTCAGTGCCTCCCTCAGATTGATGAATTATACACTGTACTTTAGGACAATTATATATTTTTGGTAACTAAACAAACCAATCAAAAACTATATGCTGACATCACTTTTGTCGTCGATAGCAGGTAACACATTAAATGTCTGCCCTGCAAAGAGTGAATCAGGAAACCGTCTTGTAAATAAAGGGAGGCTTTGAATCCTTTCTTGCTACTTTCTCAATGGCAATGCTTGCCACTCCATTTTGTAATTTAAAAAGAGGAGCTTCATTTTGTCATATCATCCAATTAGATGAAATGTTTAGTTGTCAACTTTCAGTCGGTGGAAAGAGATATCTTGCTCTGCTGTGTCAATTACAACGTCCTATCTTGTATGGCGAAAACTTAAGTGTTCTTTTCAATGCATTGTTATATCAGGATATCTCAAATTAGGCTTCTCTCTGGTTGTGAAAGTGGATAGCTGAAGAGAAGGTAATCGAGATTTGAAACATGAATATTTCCATTGTGGAGCGGCTGTGCTTAACAATGAGGACACTTTGATGATGCAAAATAGTACATTATTTGTTTAGTTCGTTCTTTTAAATGACCTCCTTCCCCTGTGCTGGATGGTCGTTGCCCCAATGGAAGGGGACTGTGACGAAATACTTGCCTACGTACTGATATTAGACCTCTGAATTTGATTATTAATGTCATTTTTTATTTCAGGAGGCTAAAATGAGGTTTGTCCATCAATGTTCCAAAAGAGATTAGAGGTCACATGACCACCTGTTTTCCCTCAATGAAACGTGGCAAGGTGGCTTATCCTCTCCGCTCGCTAATCTTTTCTAATTCAAATCTTTAATAACCTTTACTCGTCCATCACGTGAACAAAGGACACTTTTTTTTTTTCCATCCGGTTTTAATTTAAGAGCAGCTCACCTCGCATTAGCCGGTCTCATTTGTCTGCCTGACCCACCCGTAAAGAAGACAAAGAGCCCTGGTGTGGCGACTCCTGGGTTCTTGTTTATTTATAAAGCTATACATGTATAAATTGTAAACAAATGTTGCATTGGAGCTAATGAATAGGCGTGGAAAATCTTAGAAGCACTTTCTGTGGACGATGGAGGGTCCGGCCTCATCGTACTCCTGCTTGCTGATCCACATCTGTTGGAAGGTAGACAGGGAGGCCAGGATGGAGCCTCCAATCCACACGGAGTACTTCCTCTCGGGAGGGGCGATGATCTAAATGAGAGCAAAAAGGTGTATGAGCGATGGTCGTGGGATTATATGTACGCCAGTATAGAAATCTGAAAAAACTAAAGATTTTTGTCAATGTAATGTAATAATAATTGAATCCATTGGAAGTTATATTTAAAAAAAGGGTGTTTTCTCATTTGTTATTGTTTGGAGCAAAGCAAGTCGACCTTGATTGAGGAAGAAGACACATTTAGCAATGTAATTTAGTGTGTCAGGGTAGGAAATTGGGTGTTTTCATCTGAGGAAAAGTGGTGTTAATTAAATCGTTGCATTCGTTTTGACTGCAAATGGGGACCGAAAGTGAGAGACTACTTTGGAGAAAATTTAGTGGGATTTTATATAATCAAGATGAAATAAGGAATAATTCATGATCATTTCATTTACTATGAGAGATATGAGTAAGCCCCTACTGACTGAATTCTCAATTTCTATTAATAAATCAATGAAATAAAATAAAACATTTAGGAAGAAAGATAGAAATTTAACATTTTTGGATCAGAAGACTTGAGACCTATTTCAAGTGTTTTTCTTTTATAGATTTGTTAAGAAAAAAAGTCTCCTTAAAAAAGTAGTTGACAAAAAAAATCATCATTGAAATCATTCAATCAGTCATTGCTGGAGGAAATATTGATTATGATCATTTCGAAACATAGCATTATGATAGCAAAAGAGAATTGTTTTTTTTAAAGAGCTTGTTGGCTATATTTGTGGAATGGACTGCATAACTCGATGCTTAACTTTCATACAACTCGATACTGCAATGTCACGTGTCGTGGCTACCTTGATCTTCATGGTGCTAGGAGCCAAAGCGGTAATTTCCTTCTGCATGCGGTCAGCAATACCGGGGTACATGGTGGTGCCGCCCGACAGGACGTTGTTGGCATACAGGTCCTTCCGGATGTCAATGTCACACTTCATGATGCTGTTGTAAGTCGTCTCGTGGATGCCGGCCGACTCCATACCTGTGCAAAAACGGGCGCACGGGGAGTTAACTTAGCCATGTTTATGCCCCCACGACCCAAAGCGGAGAAAGGAACCGCCACTGCTGTCAGCTGGCGTTAACGAGGCGCGGCGGCAGACACGTCCCGACAGCTGACGGCGGCAAATGTGAACGATACGTGGCTGCTTTAAATAAGACTCAGGGGGGATAAACCTCCAGTTGGCTGTCGGAAAACGCAGCCAGCGAGAAACACTTCAAGATGAGGTTGGCTTTTATGCCGAAATGCTGAAGTATATGTTTGATGTCGGCTGAAGTTGTGTGACAGAAGCGTCGAGATGTTTGGTTTTCTATTTGGTTGTTGTCGAGTAGGAAAATGAGATGTGGTGTTTAATAGGTTTCAGAATTCCATAGTTATTATACCCTGCAACTTGACTGGTTTTCTGGCATCAATGGCACTGAAATATGATTATTCAGCGCCATCTTTTGAATCATTCACATTCAAAAATTCACATTATAGCATTCCACTTTGTACTTGGCACTATTTGGAATAAATGGCGATTTACGTACCGATGAAGGAAGGCTGGAAAAGGGTCTCTGGGCAACGAAAGCGCTCGTTGCCGATGGTGATCACCTGACCGTCGGGAAGCTCGTAGCTCTTCTCCAGGGACGAAGAAGAGGCGGCGGTGGCCATCTCGTTCTCAAAGTCCAACGCCACGTAGCATAGCTTCTCCTTGATGTCGCGGACAATCTCACGCTCGGCTGGCAAGGCGGAACATTGACATCAGTAGAGCGGAAAAAAAGAACAACTTTTTTGGATCTGAATGAGGCGTACCTGTCGTGACAAAGGAGTAGCCGCGCTCAGTCAGAATTTTCATGAGGTAATCTGTGAGGTCGCGGCCGGCCAAATCCAGGCGCATAATGGCGTGGGGGAGAGCATAACCCTCATAGATGGGTACGTTGTGCGTCACACCGTCGCCAGAGTCCAGCACGATACCTGACCACAAAATTATCGCTCCTTTTAGCTTTCTATGCAGTTTCAGCCATGTCTATTTTCAAAATACATCTTCAGAGTGCAGAGTACATGTAAAAGTTTGAGTTAATTACAGTAACGTATTTGTTTTTGGTGATATGTCGGTCGGCAACGTACCAGTCGTACGACCGGAGGCGTATAGAGAAAGTACGGCCTGGATGGCCACGTACATGGCGGGTACGTTAAAGGTCTCGAACATGATCTGGGTCATCTTTTCACGATTGGCTTTAGGGTTGAGTGGCGCTTCAGTCAGCAGGGTAGGGTGCTCTTCTGGGGCTACGCGCAATTCGTTGTAGAAGGTGTGGTGCCAGATCTTCTCCATGTCGTCCCAGTTGGTGATGATGCCGTGCTCGATGGGGTACTTGAGGGTCAGGATACCTCTCTTGCTCTGGGCTTCGTCGCCTACATACGAGTCTTTTTGGCCCATGCCCACCATTACGCCCTATGAAACGTGCACACGGAAAACATTGGTTATAAGATGGGAGATAAAATAGAGAAACAAATGGTAATTGTTTCGATTGCTTGGCCTAGATTCGGTTTTTAGTAGTTCCTACACTACTGTAGACTTTGATATTTTTGGGGTGTGTCAGACATTTTCCCAAAAATTGTCAATTAGATTATGCGATGCTTTGTCAGTAGTTTAATTTTCTTGACCGTTTCTCTGTAACTAACTAGTTTTGCAGTTTCACATTTTCGTAGTCCGATTTCTGACAGTTCAATTCCATTTTTAAAATGTTTTAATTTCGAGAAGATTAGTCGAACCGGTTCGTAGACACAACGTAAACATTTTATCCTTTACCTGGTGACGAGGGCGGCCAACAATGGAGGGGAAAACAGCGCGAGGAGCGTCATCTCCTGCAAACCCGGCCTTTACTAGACCGGAACCGTTGTCGCACACGAGGGCGGTGGTCTCATCGTCGTCACACATGTTGTTCCTATTGTAATATTTGGAAAGTGGATGGTTAGGATTTGATCAGTTACGATTCCCGCTGGGTTTTATCTGGCATTTCCAAGATGTTTTTAGCAAATCCTCCAGAGATAGAGAAAATATGGAAGTTAAAATCATGACATGGTTAGTCAATAGTAGAAATCAAGTCCCAAATCCATCTTCTCCGCATAAATCCACATTTGCATCAGTTCCCGTACTCACCAAATCAGCACCAGGCACCTTAGGATTTGGGGAGAGTGTTAAACTAGCGGCTGTCGTCGTGTCAGCTCAGCGTACTTTATAGCCTGCGAGGGGGGCTGTTCTTTGTCTGTTTTTGGTAACCCCCGTCGCTCCATTGACAACTGTGCTCCATGAATGGCATGACATGGACATGCAAGTCCATCTGGGCCATCTATGGGTGGCGGCAGTGCTCATGTTGAAGATGAGCATCTTCTTTAGATCTTGACTCAACACTGAAGACTCCTTGGGATTGTGAAAAGTGGGACGTTTTTATCTCCTGATGTAAAATAAGCTCATCGTTTGCCTTCATTAAGACATCTGAAAAAGAGAGCAGTGGGCAGATTTCTTTAATGTTTTTCATACGAATAAATATTAATTCTTTAACATTTTACTGAGTGAGACCGAAAAATAACAACTACTTCAAAAAATATGTTAGAAGTACGTACGTATAATCCAAATTTTAGTGTTGTCTTTTTTTGTAATATAATCTTTGAATCAAAGATAAATTTTCTCAAATATAATGAATTATAGCATTTTCGATTAATCCTTTTTAGCGCAGCTGATTTGTTTATGGACAGCAAAAATTTTGAACAGTTAGATTAACATATTTTAATACATTATATACATATGATTATGCTTTAATGGTTTTCCAAAATCTACACCATGATTTTAAATGATCGCAAATGTGCTTGTTTTTTTTGTAAAGAAAACATATTTAAATTACAAAATAAAAAAATAACAAAACTGACATGAAAAAGAATGTTTAAAAATACGTTCATAGGATTTCATCATTTCTTGCTTTAAGAAAAAAAAATTATGCATCTAAATATATGTAAAATGGCTTGGTCAGATGTTTTGGTGCCCAAAAGCCCAATCCTATTCATCTTCTAGAATTCTTTTAACTACTATGTGTATACTTTCCTATTATTGATGTACCTCTTTGCAACTACTGTCTAGCGAGACACACTCGCTGCCACTATACTGCTATTTGACCGCTTCTTTTGTTCAGTTTATTTTGGGGGGCTCGGTGAGCCCCACTGCAAAGATCGAGTTTGAATGTCCGGACGCACAGTAGCACTACTTTCAGGCGGCAAGTGTGGAGGCTTGTCAAACAGCTGGTGTCTGCAGCTGTTACCATTTTCAAGGCTTTGGAGCACAAAGGGGTATATCGATAGCCCCCTGGCCTGCTAAAATAGAAAAAAGGTTAATGCCTTCATTTCATCTCGGACATACTAAATATACCACATATTTGACCATGCCGGCAAATATTTGTGCTGCAGAGCCAAAGGTTCGAGGTCATATATTTTAAATAAATTAACAATTTTACTGAAGTAAAGTGACGCAAAATGCCTTACAGCTGACTGGCAACTAGTGTAGGACGTAGTCAGCTGGCTTAGACTCCAGCAACCCCCACCACCCTTTCGAGGATGTGCGGGATGGAAGATGAATGAATATTCCAGGTTTGAACCCTGTGGTTTATAGATTTTTTTAACCCTGGACCACAGACTGTGTGGAAAACAGGCTCCCCAAGAATTCACTGTTCTGCCAAAATATCTTCTGCCTTAAAAAAAAACATCATTTGCAGATGCTGACAATGTCTATTCTTTGCGACGTCAGCACAGCCAGCGCTTCAGGGACGTGTCTTGTTGTGACATGTGCCATATTCGGCTTTTATTCACCGCCCGGGCAAAGATGGAGGCAAGCGGGGTGACATTGCCGCTCGGCGCCAAACAGCGGCGACGTTGCGGAAAAAGGGCCAATGGCGGAGGAGCCGCCGAGGTTTCCCGCCGCCGCGGCCACGCGGATGAGGGGAACAGGATATATAAAGGGCACACAGCGATCCGTGAATCATATGTTGTTGGCAGCGGACCCCCAGCGATGACCTCGCTGCTTGGTTGGCCTCTTATGTAACAGATAAAAATTTACAGCATACGCTGTTCCAACATTGCGAAAATAACTCAATCCCTTTCCCCCCTCAATTGGAATGTTTCATGCTCTTGTGGATATTTTTCAACTTTGGCAGATATGCCCAAGTCTTACTATCATTAATTTCACATAAATTAAATGATTGAATGCTGCTTTTGGTAAAAGTAATATAATACTATTCTGTCTCATTTTTGTCCGTTGAATGGTCATAAATTAAATAAATATTGTCAAGCTTTAAAACAGTTCGTTGAACTTGTGTCATTGTCAATAGGACATCAACAGTAAAAAAATGACTTTTTTTTGGTCTTTATAAGCCCAAATTGTTAATATATTTGGTCACAGATTTTTTTCCCATGAAAAAGTAGTGAGACACTTTTTCGTACAAAAAAGCAAGACCATGTATAGTAAGTTTTTTTTTCTTTAAAAAAAGACCAGGTATTACATACAATAGATTAGACAAAAAATGTATCATGTTGTGTATTACTATACTTTACATAAAAAAAGACTCAGCTATTTTCGTCAGAAAAATGGTAAAGCAATTGTAGTAAGAATTTTTTTTCATAAAAAAATGACCATGAATAGGCTTTTTCTCTTAAAAAAAAACAAAAAACAAAACAGACAATGTATGGTAAAGCTTTTTACAGCAAACTGTAGCCAGAAGAGAAACTCAAGGGCAAAGTCATGGAGTGTACTTTTGTTTTGTATCATTTAATACGCCAGTCAGGCATGAATCCTGAGGGTCAATATTTTTGTAAGAGCTTTCAAATCTTCACTAACTTTCTATGAATAAAAACACTTCCCTCAACATGAATAAAGAACGGCAACAGAAAGTATGTCGGCTTTTCTTGTTGCTAGTTTAGGCCAAAATTCAGTTGGTTTTCTTTTTGACTTTTTTTTGTCTTCCATTGCGTGAAGGAAGCATTAACTTCAAATCATTGCTACTCAAGAAACCTGAATAATATTGCATGTCAAAAGCAATGTTGTTATTTTATTTTACAAACATGTTCTTGAAAATTCTGTTTTCCCCACAAAAAAGTATTTGACAATAATCTTGACATGAAGAAAACATATTTGATTTCTGAAGAATATCCAAGAATATACTTCAACTTTTTGATTAATGTGACAGCTTATTATTTACAAACGAAATGCATATAAAGTTAAATAAAATAAATCATAACACAAACTATTTTTCTTGTGCAAAAGGTCCAGACAAAGGAACCCTGAATCTCAGACCTGTGGGACCAACGCACTAACCACTCATCGAATGTAAGACATTTTTGAAAAAATACCATCTATAATAAGGCTTTTATTCTTAAAAAACGACATGGTATAGTAAGGCTTTTTTTCTTTAAAAAACGACATAGTATAGTAAGTAACTTGAGGTGGGAACAAGTTCAAATCAGGAGTGAGTTCAAATCCACCACTTACATCTTTAAAATAATTTTCCAATGTTATTGAGGTAATGGAGAGGAGAAATTTAAGTTCCAATCATTTGCTTTCAGTTGTTGCTGTGGTCCAGTGGCAAAGACATTGGGTCACAATCTGAATTGGGAACAGGTTTCAATCAGGAGTGAGTTCCAATCCAGCACTGAGAGCCAGTGTGGCCAATTCGTGGTGTAGAGGTTCACTCACCTGACTGCCATGTGGGAGACTGGGGTTCGAATCCCAGTTGGGAAACATTTTCCCTTAGTTGTTTCTATATATTTGTAGTCAAGACCTTCCAATAATGACATAGTAGTGTGGCCACCGTGGCGCAGAGGTATGTTCAGCTGACTGCCGTGTGGGAGGCTGGGGTTCGAATCCCAGTTGGGAAACATTTTCCCTTAGTTGTTTCTATATATTTGTAGTCAAGACCTTCCAATAATGACATCGTAGTGTTGCCACCGTGGCGCAGAGGTTTGTTCAGCTGACTGCTGTGTGGGAGGCTGGGGTTCGAATCTCACTCTCGTTTGACTGATCACTACACTATGTAGTTCAGTCTATGGATGATCTTTTTTTCATTAAAAAAAGACTTAGTCATTTTTTTTCAGCAAAACAATTTTCCAGTCAGCGGCCACCGGGATTCAAACCCCACCTGCCCACACAGCAGTCAGGTGAGCAAACCTCTACACTATGGAGTGGCCACACTTTCCTTAGTGATTATTGAAAAGTCTTGACTACACACAGTTGTTTCTATTTAAGTGAAAAATAATTCCTACCTGGGATTTGAACCCTAACTGCCTACATGGCAGTCAGATGAGTGAACCTCTACACCAGGGGTCGGGAACCTTTTTGACTGAGAGCCCTAAACAATTCATATTTTCTAATGTTATTTCTTGAGAACCATTCTCAGAATTGAAAAGTAAAAATACATGAAAATGTGTGATTTTTCTTGTCATTTCACCACTTTTAAAGTACAAAAAGTCTCTGAATTCTTTTGACAACACTGTTATGCTGTTGCTAATGAATCAGTATCAATAATATTATGCACAGGACTCAGCTCTCTCACCAGTGATTTCCATATTTTACTTCACAGGTTAGTGAAGAGCCACATATGGCTCCCAAGCCATAGGTTCCCTACCCCTGCTCTACACCATGAAGTGACCACACTTTACTTTGTCTTTATTGGAAAGTATTGACTACACATGGTTGTTTCTATTTAAGGGAAAAAATTATTCCTACCTGGGATTCAAACTACACCTGCCCACATTGTGTAGTCAAGACCTTCCAATAATCACCAGGTAAAGTGTGGCCACTTCATGGTGTAGAGGTTCGTTCCCCTGACTGCCAGGCGGGCAGGTGTGGTTCGAATCCCGGTTGGGAAACATTTTCCCTTGATATTTCTATATATTTGTAGTCAAGAATTTCCAATAATGACAAAGTAAAGTGTGTCTACTTCATGGCCTAGAGGTTCACTCACCTGACTGCCATGTGGGCAGTTGGGGTTCAAATCTCAGTTGGGAATGTTTTTTTTCCCTTAAATAGAAACAACCATGTGTAGTCAAGACCTTCCAATAATCACTAGCTAAAGGGTGGCCACTTCATGGTGCAGAGGTTTGTTCACCTAATTGCCCTGTGGGCAGTTGGGGTTCAAATCCCAGTGTTGTATGACTGATCACTACACTATGTAGTTCAGTATATCTTTTCATTAAAATTAAGACTTTGTTCATTATACACAGCTGTGTATGATGACAGTAAAGTCTTTTGATTTGATATAAAGGCGCTGCATCCCATAAGACTAGGCTTTTATTTCAAACTACTATTACGTATATAAAAAAAAAGTCGAGGGCGTTCCCTGAATTGACGTCACATTGGTGAGCCGGAAGTGAAACGGACCGGAAAAGACAATGAAAAAAAGGTTTTCATTAACCTGTATGCTTTGTTTTGTTTGTAAACGTCTTTCCAGGTTTTTAATCGCATGATCTAAACGGCCTAATTTGGGTCAGCTCCAACCAAGACACGTTTGTTAAAGGACATGAACAGAAGTCCACCAAGAAGTTGTTGTTTTTTACGATGGCTGATTTTTGTGTACTCGACGCATGCCGAAAAGGTAAGAAATGCTCCCGTTTTCTACATTGCAAGCTTCTATAAAGATATAGTTCCACTTGCAGTCATAATATCTCCAAATCGAATTGCGTTTAGTGTTTTTTAATCGTTTCAAAGATCGCACAAGGACAGAAAAGAAGACGGCTCAATGATGACTTTTCCAATTTGAAATTCCTTTATAGAACATTTGTCATAAAACGAAAATCCTAATTGTGGAAAGACACTCTCTCCAGTAATATTGGTGATATCTGACGACTTGATGTATTTATTTATTTTTGGTAATGACCATGTATAGTAAGGCTTTTTTTCTTAAACGACATAGTATAGTAAACTTTTTTTTCTTAAAAAACGACATAGTATAGAAAGGCTTTTGTGAATAAAAACGACCATGTATAGTAAGGCTTGAAAAAAATAAATAAATAAAACGACCATGGATAGAAAGGCTTTTTAAAAATAAAAAACGACCATGTATAGCAAGGCTTTTTTTCGTCAAAAACGACATAGTATATATAGTAAGGCTTTTTTTTCCGTAAAAAAATGACATCGTATAGTAAGGCTTTAAAAAAAAAACGACATAGTATGTATAGTAAGGCTTTTTTTCGTAAAAAATGACATATAGTATAGTAAGGCTTTTTTTCTTTTTAAAAAACGACATGGTATTGTAAGGCTTTTTTAAAATTAAAAAACGAAATAGTATAGCAAGGCTTATTTCTTAAAAAACGACATGGTATAGTAAGGCTTTTTTTAAACGACATAGTATATATAGTAAGGTTTTTTTTTCTCGTAAAAAATGACAGTATAGTAAGGCTTTTTTTTCATAAAAAATGACATAGTACAGTAAGGCTTTTTTCTTTTAAAAAACGACATGGTATAGTAAGGCTTTTAAAAAAAACATAGTAAATATAGTAAGGCTTTTTTTCTTAAAAAAACGACATGGTATAGTAAGGCTTTTTTTCTTTAAAAAACGACATTGTATAGTATGGCTTTTTTTCTTAAAAACGACATAATATAGTAAGGCCTTTTTCTTTAAAAAAACGACATAGTATAGTAAGGCTTTTTTCTTTAAAAAACGACATAGTATAGTACAGCTTTTTTAAAATTAAAATAAGACATGGTATAGTAAGGCTTTTTTTCATTAAAAAATGAAGGCATTATTTATAAACAAGGCTTTATTTATAAAAAAATGACATTGTATAGTAAGGCTTTTTTTTCTTTAAAAAAACAACATAGTATAGTAAGGCTTTTTTCTTTAAAAAACGACATAGTATAGTAAGGCTTTTTTCTTTAAAAAAACGACATAGTAAGGCTTTTTTCTTTAAAAAAACGACATAGTAAGGCTTTTTTCTTTCAAAGATGACCATGTATTGTAAGGTATTTTCTTGTGGTCTCTCTGACAGGATGGAGTAGGTCTGGGACCAGCTTGCAGATGAAGCGCCGCCCCGACCGGTCACCTTCGTATTGGCTCGGTATGTGATGTCTTGCCTTGTTGCAGCGATCATAGTGCGTGTGCATAGCCATAAAAAAAACTTTTTAGAATGAAAAAAATATATTTCTTATAAATTAAAGTCAAATAATAGAACTAGAGATACTTTGCTGTCAACTTTTATTTTTTCAGATTCGTGACAAAGGCAAAAATGGATGACTTGTGGGATGGACAGTCGATTTCACCAAGTGGCTGACTTGGCCGCAATAGTAGAGCACAAACTTACCATACAAAAGGTAATCGGTTGGATTCCCCGCCTCCTCCAACTTGTCACTTTTCAGGTCAAATAAAAACCGAGTGGGCAGGACCATACTTCTTAGGGTGGTGGCTTATACACTTAGTCAATTGAGTCGAGCGCCCTCCTACCGAAAAGACTTGGCCGGTCCAAGTTAAGTGGGTGTGTGGGTGGGCCCCTTGGCGCAACAGTGGAGTATGCGCCTACCGCCGAATGGATGCTGGTTCGCGTCCCGCAGACGTACTCTTGGTGCCTCTCCCCGCCTTCGGCGGGGAGAGACACCTGCGACATGAGAATAATTACCTTTTACTAAAAAATACTTTAAAAATTAAATTTTACATTGAATCATTACATCAAAATGAGTTTAAAAAAAACTCAAGACACTGGATATTAGCTAGGAATTCAAAGCCACCCAAAAAGCTTTATTGGGCGGCGGCTTGCACACTTAGCCAAATTTCTCAAGCGCCCTCTTACCGAAAATACTTAGCCGGTCGAAGTTTAGTGGGACGGTGGGAGGGCCCTTTACCACGCACAGTAGAGCATGCGCCTACCGCCGAGTGGAGGCTGGTTCACGTCCCGCAGACGTACTCTTGGTGCCTCTCCCCGCCTTCGGCGGGGAGAGACACCTGCGACATGAGAATAATTACCTTTTACTAAAAAAAACTTTAAACATTTTTAAATTTTACATTTAGAACCTTTTTACACCAAAATTCGTTAAAATAATTAGCCTACAAAATCTAAAGACACTGGCTATTTGCTAGTATTTCAAGCAAGCACCCAAATCCTTTTATTGGTCCGAAATACGTTTGCGTCGCGCCGGCACCAAAATGCAATCGGCAGTCCCAATCATTTTCAACTGGTTGCTGGCGATAGACATCCAAACGATAAAGAGATGGGGGGGGGGGGCGATTGGCATTCCCACCACAACCGCCGGCTGTCGAAGAACCGCATGGTGACGTTGTTCTGCCAGTCGCCCTTGTCCACATCCATGTCCGTCAAGCAGGGGTCTCCCGAATGACGAGGACACAGCTCAAACCCACGGCTGTCACGGGGTGAGGCAAGCAGGCCTTGACTTGTCGGTCGGTCGGCTGCACTCCGTTCTTCTCCTCCTGCTCCTCTTCCACGTTGTCCAATGCATCTTTCATGACACAAAGACAATTATTTCTCAACACTGCCCAAGATGATAAATTTTTTGTCCTACGACGCCAATATCTTTACAGTGGCGACACGGTTTTCACCTGGCATGACGAAGGCGGTGGCGACGTGCATCTGTCCCAACTGCTCCTGCGGCCGGTCAGCGAACTCTTCCCGACTGGATGCCATGAATGACATAAAGGTCACGTGACCAAAGTTATGATGTTGACGACGACGACGACAATCGGACTTACAGATCAGTGAGGATTTGCCATCCGGCAAAGTCGTCCGCCTGCATCTGCGGGAGCCGTCCAAAAGCATGACCATGTCAGCCTCCGCTGACTGGGGCGCCGGAGACTCCTGGATGAAGGCGCAATCCGGGGGGGCACCGGAGACTCCTGGATGAAGGCGCAATCCGGGGTGCGCCGGTACGAGTCTGTCAACAAACAAAGCAAGGCGTAAACTTGTGGGGAACATTTCCTCCATGCTGTAACTTACATTCAACAAATATCTTGTACGTACACGAGCCTTGTGAGGATGAGCCAGAAGCCAAGATTCATTAAGTATACAATAAAGTCAAATATGACTATTATTGCTCAAATGCCACACAATGCATGTTTTTGTATTTTTAAAGAAAATAGCCTTACTATACATGGTCATTTTTTTATAAATAAAAGCCTTACTATACATGGTCATTTTTTTTTAAGAAATACGCTTTACTATACATGGTCATTTTTAAAGAAAATAGCCTTACTATACATGGTCATTTTTTAAGAAAAAAAAAAGCCTTACAATACACGGTATTTTTTTTTTTAAGAAAAACGCTTTACTATACATGGTCATTTTTAAAGAAAAAAGCCTTACTATACATGGTCATTTTTTAAAGAAAATATGCCTTACTATACATGGTCATTTTTTAAAGAAAATATGCCTTACTATATACATGGTCATTTTTTAAAGAAAAAAAGCCTTACTATATACATGGTCATTTTTTAAAGAAAAAAAGCCTTACTATACATGGTCATTTTTTAAAGAAATAGGCCTTACGATACTATTTTGATTTTTGTACGAAAAAAAAGCCTTACTATACTATGTCGTTTTTAAGAAAAAAGCCTTACTTTATAGACTGTCGTTTTTTACGAAAAAAGCCTTACTATACATGGTCGTTTTTTTTAAAGAAAAAAGCCTTACTATATATACTATGTCATTTTTTACGAAAAAGCCTTGCTATATATGGTCGTTTTTTAAGAAAAAAGCGTTACTATACTATGTCGTTTTTTTTTTTTAAAGCCTTACTATACATGGTCGTATTTTAAGAAAAAAGCCTTACTATACATGGTCATTTAAAAAATAAAAGCCTTACTATACTATGTCGTGATACATGGTCGTATTTTAAGAAAAAAATGCCTTACTATACATGGTCGTTTTTTAAGAAAAAGCCTTACTATATATACTATGTCGTTTTTTTAAAGAAAAAAGCCTTACTATACATGGTCGTATTATTTTTTAAAAGCCTTACTATATACTATGTCGTTTTAAAAAAAAAGCCTTACTATACATCAGGGGTGTCAGACTCGGGTTGGTTCGCGGGCCGTGTTAACGTCAACTCGATTTCATGTGGGCCGGACCATTTTAGATAAACTTAGATAGACTTTTTATAAATGGATTAAAAGAACTGGATTAAAAGCCCTGAATATTCAGTTTTTATAGATCTAAAACAATGTTTATTTTAGCTTTTTTAAATATATTTTTGGATTTTACAAAATGATTTTTGAACTAAAAATACAGAAAAAATTGATTAAAAAATGACAAGTATTGATTTAAAAGAGGGAAACTCAGGAAATTTAATATACATCTATACTCTTCATTTTAATTGGATCCTAAAACAGAAAGTTGGCGCTCATGATTTACTTTCCCGGGCCACACAAAATGATGCGGCGGGCCAGATTTGGCCCCCAGGCCGCCACTTTGACACATGCTAAACATGGTCCTACTTTAAGAAAAAAAGCTTGACTATACATGGTCATTAAAAAAAAGCCTTACTATACTATGTCTTTTTTTAAGCCTTACTATACTATGTCGTTTTTTTTTAAAGCCTTACTATACATGGTCTTTTTTTGGTCGTTTTTTTTAAAAGCCTTACTATACATGGAGGGTTCGAATCCAGGTCAGCCCACCTGTGTGAAGTTCTTCCCAGGCCTGCATGGGTTTTCTCCAGGTACTCCTGTTTCCTCCCACATTTCAAAGGCTGTAGGGTGGTTGCACACTAGGCGTGAGGGTGAATGGTTGTCCGTCTCCTCCGCCACCGGTTCAGGGTGTCCCGAAGTCAGTTGGGATAGGCTCAGGCACCCTCCGCGACCCTTGAGGACAAAGCGGTTCAGAGAATTAATGAACAATCAAAGTTGGCCTCATTTCATCAGGCTATCAAGTTAGGTGACGCTTGTTCGGTTCTCACGGACCGCCATTCTGCTTTATGAAATTCGCCTACTGTTGAAATCGGCGTTTCAAAATGCAAGCAATAAGATTTCATGTCAAAATAGCTCAGTACGTATCAATCGTCCGTCGTTCGTCTTATTTTTTAGGATGGACAACACCGTCAATAGACAAAATACGAATTCTAGCTCTCGTGCAAACCTTTAAAAGTTCATAATGGACGGGACAGAAGTCCCTTCGTGTGTTTCGTCGAGTGAGCGAATGTATTTGTCACAAAAAAGTCCACTTACAAATAAGCCTTGTTAGAGTTCGGTCGCTTGTTTCCTTTTTCGGTTTCCTCTTCGATCGACTTTTGCATTCTTTTTTCTATGAATTATGCTTCATCTGTGACCTAAAGACGGTCTTTGTCGACAATTGAGCAACTCGTGTTGTTGGTATACGTCGTGGCTCAAATGAAAAAAAGCCGTGGATAAGCTCAACACACGGTCACCGTCGCACGTCGATGACGTCAGGTATGTATATATATATATATATATATATATATATATATATATATATATATATATATATATATATATAAATAAATAAATAAAATGATTGGAAGTTATATTTCTCCTCTCCATTACCTCAATAACATTGGAAAATGATTATAAGATGTAAGTAGTGGATTTTGAACTCACTCCTGATTTGAATCTGTTTCCACCCCAGGTTTTGACCAATGTTTTTGCCACTGGTCCAAAGCAACAACCCAGAAGAAGAAGAAGAATCAGAAGTCAGATTTATTCTCTTCATTACCTCAACACCATTGGAAAAGATGAGTGCTCTCAGTGCTAGATTGGAACTCACTCCTGATATGAACCTGATCCCAATTCAGATTTTGACCCAATGTCTTTGCCACTGGACCACAGCAAGATCTAGTAGGGAAAAATCAGAAGTCACATTTATCCTCTTCATTACCTCAACACCATTGGAAAAGAAGATGAGCTGTCTAAGTGCTGGATTGGAACTCACTCCTGATTTGAACTTTTTTCCACTAAAGATTCAGACAAGAAGAAATTATCAAAAGTCATATTTGTCCTCTTCATTACCTCAACTCCATTGGCAAACAAGATGAGCACTCTCAGTGCTGATATGAACTTGTTCCCACCTCCAGATCTGACACAATGTCTTTGCCACTGGACCACAGCAACAGCTAGAAGGGAAAAAATCAGAAGTCAGATATATCCTTTTCATTACCTCAGCACCATTGGAAAAGAAGATGAGCTCTCTAAATGCTGGATTGGAACTCACTCCTGATTTGAACTTGTTTCCACCAAAGATTCAGATACAGCATTTTTGGACCTATGATGTCTCCTGATTTGAACCTGTTCCCAATTCAGATTCTGACCCAATGTCTTTGCCAATGACTTTTTTCTTAAAAAACGACATAGTATAGTAAGGTTTTTTTCTTAAAAAAACGACATAGTGTAGTAAGGCTATTTTTCTTTTAAAAAAAACGACATAGTATAGTAAGGCTTTTTTTCTTGAAAAAATGACTATGTATAGTAAGGCTTTTTTTCTTGAAAAAATGACTATGTATAGTAAGGCTTTTTTCTATAAAAAAGGACAACAAAATATATTATTTTGAAAATTTTAAAACTAGTTATTACAATTGTAATTTAATAGGAAAAATAGACGTATCACATACCATCCCCTAAAGTCATTGAAAAATAAACACGAAACCACGATAAAGGAAACGTTGCACTGTAAAACCAAAACAATACAAGCAAAGTTTGACTTTTTCTCCTGTGAACAAACATGAGCGAGAAACATTTAGTCAGCAGGCGCAGGCACGAGTTCAAAGCAGGTTTAATCGCATTAGAAGTTTGCATTCACAAGTCAGAGCGACACTATTGTTCAATGCTTATCTCATTCACGCAGCGTCATCGGCAACGAAACGCCGCGAAGCAGAGCGAGTGACAAACCCACGCTCGCTAATGCGAGCTGTCGTCGTGACCGTTATCGGCACCGTAAAATCGTTAACATAGCGGCTTGCACTGCTTCATGTTGAGGGCGCAGGTGCGGCCCAGGTTGGCGCCCTCCAGAAGCAGGTCAGACAGTCGGTCTAGGCCCAGGCAGGTGGTCAGGGGACTGACCAGGCCATAGAGACCCCCCAGGGTGATGCCGATGGGCCAGCCGAAGAACAGGAGTATGAGTAGCCAGACGATGCACCAAATACACGAGCCCAAGTTTGCCATCCTGCTCTGGGACACACAAGAGTAGCATTTTAAAATATTGAAAGGATTTGTCACTAAAGACCGTAACACTCAAGGGGCCAACTTAAGAATGTGACATAGAAGCTTTTTGAGAATATTTTCCCTGTAATGTCATCGGATAAAACTGCATTGTTAGAGTATTTCACTTCAATTTTTACAAATGGAATTTATGCTTCTGCAAACTCTTAATTCACATCTTTTTTTAAATCAATTGTACAGAATAAAATTGGGCGTGATTGCTTGTTGTGCTGCGCCTATGATGCAGAGTGCAAACAAATAATTCACCCTGTCTGCGGTAGGAAAAACAAACGGTAGTCAGGAAGACTCCTAATCAGGAAATGTCAATATGACATTTCACCACTCCACACATGCTCAAAAAGTTGTGCTTTTCCATCAAACTTAAATCTTCTTAAGTCACTGTGAAGCACTTAGGAAAACATACTAGTCAAGTTTACACACTTAATGTACTATTGCTTTCAAAATGAACAGCAACGTGCCAATTTACATGCAAACCGCAAAATACACGAGATTAGTGACAGGTTAGACATTTTCAGGTAATGCTAAGATTTTCACTGTGCATCGTTGCTTAGCAACATGATTAATTTTGCGGGCTGCCTGTGCATAGTTCAGTTCACTTTATTTTTGAAACCACCAAGATTCAATCCTACCTTCATGGTCTCTATATCCCATCTCCAAGCATGATTTCATTTCCTTAAAAGCAAATATTTTTCTTTTTTTCCCTGTCAAAGAACAAATCCTCCTTTCAGGGCCAGCAGTACAAGCCTCAAGATTTTACTCATCTTATTAGTAGTCCCTACCGCAAGTTTTATTAGAAGGTCAACGTCTTGCCACAAAAAAGTTGCAATGAACCCAATGAATACCTGTCGTGGGATAACAAAAGACATGTTCACCTCCAGGCCAAGCCGCTGCAGATTTCCCGTCTGGTGGTTGCTTTCCTTGCAGCACACTTCCCAGGGACTCAAATGTAATAATTAAAGACGACGTCGAGGTTGTTAGCAAAAAGACAGAAGCTTGAGTAAGAAGGCAGGAGCAGGATGTTACACAATGTTCTTGTTCATGTGACTGACTGTAAAACACTAGTAATGCAGTCATGGGGTTGACCTTTTAGGAAGAGAAAAAAAGGAATGTGTGGATTTACAATGGACATTTGAGGAGGAAGAGTCACATTAACCTTGTAAAAAAATCTCAATTACTGCATGTCATTAGAACACTAATTTTCTTTAATTGTAAAACAGTTGCTTTCAAAGGTAAATATTCATTTTCTTAATCACTTTATCCTCACTAGGGTCACAGGGGGTGTTGGAGCCTATCCCAGCTGACTTTGGGACACCCTGAATTGACTGCCGGCCAGTTGCAGGGCATGAGGAGAC
The DNA here is from genome assembly GCF_051989625.1 of Stigmatopora argus. Taxonomy (NCBI): domain Eukaryota; kingdom Metazoa; phylum Chordata; class Actinopteri; order Syngnathiformes; family Syngnathidae; genus Stigmatopora; species Stigmatopora argus. Next base: position 6,178,479 of record NC_135401.1, on the reverse strand, counting down.
GAACAACCATTTAGAGCGTCCAATTGGCCTACCATGCATGTTTTTTGGAATGTGGGAGGAAACCTGGAGAAAAGCCATGCAGACCGAGTGAGAACATGCAAACTCCATACAGGCGGACTGACCTAGATTTGAATTTGAACCCAGAGCTGTGAGGCCGACGTGTTAATCACTCAAGTCGCTGGACCGCCACTTTCAAAAGGTAATCATTGTTAAATCCTTGCCCACCACAATTTCCTCTTCAATAGATGTAAATACACAATATTTGACGATATGTGAAGAACCTTAACTAGAAATAGTTTCCCATGTGGAAAAGATTATTTTTAGAGAGTGGGTAAAAAAGTAGAGTTCTACAGTTACTAAAGAGTTAAGGAAACTGACTTTGGCCGTTAAGGCCTTGGGCCGCCTTGTGGTATAGAGGTTAACTCACCTGAATTCAGTGTGGGCAGGTGTGGGTTCAATTCCCACTGGTGGTAGTATGATGAGTATTTTTAAAAAGTAGAGTTCTACAATTACTAAAGAGTTAAGGAAACTGAGTTTGGCTGTTAAGACCTTGGGCAGCCTCATGGCATAGAGGTTAACTCACCTGACTTCAGTGCGTGCAGGTTCAATTGCAGCTAGTGGCAGCATGATTACATGAATGGTCGGTTGTCTCTGTGTCACCTTAGGCTGACTGGCAACCAGTCTAGGGTGTAGTATGCCCCTCACCTGAAGCCAGCTGTGTTAGGCTCCAGCAATCATTTTCCAGGATGCACGGTATTAAAGATGAATGAATGATTGCATAGGTCTCCCAAATAAAACTAATGAATAGAATTTAATTAATAAAAAATGATCAGTTACACTTTGGATCCACTTTGTTTTCTCAAATAGTCTCAAGTAAGCTGCCTCCATTAATGCTCTTCCTTTACTTCTCCCTCGTCATCGCTGTCCTGTCCAGGGTGATCGGGCATCTGGCTCGCTTCCTGTTTTTCTTCCGACTCAGACTTAGGCTGAGCTTCATTGACCTTTCCCTCTTCTGCCTCTTGGCTCTCCGTCTCCATGGGAGTTGGCTCCAGGTCCTTTTCCTTTATCTCATCTGGCTCTGCCTGCGGCGGAGGCTTGGCGAGTTGCTGCAGCAGACAAACAGTTACAAATTTCCCCCACATCCATTGACTCAATTACTAATATTAAATGGGTGTAGTTACCTGTTTCTTTTGCGTAGTCTTTATCATGTGCATGTACATATTGTACACAAGATTGGCCATCTCGGGCATGTTTTGGACAACCTGGTCCGGACAGTCAGAAGCATCTCTCTGAAAATTGCCGAAATTCTAATTAATTCAGGATTTAAGTCAAACTGACAAATTTACTGACAATGAACTGAACCGTGGAAACGTCCACTCGAGAAGGTTTTGATAAGATGACAATGGCGTGACTGGAATGGTTTGCTATGCCAGTTTAGCGCAGTGTGCCAGAACGTAAGCCTTCTAATTTCCATCTGCATGTGGTGGTGATGTGGGAGTTGGGTGAGCCTTACTGAGTGCTTGAGCAGGGGCCGCATGTGTGTGCCCAAAAGAGCTGTCCCCGCTGGTGGGGCGGAGCCAACACTATTCAGTCAGAGAAGTGTAAGAGACCCCGGGCGGATTTTGGACACACGCACTGGCAGGCCAGACGTGTTGGACCAGACAGCCGGTGAGGTGGGCTTTTGGGAGATTGTGGGGGTTTGCCATCTGACCTTAGGGGGCTACGGGCAGTTGGTTAAAAGTGGGGTCTCTATTTTCCCAAGTGTGCTGAATGCTGTTAACTGAGCTGCCCAAAGTACAAAAACAGCAATTTTCACTGAGCAACCAAAGGTTATTTATTTACATTTCATCCCAATATATTAATTATTTATGCCTTGGAGTTTGACCAATTACTACATTTTAAAACTGCCTGCAGGGAGGTCTCAAGATCTCACATGTTTTGTTCTTCTTAGTGAGAACACTAAATAAAATGGATACTTCAGAATGACATTTTTAGGTGTTGTCTAAGGATGTATACACACTGATCACCAGAGCCTAATTTTGTGTTTTAGGTTGATGAATCTTCTATACGCGAAGAATGAAATCGCCCAATCCCAAAAATGTGGCCACTCATCCTACGTACCGGCTGCTCCTGGCTGTAGTATTCGTGCGGCCGGATGTGCAGCTGCAGGGGGCGCTCCGTAAGCTGGTTGAAGGCGGGCGTCAGCTCAAAGCAGTTTTGGAACAGTGCCACCCGGGCGAAGATGTACAGGCCCAAACGTGCTCGGGACATGGCCACAACCAGTCGCCTCACATCCCTGAGGAGAGTGTAGCAAGATTAGTGAGGCAAAAGATGATGCTTTTAGGTCAAAAGTGCTTTGTATGGAAAGCAATTTTTGCTGTCACACAGATGTCCCGATGCATCTAATAATCTAAATGAGTGACGCTGCAATGGCTATGCTTCTCTTTGGGTAACCATCTGAAGAGGATGGGTGGCGTGACTGCTCTTCTGGCTACGATGAACTAAAAAGGGATTAGAAGCGTGAGAGAAAGAATTCTTCAGGGGATCACGAGGCACGTGCTTTTGAACTTGTATAATTTCAAAGTTCCAATGAAAAATACAAAAAAGAACAGCCCAAGTTTTGGTGGACTGATTAGGCACTTTGGTTAATGTAAAAGTGATTTTGCATCAATAGTCTACATAGGCAGCTAAACTATTGAAATAAGAAGCATCTCGTACCAATCAAACCATATAAATGTGTATATTAGTCCAAACTGGCACGAATGTATTTCCATTAGGAATCATGCACTTACAAAAATTGGTTATTTTCAGACATGAAGGAATATGGGAGAGCTTGAAATTGCTGCTGACCCAAGGAGGATTATTGCATCTGCACATCCCCGTGAGTGACATTTTATTCATTTTTAAGCACTGGGGGGATCCTAATGGAGCAACTCAATGAGGCTAATTAACCAGCTCGTTTTATGCTTGTAGGACGTCTGAACATTTGAAGTGGGGAATACAAGCTTGTCTGGTTATTCCAAGAGCAATCTGTGATTTGATGGAGAGGAGTCTGGCACACAATGTGCCACGTGTCCACCTGATTAAGAAGATGAATGCTTTGAAGGTGCTTGATGAGTTAAAGATGGAGTCCTTGTGAAGTCGAATGAGAAGGACAAACAAAACTCCACAGAGACAAAGTACTGCAGCCACAACCAATGAAAACCGAGAGAAGAGAGGAGCTGAGCCAATGGGGGCAAACGGTTGCCTGTGGACATGGCACGGAGCGAGAGACGCCCACCTGGGCAGCGCTGTGTGACACGCCAGGGCACAGTGGACCAGCACTGCGTGTGTGTGTGTGTGTGTGTGTTTACAAGTCAGAGTGGGTCTGCATCTGTGCATCCCTGTCAAATTGTGTGAATGTGTTTCTGTGTGCAGGAATGCCCCCCCAACCCCCATGAAAGCAAAGGGTTGGCTTGTCATATGGTCGGCTGTACCTCCTGCTGTAGTCACGGCAGCAGCTTGCTAGGAGCAGAGCGTTGGGGAAAAACGGAGACGACTACTAGACAGGACTCAGAGAAATGTTGGGAGTGGGGTGGATGGGTCATAGTAAAAATGTAACCTAAAATTAAAAATATCGGATAGAACAAAAATCTGACACGGCAAGAATGTACAAATAAGCAAAGTCGTTTTTGTGTTATCCTATTAACTGTAAGAAAATAGAACAAACAAAGAATTTAACAACCAACAAACCAACCAAGTGCCAAAACAACATTTTAACCCTAACGAACAACCTCGCCAAATACTTAACAAAGACACTAATCAAAATCAACCAAGTTACCAGATAACACTCAATATTGCAAGCCTGTCCCTAATAGTTTCATCCCTAATAGAGATTTAGGAGTTTCCCTGTAGCAAAGACCATATTTAGCTGTAAGAGGACAACCTATTGTCTGGCTTGCTGGTTTATGCTGACAGTGCAGTGTGAACGTGGGCGAAAGTAGCTGCGCCAAAGCGCTGGACTGTCCAAATAGACAGAATATTCCAAACTGACGCCAGCCAAGAATTATTGGGTTCAGTCTCAAAGAGCTTCTCTTACAATAGGGAGGGTCTGAGGGAACCCAGCAAGGGAAAAGAGATTAACTTTTTACTTTCAACAATGTAGAACTGAATCCGAGGACAAGAATGGCAGCTCCACTTAATGATTGTTAAAAATTGAACCTTAGCAAAGCTTTGTCTCGGGTAGATGTTCAACTTAATTAGCAAAGAACAATAGCCTCACTCTCCAAATGTGCCACAATTTGCTAAAAGAAAGGTAGAAATACTGTATTTTTACTGTATTTTGCCATTTTCATTGAATAAAGCTTGTACCATTTTCTTCAAATTGTGGTGGACAGAAATTATTTATTGATTAGTTCAGAAATTTCTTTGTTTCATAAGGAAATGATGCTACCTGGTAGAAAATTTTGAAGTCAATTTCCAACAATGTCTTTAGGCAATGCGTAAATGTTAAAAAAAAATATCAATTAATTTGTTAATCCATTACTTGTCAATTAATCATAGCAGCTCTACTCTCAAATCTAACATACAAGAACTATCGAACCAACCAACAGACAAACCAAGCAAAACTGCTAAAAGGCAATTCTGCCAGTGTACTGAACACTACATTATTATCACCTGAGGTGTCCTACGGCTTTGGTCCGGACCAGTGAGAGGATGATGTAGTCGTTCTGCTGACCCTGGAACCTGTCGACGGTCGTCACCTGTAAAGACACAACATAGTGTTATTACCGAGCCCCCTGCTCTGACAAAAGAGGCCTGAGCTGATTCTCCTCTGCAGACTAAATGAGAGTGCATTTCTGGGATTAACTTGAGGGGGGAAAAGAAAAATCCTTCTGCAAAGATACAAGACGGTGCCTGCGTTCGTGTGGGTGTTATCACCATGTGACACGCCGTCGTCTCTAAGGCGGCTTACGAGGCATTTGCTGCCATTTTGCCTCTTACCTGGACCTCTGAGACTCAAGGGGGAGCCAAGGCTGCAACAGGATCAGAGATGAGATTTTTTTTCAACAGCAGTGAATTAAAGTGGTTGCAAAAAGCGAACTCGAGTCAGCCAATTTGCTTCGACACGGTAGTAATCCCGTCACACCGAGAAGTGTGCGCCAAGGATACTAGGATGTCTTAAAAGGAGGCAGTACAACAACACTTGTAAAACTAGGAGGGATACTAAGAGAGAGCAGACCTCCTCATAGCCTGTGAAATTTAAAATACTGAGTAGCTCACAACTGCAACCTATAGATATTCAAGGAATGGAAACATAGTATTTATCTTCAAACACATCTAAGTTTTTTTTAACTAGTTGAATTAAATAAATGCAAACAAATGCTAAACTGATGGGGTTCTTTTAAAAACAGCCAGTGGTACACAAAACCAAATTTAAGAATCGAAGCACTTTGTCAAACATAACACAAACCGTAACACAGCCCAACATGAACGATAAAACAAAACAAGCCCAAGGAGAGCACAAGAGGTAATGGGGAGCGAGATAGTAGTATGAAGTGAAATGAGCTTCCAACTAGACCAAGTAACCACTGTGATGCCACAAGCTAAAGCCAGCATGTGAAGAGAAATAGGGCTAACGTGATAGACCAGTATTATTTAGGTCTGTTGTTGCTGTGCCGAACAGGTGCAGCACCAGCGGCAGCAATGTGCTGCTTCTAGTACGACTATGGTTGGGGGATGGCATGTGTGTTCTGTTGAAAGTCACAGCATCTGAGTTGAGTGCAAATGGCCTAAATCTCTGTGTGGAGAAAAAAAAATCAATAATTAAGGTACTACCAGGATAAGCAAGAGGTTAATTTGTCTACTCTAAAGAGGATCATTTGCCTGTAGAAATAATTGGCCGACATTTTAAATACATTTAAAACACAACATCTACCTCACGCTTAATATTTGAGGTCAAGGCTTTCTGTCTTAATGTAAAAGTAATGTAACTTCAAATCTGCATATTTAAATTTCAGCAAGTTAATAGATAGAAAGGCCGGGCTTCAAAATATTAAAAAAAAAAATGCAATATAAGAAAAATTGCTGTTGGGAATGCATTTAAAATTATTATTTGAGTTGTCTGTGCACACAGACCACTATTTCTTTCTGAAAGAATCTTAAAATTAGATACTATTTCTGTACATAACCATTCATTATTTTTTTTAGTCAAAGATAAATGAATGCACTTTTCCAAAGATCATGGGATATCACTGAATAGATAAAGCCGGCATGAGTTGTCAGCTGGTTTAGCTGCAGGGAAATTCCACAGACTCGTTTAACGATTTCTATGAACAAATATGTAGACAGATGAGCAGAATATGAGTTCTTGCTATTATATCCGTATTTGCTCTACGACAGGGGATAAATCTGGTCAACGTCAGCCCTTGAATCTCATTTTATCCGCCGGTTTTCTAATTAGAATCATCCCATTACATGGGCTGGCCGCTGACATTTTCTTGGTTTTGGCTCGGATGACACATTGTCGGTAAACAGCGGAACCCGAAACTCGGACATGGTGACCTTTAAAATGTCCATCTCCTTCTGAGGCCATCTTTCTTTCTCCTCAGCAGATCTGTGAGCCTGTCAAGCTCCCAACTCCCAACCTCCTGCCCCATCAGCTTGTCAAGAGGCACGCATACTGACTAAAACCAGCAGTGCACCCAATGACAGGGGCAGTCTTAGAACGTTGCGGGACATTTAGCATGACCAAGCACAATTCCTGACTGGCTGTCACAACAGAATAAATGAAAGAAGACAAAGAGATGAAGATGACAGTCATGTGAATGCTGAGAGGTGCTGTTGCCAAGTCAAAAAGAACGCAGCTAAAAACAAAATGAGCACTTCAATGCCGAATATACTGCTCAAAGGACAATTGAAATCATTTTCATTGTTGAAACTTCAAACCCCAGATAAACAACCTGTCTGCTGTTGACATGGGTTCTGTGAACAATAAAATGGTTTCTTTTTTACTCTAAGACAAATCAGGTGTGACATACAAGGTCTCCTGAGCATCCCCTTTCTTTCCTACATGCATTCTTTGGACTTTATATAAGTAGAAGGTGAACAATTGTGGGTTGGAAGAAAGACGAAAGAAGGTGGAAAACTTAACCTAAGGCAAAATGTGTGTGGAAAAAAGACAAACAAACATTTGCAAACAGTGATGTGAAGCCGTGCAGACTTGGATGCGGTGGTTAACGTGGGCTGGCTTCAGAAAATGCCAGCGGGGTCTTTTGGGAATGAAGTCGACACGGAGCTGTTGTTACTCCATGCACAATCCTTTTTAATCTTACGCGCACACTCTCACGCCCCTACTTTGTTTGGGTGGGAGGCATTCAGCTGGATGCACTGCCGCAACTGTTGAATGTGAAATGGGCTGTCAAGTTGTGTAAGATGTTTACCTTGTTCGGTTGCCCAAAAAAGTGGTTCCCGGCGCAGCGCTGGTTGATGACATCACGGATCAAGTGCTTTTGTCCATTGTAGGTGGTGAGGATGCTGATGCGGTCAGCCGGGTAGCCCAAGAGACGCATGTACATGAACAGAGCCACGGAATATTCGGCCTCTGCCAGATTCTTTGCGGGGAAATAGAGAGACAAGGGAAATGTTTAAGAACCCTTCTGCAGTTGACAGTGAGTTTAGAATGCTTTTAGGCCTCGTGCCCCAAGTCAGCTGAGATAGGCTCCAGCACCCCCCGTGACCCTTGTGAGGATAAGCGGTTCAGAAAATGAGTGTTTTGGAAATTGGTCTCTTGATTGTTTTTTTGGCTATTCCAGTTTGGGGGAAGACTGGTCAGTTTTTATTTTTTGCTTCTAGTCAATTGTTTTATTATTTCAAGGAATAAACCTTTGTTTTTGCCCAGTCTTTTTTTTCTTTAATCAGAAGAGAGTTTTTACCATAATTTTAAAATGTTGCTCTTCATAAAAATCTCCATTAACATTGGGGGTTGCCCTTGACATGGGACAAAGGGAGACGACAACAGGCATTATTTACCTCCGTTAACCCAATTTCAATTAGACACATTTCTGAGCATGGAAAATCCTCTATCCAAGGTTTCATTCTGCCCTTCAAATGTAAGAGGAAATAAGCAAGGGTAAGCCTGCGGTATGCATTATTCATCCTGTTTCAATTAGGCCAGCACCGCAGCCTCATATCTTTGCTAATTATTGACGCACCCTCATCAACAGTTCCCTATCCAGCCGCATCTGAGTCGACATGTCAGAAAGTGTCACAGTCTTTGTTAGCACTCTGATTCCCACTGGCAGATGTATAACTGGTTCACACTGCGATCTTTCCTGACGATGCTGAAGCAATATCACAGTATAACCCAACAGGTAATCAACCAACAAACATAGATGTTTAACTGGTAAATTATTGCTGTAAATTATTGCTTTTTCAGTTTATGGGTAGGTCACATATTCTCATCTAGTTGGGAGGCATTGAGCCATGTTTATCCAGATAGCATTTGAATTAAAAATCTCATTTGCACAAGTTTATGAAAGACTCTATAAGTCTATGAGATGCAGTAGCCAATGAAAACATGCTATAAAAAGAAAAAGACAAACGATATAGTATTGAATGTGCAAAAGTCGATTTTGTGTTATCGTCTTTCCAGCTGTGTGTCTGCGCCTGTGTTAGTCAGGAACCATGGGTGATTCCCTTGAGGAGGGAGCAAATGGCAACAGTCAAACGGAGTGGAGGTTCATGTGACCCAGAGCCTCGGGAAGTGCACATGGTCTGCATTTCGGAACAATCACAATGTTCAGGGAAACACGGGCATACGCTCTGGCCACCAGATGACATTTATGTGATGCATTAGGGGATCAGGGCATTAATTTCTCAGTTGGTCCAGAGACTAATGATTCAGCACTGCTATACCATTTTTGACATGGTTTATGGATAACTACAGATTTTTTTGGGGGGGTGGAAATTATAATTTGTTACTTTCTGGTTTTTAATTTTTTTCCATGCATAACACCACGACCAATTTGTCTTATTTAGATTTCAAGACAGTCATGGAAAATAGAATGGCTGTGATAAGTTGCAAAAAACTGCCCACTGGCTACACACTCACACACACACATACGCAAGTATCTCAGCAATGTCAGGAATATGAAACGTTATCCGACTCCAGAACAGATTGTGCCTATATATGTGTATGGGGCAGACCTATGTGTCTCACTTTGAGTTATTGCTGTGCGATAAGGAAAAAAATATTTCAGGGCATGGGGCATTTTATACTATGAGAAGAGAATGTCATGATTTACTACAGGATTACTGTATTTTATATTATTTGATGATATAAGACAATGTTCAATCCAATGGAACAGTTTAAAGGGGTTGGCCGTCTATCACCATCAATCGCTGCCACTAAGGCAACTGTTTGTTTTGCTTATAGCAAGAGTTGAGGGATTCCTTTACTGACCTGGTAGAAGTAAGGATTGGGCTCCGATTCCCCCACGCCGTTGAAGTCCTCAACTTTTATGAGTTGGAAGTCGAAGGTCAAGCCAGGGTTGGGTACTTGGAACTCAGGCAACTGCTGGACATGCGGCAGGTTGCCCAGGTGTTTGTAACGCCAGTTGTACAAGTTGCACAGACTGTAAGGGCCAAGCGACACAAATTCTGGTATAAACAACAATTTAAAAAAACACACCAAAAAAAATGAAGAAGGTCCTATAAAGTGCCTGACCTGGCACGTGCACGTCCCTGGGCGTCCAGATCAATGGTGGGCACGCCAAGGCGCACAAAGCGTGTGAACAGCGACTGCTCCATGTTGGAGTACTTCTGGAAGGCCATGTTCTTGATGACAGGGGGCAGCTGGTGGTGGTCGCCAATCATGATCCACCGTTTCAGCCTGCTGTACCCATCCTCTGGGTTCTACAGTCGAATGATGACATTTGGATGTGGTATTTAAGGATCAGAGAGGGATCACAAACATATGGCCACAATCTTACCGTATTCAAATACAAAATGTGAAATAGTCTGAAATTTTGTGACATAGACCGTGGAAAAGGGAGTACAAATGTACTTTATAAAGTGTAGTTTACCTGAAACATGACCTCAGTTTTTTTTTCAGTGTACAGGATTTATTGCCAGTGGCGGAAAAAGTGATTTTACCGTTCTCTCGCGTCTGGCAGTTAAGTATGAGTCAGTCACTCATTCAGAATGAAAAAAACAAACAAACCGCATCTAAAGAGACGAGGAGTTCTGGTGTGGTTGTTGGGCGGGTTGATGCGCTTAATGATCTCATCTGTAAACAGACATTAGCGCTATCGCGGACAATTAGGCGCAACTACCAAAGACAAGCATCATTACTCTGCTTGGCGCCCATCAGTCAGGCAGTAATGAACACAGGTCAGGTGGTGGGAGGCTTGATGATGGGAGTTGTACTGCTGAATTTAAAACTGAGGGGCAGATAGTGGATCGGTCCATAAAGATATCAAATGGAAGAATATTTATGGCCCACCCAAGTTAGGGATGTACTCCAATGCAGTGTAATGTATTATCTGTAGTCCTATGTATATTTTTTCAGTGTCGGGGTGGCTGTTTTTGAAAAGATCGAAGAGATCACATTTAGAATGACACGTGTTGTCTTTGCCTGAAAGATTTTTTTAAAGATTATTCCAGATTGTCATACTGTTCATTTCTATTGTACAATGCGGCATTCATCATCAAACAAACAGTTCATGCATTCATCACGACTAAGACCACATGTTTTATAGACAATTTCATTTTTGAATGTAGGAATAGCATTTGTTATTTGACCACTTTTAGTTTTGGGGGGACTGTATGGATAATTAAAATTTAATGGTGGAAGGACAGGCTGTGCTACTAGTTTAAATTATGCGGAGCGAGACGCACAGTCAAATCAAGAACGCTAGTAGATAATTGAAGAGATGAGTACCTGTAAGAGAAGGGGGATGAAGGTCTCGATCTCCAGAATCTGAGCGGCTTCCTCCATCAGGATGTTATCGTACTAATGAGACCAAATAGCGACTTAGTTATGAGTTATTTAAAATCATGATAAAAGTGGGTGGCTAGACTAACCTTGAAGCCCAATTCCACCAGGTCATGTCTTTTGAGGGCAGCGTGTGTGCAGGTCATGGCAATAATCTTGGCTTCCTTCACCAGCAGGTACTTGGTTCGGTCCAGTCCACTCCTGAGCAGCTCGAAGGCTCTGAACTCCTAATGGAGAAAATATATAAGAATAAAAATTTTTTTTAAAAAAAGAATGCCCACAAAGGACAAAAGTTTTGGTTGGATTAAAACTAACTGAACATTTCAGAAGATGGTGCTGACAAAATGATTGTTCATTGAGAAGGGCAACAGACAAGATGATTGCTGAACTAGATGGTAGATGACACTGATATCTGCTGCGTAATAACACCACCAAAAAGAAAAAGGCTCTATAACATTAAAACCCCAGTAGTCGCAAGGTTGACAATTTAATAGGAATCAAATGCATCAAAAACTGATGTCAAAAATGAGAACTAGATGCAGAAGTTAAAGAGAGCAAACATTACAATGCCGTAAAATGAGAAATCTCAGTTCCTGTGTGGAAAATTGTGTTTTACAGTATGAATTTGGACTCCAAAATTCAAAAATGCCTCAAAACCTCAGTAGAATATACTCTTTTGTACAATGAAGTACAACAGAGGGAGTGTTTATCACTGATTAACCCCACTGACATGATACGATCGCGATGTTCGCCCAAGATAAAGCATGAGTGTGTGTGGTTATCGCCAGACAAATCACATTATCTAGGGAAGAGGAGACGTAACATAAGCTGAAAGAGGGGGTGGATGGAAATATTGTCGTAGAAAGGGGAATATCTGCAGGGGGTTGCAATACCACACGACCACTGAGTTATACATATTTGATGTGTTACTATTTTAGTCTAAATGTTGAACCAATCACGACCTCCAATATTTATGAGGTACTTTTAACACTTGTGGCTCTGGGCCAGATAGAAGGTGAAATCAAGTAATGACACAAAGATAGCAAGACCCAAGACAAGCAGAGTCCGGGAGACAGGAGCCTTTAAGGCACTTTTTCTGTGAAAGACTACACAATTAGTATGCGATTATGTGCACTTGCAAAATGGTGTGGCTTTCTCTGCCTACAACCAAATTTGGCTCTACGGAACTAGACTCAGTTGAGATGCTTCACTACTACTGTACATACAATACGACAATGACTTAAAGGTTTTTGTAGTGTCTTTTTTTCCTGTTTAGAAGAGTTAGACCGTTACATGTGGACATGGCAGACAAATACGCAAATTCAGCTGCGATGCCTCCCTCTCAAGAGTAGGCGTACTGCTGCATCTTGGGCGAGGCCAAGGGAGGAGAAAAGAAGGGGTGGTGGTGGCGGGGGGATTGGATTTGATGCCGGATAAATCAAGGTCACCAGGCATGTTGGGATATTACCTCCAGTCAATAATGCCTTTATTGCTTTTTCACAGGGCCTCCTTGCTGTTCCCATAAATCTGATATGTTATTGTTATCTCTATAGGAATACTCAATGTGCTAAGAAGAAATGATAAAAGTGAAAAATATGGGAAACAAGAACACTTAAAGAGACCTCTGGAAGTAACTCAAGATGTGAATGCTGAATACTGTCATTCAGCCATTGGGAATTTTCCACATACTATAAACATCAAAGTGTGATTTGAATTATTGCAGTTGTTTTAAACCCATTACAATGGCATAATCTGTCTCTGATAGTAAGGTAGCAATAGTAATTGACTATATTTACACTTCAACCGCGGTTGGTTGGTGGAAATACGACATGTACTGTAGTTGTACAGTTCACATTAATGCAGTTGTGGGCATGCGTGAAATTCTCTTTATCATTTGGTTTTAGGGGCCCCGGTTCTATTGCTCGCCCTCGGTCCTGATCGGATTAGTTACGCCATCGGTGGAAGTATAATTTTTCTAATTTACAGGTACAGTAAATGCATTAAATAATGGTTATTGTAATGATGTAACAAGGAGTTATATTATATTACAGTACATCCACAAACAGTTACTTAGATACTGCGATGATTTATACGGCTGCTCTCTAACATCATTGTTGATTACACACACATTCATTTGTGTAATTTGTTGCGGTGTTCACATAAATAATCTCAACTGTAATTGTAGTTCTATGAATACCACTGTCATTGAAGAATGTGTGTCTATTTACGAGTGTGACCTTACCTCCAGCTGGGTAAATATCTTCTTAATGTGGCGGTAACAGCCCTCTGCAATGTCCATGTCCTCCTCGTAGGAGCGGCCCTTGAACACAGGCTGGGGGGCATTAGAGAAGTACTTGTGGAAAGGGAAGCTCGCCGCCACGGTCTCAACCTCCATTTTTGCACCCTCTTTGGGCTTGACTTTGCTTAGGTACTCTTCCCACCGGGACACCACCTGTAGTAGAGGGCAAGTCGATGTTTTGGACCATTAAATACAGTTAGGGCCTTGAGTAGCGTATTTTCTCACATATAAGCTGTGTTTTTAACAAAAAATAATGATGACCGTATCAAGGGTACGGTTTATTTGCGCATAAGACTTGCTCTACTTTTTTCACCAGTAGATGTCGGCAAAATAACAATTACTATTTGGTGGTTATTTTCTGTTTTGCAGTAAGAAAACAACCATTACTACATGAGTTAATTCCTTATGATGTTGACCCTAATAATGTTCTTTTGATTCATACAGTATTTCAGAAACACCACGTGTGATGATTTTCCCTTCAAAGTAACACATTTGTACTCCCTATTAAAACCATGAATATGGAGCTGAAAATTGTGGATCGGGGGCGGCTTATACACGAGAAATGGTAAAATTCAATGATTTCAAGGCAATTGTGGCCTACGAATAGAAATATACCCTTTACAAGTTAGTTGATTTATCGGCTAAATCAGTTTGAGAGCGCTAGAACCTACGTGTCACTCCTCACTCTAAATGCTACATCAGACACTGGCGGTGACCTTTTTTTATAAAGACAAATGAGAACAGATCGGAGTACACATGGGGAGTTGCTCTAGCTGTGAAACTAATAAAGCGGCTTCAACCAACCAGCAGGCAATCACGGTATAAACTTCCTTGGTGAAAGGCAACTTTGGCAATTTGGCTCGAAGGAACAGCAGGGTTTCCCCCAGTGCTTTATAAGCCTGGCGGGACACCTGTTTTAAATTAAAGATTAGCCCGTAACCTTGAAATCATTGGACAATGCCTATTGGCAAGCTGGCGAAACTTTTTGACATTAGTACTTTAATACAGTGAAGAGGATCGAGTCGATAAAAGCTAATATCAGCCAAGGGCTTTCAAATCATTTCAAAGCTGGAGACCTCTGTAACTGCAGTGCTAATATTGTATAATATACAGCCAGGCGTTTCTGTTCATTTCATCATCATGCTTTTCAACCACAGCCACCACACACACACACACACACAAAGAGCCCTAGATGCAACACTTGTGCCAAATGTCTAGATAGAAACAAGATACAATCTGAAGTCTAGGCACAGCTATTTTAAAGCTTTTCTCACACGGGGAGTGCTGCTTCAATGAACAGCGTGGCGCTGAAGGAGTCGTTCCTAAGAGTCCAGTGATAATTAGGTGTCAGGCATAAACAGTGAAGGCTGACAGCGTGCCTCTCGCTCTGCATGGGTTATTTACGGTCTCATGCAAGCAGTAACGCAGCAAATAAATGTGTGGCAATAAGGTGACAACAGTATCGTCATACACAAAATTGTGCAGAAGTACCGATCTTGGTGGAAACCAAATATGCCAAAGCCTCCAACCCAAAATGTAGAGAAATAGTAAAGATGAAGCAGTCAAGTGGAGCAGGTGTCCCCACGGCTTGAGAAACAAAATAACTGCTTACTTGGTAGAGATAAAAGTGTCCAGCTGTCTCACAGGTGTAGGAGACATCACCAGGGACGTCCAAGCTCTCTTGAAACCTCCCGACTTCTTTGAGTAGCTCCAATCGTCGGGCCAGGACGTAATTCACCCGGCCATACCTATAGATGGATAGAAGCGACTCATCAATCACCCAGTTAGAGTTTAGTCAAGGTATTTTGGTTTATTCTGTGTTTCGAATTTGCTTTACGAAAACAAATGTAGTGAATATAAATCAACCATGCATTTATTTAATATATAATAAATGTACTAAATAATACAATTCTAAGATTTCAAAATTTGTCTTTCAGGAATTTTGAGGATGCCACTCACACATCTCATGAACTCGCCATTAAAATAACTGTATTCTAAAAATATTCAGTACTACTTAAAAACTAAAATATTCTGGGGGAAAAAGATTGCTGTATTTCTACAGTGTAACTTATATGGTGAATTTTACATATTAAATCAATGAATAAAATGCAAATCAACATATTTGGCTCATTAACATGTTTTGTGTCAAATTGCCAACATTAAACAATTTAATTTGATATTTTTGGGTACTACTATTATAAGTCAGAAAAAAAGCAACATTTACTTTTTGGAATTAATGTTAGAGCCTTTTACTATAGTGTCTAATTTCTGTCCTTGGCTTGGTGCACCTGATTAGTGTTAATGCAATGCAATCAGAGAGCGGCATAAAGTACGCACAGACAGGAAGTGGAAAGGTTTCTAGGGGTTACACTATTTTTAGAACGTGTGCAAAGATCCTCAGTCAGCAAACGACTCAAAAGACAATGGCCCAGCTCCACCTTTTTTTGGCCAGAGTCTAATTAAACAAAAGTGACCTTGATGCCCAGGAAAACTAACATGTGATGCAGCTATCCACACATACAGATTACTGCTTGTAACCTTGGACTATAGGCACTACTACATAACTCAATGGCTGGTATTTACGGTAATAGACGATAAATCCATTTAAACTGGGAAGGTGGGCAGAGAATGATCATGTTTCAGTGGCATTGACAAAAGGTAGACAGGAAGGAGGATGGCTGTTTCAAGTTCAAATGGATTGCCAATTTGGACGTCTGACGGTGTCAACGTCAGGCAATAAGTTAATATGGACCGATGGGCAGCGGCGAAGAAATATATTTCGTCATTGACTTCCATTTGTCAGGTCTCTGTTTTCTAACCTCGCATATTTGGTGTTGATTAAAATTCTTTGGTACTCAGTAATACAAGAGTGGAAGAAGCAAAGAGGGGCACATTGTTACAAAATATCCACAGGCAGGCAATGATCGTATTAAATGATACCAGCAAAAACACTTTTCTTTCCATGTATCCATTGCTGAAACCCTTTTTTTACCCTACATAATTTACAAACGGATTTGGCAAGCAACTATTCTTAAGCAGCCTATAAAGACAAAACTGGGCACCACAACTACCTCACCTTTCTCACACTATTAGATGTAATTTGCTCTGTAATTAATAAGCTCGCCTAGAAACAAACTTGAAATAGTAACCATTTAAAATATTTAATCCGTAGTCAATAGCACTGGCCTATTTATATGGAAACATTTAAAGGGCAGTGGGTGGTATTAAACGGGGCATGTTATGCCCCTACCTCAAATTAAAAACCCAAATTCCAGGCTAATGTCAGTGATAAGAATTATAACGCAATTTTCAGCTTTATTATAGAGCTCTGTTCAAATGGCCCTGTCTCTCATCAGTCACATCAGTCAATTGGGTGTGCCAATGAGAACTATTTTTGTTACCATGACAACATGGGCCGAAGTTATAGAGGAGATACTTGTTAAAAACACCAATAAAATCAAAGAAATTGCATGAAATGCATTCTGAAATCATGTCAATGACATTAATGAGACACGTCACCACTGTTCGATAAAACAAACAGCAAATGCAAACGAGCAATGACGGACTAAAGTACAAAGAATAACATTGTCTTTGAGATGCCAAATGGGAATCTATCAGAGGAAAAAAGGTTTGCTCGAGTAACATTAAATCCTCGAAATAGCTCCAAAAGCATCACGGCGGACTCCTCGCTTTACTTCTGTAAACACTTTGACACGTGATGACGTGTTAAAGTCCACAAGGGTGTGACGTCATGGAAGTGTTCCCGTAACACTGCGAGTCACGTGTTGCAATATGAAGGGTTAAATGCAAAACCGGAACAAACAAAACAGCTGAATTGGGCATCAAGCCCTATTATATTAATATAGCCTTACTCTCTTTTCAGCTTCACTCTCTTTTTGCTGTTATTTTCTCCCCTTTAGTTCTCACATAGTCGCTCTTGATGAGCCCACAGGAGTCATGGTAATGCAAACCTGCTAATGAGCTAACCCTACACCTTCTAACAAAGTGGTGTGCCACTCAAGAAATTTGTTTTTACCAGGATAAAAAGGGTTGAAAAAAGGGCCATCACAAAGACACCGAATTATACTTGACAAATATTGAACGAAACCTTTGTGTTACATGGAAACAAAAATGCCTCAGTCATCAAGTCTTCACCAAAAAAATCAATTTAACTCATGTTTAAATAGATTAACACTAATTGGGAAGTAAGCTCCAGCACCCCTACGAACTTCAAGAAGCTAAGCGGCATGGAAGATGAATAGCAACTCCATCCAACTGTCCAATTTTATGTGAAACTATTTGGGATACGAATATATAAATAGATGCTAATATCTACTACTGGATGACAGGCTTGAAAACAATAGTAGTACTTCTATTGAAGTAATATTTTAATGCTTTAAAGCCTGACATGTATTCCATCATTTCTTTATATGTGCATGAATACACCATCAAGCCCACTTATTGTGCCAGTGCCAGAGAAAACTTGGTGAATATTTCATCAAAAGGGGCTTTAATGTTTTCCAGAGTTTTATAAGGCAGAGTTATACCAATATTAGAGGTCTCCTAGGGCACTTTAAGATGAGGAAGGGCTGACTTGCTTTTATTTCATTTCCAAACCCACAAGAGTGACTGCGATTTTTATATTTGAGTTAATTGAGCAGACCAACAAACAATAGGTTGATGCAGTGGAAAAATGATAAAATCTCCACATATATGTTAAATGCATCAAGTATTGTTGCAACATATAAATCTATCCAGTGTAAAAATAAACAGCACAGTGGCATGCATATTTTTACACAAATGTACAGATGTCCAATTATCGAGTAATACACATGAGAAGTTTGAACTTTTAAAACTTTTGATGTTCAATATAATTTAAAAAAACCTTCTTCGGTTCAGGTAAGTGGTGATAAAAATGAATAAGACATGTAAACAGAAAAGTATTTTTAAGTGGCAATGTTGATATCTAGAGGCTGTTTTGATGGTACAACTATTAGAATTCCATCAATGTATACTGGGAGTTAACGCAAAATGGTCTATTTTTAGTATGTGGCAATAATGATGATAGGTACGTATAATGGAGCTAGTAAGCTTACTATCATTTTTTGTTTGGCAATATTTTGGTCATATTGTACAATGTTGCGCTGGATGGGCCGGATATAATAATAATAATAAAAAAACAGAGCATATACCCCCTCTATATGGCCCTCGGGCCGTATTTTGCCAACAAATCATTTCTCAGAGTGCTTGGAGATCCAGAATAATGATGAGAGTGCCAATTATTAGGTGAATGGAGAGAGATCTCTTACACGGATTGAAAGCCCTGACAGGGAGAGGATGTCTAACGAAGATACACATACGAGGGAATCAGGTGGCTCTGTCTGTTTTGGCAAAGACTCATTTAGCATGTGGGCAGCTGGGGAAGTGGAAGTGAGTGTGTTGGCTTTGATTAGGATATAAGATAGTTCTCCAAAGTTTGTTTGCCTAGATGGCATCTCCCACTGGTATCGCTGGCGTGTCAAAAGTGCCCCATCTGTCCTCACCTGCTGAAGTCCTTCTCAGTCTCCAGTTCCTCCTCTCCGTGGCCGAGACGCAGGAGGTGGCGCTCATCAATGTCTAGCGCCATGATCTTTTCAAACAGCTGGTTTAGAGCCTGGTAGTCAAGAGAATTGCAAGGGGAATATATTTAGATAAGATGCACTCCTTATAATAACAAACATTTATGTATGTGTCAGGTCATGTGCAGGATGATGGGCTAACCTGGTTAGAGTGAGTGACTATGAGGGTCCTCTGGTCAGGAAAGTTGTGGTAGATGTTTGAAATGATTTGGACGGCAACATCCGTCTTGCCGGTACCCGGCGGTCCGACGACCTGGAGATAGAGAAATGAAGAGATAATTAAATCGCTGGCGTCCAGCTCAGATTTTTAACTAGCCCGAGACCCGAGAAGTTGCAGTGTATCTGTTTGAAATTAAAGCAAGCATTGGTATGCTAAAAACCTCCGATCAGAATGAATTAAGGCTTCTTTCAGCGGGAGTGGAAAGGGAGGGGAGTACTGCAACAAAAAATCTCATCTAGGCATCGCAGGTGAGTCTTTTCTACTGGAAAATAATGAGCACAATTTAGCATTCCTGAATAAATCAGTGTGTAATCACCTGGTACGAAAACAGAGAATGATGGGGAGGTGGCGACCGTGTCTTTATTGTTACATTTAACGACTGCTGCAACCTCCGTAAAGGAAGGCCTTTTCAAGAGCTAGCGTGAAGTTGCAAATGACTGAAGAAACAAGAGTAGAATGCTGGAATAGTGTGCCCAAAGTAAGATGAGTGAAAAATATACAATTATAGATGTGCAAATCTGGTAGGATGCCCACTTCAAAAGCTGCAGTTTCAAAATACCCTCCTAAACTCAACATAATGTTTGAGGTGATGGGGTTTTTCACATACTGCTATTTAAACCAGTCAAGGTGAACAACTTACCATGGTGAGCCCTGGCTGCATGCCGGCTCGGATGGCTTCGATCTGAGTAGGCGTGAAGTGAATCGTGTTCCTGAAATAATGTTATTAAGGCAAGTAATTAGTCAGACTCTATAAACCAGTGGTTCGTAACCTTGTTGGAGCTACCGAACTCCACCAGTTTTATATGCGCATTCACCGAACCCCTCCAGTTACATATGCACATTCACTGAACAGTACTTTACAAATTAAACAAAACAACAACAAAAACGCTTGAACCATATTGAGTGGAAAATTGGTGTTAACAATGTAGTGCTCACCTTTTGGGTTGATTGTATGGGTAGGGCCCACGGTTAGGTGTTACATAGGGGGAAACCATCAAGGTCTGCTCCTTTTTGATATCATCAGTGTTTGCCTTCCTCTTCTTTCCTTTGTCAGTTTGGTTTGGGACTTGAAACTTGATTCTTGTAATATAGAGACAAAAAAATAGATGGTTAGTGTTAATGATTTTTGTTTTGATTAAAAATAAACATTTGACATCCACCTGAAAGGCGGGACCTGCAGTTCAGGGTTCTCCTCAGTGATCTTAATGGTGGAACCAGGAAAGCAGGACTTCAGGTGCTCCATGGATAAAAAGGTGTCATTAAAGTCCAAGGTGGAGATCTGATTGGGCATTTTTGAGTAGTGGGCGCTGCCTGGATCGCCGTAACCAAGGATGATGTCGTGGAGCCAGTCTGGGACGACGCATTCGGTATTCATCAGGTTTCTGATGGTCTCCAGAACAGCCTATTTTAACAAGCATCCATGTGAGAGACAGGAAATTTAGACAGGGTTTTTGTGTTTTTAAGACAACATCCAACAGGAGGCTTTGATGGGACAACGGGAAGCATGTCCATCTGTCAGTTTGCTTTTAATGAGCTTCAACGGCACCTTGTGCGTCAATCAGCAGGCTGGAAACATGTTTGCTTTTATCTGTGCTAAAACATCAAAGATGCAAAAGAATGTTCAGCGAATACCCATCAGCTCCTAACGACTTGCAAAAAACATCTGTTGTTCTTTAGGTGCGGGTAGGAAAAGGCAGATTTATGTGCCCCGCATTAGAACATGGTAGATTTGACAAAGCCCCAGTTGAGTAGCTTTCAAACAAAAACACGAGCTGGGGTTTGACGCTCAAGTTCTTGTGGGGTTTAACTTACTAACTTGACCTACATAAAAATATTGGGACTTTGCCTCCTCTTCACTTGATCGTAAGCCTTTATCTTTAAGAGCAGGGTTCCTAGGCTAAGATTCCACTGAGAAGGGCCTTGGAATAGCCATAATCTGAGCCGTGCCCTGGCCCCAACCCTTACAACTACAACACCCGAATGAATATAATAAGTGTCAAAGAGTGGGAGGGGGGTGGGGATTGGTGATGCACTCCAAACCTTGAAGTTATTTTCTTTCGGCTTGCGTCTCATGATGATGTTGAATGTCTCGTAGGGGTCCTCTGTGCCAGCTTGAATGCTGTTGGTCATGTCTTGCTGATACTGGTTGGGGTCCAGCCAGACGCGAAATGTTCTGGAGTCGCCGCGAAGCTTGGGTTTCGGTTCGGGACCTGGAAAAAAAGCAAGGTGATGAAAGAAAGTAACACAAATTGTAGCAGAGGAAAGGTGTAGGGTTATCAGAGACACATTCTTAGGGCTGTTCCAATGACTACAACCGCAGAGTAGCAACTTTGCATGCTTGTAATGCAATCAATAGAGTGTTGACGGCGCAGGGAAAAAAAGCATGTTATCTTTGAGAGACGCAGTAGTTTTTACAACGCAACCTTCCCTGGCCTGGCCTTCCAACAGTGCTTTGCCTTTTTTAGGATGAAGAATGTAGATGCAGGGCCTGATAGGCAGCCACTCAGAGAGCGGGTGCGAGGTATACTGAGGGCAGCTCCCTGACGGATGTCTGCGGATAGTCATCTATGGCACGGTGGGGCAGGTGAGGGGCCAGAAGAGAATGATACTCGATCTAGTTGACCTCCTGTTGTGTGTCTGCCTGCCTGTGTCTGTTGGTCCTTATGTGTAGCTATGGAATTTTCTAATCCCCATGGCTAAAAAACTAAATAAGTGTGCTGGAAGGTGACGCAGTGAATAACTGAGGAGCTAGGCCAGGATTGTCTAAAACCACGTGCATCTTGTCATATTTGTAAGACACAAGCGTGCACTTGATTTTGCAAGCATATCTAATAAAGTATACGGAACAGTGCGACCAGAACAGTAAACCATCATTTTCCGAAATATCATGTATTAAGCAAAACACAGGTTTAACTGATAAAAGTGGACCCGCCTCCTGGATTTCACACCAAGCACATGGTTATCAATGTGTGCACTCGCCACCCAGTTAGCCAGGCCATCACTTATCCACAAGGGGGGTTGGATATCTGAAAGTTTAACCAAGTCAAAGCAGGCGGGGCATGTTCCCACAGCCAGATGACTATTTGGGGACAAACCTATGCCTGTTGCATATTTAATTCACACAGGGGAAAGAAGAGCAAGGGCAGACCAGAATATGGGTGCTTACATATGGCCAGGACAAAATAAACACCAATGGCTTCGGGCAATGTTCATTGCGAATGAAGAACAGCATTTGCTCTCAGGCAAAGTGATAAATATCATGTTACTGTTGCATATTTTACTTTCTACGGAAGAGATAAAAAGTGACTGAGTATAATATTTCCTCTGGTGGATTTATACATAAAACAGACGACCCAATACAAAGGTTGTAACATAATCAAACAATATTAACCCTGTATTAAGAATTCAATTTAAACTAGAGGTTGGAAACTAATTTAAAAAGAACTTTTGTCAACACATGCTACCAAGTTATTTCCACATTTCATTACTACAAAGGCAATTAGTCTGCAATGTGTCCTTGTGCGCTACACTTTAATAATTCTGGGGGGTGCTTTGATGAAGTTATGATATTTTAATTTCCATACTGATTTTTTCTCCCCCTGATGGATAGATTGAGGTTGTAATTTGTCCTCAGTGGAAACTGGGTGATGATCAATTTGCTCAATGCATTGATAAAAGGCATGACCAAAACTTCCAGAAATACTGAGTTTATTTTTCTGAAATGGCTGACTAACTGGAACATGGAATCTATTTGATATGAAAAACATCATGAATAGAATATGAGTTAAAAGGGAACCTTAACTAATTCCCTTTCGAGTTTTTCTTCACATTCGCCTCTATATGAACCCCCTGTCCTGTCTGTCACTCCGCCTCAGGAGATGAAGCTGTAACCGGTGCATCATGTTGTGTATTGGGTTGTCATGACTCCAAGAGTGACTGACGCCCTGTCACCGTTCCAACGGCTGGTATCTCAAAAGCAGAGCGGAACCAGACAGCCATCGCCTCAAGTCAGCGGAGATGACAGCTTGCCCGCCAGCGCTTTCCCCCCTTTAGTTGTGGCCCAAATGGGGAGAAGAACTTGGCTCAGCTCAAACGTGTACTCAACTGAGTTTAATCAGACACTGCTCTGGTTTTTCATTGGCCACCTCTAGAGTTGTCCCTGAGGTTATACAGTTCACAAGGCAAGCAATAATATATTGAGAAAAAAAGCCTCCTTTTCAAGTGATACCTCAGCAAATCCCACTAGAATTATTGCACATCTCATGAGACATCATCACAATGATCTAGGATTAAAATTTCAAACGGGTGGGGGGGTCTCATAAACCCTTCAAAGTGGTAAGCGGATGGCTACGATGTCTAACCTTTGCAGATGATTGTGATGATTGGCTAACAGTTTTGCACACTTTTTTTCGTGACAATATCTGTGACGGTGAGGGAGCCCATCGAATACGACGGCGATGGATGCAAAACAATTTTCTTGATATTATACTTTTTCTTTTTCTTTAAAGTGATGCAGCTCAGATGGACACTTCCAAATGCAGTTAGCTTTTTTCCTCCCCTCCCATTCCTTCCATTAAATGTGTTTTCTGTTCACAAACAAATCTATACCTCGGCGTAGCAGGACACCCAGAGTTAAGGATTAACTAGCTGACACTTTGAATTTAGGAAATTGGTGACTTTAAACTCATACAAAGTATCAAAAGGGAAAAAAATGATTCTCACTTGCGAATGTGAGCACGGTTCTGCAGGAATAGCACATTCTTCAAGGTTTACAAATCCATAATCAACCTATGCAGCTAAATTAAATGAATCAAATAAGGTGGAAGGGGTACATGGGGGCAGGGCCTGCAGCTCTCGGGCGTTGTCGCCGTCGACCTCAGGTTAATGTGATGTTAATGTGAACAGGTCAGGTCTTACGCTGGTTGTCACCATGACAACGCCACTTGTGACCCTCTCCCAAGGATCAGCTGCTTGGAATGATTGCATTGATGGGAAGGATGGAGACTGTGTGTCATTCTGTGTTAGTGGGGGGTGTATGTGTACACTTCTGAGTCGTACCTTCCTCGATGACACGCCCTCGATCATCGAGCATGCCCTGCACTTCGCAGCCCCGCACGTA
This sequence comes from Stigmatopora argus, assembly GCF_051989625.1. Classification (NCBI taxonomy): domain Eukaryota; kingdom Metazoa; phylum Chordata; class Actinopteri; order Syngnathiformes; family Syngnathidae; genus Stigmatopora; species Stigmatopora argus. The sequence goes on along the minus strand of NC_135401.1, from coordinate 6,154,248 downwards.
CACCAGGCCTGTCTGCTCCACGAAGGCTTGGCGCCGGTCGAAGCGAGTACCGTAGGCCAAGTTGGGGCGCACCGTGATCAGAAAGCAAACGTCGTGCTTACGCAGCCCTGCGGAAGAGAGAGAGAGAGCATTTGAGAGTCAGATAAGACAGAAAGGTGTGTAGGGGCAGAACAGTGGCATAGTGGGGGTAGGCGTCAGGAAAAGAGAGAGAAACTGCTTTGTCAGCGTGCACCTGATCTTTAAAACATGAACTCCTAATTATAGAAGCAGGGGACAGGATAGAAAGTGATACTGTAGGCTTGATTTAAATTTGAGGAAATAGAATATTAAAGAATCACATTTTAAAAGGTCTCACTGCAAGAGATTTGAATATTAAAAGTTCCGCAATGGTGGTGTGCAAGTTTGACGTCAGTATAAAAGCAAGCAGTGACCATCCTCTTTTATTTGAAAATTCATAGCAACTTAGTCCTCTTTTTTAAGTGCCGTTGAAGATGAAAAACGTCTAATTATCTGTCTCTTTTTATTATTCTACCAAGTCACTAAACAATAAATCAAACATTCAAACTGTTTTTTTAGGATATTTTAATTAGAGTTGGAATAAGGTGGATTGTATGACCTTGCCTTCTTCATAAAGTAAAATGTAAAAAAAAAAACTTTATAACCCGTAGAAGAAATTCCATGTACCAGCAGGTAAAGAAAATGAAGGTCATTAAAAGCTAAATTCTACATTCTATTCTTATCCAAAAAATCCAAACAATACTGCCTTTTTTCTCAAATACATATGCATATATGGCAGATGTACATATATACATTGCATATATGGAAACCCTGGAGTTAGGCCACATTATCAGGTACATATTACAATTTAATAGAGTAGAACTCATAAGATCTGCATAGATATTTGTCTTATCATTTAACTTTTCTACACACAAGGTGCCAACTATGAGAAATAAACTTGAATCAGATGCAGCATAATTCTATGCCACTGCAAACAACTACAATGCAATTACTCGTCTGAAGGTGAATCACATTTTTGAATAAGCTTAGAAGCTAGAATGTTGAGTCGTTTTTAGCGGGGTCAATTTAAAATCTTAAACCATTACCTTCCCACTCGTGCTTTATGTGATCCTGCACATCTAGGTGAACGGTGACGTCAGCTCGCACGCGTGCAGGCCAGCTCTCGCCAATGTTGGGCTTGGCCACTTCCACGATAGTGAAGGCCGTGATGGTCTGGGCCATCCTGGCCCAGCCGCCAAATACCACACCGCCATATTCCGACTGCCTGAGAATGTGTGTGTGTTGAAGGACAGACAGAAAGAAAGAAAGGAGAGGTGTGACAAGTGCCGTGGGCTGCTGTCAAGCCTGAAATGAGTTGGATTTGGGGCAGCGACAGACAACACTGCTGCTGAGTTGTTTACTTTCTGCTGCAACAACACGTAAAAAGTTGCGATACCACTTGACATAATGGGAACACTTAATATGTTAAGCAATGGGTTTCCAAATGTGCTGTAGCGACTTGTCATAGTCTTTGAATTAAATATAATCAATGTGCCGTGCTTTAGCACCATGAGAGGGCTCTTCAGTCGTAAAAGTTAAAAAGGATTCAAGTGTTTTCTTGATCAGTTACAAATGGGCTGGGATAGTCACGTGAGCCTCGTTAAAGCAGTCAAGGTATATAATATATCTTATCGTACTTTGTAGCTATATCAATCGCTTGTACCCATTTTTTGGATGGTGTCAATAATTCGCATTAGTTCCTCTGCCCAAATGAATAGGGTTTATTGCAAAGGTTCCCTGTTGAAGACAGAAGACGACTTACCAGGGTTTCATGCGCCACACCACATCTTCAATGTCTTGTCTGATCTCATAAGTGGATTCGAGGCGAAACAAGTTGAAGTTCCTTAGCAGGTAGTCGTGAAGGGTCAGAAACTGGAGGTTGAGCTTGGGGAGTGCAAGGCAGCCTGAAAAGGAAGAGGTATGAGTATATAAGATCTAAAAGTAATATGTGACGCTTAGTAGGGAAAGAGAACTGCAATGAGTAAACTAAGATAAAGAGCCAGTCAGAAAGCGGCAAATTGCTGCATGTTCATACCTTCACCAGAGAAGTACTCTGTTGGGACAATGTTTTCATCCCAGATGATCTTTTCTGTCGGATAAAGAGGCATCTGGTTCAGTTGCTCAATCTGAGAGATTCTGCGCTCATGACGGGACACCTGAAACAGGGAAATAATGTAAGCGGATTTTTTGCTGTCATCATAATGCCTAAAGAGCAACATTTTACACAACAACACACCCTCTTTTGTGCCTTGATCAATGTCTCTGGAGGTGGAGAAAGGGTGAGTACACACCTATAGTAATTCATTTTTATTTTCACTTGGGGAGGTGGTACAACATCACCAGGACCATGAAATAAATACACTTGTCAACTTGTGCGGGAGATACGTGACTGTAAATGATCTGTATCATACTCCCACTTTTTAGTGCTAGTAATGTGTATAAAATATTTGAGAACGACTAGTTAAGATGGTTATCTTTTGCCAAGATCTATATCTCCACCATAGCCATAGGTAGAACTTTACACTTGTTTTAGTCACTGTATTGACAGTGATGGTACACATGTTGAAATTCAGTGGAACTGAATTAGAAAGCAGAAAGGTAGGTGTAGGGATTGATATAAAATTGAGCTTGTACATACCAGGAGCTCAAGAAGAACCTTTTTGTCATGGGTGGTTTCTTGGTCCTTGGGCAGCTCAGGCAACAGACACAAGTAAGATGCCACCCGGTGGAGCATATTAGGACTGCAATAAAAAGATGGAATGAATGAGAACAATCCTGCAAGTGAGGAAAAACATTTCACACAGAAAGTATTGTTTTTAGATGTAAATATCTTCACTTAATGTAATTTTGTAAATGTTTCAAACTGTTGACAATCGTATATAAAAAAAGAAAGTAACCAAAACTCATGACTGTTGGGGAATGTTTGATCCAAATAATATCACAAAATTGTGTCTACCTTCACATCGGTGCATTGAAGGGGGAAAAGCCTGTCAGTTTGGGACTAAGACGAAGTAACCTTGCTAGTGCTACAATGGTTGATGTTAACATTAGCACTAGTGTCTGACCATGGTCAAACATGTTTTGCATTAAGGCCATGGCCAACAGCATGAAGTACCTCAGTGACAATCTATTCCTGTTTTTGCACTGACCATTTATGCCAGGTTTTCCTTGATTCGCTTCCCAATGTGTCAGGTACTGCCAACAGATTTGTGTTGAAAGTCCTGAGTGATTTGTAAAAATATTTTTAAAATGTTATTGGATTACATTTATTTTAGTTATGATTGATTTTGTATGTCAATACAGTATAATGGTGTGTTTGTGAGAACTGGGTGCAGCATTTCACCATAGTAAGTGCTGCTAATTTGATGTTGTTCAACATTCCCTTCATACTTTGGGCCACAACCGCTTGCTTAACTTGTGTGGGTTTCTCTAATTGTGATGGTGCAGTGCGCATGAAATCCGATGGCCTTTTGCAATTCTCACTGCTACACCAAGCCACTCCTGTTTACTTTGACACTTGCGGTCCTGCTCTGTCAGCACACATGCATCAAATGGGCCTGACCGCATTGATGCGACAGGATTATGAAAATCAAAGCCTCCACAAACTGAGGCGTGTGGCTTAATCAGCTTGACATGACATGGGCAAGGGCTGCGCCACAAAAAAAGGGGATGGGCATGAGGAAGCGTGAGGAACTCTGGACACAAGCGTGTTAGGTTCTGACAGCTACACGTGGCTCTTGTATCCGTGCGCATAGTCGTGACATGTCGCAAATGGATGACATAGTGCCAGCTTTGCATTTTTCTGGCCCGTAGATGACCTGAAACAGGCCGTATGGGCTTCCCTGCCCCTCGGCAAGAAGACACAGCAGCTCGCTGGCAGCTTTGGTGATGACTGGACAAGGTTTTGATTGACAGCTCAGCCACTGGCATGTACTGCAACTGGGTTATTTTACAGCCTGCGGGTTTGTTTTGACCCTATTGATGTGTGGTAATCCAGTGACTTTAGAAAAGTAATGCGGTTATCTCATTTCTAGACTCTTCTGGGCAATACTTGCTTCTGTTTGACTGAATTTTCTAGAGAATTAGGTTCCCTTGAGCTGTAATATGTACTGCATGGAACAGAAAAACATCTTGTATCAGTCAGGTAATGTAGGATAAGAAGGGTCTCCTATATTTTCAAGGCCGACCAATTCTCGCGGTTTCTTGGTCTTCTCTAGAAGTTTTTCCTTAACTTTTTGGTGTTTAGATCAGATGTCACCATTTTAGTCAACTGTTGGCCTTAAATCCCTTATGAGGCATTGTTGCAATTAAGGCGTGTATAAATAAATGTAACATGGCCGGGGGTTCAACTTGAAATAACTATCATAAATGTTAATGAACCAAGATATCAAATGAGTAAAGCTTTAAAGTGAGGGTGAAACTAAAAGCTTACCAAAAAATATATACAGTACATATCTTTTACAGCATTTCACAAAGTGCTGTCTTTGATCATGTATTAAATTCATTTGCTGGCCTAAAATGACACTCAGTGGTGCTTTATGCAAGTGTCAGAAGCTTCTATTTATAGGCAAAGCTGAGCAATAATACTCCGTTTGTGTGTTTTGGGGAATTAGTGGATAAATTCGGAGCGACGGGTGACTGGAAGCTTAGTGAGAGGTTTGCGCGGCAGGAATAAAGTGGCATTAGCATGAGTTGCTCTGATGGGGGAAGGAAAAAATGCCTCGTTAAATCTGATAGTGGCTTATTCCAGAGGATGGCGGCGGTGGGGGAGTCACGCAGGATGGCAGTTGCGGATCAAGGAACAATGGCGTTCTGGCACCCGCCAAGAAGTGGCGGATTGAGATGGGATGGGATGGGGGGGTTGCCTTTTTGGGAAAATACGTGAAATGATTCAGCAAAAGTATTTAACCCGATTCAGCAATGCTCAGCTAATAACGCTCTAAAGAGAGACAGTGTGAGGTCCAAGCATTTCTAATCTTTGACAGGAGAGGATGATATATGGTAATGACAAATTTTATGTTGTGTCAAGCCAAAGGTAGTTGGGTGTTTATACGTAATAGCTGCTGGCCACCGTAATACTGGCAACATTTTTTTAAAGAATTGGATGTAATGATTTGCATTGGCAGAAAATAAATAGGAACAATGACCAAGAAAATCAATACTATACATGAAAATAGATTCTTATAATTCAATATTGTTTTAAGAAAGCTAACCATATAGAGCAATTAAATTAATATCAACTACACACATTTAAGCTATCTATTATGACAAAACAACATTTCAAGGCTCTAAGCATACCAAGACTATACATTTACAGTCTTGTTTATTTCTTGTTTCTTTTTACAAAATACACAACAATCTGGTGACCTGTTTTTTTAAACCATCTGCTGATAGTGATTAAATTACTTTTAAGAAATATTCACAAAGGAAGCCATTATTGAGATACTGTGTTCAGTAAAATGGCTCAAATTTGAACTCAAGAACATGAAGTCTAAAGTCAATGGACGCATGAAAGTCTGACATAAACATTACTCAGAAACATGTAAAGTGGAAATAATATCCACGGGAACAACAGAATAAAACTGTATTCACTGATTTTATGTGGCCCCAAAAATAACTTCAATAGATTTTTACTGATATTAAAAGAAATGGTCAAAATTGGAGATCGTCCAACACATCTGGGACGGTTTACACCCTCACTTGGTGGCTTTTTTTCTCCCAATATTTGTAAAAGTGAGCAGCAATGTAGACTGTGGTTATCAAAGTCAATTTCTGTAACTTTTGACTAATTTTCTATGTTGACCACATGTGCCCTGTGAATAGGACCACTCGTTTCTCCTACGAGTCAGCCGGGATAGTCAGGGGAATCGCCTAAATAGGATGCATGGGACACAGTGACACAAAAATCAAGTACAAGTCTCGTTTAGCAGACTAAACTTTGCGCAACCCTCATAAATCTGAATATTATGTTCATTTTCACCTGAAAGAGGACTGTCGACTGCACAATGGAGGTGTTTATTAAGGCCAGTGTGCTCTTTGGCAAGCTAACACAATGTGACAAACACAGCTGTTCAAAGAGTTTATTCTCAAGCCGCTGCAAATCGATTAAATTAATGAGGCGTGCCCCTCGCTCGCTCGCTGCTTGTCGGTGGGCAGCGCTGGCTGCCATTTAGCGGCGGCACTCAGGCGGCAACACTGGTGCCGTTACTCACTGACTTAACACGGGGGCGCAGGAAGGTGGATGTTTATGTGTTGTATGAGGTTAACGCAGCAGTTTATGAAAACATGAATTTAACTCGTTTACCTGAGAGAGCCAAAATGTTTGGTCAGGGATTCTCGAGTGTCCACCGCGGCTACGTTGGACAAGGCAAAGTCGTGCAGCTCAGGGAAATGAGCAAAGGCTGCTCTCTGCAAAAGAGAAATGTGACATTCATGTTGAAGTAAAGGTCCGGGGAAATGTGACCTGTAAAAACCACCAAGTAGAGACTGTGGATCACAAAACTGCCATTTCTTTGTGCTGGTTACCTGCAATGATGTGATTCTGTCATAATGTAGCGTTGTCATTTCTTTCTCCGTCAAAGCCATTCCTGTCTGGTCGTTAATCTCGAAGCCCGTGTAGAATTTGAGCATGTCGAGCAACTGTGCGTAAGAGAATAAGAGAATGAGTCATCTCTTTTGGATTAACGCCACTCAGACATACAAAGTGTGCGTTGATTGTGTCGCAAGGGCCTTGTACCTGACAGAATAGGTGGCCCTCCTTCTCCCGTTCGGTGAGGCTGGAAAGGTTGCAGCTCACCATAAGGTGGGAATCGTCTAGCACTGTGTTGAACCAACGCCTGGTGGGAAGCAGGGCCTAGAGAAACAAGAGATTCAGGTGATAGTAATACTTTTAAAGCTTACCGGTAATTGAAAATCACCTGATTTCATTTGAAACAGCTACACATTGAACAAGATCAAAAGCTAGTATCATTTAGCAACACATCTAGCATGAGTTAACCTAGAGGGAAAAAAAATCAGACAGCCATGCCTGAAAAGAAAAAGCCGTTTTGCTCCCAGGAGTCAGATTTGTGATTCATTCGAGTTATTTTCCGGGGGACTTTCACAACCTGATTCATCCTCAACATTTGGAAAATGTCTTTCCACGAGGACAGTTACACTTGAAAATTGAGACACATTTACAAGTAGACATATCCAAGTCTTGAGAACCTGTATCTGAAGATATAGGAACTCTTGATTTATGTTTCTACATTTTTTTCTAGCAGTATGTCAAAAGCAATCTATTACTTTAGACTTGCCATCATAACTGAAAGCCGCTTAGTGGCAGATGGATACTGATGCTACTTTGCGAAAAATGTGAGCTCTATAACAAAAAACTGTGTCAAACCCACCTAAAATTTGGGATAAATAAACACCATGGTTAATCCTCTTATAAATAATAATGAATAAAATGAAAGTAACTGTGTCCGCCTTAATCAGCCACATAACAATGGTCTTCATATCCTGATGGTTATTGGTCTTAACAAAGCCTCTAGTATGATTTAAAATCACACAACAATAGAATAGTAATCAGAATCGGGAGTGTGAATGCCCCTGGTTCATCACTGTTCTCTTATTTTCTTGATGGAATACTGGCATCAACAGTGTTAGAACAGAAGGGATGACTTGATTTAGTTGCTGGTGGCAGTAACGCAGAGAATGGGGGGGTTGAAAGCTGTCAAAATGAGATAGCGGGGCTGGTTCGGTTGGAATAAATCAGCTCAACTTGTTGACAAATTGACAGTTTGAGCAAAAGTCACTAGTGGCTACCAATCCAACTTAGGCTACAAATAATATGGTTCTTAAAATTGAAAATAAACTTTCTCTAAGGCTATGCGTGCAGCTAGTGATACCTCTTTTCTTTCATCCAGCAATTTTTAATCAAGATACGCAGGGGGGAAAAAAACAAGAAAAGAGCTCTTCTTATCCCGACTGGTTTCCTTTCTACACAGGAGACGAGTATGGATTTCAGCCATCGGGAGGCTTTGTAAAAGGAGACGGCTTGAAGGACAGGGAGCCCGTCTCGCTGGAGACAGCGGGCAGGTGGGCTGGCTGGCCAACGGACGATGCCAGGAACAGCAAGGCCGGCCTGTCAGCAGGATGGAATCTATAGAGCGCTCCCAGTTGTAATGCGAGATGTGCACACACAGCAACACCTTATGGAACATTGTGTCTCTATCCTTGATTACGACAAGTTGTCTATCTTTGAGTAGTTTGCCAATTAAACCATTTTAAAAGCTGGCTGTTTATCATGGGCATCAGTCCGTTTAGTTTTTTAATGCTTAAAAACAACAAGCAACTATACCAATATAATCAAGTGCTATAGCTATTTGTATTTATTGACTCATTGTCGGCGTCTTAACCATCTGAGCAAGAGCAAGGAATTCCCAGTTAAATTCCTCAACGTACAAGCATTTGACAAGCCAAAAATGGACTATGCAAAATTCAACCAATCATTTTTTTTGTTCTGGATTGTGCGTAACTGAATGGATAGTAAACATTATCACAGGGAGTTGTTCCAGACCAACTTACTTGGTTAAAAATGTCAGATAAAAACACCCCAAAAATGCCCTGGCGAGATCTAAGCCATAGAAAATCAAAATGTCAAACTAAAAAACTACATGCCTCCACAACCTTGATACCGAAATGCAATGGGACACTCCAGAGACAATGATTAGTACTTATGTGGCAGCGTTGTTATTTTTTTTTAAACAAGTACTATCTGAATGCAAACAGGTATACATTATCTCCTGCAAAGGACAAATAATTACTAATAGAGTACGGAGAAGCTGAGCAAGGAATTGACTTTCCAGTGCAGTACCTTTATAAGCCTGGGATATACTGCCCTCAAGAGGTTGAGGCGAAAACACAGAATGAGCAGCACATTAAGCATTAAAGGGAAAAAGTGCTACAAAATCATTGTAATTATTTTGAATTATATTGAATGATGTACTTAGTGTATATTTTTATATGATATTATATAGAGTAATCATTTCCTCATACAAAACACTATATGAAAATATTGTAGTGTTGTGTTTTTGGAGGAGTTAGCAATATATAAATGGTATTTCAAAAGGGAAAACTGATTGGGCTACGGGAGAGAACAAATTATACTCTAATCTCAGGGTATTTTGTTAATATATAAATCTTTGAAAATACATTTAGAGTTTGTCATACATACAGTGAACCTGATTTTGTAGACTGAAATTCAACCAGAATCCTCTTAACAAACAATGAAACCCAGTTTAGGTCAACCCAAAACAAAACTAAGGACTTCATCTTACCTCCAGGTCAATCATGAGTTCAACAAATCTCTCGCAGTAGTGTACCTTGTCCATGGTGATGATCCCTATATAGGAAGGGGAGAAAGGGGGGGGTTACGTTAGTTCAAGAAGAAAGGCGGATATTCAAAGTGAGTGAGAAGAAGGTTGACGCCAAAGCATGCAAATGTGTGGGCAACACCAGCATGTGCAGCAGGTGCTAGAAGCGATGTGGACTCTGCTAGCTTTGCGACTGTAATCTATTGTGTCAGGTATGAATTCCACCTAAACACACTAGTGTTCTGTTTTTAGCGTTCCAGGTGGTTGGTGTAGGGGGTGGTGTGTCAGTGTCGGACCGCATTACGAATTGGTGCTGGCATGGCAGCAGGAGCTCATGCTCCCACTGCACATCCCCAAAAATTTCAAAGAAAATATAACAGTTGCATTGATATAGGAACTGTGTTATGCACGCTATGGCCAAAATAGAGGGGGGGAAATATTCTTACCTGATGTTGGAATTGATTCAAGAACTCCATGGAATTTTCTAATGAGTGATGAAAGGAAAGTTCGCTCCTTTTTAGCCCTGAAATAAAACAAAAGAGGAATATTGAAAAAAAGTTACTCAGAGAAAGAGTTTTGTTTGTTTGCCCAAAAATACAAAAACTGATTACGGACTGTTCAGCTGCGCCAGGATCCATCTTGTCAAATTTTTTTTGGATGAGATTCCAGAACTTCTGCAGTTTAGGAACTTTTTTCAGCTCGTTCTGAAGTCTGGACTAGAACAATGCAAAAGAACAGAAAAGTTAGAGGCCTTTCATTCATTTTTCGCTTTCAAAAACCAAATACACTGGAAATGACTGAAAACCATTCTGGACAAATAAAAGTCAAGTTCAAATTGTCAGTCTGAGTGAATTAAAAATGAATGGTTGTGCCCTGCAATTAGATGGTGATCAGTAAACCAAATGCACTGCCACAAATGGAATGGGTATGAAATGGGTGGAATAGAAATCCAATAAAACTCTGGAATTTAAACAATCACTATGCGTGATGAGATTTTGGATGACCAAGCCTTTACTAAAAGATTCATTTGAGTTGCAATTTTGGGTTAGGCCGCATCGAAAAATGTATTCATAGGGGACCTAAGAAATGGAATGAATACTTGTGATAATGAAATTGAATAATAATAAATAAAGAATCCATAAACAATACCGCAATTACTGGAATTAACATTAGCCAATTACATGGCGCATACAAGATGAATGTTAATTTGAGTTATATATATATATATATATATATATATATATATATATATATATATATATATATATATATATATATATATATATATATATATATATATATATATATATATATATATATATATATATATATATATATATATATATATATATATATATATATATATATATATATATATATATATATGGGAAAATTAAATTAAATTCACCTAACAAATGTGTTTGGAATGTGAGAAAGCTACAAAAACCTACACAGCCTTAGTCCAGATGTGAAAAGCCAGAAAAGGTAGATATTCTAACCACTACAACAACGTGTCAACTGATTACACTGCAAATCAGTTATTTCACACTTTGCCGTTGCGCTTACTGGTAAGAGGCACATCCACATAGGCAGAGAGATGAGCTGCTGCACCTGCTCTCGGATCAAATCTACCTCCTATAGAAAGACACAGAAAGAGAGCCTTAATATTGTACATAAAACACCAATGGCACCCCCCTCCATTTCACTGCAATAAGAGCATCCCAGCGCTAGAAAAAATTCAGGAGGTTTTATAGGAGGACATTAATAGTGAGTATGCAACTATAGCACATTTTCAAACGAGACCTCTGCAGTGCTTTAATGCACCACTGAGCAATGACCAAAATGACTTGGCCCAGAGCTATACTGCCACCTTGTGGGAAAAATAACTACCTTTACAAGGATAAACAGTAGTACCTCTACATACGAGCAGCTCTACCTACGAGATGCTCGAGATACGAGGAAAATTTCAAAAGAGAAATTTTATGGCAACCCAAAAAAAATTAAATTTCAATGACAGTATAAAACGTGTTTGATTAAAAAACATTTTAGATGCCAACTAGTGGTATTTTGTAGCCAGGGTAAATAGTTAAACTCTGTGAGGAGTTGGGTTTAACTCTACATGTACTTTCTCATACCTTAATAGTTTGAACATTGGATATAAGTCATGGTACATACGAGACTATTGAAGCAGTGGTCGAGAAATTCCAGCAGCACCGTTTGCTCTTTCAATGTGAGGCCACCTTCATCGCCCGCCAACAGGGCTTCCATGATGCACTTGAAGAAGAAAGAAAAATGGCCAGGCTCCTTTTTGAACACCTGTTACAAAAGAGACACATGTTGACATTTCACAAAGTTAGTGAAGGTTGCATGGATGTTGAATAGTATGTGTTACCTCCCAAGCTGGCACATTTTCCCTGAACTTTTCATTGACAATGCAGCTAATAGACATCAGGAAAGCATTGCTAGACACATCCGGGTTGTAATTCAACCAAAGGTAGTTCTCCAGGTACTGACTGTAAGACATGACATTCCATATTAAGACATTGTAAACAGATATTTTAATACAAGGAATAGTTAAAAAGGGTACCTGAACTCCAGCAACATGATTTTTCTAATGGCAAATCTGAAAAGGAGATGAAAAAAATTAACACATCAATGTGAAATTTAACATTAAAGAAAGAAAAATAAATACTTACTTGGACATGAGAATCTCTTTTTCATAAATGTCATCCATCACCTACAAGCAAAGAAGGCAATTAAAAAATATATATTTTGATTCATTTAAAGCTCCCATCAATCTGAGAAATGTACACAAACTCACCTTAGGGTCAAAAGGTAACTTGTTTTTTGCATGAGGGGCCCAATATTTGTTTGCCAGCTAAAATATAAAAAGCAATATAGTAAGGCATCAAATATATGCTCCATGTACAATCTGTTTTTAATTTAGAAAATTATTTTCAAGGGAATATATTTGATTTTTATTTTTTTTTATATGCTAAAAAAGCAATTTCTTAAATATGCATAAGAAACATTCACTAATAACATTCAATAAAGGAAATTTAAAAAAAAACATCCAGATAACATTTACGATGTATTGTGGAGTTTTATGCACCATACAACAAAAGCTAAATTCTTTCAAAAAAGAAGCCAAAAAAAATAGATTTTAAGCCTAATTTCAGTCCTTACACTCGTGACTTAGGTGACAACATTACACTGGTAACTACAAAAAGCAACAGGTGAGCAATTCTTTTTTACCTGTGTGACATACTCCGCATTAATCTGCGACACAGATGGCGCAGCAATCTTTTTAGATGGGCTTTCCTTCTCCATCTTGCTTGTCCCAAGCATCTTTACGTTGACAACTGTCAGTAAACATAACATGTTGACATGACCTGTGTAAGTTTCTTGCAAGATCATCATTTGAGAGCGGGTGATGTGAAAAAAAGTTGATTGTTAAGTAGTTAAAACTCACTGCTATTAATTTTGATAGATGAACCATAGTCTTTTTAAAACAATAACATCAACAACAACTCCTACCATTTGATCAGGTTAAATGTTTTCATAAATTAACTCATTAGCTGCCTTTAACAGCAATTTGGCTGGACCAGGCTTGCTGAGTCCAAATGGATTGGACGTCTAACGCTGTCTTTGGTACTGAAACATGATGATTCAATACCAATCGTCCCATTTAAATGATGTTGATTCCCATCTACCACTTTGCCATACTAGCCCTTACAACACACACTGTTAGAAAACACATCAACAATCTTCCAGCCACTGGAACATTCTTAATGTTTAAAAAAATATATATATTGCCAGCAATCGCAACTGAATTCATTTGATCGGCGCTAATGCTAGTAATCAGTTAAACTGTGGCAAACGGGAGTTTGGATGATTTGAAAATGTAAATCAGGAAGACGCTTTTTTATCATAAAAAATAAAAACATAAACAATATTGTTTTTAGGGATCAAACATTTGGAAGAATGCCTTTCCAAAACAGGACCACGGGCACATCCGATATTTCCGCCAAATCGAATGTGTACAAATAAAATAATCATTTATTTAATTAAGGATTTCGTTGATTTTTGTTCCGGAGCGTTATATTAAACTGTACGATGAAATTGAAACAGCGAAACAGACCTTTATTGCTCCCTCAGCATGGATGCGGAGTAAAGTTATACGCTTTTGGGGGACGCGTGTAGACAACAAAACGAATTGAATGCGACACACTTCCGAGTTATGGTCCGCTCAAAAACGCGCTCCGGAAGGCACCGATGGCAAGCGACAACGTGTTCCTACCATTATATCGTGTTCTAAAACATACAAGTAATTTCATTACCGTGCAGTAAATTATGGATGAAAATAAATAAAGCCCGTGTAATTTTATGAGTGTTTGAAATAGTTGTAATAATGGGTTGAAATCTGAACCGTATTGACCATGGATGAGGTGGTAGGACGAGAAAGCCAAAATCCATGAATTCTAAGTTAATTTAGTTCATTCGATAAATACATGGTTTAAAACGTAATCACTGTGATCATAAAACAATAGTATGGATGTATAATAGGAGCTCAAAATAGTTGTTTTGGATTATTGTAAAATAAATCGAGTTTACTGTATAATAAAAATGATGATAATAATAACTACAACAATATTACTACTTATAAAAATAATCCTTAAAAATACACAGTATACAGTATATATTTAAGATAAAATCTTGTCCTTCCAGCATATACAACTGATTCTCACTATTTAACTGGGATAATTTGTTATTTTTGTCAAGATGAGGCCCTATTTTTGGTCAAAAATATATCTTAAAAATATATTGAATAATAGGAAATAGTTATTATTATCAGGATAATGGGCAACATATGATAAATGTAATAAAATCTGCTAAATCCAGCCACTTCTGGATGATTTGAGAGTGTGTATTAAAAAATGACAGCCAAAGCAAAGGGCTTTCTTTATGTATTAATATATTACTTTTTCTGGACAGCAGAGGGAGGCACACACCATTCAATGGAGCATCCATCTGAGGGCCTCCTGGTCCAGCATCCAGCAATCGTTTGAAGTGAGGCTTTGACTTGTACAAGACAAGGCTTTCAAAATACGTCAACACCACCAGAAAAAAACAACCATTATGTAAAAAAAGGACTACAACATGAAAACAAACAAAAACAAATGATGCCAAGAGGTGTCTCCAACACTGAGGTCATTTCCCAAAATCTCAACACGAGTTTCCCCACATACCCACACATATACCCCCACATCAGCAGCCTAGTAGGCCTGGAGGTAGAAGCACACAGTTAAGTCCATGTGCAAGGCCAAAATGACAAGGGCCGCAAGCACACAAAGGACAACAACGTTGGTTACAGAAAGAAAAAAAAAAAGCCACATTTATATGTGGAGCGGTCGCAGCTTGGCAGAAAACGGACACACGAACGCAAATGTCACCCTGTCTTTAGTCATTTTGTGAGGCGGGACACAAAGACCGTCTGTCATGGAACATCACGTCGGCCCAGCCGCGATGGGCATGATTACGTCCTTGTGGCTTTATCGGCTTCTACATGGAAATAGACGCATACACGCAGACCACAAATGGTGGAAATTGTGTGTGTATACATATGTACGTATGTATGTATGTATATATGTAGCTTTGGAAAAATAGTCAATTAAAAAGCATTGTTTTGGGGTGTTTCTGCATGTACACCCAAAAACAATGCCTTTTAATTGATTATTTGTCTTTTCCAAGGAAAATCTCCTAGAAAAGTAGTCGCCATCTTTCCCATTTTGAATCCTCTATCCAATTTGCCCTTGTTGTGAAGGAAAACCACATTTGCCACCGACCCAGGTCAAAGTCTATCCTTCAACCCGTTTCCTGTTCAGGGTGCTGCAGCCTATCCAAGGTAACATTGGATGAAGGCAGACTGCACCCTGGGCTTGTTGTCAGTCAGTCACAGAGCACATATGGAGACGGACAACCTCCAGTCTGGTTGTCACTGACTGGAACTGAAGCCATTCTGCACCAAACTCAAGATGGATGTCTCGCTTCACTATTAGTCAATTCTGTTCAAACTCCTAATGACAATTTAGCAATGAAGTAATCCTTCAGATATTTTCTCATTGTGTCCATGAGAAAACCTTAGGACAAGTCATCGTTTACTAAATGACGAATGATAATTATTTGACATTAGTATGTTGTCCATCAATTTGACCAAATAATGGTTTTAGAATGAATGCACAGAAATACATCTTATTGTCATCATTATAATGACAATAAAAGCATTCAATTCAATTCACTTTTATTGTATGCCGTTGTTTAATTTACCTAGTAAATCCCATAGACAAATTGCTCATCCTTACAAAGCGTCAACATTGATTTCACTTGCGTAAATGATAAAAGCTTGAGTTGATAATCGTATCATTATGGAAATCCATTTTCTCAACAACTGTCCATCTTAAATAATAAACAGGTACACGCTTGATAGACCATTAGCTTTCTCACTTATAAATAATTGCTTGTTTGTGTTGTTCAACCTGCAATAAAGAAAAATCTTCAGGCTCCATTGGCTACCCCCATTGTTCAATTTTTGATAGCAACAATCAAAACAACAGTGGGGCGGGTTGACGGTCGATAGGTATGTCCGATCCCGCCGCCATTTCAGGCGCATTGAGGAGAGAATTGGTGAAGTGAAGATGAATTCCAACTAGGGTTCATCAATACAGTTCATGATCTTTGAGAAAAGAAATGTTCCAGGAGCGTTAATAGTGTTATTTTCTTCAAACGCACACACAAGTCACACACACGCAGGCTTAATTCCTTGCCTGGAGCGATGTGAGCTGAAGTCCCTCTCCTATTAACCAGGCTGCCTTCAAATCAATGGAAAACATAAAGAGGCTTAATCTCTTCTGGTGCCTGCTGCTGATTGCCTATTACACAATAATAACACACCTTCAGTCCTGTGTAACACAAGAGGAAGAGACAGTCTTCTTAACGGACACACACACACTAGTATAACACACAGTAAACCTATTGTTTTGTGTTGTGTTATACATTGATATTCATTGGTGTTGCATACAATGATCTTTCACAAAATATTTTCCTTTCAAATAAGTAGCAACAATGTTTCAATACCATAAGCCTAGACCACAGGTGTCAAAGTGGCGGCCCGGGGGCCAAATCTGGCCCGCCGCATCATTTTGTGTGGCCCGAGAAAGTAAATCAAGAGTGCCGACTTTCTGTTTTAGGATCAAATTAAAATGATAGATATAGATGTATATTATATTTCCTTATTTTCCCCCTTTTAAATCAATAACTGCATTTTTAAAATCATTTTTTCTGTGTTTTTAGTTCAAAAATAATTTTGTAAAATCTAAAAATATATATAAAAAAAGCATTTTTTTTGTTAGATATATAAAAAACTTAACATCCAGGGCTTTTAATCCAGTTCTTTTAATCCATTTATAAAAAATAATAATATAAATATTATATCTAAAATGGTCCGGCTCACATAAAATCGAGTTGACGTTAATACGGCTCGCGAACCAACCCGAGTCTGACACCATTGGCCTAAAATTATTTATATCTCTGAGAAAAAAAACTGGATTTGTTTTTGATCATTTATAGAAAATTGGTGTCACCTTCCAGTCATCCACAGACCTAGCAGCATTTAGCAGCTTCAGGGTTATTTTTTTTAGTGGTTCACAAAAACAAACTCAAACAAGTGGCAAACCTTGAAATGAAAGTTTCTGATGTTCGAGATCATTTGTTATTCATTCATAGTTTAGAAAAGGTCATTTTTAAAAACGGGAAAAATATGCGAAAGACCTGGCATTTTCTCACTGTTAAAGAAAAGTGTTAGAAATTTCAGATGGTATAGAGTGGTGCCCTTTGATACGCTTACACTACGTACTGTGTGCACAGTGACGTAAAAAGATGGCGTCATGCAACCCAAGAGCAGCTACCACTGTAATTACAGGATTTTTGTAATTTGCTTGCTACATAATTATGGCTCAGATTTCTTGTACCAGTACTGCAATTATGACTTTACTACTGCATGGTGTAAGCGTTCCAACTTACAAATTTGGTACCCCAAATTCCTACATATAACAATCTTAAAACGCACTCAGTTACACAGTAAAAATGATTTATAAACCTATTTACAAGGGCATATTGGAATAGATCCACTCACTACCCAAACACTTAAGCATCTCCTTGGAAACTAGTTGTTTGAATAGTCCAAGTCAAGTATTTGGCACATACGGGACTGCTGACCTTGGTTCTGGTCCTATGAACTGAGCCAGCACGACAGGTGGAGGATGCCGGAATCAGGCAAGTCCAGCACTGGAACCAAAGCCACCGATGGACTGGAGTCCCGGAGGAGTTTTTTCAAAGCATCTTCGATTCCTGGTGGAGGACAGAGGGAGACATTAGAGCATCGCTCCCACTGGGGCTGCACTTAACCCTTTGACCGGGAGCTATTCACAAATTATTGATATTCCTAAACCCTTTACATTCACTGCAATGCAGACATATGTTAAAACGGATTGGATTCCACACATAGACAAGCAAAATGTGTGGGAACACAGAGTTGGGGTGCTGTCTTTATTGAACACAGTTGTTATCCTCATTATGTGGGGGGATGCAGGTCTACAGATGGAAATCGGACATATGAGAATTTATGATGCCAACGTCTCGATGACAGCCCGTCTATTTAGCGGTCGTCCGCTGGGATAACTGCCCTGTCTTGATCTGTAATGCCAATTGTTCACAGGTGTCTAACTTTTGCTTAACTCCTTTCTTTTAAAACGATAGGCACTATGTCAAAGCATATCTGATGGGGCGACAGAGGGGTACACGGTCGATTGGTCACCGGTCTTTTGGTTGCCGATCTTTTGATTGCTGGTCTTTTGGTCGCCCGGAAGGTAAGTGATAATTACCATTTAAATCGTTGCTCAAATTCCCTAAATACAAACTGCGAATTACTATTTAGTCATACTTAATGTCCTAGTAATTATTAGGCTAAAGAAAAGCTCCAAATTTCCCGACTTTTATTGTTTTTTGTTGGAGAACTTGTTAAGACCCTGACTGACGTAGCTTCTTAAAGGGACAACGCATGTACATACAAACTCTTACACATGCACACGTCGGCTCAGTGAAACTGCTCATGGCCATTGTTGGCTTTTAGTGATGCGTAGACCGTGTTGTTTTACCTTGTTTTGTCGCCGGTCTTTTGGTCGTCGGTCTTTTGGTCGCCGGTCTTTTGGTCGCCCGTTGTCGCGGTCCGGGCGACCAATCGACCGCACACGGACGGAGGATACATTTAAGCCCCTCCAAAAAATTTGGGTAAGTCTTATAAAACAGGTATGTAATGGCAGCACGCGTACAAATAATCATACATTCAATAAGGGAAACAGGTGTCTTGGTGGTCTTTGTTTTAGCTGTAGATGGGTAAAAGCAGTGTATTAGCAGCTTACGTCTCTTAAATGTGGGCTCAATAAACTGAGCCTTAATTTTATGGCACACTGTTGGCTTATAGTTTTAAATGATTCTGGGATAAACCCACTGTTAAAACAGTTTTTGGAAAGGTAGCACATTTTTAGGGGGTTGTCTAAAGGGGATTATGGAGCCCACCATAAATTGCATGGCCTCTTTTTAAATGTTCTAATTCAACCATTGTAAACCGAACACTGTCAATGTCGAGGGGTAGGTGACCTGAGAAGATCCCATGAGCATGTCATGATAAATGAAGACTGCAGTGGAACTAGAGGATCACTGTGATTAATAGCTGGTACCTTCGGGGCTCTTTGGGCTTTTAAAGGAGTGGCCGAGGCCCAGAGCCGTGCGACTTTTTAGTTGTGCAACGCTGCCTCCCAAATGGATCAAATTAGTCAAATGAACCGGCGATTATAGCAAGTGTTGGCCAATGAACATTGTTCATTTAGCAGCGGATGAGTTCAGACGCTGAGGGGCATGGAAATGGTTTTTATCTGTTCCATCTCCATTAGATGCTACTTAAATAGAAGGACAGATACTTGTGTAAAAAAGTACAAAATTATTTTCAATATTTGAGTAAAAAGTGATAATATATAGTTTTTATCCAGCAACTTATTTACTAATCCATATCATCTATCAAAACCAATGACTCACTCTACGGTAGACTTTCTCACACATAAATACAGATATTATAAAATTGTGAGTAATAAAAAAAATATGTACAGTATCAGTAAACGTGAATTAGTATCTACTACCCAGGAGTCTACTTCAGGAAAATACCTGGTATTTACAGTTAATCAGCCACCAAATGCACAGAAAAATTCTCTGGCCTTCTCTGGAAAAAGTTGAAGTCGGTCTCCAAGACAGAAGGGGGATTTGAATCGTGAGTAACAAGTTGAGACAAGATGTTTAAAGGTTTCATTCGAAGCATATGTCACGTCTATCAGCTGTGAATCCTCACGCAAATAATGAAAAAAGGGGAGCGGAGCGTGGGTGGTGGGGCTCACATTTTGCGTCGTCGACGCCAGAGGTGTTACTTTTTCCCCCTTTTGACTTTTTGGATTCATCTCCCCAATGAGAGCAGGCTGTGACCCATAAAGTTGCCCGAGGGTGGACTTTGAGGGAACGGGGGAGCGCGGGGGCTTTGCTTCTTGTGCGTGCGAGCCAAATCCAACTCTTCCATGATGAGTCAGGATATGGTTGGAGGGGTAGCGACATAATCAAAGTGTTGACTTTGCTCCAGTTAACTAGTAACACAGTAGTGATGTGCATCATAGATAAATCACCCCAGGAATCATCATCTAAAAAATGTTTGATCCGGCTATAAATTCCCAGAGGACTAATAGATGTCTATCATCTTATTGGCAGCCTACATTTGTAAATTTATAGGTGCACAAACCTTGAGTCACTTGCTTCGCCAGCTCATCGTGGCACTTATAGAACACTCGGGCACACAGCGGCACCAGCTCACCCTCTGTCTTCTTCAGGGCTTTTTGAAACGCTGTGCAGATTGCATCTGTGACCTTACTCACATCCTCGCTGGCCGCAGGGTCGGTCACGGTCAAGCGAAGGGACAGCGAGGCGGCGCTTCGGTCCGCGGATGTTAGAGCATAGCAATCTATGCGGCCGTTCTGCAATATTGTGGTCACGTGACAGGTAGTCCTTTGGCGAGGGTCATCCTGAATGGCTGTGACGTGAAGTTCCACGGCAGCGCCTTTGGGTAACGCAGGTACGACCGCCACCACTAATGATGGAGGGGGTTTGCTGTCAGACACAATAAGCAGCTCCTGTAATGTAGACAGAATATTCAATGATGACTATTTTTCTTGGAGTAAGACGGTATAATCTTTCATGTAGTAGATTCATTGTTTAAATAATCACAGAAATGAATGTGCAGTGGGGCTTGAAAAGTCAGTAAAATGTTGGAAAAAGGCTGCATATATATGAAAACAACTGGTCCCACACATTGACGAATTGAAAGGTGAGTGCAAAGGGTTGTCAGTCCCTAGTGAATGTACCCTCCTGGAAGGGGATGGCGACCAGTTAAGAATGTATTTAACCTTTGGATGTTGTCAGCCATAATAGGCTCCAAGGCCCTCCAACCCTGAATAATTGCTGACACACACTGGTAGTAAATATGTTGTCTCTTAACTCAATATTGAACTTTGGCTTAGACTTTTCTTTTTCTTCCAATTCATGGCATACAGGAAAATTGTTCATATCAGGAAAAAAACTCAATCACTTAAAACCAAGATATCATTCAACTATCACTACAATAATGCTAAAATAAACATCATCAACTGATGCAGTATAGTCTGATCCAGGATTCCTTGTGCGTTACCATTAGACGCACTTGGTACCAGTGCAATTTCTCAACCAATTTGTTCATTAAAATTTCCTCGTTAGCAAATATGGTACCCCAAGCGAAAACAAGACCACACACAGATATCAAAATGGACCACACACAAACGACCAAGACCCTCTACTCTTCACATGACAGCTGTGACAGACCATCCATTACCCACAGATTGTGATTTGACCCTGGGTAATGATAGTGTGCAAACAACTGCCAACAGATCCATAATGCTTTCAGCTGCCATAAACAAAATGCAAACATGACAGGTCCTACTCCTGTCAACTTTTCACCTCTCCTCGAGGATCATTCGGCGGCCTCACTTTTTATCGCTTTCCTACACCAACAGAGCGGCGGCCATTAGCCCGAACAAAAAGTCTTCAGCGCGGCCATCTAATAATACTTGGCGCTGGCATCATCTGCTAATGGGACAGAAATGAGTGTTTTATATAAGCGCCATTTCAGCCAAAGTCGATAGGGTGAAAACACTTAACCCCCTTTTCAATTTGCTGGATCAATTTTCAGGCACTTATATGGCACTCTGTAAGTGCAGAATAATAACAGGTTATTCTCAGTTTTTTTCTTCTTCTTGCAAAACACACACACACATCCAAAAGGAGGAATGGACGTGCAGCAAATAATGGCAGAACTTTATTTCACCTTCAGATAAAAGTTCTGAAACTCTTAAACCCCTTTCAGACATGCCCTGAAGTCCGGTAATGTTCAGGTATTTACTCGCAAAATATGTGTTGTAAATGTATCATTAAGAATTGACGACTGCCAATATTCCTAGTCAAAATGGATTGCACGTTGAAAAACCTTGAAAGGCAGCCAATGACTTCAATAAAGCAAAATTAGGGCTGTCTAGAGACTAGGAATGTACATTTAAACGTGGGAAATAAGGACTATGTCAGAGAAAATTGTTGAAATTACAATGTTAATATCAAATTTATATATCAATGATTGTTCAAGATATAAAACTTTTAAAATTAGAACTTTAAAATCAAAAGAAGCTGTTTCGAAAATGAATTTTTTTCTCGCAAAAGTATACAAATCACAACATTTAAATATTGATTAACTTTTACTTCTAAAATGCAAGTAGGTATTTTCTTTTGGAATTATCTACGTGCTTGTAAATTTAGTTTATATCTCAAAATGTCATCATTTTTTTTCTTCAACCACACACAAATAGCTTGGCAATTCATAACTTCAATCGCAAAGTGTAATCTCATTTAATTTCCCAACATTCAATAAATTCCAATAAAAGCAAGGTGAGTCATGCCAAGTGACAGCACCCATACATGGCTCACGTTTTGATAAATGTTACATTAGCACTTCTAGCTATTCCTTGTCAATAGCAATTGAACATGGAAGGGACTGGGCAAATGAGGAGAGATGTGACAGGCTTGAAGCGGTGAACGAGGGGGAGGAGGGGGCCGGCTGAGCGGACCCTTTGCTCAGCCAGGCTTAAAGGCCACCCTGCAGGCCTTTGGGATACCCAGCCATGCCCGGTCCGCCAGGACAGCGGCGTGACGCTCCGGGACTTTGTCGTGACACGCGACTTGCTGACTTTTTAAGCTGTCGGACAAGCTCACGTCAGGTTCACATTTGTTCTTTTATTCATGGAGACCACAGAATGGAAATTGGAGGGGTAGAAAAATGCAGAAAGTTTATATGGTGAAGGAAATTAAACTTTCCAACCACCAGTGTTGGGACAGGGAAACAATTTAGTCACTGTTTACCTTAACATGTTTCTATTCACAAAAGGCACGTTTTCTCCACTCTTGGGTCAGAAAAAAGCTAGAAGCAAACTTCTCTTTTTCCTGGAAAGCATCTATAAACTCTCTTTTGGAAAGACTATTGTCAATTATGTTGGTCTTGAAAAATCTGTCAAAATGTTCTAAAACAGCTGTCATTAGAAATTCTGTTCTGAAAATGGGTGCCAGTAAATAATTTAATTTCTTAATTTATAGTTACTCTTTCAGTGATTTAGATGAGGTAGATGTCTCATCAGCTAGGTCTTTTTCCTTTCTGCTGTTCAATTACATTAGTTTACCAATTGTAGATGTCCAATCCATTTGAATTGGGACAACTAGCTGATATTCATTTGCTGCAGACCCTCTAAATTAAAACAGATTACACGTCTATCGCTGTCAACGGCGGCCAATGAGTTAAAATAGGTTACCCTAAATATATATCATTATTATTTACCCAGAAAGAGGATAATAAAATACAAAAAATATATATTTTGCTACATTTACAAAAAAAGGAATTGTGTTTTACCTGCACACATAAGCACAAGACTGTGTGTGTTCTTTATTTAAGGCCACTTAAATTTACTATATGGGAACAGTTGTGATAGTTATTTAATTTTCTACTTATGTTATATGGAAAACTTTAGAATATGATGGATTCATTGTTAATAAACCCCTCCCACCCTTCACTTAAAGGGTATGCAACCCTAATCCCTGTAGTGCCGCATTTATGGAGTGTGACCCGCCTCTCACTCCATGTTTGTTTTCCTTCTTCTCGCTAACTGGCGTTCCAGGCGCACGACAGAAAGAGAGGCGTGAAAGCCGAACGGTAAACACGGTAATAAGGAAGTGGTGTAAAGGCAGCCGAGCAGCGGGGAGCTGATGTGACCGCGCCGCTTAGCCGGTTCCCCTACATTTCCTGCCCAGCGGGACGCCGTCGGCGCCGAGCCCTCGCTGTAGTAAAAGTGTCGGTTTGCCATTGCGTCCTTTTCCACTGGCCAGGATGTTTGCATGGAACAAACGTGAGGTTTTGTAGCAGTTTAGCTGGCTCCTAAGAGAGCAATGTGAATATTTTGACTAAATACTACAAAAGAGGTCAACAGAGCTGGAAAAATGAGTGGAAGTCATAAAATTTGCAATTCTGTATTCAAAAAAAGGGTTTAGAAAAATAATTACGCCTTCTATAAAGAAGAATAAAACATTGGATTAAATTTTGATCGTGAGAAAACTCAACTAAAAATAATTAACTAAACTATCATTTTTGCTTTTCTTTCTTGTTTTTTTTAGGCCTCTAACAGTCCAGCAATGAAACATGTGTATAAAAATGAACTCCTTATGTAGTGCTCAACTTTGAACTTGAACTTGAACTCACTGAAATTGAAAAAATTAATTCACAGTTCATAAGTTCACATTCAAGTAAAAATTGAGCTGGACTTTTTATTTGGGCTGCACCAATCAATTTCATTTATTAATTTCTACAAGGACATGAGATTGTACGACTTCAAATCTGAACTCTATTTTGAAACTTTGCGTCTCTCATGACCTGACCCAGTTTACATTCTTAAGTGGTGACATGTCGTTTGCGCTTTTCGGATTTCTTATAGCATGGAGTTACAAAATGTCAAAATCACATTAGGTTGAAAAATTTGAATATTGAAGCCTTTTGAAAAAGTCTCCGAACAGGCAAAAACAGCAAGAATTACCACCCGGCTTTCCAGGAAGTGACACAAAGTTGACATCCTCTTTTGCCTCGGCTTTTAACCCCCACCCCCCCAACAGAGCCACATGTTGGATGTGCACTTCTGCCTCCTTCCGTGGCCCCTTGGGGCCTATTCCCACCACTAGACAGATTACGGTGGGCGGAGAGAGCCTGCCAGTGAAGAGACTGGAGCTCTGGTTAGACCCACGTAGCAAGGGGTTGTAAGCCACGGTGGAGGAACGCAGGGTGGTGGCAGGAAAGGGGGTGAGGGGTATAAGCTGCTCTGAAGGTTGAACCTCTATCCAAAATGAACGGGGGGTGCAAAGGATTAGGGAGGCTCTGAGGAAGACATCTGCCTCTGTGCCAAGCTGCGTATTATCAAAGACGCCGGCGCTTCCCACATCATCAAGTTTTCATGAGAAACGGCGGCGGGAAATAGCGTTCGCAATGAGCGGTCCCCAGAGAGGGGTGGGGGGCATAAGAACTTTTAGGTTTTTCCAACCTCTGCACCAAATATGAAAAAGTTTGGTAGACACCGCTCCAGTCCAATTTTAGTGGGTGAGAAGGGGGGAAACATGAAGGTGGGGCCACCTAAAAAATATTATTAAGTAAATCCCAATTTCATTTTATATTTAAAGACTTTTTTTTAAATTCCCCTACAGGGGTTCAAATTAAGAAAAAATATTTACCCACTCCAATTAGTTTTAAAGTCATGAAATGGTTTCCGTCTCATAAGAGGAAATCTTTGTATGATTTATAAAAAAAATAAAAAACAAAATCTGATACTGGATTTTATGAAAATACAAAATGCCATTTTCATAGAAGAATAATTAAAAGAAACCACTGTTAAATAATCAGTCACAAACCTATATGTACTGACCTTATCTTTGTCCACAACCTCCAGCTCACGCTCCCATACGCCCTGGATGATGGCAACGTCTTGTAGTCTCGTGACATAGCAGTGAGCCTGAACCACGTGGGCTAGAGTCAAGGTGCTAATGGTGGCCTCCAGAACCTTCTGGACGTGGCTAAAAGACAAGCTGGCTTGCATGCGGGTGCCTGCCTTCACTAGCTGCATAGTGCAGGGGACCAGTGCGATTTGGCCCGCACAGAAGACTTCATCATTTACCTGGGAAATAAGAACAAAATCAGAACAAGTGAGCAACAGCACCAATTAATCGCAAAGTTCCATAAAGGAATAATCCACTTAAATAATAATACTAATCAAAACATCTGGTCAGGTTTTTACCATTAGCTTTCGAAAAGTGTTCAACCAAACTACTCAGCTTGTTTTCGAGATGTTGATGGGGGGTTTGACTTGAACAAATAGATCTAGTTATTTAATTTTATTTTTTAGACATTTAAAGCAGTTATTTTAAATGTACAAACATATTTTCATAATTTTCAGTTACGTTGATGTTTATTTTTATTTTTATGTTTTGCTTTACATTTTTCACACACACTAGTATTTTCCAAGAATTTAACCTGCATCTGTTCAAAAAATACATGCCGGACTTTGAGACCATTTTAGACAATCAGTTCTTGTCTATGAGGCTCTTTATCACATTAGAATCCATTCTAAATATCCCTTGGTTAACAGTACATTTATCAAGGCGCTACACTCTTGGTTATCGTCTTCTTATCGCTGACACTTTCTATTTCGCACTTTTAATTCAAGGTGGTAGGCTGCAAAAAACATGCCAATAGCTGTTAACCAACACCAAAGCTATTTATAAGCATAATTAATCATGTGATAATAAATTAAATCCTTGTTAAATACCTCTATACGTAGGTGGGGTCTTGCATAACTAAAGTTGGCTTGGATCTATCTATTTAATGCGTAGACCCGAGCGAGGATGAGAGGGGGTATTAAAGAGGTCAGGTATTTAGAGACCCCAGTGAGAGGTCAGCAGTGATGTTTTTAGATACTAACGTGTGGTCAATGCAAATATCCCCTGCTGATAATTACCCGGTTTGGCCGGGCGTCAACGTGCATAAAATGAGGAGAATTGAGATCTCTCACATTTGCAGGATTTATCATGTGTTCAAAATTGAAAGGAGAAGCAGAAGTTTTAATGAAAAAATTGAAAAGCACTTCATTGCGGTGATTGTTTTAATAATTTGGAGTAACATCCTTAAACTGAATTTTTTCGCAGCCTGTAAAGACACGCGCAATGGAAGCTGGATTTGAACGTTAACCAACAATGCCCTGTTGCTGCACAATATGGTTATGGATGAAATCCCTGTAGACCTAAACAAGAGGACACACGAAGGGATTTTGACACATTGTCATTGGCATTCCATTTGGAAGCCATCAAAGGTGATCAGCAAAGGAAAGAATGGCACACCCGCCCACACGGGCGCTAACCCTCCTTCTGATTGGGACGACTGGCCGGCATCCATCATCTCAGCAATACGAGTTCACTCCATTTGGAATTCACAAAAGCTCGGCGACCATTTAGTCAATTTGAATATCAAAAGGTGCTAACAGAGGGCTCCCTCGACTGTTAAAGGCAGACTCCCCTCACTGCTACCAAGCAGGTGTGTGATGATCAATTATTGACAACGTTGCTCTGGTTACTCTTTGTGGGAGGTGAAATTGGGGGGATTTGTGGTGGGGGGTGACATGGGTGAATACTATTTACATAAAATTAACAGTTCAAAAGAATCACTTCACACACATTGATCAAACTTGTTAATTGACTGTCAATGCTGTTTGCCGCCACATACACACACATTAAAACACACTCACACACACACAACTACATTATTCATCCTAGGCCCTGACAGGAAAGACAGTCCAATTTGCATGGGCGTTCCCGATGTGATCAACAACCTCTGACGCCGCATGCATTTTTAATAGAAGCCACTTCTTTATATTCATGAGGGGGCAAACAATTGCACATGACATTAAACTTTCTATAACAAGGTAAGTAGTTTTCAAACGCTCATCTTATCCGTTTAAATGGCCCGCAGAGACGCGGCAGGATGAGACACATTACTGAGTATGTGGCGGGCCGGGGGGACTATCTTTCACTTTTTTTTGTTCTGAGAGTTAATCGATATCGGTGCTCATGACCTAAAGGCTCGTACGCTATGGTTATGATATATTATTCCCTAAATTGTAATTTTTCCAATTATGTTAATTGCTATTAAATTAAATGCTATTATTCAACGTCAATTCCATATTATGCTCTTTCTGGTGTTTCTGTGCCAAGTATATACTGACAAACTAAGAGTTCAGCAATTCGGGATCCAGTTAGATACAATAATAAAAGGTTTTTTTTCATAAGGGATGAAGAATACAGGCATTTGACACCATAAAACACTACTTTATCATCTTTGCACAGCCTCCACCTTTTGTGAAGCCTACAGAATTTCTTTTCCGTTTGCTAAAGTGATGCCTCGTGAGGAACTTGAAGGCTCCCACTGTGGCAGTGATGAATGATGAGCTAAAACTGCCATGACGTTGCTTGTGTCCACATTAGACCAGCAGCTTGTACTTTATTGCTTTGCTGGTGTATTTTTATCCAAGTGCCAACATGTTGTGACCATGATATACTAGTGAAAATGTGCTACCCATGACATGAAGCCTTCATACTGGACCAGGAGGAAAAAAAAGCCTGGTTCTTGCGGGTATGTTGTCGCTTCTTAAATACACGTTCCTCAAACAGAGCATATCATTACCGCATTTCCATGTTGTTTATCCTTAAACAAATATGACTCATGGATAAAGTTTGTCCGTGGGATTTTGAGGGGAAAATCGAGTCACAATTTGCATTTTCTAAACAAAAAATATATTATTACTTTATTAATCAAAGTGAAATTGAATTCAAATGCATTGGGACAAATGGTATTAAACCATGAACAATGGGGCCTTGCTCTGACTTTCACAACTAAACTTAACAATTCAATTCAAAATGTAAAGAAAAAGGGGGAAAAAAGGTATCTACAATATGGTAATTTAATTAAATAAATAAACAACTATGTATCATGGTAATCCAATGAGCTTTGAGCAGCACATTCTAATACAGAAGACCGATCCAAATAATATATTTATTTTACACAGAAGATAAAGACTTTACCTGTTCTCTGAAGATTGTTTGGCATTGTTGCTTCTACCATTTGTGTCAAAATTCAACTATGGTACATACATTGCCGCGTTGAATATAATATGGAAATTATTATAATCATCATCAACTCATTGGCTGCCACTTTGAAAGATGGGCTGGTACTTCATCACCAACCTTTCCCAGTTTAACATAATTGGGCGACTATTGTTGTCTCTGTCTGGACACATTAATATTTACTGCTATCCCTCCCTTAAAATACTTTTGACGTCTATTCCCGTCAAAGGCAGCAGATGAATTCATCGCTCCTTTTTGAAAATAGTATATCCGTCAATGTGAAAAACGAACAAATGCAGTACCTATCCACTTAGTATAAATGAAGCCTAATTTTTCCTTCTTGCTTATCTTTGCCTTGCTAAAAGGTCACCAAAGATGCTCTCTACGGACAGTAACTTTATGTAAATGCAGCCTGTAACCCTCAGTGGATCATTAATGGTGTCTTCTTCCAGGCTGAGGTGTTTCTAAAAGCAGGGTTCTCTTTTTCCTGCACAGATGGCCAGATAGTGCTGGACTATATTTGGTCTTAGTAGCCCTCTGGGGCCCAAGCCACTTTTTTCCGAGGAACATCTCTCAGTGTTTGTTAGATAGCCAAATTGGGATAAAATTACCGTCTATTGACAAACAGTCAGGCAGTCAGCCTGGTTCCAAGGACAAGCGAGAAAAATAGGATCTCGTAGTCACCTTTTAGCTATGCTAATGGTCACGTTTGTCCCCGTGGAGGCCTCATGCATAATTTAATCTGGAAAATGAATATGGGCAAAGTATGTCATAGGTTTACGTCTGTAATATTGCTTAATGCAAGGACAAATGCAAACAAACTAAAGGTGTTTAATGTGTGCAGGCTGTGATGTCATAGGTCCTCCCGCAGTAATTTGCCATATCCGCCCCAACTGGATTTTTTTTGCTGTCATATACAGACAAACATGTTTGAGCAACACATGCGAAACAAATGGACACTGCAATTAAACTGTAAAAGTCATCCGTAACCATTTATATTCCATCTAAATGAAAGCGTCTTTGTTTAAATTTTCAACCACATGAAGATATGTCATTTTTCCCACAGAGTAATTAGTGGAAATGAAGATTTAGTTTATAGCAAAAAGAGACAAAATGTTGGGGTATGACTAAAAAAATGGATGTTGCTTTTAAGCAGCATGCCTCTTCTTGAATGTTGTCATTTAGTTATAAATGGTGGTGACCCCACCCGGAATATGCTTATAATACATGCAGCAAAGCTCCCCAAATTATTCATCAATGCTGAGAATCCACTGCTTTTTACTGAATACGGAAAGTTGGGATTCTATGACACAGTAACTGTTCAGTTCAAGACAAGGTGCAATCAAGGACTCAAACAAAAAGGACATCTCATACACTGATGGAAAAAAAAACTGAATCACAGCAACAAGACGTCACAAAGCCAATCGTGAATCTGTGGGTGTTCATTATATGTATACATTGTTTTTCTGTGTGTCCTCGTCTGAGCTTTGGCCATAGATGCACAAATGTCACAAGATATCAATGTTATTTAAAGTGATGCATAAATAGCCCTGTGTGATGCTCCAAAGATATTTCTTCAAGCACTCGCATGGCTTAAGATGAATATGTATAAGAAAAAAAAAGTCGACATGTCAAAAGTTCCATTTTCACAAACAGGAGACTGATTTTTGCGCGTAGTACCAGACAGGGACAAAAGGCCTTCCTGCAACCCCCCAAAATATACCCTCACGTCTGCCCTTGATGTGCCCACTCCACACACACACACACACACACACACAGAGGAGTTACACACTGTCATGTCAGCTCTGGTCAACTTTATGCTGGTCGGAGAGGGCTGCCGCTCAGTCTCCAGCCAAGGTCGGAGTGGGGGAAAGCCTGACAGCGGGATGCTCAGGGGAGGCGCATCGCCAATGCCGACGGGCATGAATAAACAAACACATCCTCTCGCCATCACTCAAATGTGTGCTTGTTTTTCTTCCTGCTGGGATTTTCAAATGTTGAGCTCTGTGTTGTGTACAATTGTAACATACCCCTTCTATTTCAAAATAATATTGTGCATGGAAACAGTATCAAAATGTAGGCCGATATGATATTTGATGATAATTAAACAAAGTATTGAAAAATAACTATCATGAGGTGGCATAATATCTATACTGATGCTGTTGTGGCACATACATCCCACTCTATCATTGTGGTATTATTGTAGTACTATGCATATATGGATGATGCTTGTACCAGATGTTGTTTTACCTTAGATTTTTATTTTAAATCCAACTTGTTGCATTTTGTGCGAAGTAGTTCGACGAGGAACGTGATTGAAGTATGGCAGCACCAAGTTAGTGAGAGTGTGAGTTTGCTATATGTGACGTCATATATGTTTGCTTCAAACTGAATTTTACTTGAAACTACTGCAATTTTCTAACAACAGAAAGTCTGTTGGTAAGTTACACAAATAAGGAAAGATTGTCCTATTTTGTCTGGCCTCACTCATAGTACAACTACGGCTGTCCAAGACCACCTTTTACCCCGCAAAAAAGTTATATCACTTCATAAATCTATTTATCCTAATGTTATGATCTCTATATTGTAGATGGTTTCCTTTCACTAAATGAATCATCGCTGTACTGTGATACAAATGTACTGTGATTTCAAGTGATATTGCACAGCATGTGGTTTCCTTATGGCACTTATCTCTGTGGAGAAAAAAAAAATGACACTAGTGTATTATGAGTTATAGGGTGATTCCCACCTGTAATTCCAAAGTTGCTATCCATCATTTAGTTTTCTCCAAATAGCATGACGGAACTCTGTGGTAATGATATTCTACCATGAGTTACTGTGTGATTCCCGCACTAGAAAAAAAAAAAAACTAAACCTAAAACATGACTGTGGCCAGACTGACGGAAGGGCACGCTTTTTCATGGTGTTAGGCAAATGGCCCTGACTGCCTTCAACTGTCGCCACCTCCGATCTTTTGACAAATTGGTTGTGAGGCTTTTTACGACTGATGCACATATCGCAAAAATCATTTCTGCCAAGCCTCCCTCGCTGTGTGTGCGTGTGTGTGCGTGCGTGTGTGTGTGTGACCTGCCCGTGGGGACATGACAAGCACCGTCACGCATCGCTCTATCAAGCCCGATCTTTCCAGGACAATGCAAATGATGACAAATTCCATCATCCTGCATTACGCGCTTTGCCGCTAATCTCCCTAATTCGAGAGAATCGCAGAGGGTCTCGCCATTTGGGCTTGAGGGGCATGTTTGTCTGATTGAATGATGATGAAACGGCACCCCTCCCCACCCCTGCTGTCTTCCATTTACCCACCTCTTTTCCTTCAGTCCAATAATATCATTTTCTTGTGCAGTTATATTAGTTTCTAGTACACTAACGGTAAAATGTCGACTAAAAGAATACCTCGTGTAAGACAGCACTCTATAGTTTAGATTGTTTGTTAACTATACACATTTTGGACAAAATAAATAGTAATATCCAACACACAAGGTAGTAATAACACCTAGCTCCAACAGATGGCAGTATGGCTGCATGAAAATACAGATTTTAAAAGTCAAAGGCATCAAAAAATGTTTTTTTTTTTGTTATTGCCCAAAGTCAAAAGGTTCATTTTAATAAAGTATACATATTCTAGTGTACTGCAGCAATTTTCGGAAGGTTGTAAATCGTTTTTGTGGGCCGTACTGCTGAAAACTGCTACACAAACATTGCCAGTATTCATTTGTCATAGAAAAATAAAGAAACAAAAAGTGTGTTTTAATGATAATACATTGATGTCAATAAATATTCAAAGAGAAATATAAAAGAAAATATTCATTGTGAATAATGTGGTTATTGTGTCTCACATCATTTTCTGTTGTAATTTTAAAATAATATATGAAGCCCTGTATTATAAATTTCAGTACATTTTTTTCCTTCTGCGGTTATTTTGTGCAGTGACACAAAAGATTAAAAAAAACAACTAAACTTAAATATATTACAATATGTTTTTTATATTACTTCAAATGTATATTATATAAATAACAAATATAAATTAAATAGAGTGGACAATAAAAAATGCTGATTGAAGAATTGATATTTTGTTTGTGTTGTTTTTAATCATTTGAAAAGATTTGTAATGTTTAACTATCTATAGTATTCATGGTTTGACCTTGAATACATCAATGGAAAAAGCAGTATATATTGGAAAATAAGCAAAAAGAAAAATTTGGCAAAAATTAAAATTACATCCACTAAAATATATTCATGAAAATAATAATTTGTCCATGCTTTCATTTTTTACGTTTTGAAATGAATGGGTCAAATCCAAAATACTGAAGTTATGATTTCAAGTATTATAAATGGTAAATAGTTCCAAGAACTAGAAGACTAAAAATACTATAAATAAAGACTACAAGAGGCAAGAAATCTCTCAAAAACTTGAGCATTCTAAAATGAAATGTCACGCCGAAAATTTTGCCAGGATAACTTACGAGGCCTTGACACTTCATAAAGATAAATCCACAATATCAATAAGAACTGTGCCTTAAAAGGTAGCAAGCTGAAACATAAAAATACAAGTCGTATATTAATGATCTCTTACAGTTAAGCAAAGGGTGACCCAATGACAACACTATTTTATAAATGAATAAAAAACATTTTGAATGTTCCCACTCTGATGAATTGCCACTTTGCCCAGTATACCAATATTTGTAGGATGAAAGCACCACGACTACACCGCTCCCAAAAAAACAAAACAAACAGAAAAATACCCTCAAATGTAAAGTAAACGCTAATCTTGTCTGAGTCGTCTGTGGTGCCGCAAAAAAATGGAAATGCTGGCATATTGTTGCATGTGGATGTAATAATCATTTCTAACCAGAGGCAGCGACTGTCACTTTTAATGTGCGCAACTTAAGACATTGCAGAACTGGGGCATAATAATCACATACATAATCTGCTGCTGGAGCAAATTCCTAAAATACGAGGAAAAAAAGCTGCAGAGCATCAGTTTTACAGATACTAGTCATTTGATGCTCCTCTTTCGTTAATCTTCTGCTCTCCAAACAAACTAGAAATAAAACCCACAGACCATGAATATGTTAATTCAAATTAATATTTCTTCTTGGGGTAGAGTGCTTCTTACACCTTAATAATACATTCTGGACTCACTCAATGGTCTGTATTGGTGGCATTTTAAATTCACAACCAGCATGCATGATTACTAGTTTCTTTCAAAGTTTAGTATCATTACAAGTCGATTGGAAATATTATTTAAAATGTTTCCAAATGACAAATGTCCTTCTACCTTTCTTCTCAGACTTAGTCAATCCATGTAATTTATATTTTTCCATGACATAAAAAAATAATTCTAACTATTATGTTGGGCCTCAGTATTGGTCTGTTTCTATTGGATTCAATTGTACATTTCACAATTTACTCTTTGTATTTATATATTTTTCTAGACACAATATTAGATGTTGGACACAGTTTGTTTTCACATTTTTTTCCTTTCTATATTCATTTATCTTTAATTATTTTGAATGATGTTCCATTGTATTGGTTGATTGCTGTTGACCTCTTTAAATATATTTTATGTATATTTAATATTCTCTCTGTGAGTGTGTATGAATTTAAAAAATATATGAAGATTAAAAAAATATATTATTGTTAAAATTAATGTGTTTTTCAGATGTCTCACATTGCACTATGAAATTTCAATATTCTCTGAGTGTAAATGTATTTTCATCTTTTCATATCTATATAAATTATATATCCAACATGTCATCAAAGTGCATTTTCCACCTAAAATGTTTGTATGGGTCGGCTGATATTAACAAGGAGGATATTTAACATCCTTGTTGTGTGTGCGTGCGTGTCTTTCTACATGTGCGAGTTCGGGCCTTGTCAGCTCTTGTCACTGCAGGGGAAAGAAACACGGGCGGGCAGCTCCGAATATAGAAGCTAGTTACCATAGTAATGGGATGGTCATATATCGTTCTCTCTGCACAACCGCCATGGCAGCGGACTATGTTTTTATCTGTGCGTTTCCTCTTTACTTATTACATGTATGAGTAAAAGAAACATGTATCACTGGGGGGTGTCAATACAATTTGTCGGGACATGGAGGATACCGGGAATAATTGACGTGTTTTGACTGGGTGTTTGCAGTGGTTGATAGCAGGAGTGTCACGGCGGATAGTGTCAATGGTGTAAACACACAATTTGCCGTGTCTGTGAACCTCTCACCACTCTGACGCACACCAATAGACACACATTAGGCATGTGGTTCATTTAAAAAAAAGGAAGAATAAAATGTGCGTGACTAAAACTTAGCATAGTCTATGACAAATATGTTGACCTTCGCCCGACACAATCATGTATTGTTTGTTTGAGACTTTTTCTTTTGCTGGTGATTTTTCTGTTTGTTTTTAATGTTTCATTTTAAATGTCATGGACCTTTTATAGGGCTACTGACTTTTTGGGGTCTTTTAAAAAGTGTACATAGTTCGACGTCACAATTTGGGGCCATATATTGACATTATGGTCAATGTTAACATGTGGTACAATTGTACAATTTTGGCCTGCATGACCCTAAATGTGATGTTAAGATGTGTGACAGATCTTAATCATAAATAACTACATCAATACACACTTATTATTATTAAACCATTTGTATTTTCCATTTTTATGTAAAAAAATGACTAAAATGCTATAGAATTATGAAAAATAATTGCATATGATCCAACATAGTACTTTAAAATGGATAAACAGCATTTTTTGTTTTTACGAGAAAAAAAATTGAACACAATTTTAAATGCATAGAGATATTAATTGCAGTGATATTTTAGTTTTGTAATATATATAATAAATTAAAATAAATAAATACATAGTTTTCCCCAATTTTAGTCATTTAACTTAAAAGAATGATTAAGAAGTGGAAAACCCCTATTCTTAAAACCCCTTTAACAATTAAAACAATATTTACTATTAACTTCTTGCCAGGGGGGGCTTTGAATACTCCCGTTTGCGTGCCGAGGACGACACTAGTGCCATCAATGGCAGTCAATGAGTGAAACAACCTACCAAGAGTTAAATAAGATGGCTCTTTTTATAAAAGCAGTTATAGTGTTATGTCTTGCATTTTTTTTTCTTTTACGGTCCCCACTGTGAACCACCTTTGAGCCAAGGTATGTATAGTACAACTTGTATTTTCATTTATTTATTTTTATGTGCTGCAATATGAACACTGCACTCTGTTGAGTGGTCGATATAAGATCATGCAGTTGGACAGTTATGAATCCGATATCACTAACCCGACAACGTCACGATGAAATACTTTCTTACTGTTGATGTAGCGCTTGTATTAGATCTCATCAAATGTGCATAGGGAACTCATTCAAAAGACAAGCATATCCACTCGCAACTGTGAAGCACATAATCTTATTAATATTTAAATATAGGGCGATACGCGGGTCTGTTGCACTTCTCGCTTCGGAGGCAGTCAAGCACCAATAACAATACACGGAGAAACCCTCAGAGGCAATCAGGCTCAGGCCCATTAATGAGTGGGAGCGTGGCAGTGGACAGTAACCCACCGCGTTGACAGACGATGCACTGTGACACATCCGCTCCCTCCCCGCGACCTCACTACATGCTAATACCAGCCTGTGTCCACCACGTGGGCCTGGATGCAGCAGAGTGGCAGGCGGGCGAGACGGGTGTCTGGGGTGTGAGTCTACACAAGTCCCTCATTAAAATACTGACTGTGAGACAATGGTCGAACGTAGTCCAAGGGTTCCAGAGCTGACTACAGCTTCAAAACCACGTCAACATTGAATTACGCAGCTGTAAATGCTGGCAAACCTCAAATGAGCGGGAAGGGGATTCTAGTCCCAGGACTGAATTACACAAGCATGTTTGCGGGATGTGCACTAAATGAAAGCAGACCGACGCCAATGCTTAAGCATGTGTCTTTTATGTGCGAAGTCAATGAGTTGACAATGCCATTTTTGAATTGTCGCAACAGGGAAGTAGAATGTGGCGTCTCTATGATTTTATCACATTTGAGGTACTGGGAACATCTCAGGAACTTCTGACATTGGAAGTTGCTGGTAATGATTAAAATCGGAATAAAATCGGTAGGTAGGTAGTTTCTAGCTAAAATGCTTCAACTACTAAACATAAGATAAGAAAAGGCCCCAAAAATTACTGTGCCAAAGATGATCAACTTGAGTATACAGTGCTGTTAATAAAAAGTCTGTTGCTCAAAACATCGTTTAGTTACATGGATATATGAATATGTTAATGATCTTGCGGAATTAGCCATCTACTGTTCCACGAGTAAATAAATCAAATGCCACGTGATGACAATAACACAAGTGTTGACAATAATTTGGGAAACGGGTTCCAAAAATTCTATAGTTAAAAAGAAATGTCAATACCAATCAAATGTTACAACCTGTTACACTTAGTAAATATCAAACGACAGCCAAAACGCAATTGTTCAGTGTTAGTTTGGAAGTTGTTTATAGTTACTGCCAACATAATGGCAAATAATTTTGAAGAATGAGCCAATGTCACTTTACAAATTCCAAAACAAAAGCAAGGGATCCTCTAAAAAACTGCAAACAAGTACTTGTTTATGGTAAGTTCAAAGAATAATATATGAATCTGATTTTCTGTCACAGTCTGTTAAACATGTAGTAAATACTGCACCACCTGAAGATGATAAACACATTTTGACTACATGGCATACCAATTAGATGAGTTTCTTTGGTGAGATTCTACCTTAAGAGAAGTCACTTGACCTCAATGTTTGTGTCTCGGTTCAAGACAGAACAGGTGAGGTAGTAGAGGTGCAGACGGGAAGCCAATCAGTCCACATTCTGAACATCACTCACTAAGTATTCAGACAAAAGGCCCATCACACGTCATTCAGAAAGGAATTTCGTAAAGGAAACAAGCTCGCGTTAACATCCGCTATATGTGGGAGCGAGTGATGACACGTTAAAGAGCGCTCAGGAGCTCATTTTTCATCGACTCAATAATTTCGCAGGCTCCGCCCATTTTCACACAACACAAAAATAAATCCGTAAAATATGGCGAACAGGAGAGGTGGGATGAAAGCCACCATTTAGTAACTGACAGCAAACAAGGGAAGGAGGCGTCAAGGTCCTGACAAGCACCACCTCCTCAGAAAGATCCGTCATATTTTAACTGGATTAATTTTTGTTACCTTCAAAATTAAGTTAAATATCCTAATTCATCTTTTAATCTCCACAACCTCTCACCAATATTTAAGACATTTGCTCTTTAGTAATTACTGAGGTAAATTGAGTCTTTTTGTATTCCTTGAAATGATGAATCCTGGTTCCAAAGTAAAACCAAAATTGTTTCCGTAACGCTACTTGGCATGCAAGTTGTTCTCATTTCCCAAAAAATAGTTTTGGGGAAAAAAACCCAAATCGATCATAGTTGGTGAAGTTATATTAAAATTCTATTAAACTGCCAGAAAAATTAGTGCTGTGCCTGTTCTTATACTTCTTCACACAGTCTAAAAAAAGTTCCCATTATTCTTTTTTTCCCCCTTCAAAATGTCCAACAC
The DNA here is from genome assembly GCF_051989625.1 of Stigmatopora argus. Classification (NCBI taxonomy): domain Eukaryota; kingdom Metazoa; phylum Chordata; class Actinopteri; order Syngnathiformes; family Syngnathidae; genus Stigmatopora; species Stigmatopora argus. The sequence goes on along the minus strand of NC_135401.1, from coordinate 6,115,809 downwards.
CTGTCAGAAGATTATTCAAATGCTAATATGTGCCTGGCTATACACCTCCACCACACTTTGATGCTAATTGGTGGCGTCACTTCCACTTTGTGGCCGATGCCTGGTGGTCCACTTTAACAATTTTAAAAAATCTGATGCAAATCTGATTGTGGCTTGGCACACGACATTTCTCCACAATGTTGTCGACTGTCAGTCACCATTTGAGGGGGTGGGAGATTGGGGGGGCTAATGCTTGATTTGCCCCTCCCACCCACCAAACCCGTCACTGCTCACACAATGTCATCAGTGGGTATAATTTCCTGGCAAATATCCCAGGGGTGAGCCTTTTTACCTAAATAGGTAAGAGGAGATATTTAACAAGCCAACGTCTCTGTGCACAATAGTGAGGCAAACAAGAGCTATTTTGTCGGCCACAGTAATTGAATCAATCAATCAAACTAACAACCTATTCATTTTACATTTTCAATAGATGCTGGAAAAAGAATTGAATGATATCTTATCTTTCTTGTGAATCGTAACCATGATAGTCAGTTATTTGGACACGTGGAATTCTGTCGCGGGGCAGAACAATGACCCTAGTGAATAGTATTTCTGTCTCATAGTTGAAGTTCAAGTTTAGAACTCGGCTCTGTCCTACGCTTTCAGTTCAAGTTGTTATTAAAATTAAAATTATTCGTGTTGACAGAGTTTCTGTAGCATTGTTTCAAGCTTGAAAAATGTATGACAAATGTCTAAAAGAGTTTTGGGAAATAGAAGCCAAGACTAACGAGTGCCGGGAAAGTGCAACTAAAGCTTCAGGAGTTGGAACGCAATAGAGAACCCCAAACCACACGAAGGGAACACGGCCGTGGATGCTCTTTGGTATCTCGTTTCACCCGCAGAATTTACGAGTTTACTTTTAAACAATACTGACGTAGCAGCTTCTCATCTGCAAGAATGTTTTGGGTGAACAGGTGATGAGTTTGTGTGATCCCGACACACCTGTTGAGATCTTTACAAGCTAAAATACGAGGCTGGTGTACCAGATACAAGCTAATGCGATAAGTGAGAAAATTGCATATAGGGTTTTACATGGTTCAACACAGTTCCATTGCTTAGCTAGGATTCAATTACAATTTCATATTCTTTATCATCTGTCTATCAGTAGTTTTGTTCCAGGGGACATGTTGTCATGGCAACGGATGCCAAAAGGGAGTGTCACTCAGACGGGGGCGCTGATGACAGGCTTGAAGCAAGGCGGTAATTGTATGAATAGGTAAAAATAATACCCTTATGCACAGGGGAGACATGCCTTTGATCAAATTAAGTCATTGTGGAATGGAGGAATTGGTCAACCAGTGCACTCCTCACATAGTTTTCTAAATGGCTTTGAATCAGACTAATCATTAGTAGCGTTGTGAAAGAGTCCATTCACAGTCATCCAAGAACAAGAGCCCATTTCCACAGCGGCCTTGATGAGTTCAGACTAATTACCAACCACTGTGCCATGGCACATTAGCTCAATTTCACAGTCAAAATGGATAGGATGTCTATCACTGGCAATGGCACTGAAACATGATTATTTGCTGCTATCCATCCTTATTGAAATGGATTGGCCGTCAGGGTGATCTGATTTTGACATGTATCTTTATTGATCTTTAGTCCGTCTATTTTTGATGTTTGATGTTTAAAAGAGCTCATTTATCTCTCCTCACAATTCCTGCTGACTATCTTGTTGTTGACCGGCAATGAAAAAATAAAAGATAATCTCCAGTCAGTCTCGTGTATTTTAGTCAGTCATACATAGCCATTATCGAAGTAAAGTGCATTTGTAGAATTTAAAAATAAATATCAGTACAAAACACATGATGGTTGAAGCAAAATGTGTCACGCAAGCAGGCCCTAAAGTAAATGCAAGATTGCAACAACCCTCTAGACTACAGAAATGAAAGTGTACTTGAATGCTGGAACTGCTGTCAAAGCATCTGAGCGAATAGGTAATCCACACGTGTTCTAACTCATACACAGATTTGGCAGTGGCATCAAGGACAGCGTGCAGGAGATGGACACTATCCTTGTTGACAGTACCTTGAAAAGTGTAATCCCGGATAATACACACAGAGTAAACAAACATGAAAAAAAAATGCAGAGGCAAATGCTCAACCACTGCACCGCATTTCCCCCAGCTCCAAAGTGGGGATATGACATTCTTTCTGGGTTCCCAATGAAAAATATGGAGATAAACTTACGACAGTTAGGGATAAAATACGGAATCATACAAAACCACAATCATACGCTGCAGCACACACAAACAGCAACGGAGGCAAATACATAAAAAGCATCATGTAACTACACATCATGGGAACATCCGCTAAAATCTTCGGAATCTCTGGATATGTCCACCAAATTGCTGTTACGCTCTTTGCAAACCATAACACGAACGTGAAAATTATAACTACTTTGTGTGATGTGTCACTTAGAAAAAAAACAAGACTAAGTTGTGGAGAGTCACCAAAAGCAAATTGGTATGTTATCAGCTTTACAAGAGTTCTAGATGCATTTATTTCCCTTTGCTAAAATGTGTTTGTCCAAAATCCCATTTCACCAACATTAAATATTAGCTTTCTTACCCTGAGGCCTTGGCTGTAGGGGCCTATGTTGGCCGGCGCCCAGTGAGATAGAGACTGTACGTGCAGTGCTTCTCGCCGATAAAAGCAGTCGTCTTCGGCTGGCTCGATCCACTTATGGAGAAGAGTGTCCATCTGCAGCAGGAGGCCAGTGGGCAGCGAGGCCTGGACGCATACCCTGAATTTCAAAGATTTGTGTTTCACAGTGATGGTTCCAAAACAGAGAAAAAAAATACAGGGGTCGGCCTTAGCACCTGGCAGGAGGGTTTGTTCCAAAGTGGTTCTTATACACAGCATTCAGTTGACCAAAATCTTCCATGCTGCTCACATACAAGTGAACAAGGACAATGTCCTTCATGGTCCAGCCTCTGGTATCTAGTTCACCTAGACACACACAAAGCAAAAACGTGATTGTTATTTTGAAAGGTGTTTTTATCTAAACCATATCATATCTGAATTTCCGAATAACAACCTCTAAGAAAGTTCTGAATTTTGGTAAGTTTGGGGGGTCCTCGAGGCAGTGCTAAGCAATACAGCAGCCAACCTGCACATTTGCAAAGCTTGGGCTTTGTGTTGAAGATCGTTTTGTTGATGTATTTTTAACACGACTGAAACTGCAGTAAAGCACTAATGGTGTTTGTCCCTCCCTGTGTATGTACGCAGCACGTCAAGTGCAAACACAATCTCAATACAAAAAGAGTGCTCAAAGCCAAGTCTTCCCTCGCAATGATTTGAAAGAGCTTCAAGTTTGTTTTGCCTTTGCCAACACCACCGTCTCACACTACATCCTCATACAAAGAGGCCGTTCATTAAATATTAACTTGTTTAATATTGTCTCGGCGCTGTGCAGGCAGTTCAGCCAAGCACCGCGATAAACATTAAATATGCTTTTCATCTTTCGCTCCTCTTTCTCCATCAAAAAAATAAAAATAAAAAAATAAAGCGGGGAGAGAAAGCGGGTGGGAACTACAGATAGACTACAAAAAGCGCTCACTTTAAAACCTCTGCAGGGCAATGATAACCTCGCGTAATGTAACAGCACTGCCTGGACCATTGTTTTTGAGACGAGTCTGGCATAGGGGTACATTTGAAGAGCTTGTCCTTATTTGGTGGCGAGGTCACTGTTTGCTATTCCGCTGTAGCAGCCGACATAGGATCTGACACAAGGCTTCGGTCGCCTGCTGGGTTTTAGAGCGCTTAAAACGCGGGAGAAGAACTCAGTCAGGCTTTGTCGCTACACCTCATCCATGTTAACAAAGCTTTGAGTGCTGAGTGTGAAAAAAAGCAATTCAACTTTAGCAAATACAGACAGATATACACATGTTATGTAGTTTCAAACAAGTAAAATGTACCAAATGATCAAGATGACAAAATGTATCCAAGAAGGGTAACAAAAATGGAGCACTGAAGTAAACTGGTAATGGTGGACTATCTCACTGGAACCTCTGGAGCTACCAAACTACTGCAAGCTCCAGACCAAAACTGACATTAACAATGGTGTTTAATTGTGACATTATTTGATGTATCGTCAAATGCTGCATGGCGGAACAACAAAAATCCTACCCAACCAACGTGGAACTGTGATTTAAATCCACTCTGCATAATTATCTGATAACATACTAAAAATATCTTATTTTGGAGAAGGAAAAGTGGCATTTGAGCATGTACAATAAACACCATTATTCTCGATCCTTACTTTGCAAGAGTTCAAAGGCTGCTTCAGTCTGGCCGTGGATTCCAGGGTCTTTGCTTCGTAGCCCGTTTATGCCGGAAATCCACTGATAACCTCTAGACGTCATGGAAGAGCAGGATAGAGGCACGTGGGCAGAAATCACTTCAAACACAGGAGGAGAGAGTTAGCAGGGGTAGTTGGGGCAGTTTCTATGTTCTCCCTGTGGTTGTATGGATTTTCCTGCTATACTCTGGCTTCCTCCCACATTCCAAAATCATACACGTCAAGGGCATTCAAGATTCTAATAGGAATATGGGTGGGATGAGTTGTTTGTCGCTGTCACTTTTTTAGTTCTCAGTTTCTGTGTATGCTTCTTTTGTAAATCCATAAAGGCATCCTGAAGGCAAAAGATAACATATTTTTCTTTCAAGGATCCTAAATCTAAATGAGAATCTAGCTAGCAGTATGCAGGAGATAATCCATGCATACTGTAGATGGTGATAATCAAGAAATGCACTGATTGTCAAGCAGTCACTCAAATACGGATTCATTGCGATGAACATGACACTGATCTGTGGAATGCACAGCGATAAGTGACATTGCACCCTTTGTTTTTCCACACACGTAGGGCTATGTGTAGACATAAATACATGGCCTCACGCATTGCCGGCACAATACGCAAATCTCACCGAAGCCTTGCTGACAACTAAGGTCAGCGCCTGACGGAAATTGTCGCTGGTGATGGTGGTCGTCTCCAGCTCCATCAGCATATTCTGTCTCCTCCGTCATCTTGTCAATGGCATTCCGGCAAGGACAACGAGCAAGGACCGGAGCTCGCGCCACCGCATCCTGCCATTAGGGGTGAGAGTGTGTATTAGAGGGAGACGTGAGGCCAAAGCAGACAAAACACTGCATAATTACTCAACCTTTTCAACGCATGTCGTTCTTTTGAGGGCCCAGGCATAAGTAACTTGAAGGTGAATGAATATGGAAACACAGCACAGACATAGTACTTGTGTGTCACGATATTGTAGATTCAATCATTGTGGTTGTCAGTCAAATGTGACGACATGGGCATGTGCGTCTTTATCTCTTTGTGTCGCCTTTAAATAACAAATCATTAGCATTCCCTTGAGACATACATATTACCTGCTACCATAGCCGCTGCATTAAAATACATATTTCATCCACACCCACATCAGCATGCCCAAAACTCATTCACCCTCACCACCGCCCCCCTTCATTTGCTGTCAACCGCATGAGGTCATAAGATAATCAAATTAATTATACTTCAGCCCCTCTCCTCTTTGCCAGCATGAAAAATAGCTTGACTAGCATTAACGGAGGGCAAATGACGGCAGTCCGTCCCCACCCCCTGAGCCCGGTGCCGTCTCCTCTAGTGCTGGTGTCACCGTCGATCTGTCACCCTGACGAGAAGAGCTTCAGAAGGCTGAACCGGGGCAGGTTCTTCCCTGGTTGGCTCGCCCCCACCACCGCCTCTACTATCCCTGGATCTTCCTACTCTTCCCCCAGCATTCTAAGGGTGGGGTGGAGGCAGAGGAATGGCGTATGATGTGATGAGAGGGGGTGAGGAAATATATAGCTTTAGGGCTTATGGCTGTAGGGTCACGGGTGGTGTGCGACAGGGTATGTTTTCTGTCCATAATAACCCAACCCCCACAACATGAAAACATCCAGGAGGCAAAAACAAACAAACAAAATAAAACATTCTTTTCCGTGTCGTCTTAGACCAAGTCAAATTTTGAAAATGAGTCTATTAAAGTCTATTAGCTATTCAAATGTATCCTTGAGACATAAGGGTTGATAAATAAATAAATGAATGCACATAATTGCCTACAGTTTTGAATCGTCCACTTTGGCATTTCATTTTGTCATTTCAATAATGTCCTAGATACATCTCATCTGTTCTAATATTTCTGTCCATCAGAGTTACAGTATGTTAGGAAGCTTAACCCGAGTTTGTAAGACTATGTTCACAGTGATCACTGTTACATTTTGAGAAGTAAGAACAGGGGAATCTCCAAATGTCTTGTGGTAGAAAGCCAAACCAGAAAATAGTAAACTCTAACCTAATTTGATTCTTTAACCTATAAACTGGTACTAGTATAGGGATTGTTCAATTGAATGCTCTTTTAAAAGTAACTAAAAAAGTCACATCCCCTCGGTTCCTCTCTTTAAGCATTTTCTGATTAAGCATTAAAAAAAAGACAAAAACAAAACAAAAAACAATTCTTGTAACATCCCTGCAAACCCTGCCTGTACACACTTAGCCTACTACCTGAATGCAAAACGCGTTAATGTGATGGGACATGTTTATTAAACTGGGCTTAGTTTCAGGCAGCAGTGAATATTGCAGACGTCAAATTAGGCCATGTGAGGCTGGAGGAGGGAGAGAAAGGAAAGCGAGAGAGGCGAGACAGCGATGGAGAGAGAGCGAGAGAGAGAGAGAGATGGAGCATGTGAAAGAGGCACCCCTCTGGAAGCTGCTCTGAACTCTAGCCTCTAGTTCCATGTTTTGTTCTATTTGTTTTGCCCTGTGAGTGCTTTGGAAGCAATCAACGGCAAAGATGGACAAACATTCATTTTCTTCTTCTTTGTTTCTTTTTATCGGTTCGCATCAACGAGCATCAACATCTTCAGTCAAAACAGTTCAGTACTACTCACACTGGCTTTGCTTTCTGTGTGCATGGAAGTGAAGCGCAGGTAGCCAACCGGAGCGAACGGGTCCGGGGAGTGAATCACCGTCTCCGACGAATCTCTGGGACACGTCAGGAAAATACACGGTTAGGGTTTGAAATCAGAGGGAGGTGCTTCACTTTGTAAACTTCAAGGAAATAAACAAGGCTCCCGTCAAAATTCATGGCATTTACTACACTGTTATGATTTGCCAGTGAGAAAACCAAGCACCATATATACCATGTCTAGTAGTAGCGTCATGATGCTATGTCTATTTCTTTATAGAAGTCTATTTTCCTGCAGCCTTAAGTCATCTCTTGCATATACTACTTTCTTTCATTAAATAAAGACAGCAATGTACAGTATACAATGTTTGAAAGGTAATACTCACATGACAAGCCTCTTTTTGAAAAGAGGGCAATCGAGGGTAAAGGTTTCATATTCGCCTCCTTCTCCGCAAATATGTACGCCATATTTCTGGGAGAGCTGTTTAAAATAGAAAGTTTAAAGTTGAAATATACATGTACCATGTAAAAATAATTATTGAGCACAACAGTAAGAGACTAAAATATATATGAAAAAGAGTATTTCTTTTAGGATATTAAATTAAATTAAATATTAGGTTGTTCTAATCTGACCAACTAAATCAGCAACCTACAAATGTAACAAATAGTCGAAACAAAATACTTTTGTGAGAGAGCCTATTGCGTAATGTTTTTGCAGGTGTACCAAATGAAATGATCAGTGAAGGCATCCAAAAGGGTTGCTGACCTGTTTCAGGTAGGGCGCCATGTCAGCCAGAGATTTTCCCAGGTGCTTGTCAGGATCTAGGCCTAATTTGTGCACGCACACAGGAGAAAGAATCACATATGAGTGATTGAAGATGACAGATGTAAACACACAGCAAAACCTGGGCATGGCATCTGTTTGTTTGACTTTGCAAATGGTGTATACACGTCTCTATGGCTAAGGCTAACAATTTTTCAAAGCAATGTATGCACAGAATCTCATACTTATAGGTGCACATTCCCACCTGCTGCTTCGTCATATAGTTCACCCTTTGAGAACATAAACAGAGTGAATTTATGTTTATTTGTCTTTTGCCCTTCTAGTGCAAGCAAACGACTCATGGGAAGGAGAAGAGGGGGAACACTCAGCATGCCTCACTCTACTGAGACTCGTATTGTCAACATCCGATGAGATGCAAACTCAGAGGGTCACGGTTTCAGTCTTTGAATAAAGAAAGCTAGTCACTGAAATCTCACTTGTTCCTACTTCATTGGCTGTCTAAAATGTGATCACCTGCAGTGCCTCAATAATTGCACTAGGTCACTTTCAAATAGCAACATCGAAAACATGCAGTGAATTAAGACATAGAAAGGATATTAAAAGGTTTGTGAGCAATGTAAGTGTGTAATTCAAAAAGTGAATTGACCCAACTAAACAAATGCAAATTTGCCTGTATTTTTGTTGTTGTTCTAATTACGACACCATTATGCCACTGCGCAAACAATTTCATAACCATCAATAACAAAAGACACATAGAATTGTCTGGTGGTTAGTGGAACATTTCAGTCTCTTTAAAAGATGGGCTACATTCAATATTCTAACCACACACTGATTTTATATCTATATATAATTATATCACCGCTTCTGATAGTTGAAAATGCCATTAATTGTTCATCTCTGAAAAAAAATATTTTATACATCATGAAGGGACAACTACTGAAAAGTGTCTTAATTGATTGACGTGATCTTTAACAAGTGACTGACAAATCCCGAGAGATATGGTATGCCTCTAATGATTGCCAAGAAGGCCGAAAAACCATTGCCTCGCTGCAGGGGGAGTGTAGCACGATGAGTCTAATTAAAGGAGCAAAGTTAATCGAAATGTGAGAAGATCTTTTCCCTTGTGGTCTGACAAGCTCAAAGGTTAAAGTGTCAGTCGGTGCGAGCCCACCCGTGGGGAGCCATGGGTGGGAGACGAGAAGGCAGGATTTGGGGTTCATCCTAATCCCAGTTGTATCTCGCGATAGCCCTACGCAAAAGAGGGTTATCAAGGAGGGGGGTGCACCGGTAGAATGAGCAGACCCTCGTTCTCATCCCGGGGGACCCAAGCGCTTAATTAGAGTGAGAATTTCTAATTTTAACATCCTCTCATCTTAACCCCACTGCAAAGGTAATAAGAAGGAACACATTAAAATTCAATCCTTTTTAAATATCCTCTATAATTAGTCATGTCTTTTAACAAAATCTTCATAATTGACTCCAAATTGCACTGGGGATGCCCACTTCTCCTTTTTGATAGTTTCATTAACTTTTCGCCTCTTAAATGATTAACCATCCATTTTCACAGGTTGTGGACTTCAGACAGAAAGTTCTCAAGTGACAAAAAATACTACAGAAGTAGCATTAATGCCAACATATTTCCCTGGGAAGGCCTTTAATGACAATCCCGATTTTAGTTTGAAAGTGAAGATACCGTTTAACAACATCATTCATTTTCAAGCAGACTACACCCTAGACTGGTCGCCAGTCAGCCAGAGGACAAAGAGTGACAAACGACCATTCGCACTCAAAATCATACCGCCACCAGCGGGAATCGAGCCTGTTCCTGCCTGCACCGAAATCAGGTGAGTAAACCACTACACCGCCAGACGCTTACCAATCTTATGAGTTGACCTCAATTGATTTGATCAATTATATCACACTAATGCGAAAAGGGTGGTTTTGTGTCATATAAAACCGTACAAGAGGTTTACTTGTGTGAAGTTCTGCTCGCGTGCCGAATTAAAAACCTGGAGATGGCAGATACCGCCTTGCCAAGCCGAGTTGTGAGAGCGTTATCGCAGATATCCGCGGGGTTTGTCTCACAATCTGGTGACAGCTCGGCTTTAATCCCCGCCTTCACAGAGCAAATTAGATTTGTGACGTGTGGCACTTTGGCTCACTAAATGGATGGAATAAGCATCTCCCTTCCCTTGTAGAGCACTTTTTAAACAACACTCAAAATAATAGCTCTTTGTTATCGCCTCGTCGTTTTGCGAAGAGGAACGAGGGCAAAAGAAGGAGCACCGACAAACGTTAAGAAGAAGGTTATGTGGAAAAATTGTCTAGTTCCTAATCAGGAATTTCTTGACTAAATTATGGAATAACAGTAAGAGAAAATTGGGTCAAGAGTAAACTTTGTCAAAGAACAGGAAATGTTGCCATGAATTGGATTAAATCAAGAAATTTAGTATTTATATTTTGAGCATACGTTTTAATTACTTTAAGCTTTACGAAATGTATGATATGCATTTATGATATATTTTTGGGGAAAAAAGCTCTTTATATGTTCCTTGGTATGTTAAGTTAATTCAATGACAATTAGGGTTTCTTCTCTCTAATGGAAGGGCACTGAGAAGTTTGCCAAAATTCCAAAATAGGAAAAACGACATTTTCTTTTACTTTTCGCCTGTTACATGGTATTAAGCTGCCATCAGCACAGATTTCAAACTTGTGGAGAATTCACTTAGGGGATTATCCTGCATTTGGACAGCTGTCTTTTCACAACGGGGATTTGTCATCAAGCTATATCATGCCCTTAAGAAAAAAAGAGACTTTTCTTTATCCATTCACTTCTAATTTGCACCTATCTTCTTGAGCAGGAAATGAAGGAATATTAATCTTTATTGACTTGGCAGGACACATTTCATCTTATTATTATGACAGAATATCACAAGCTGTTTTGGCTGTCGTTTCGTAGGGAGACTTAAACTTTGACCTCCACATTTTTTCTCCCTTGGGAAGGTAAATCCCTTTAAATCACTGTCTTTTTCTGTCGGCAACAATTACACACATACACACACAAGCAGAGGCCACCAGGTGCGTCGCTGTTTTTCGCTGTTCTGTTACAAATCCTCTCCTAAAAATTCACTGCTCAGACTTGGTCCCACCAAACCCTGCAATTACTACAGAGCAGCCTCAAAACCCCCATTAGATGGTCTCATTTCTAATTAACAATGCCGTAGGACAAGTGAGGAGTCAGGGGAGGACTGATAAGATCCCTTGACTTTTTTTCCAGTTAGGTAAAACATGCACACACACACTCAATTGTCAATATAGTGGAAGTAACAGACAGACATACAAAAACAGAAATAAATTGTTCTTTTCATTGATTAAATCTACTGGTGGCCGTAATCAAATAAAGTAATAGTCATTTTTTGTGCAAGTGGATCTGTCCCCCCATAAATAGGATAAAAATATGTGATTAGTGAATAGTTGATTTTAGGTTCTACATTTGAAGTGAGGCAATGATGACCAACTTACTTCTAAAAATTATCCAGTGATTCATACCTATTTGTGGTCAGGAAACGTATTGAGAAAGCCTATTTTTTTCCATCAAGAAATTCCCAAACTCTTCTGGTATCTAACTGATCAAACTGGTGATAAAAGTGAAACACAAGAAAAGTTAAACTTCTTTTTTAAAAACTTTTCTTAACACCCTCCTGTTATTCAGTCATCTTATTGCCCTAAGGCTCGAAAACAGACAGGGAGGGCGTAGGTTACGATGCATTTACCTCAGGATGAAAGCGGTTGGGAAACGTAACCGTGCGAGTAAGAAAAAGTGTGTGTTGCTTTAGCACAACGAGGGACGCTGTCTTTTGACTGGCTGAATGCGATCAGGGGGAGGTGGGCGATCACCTGCGATTACTTCTCAGCTGCCAGGCAGCCAGCCGCGTGCACAATAGCGTACACGCCCTCCTCCCTTGGCGCTTCTTATCTCCTCATATTGTTCTCTGCTTCAATACCTTTTGCCTCTGGCACACGTCTCGACAACCAACGCTAAGCTACAGATTTGCGATTAGGCCATTATTCTACTTTTCTCGTTTTCTCATCCCTTTGCACTATCGCTCGCATATCGGAATTCTTCGATTGACATGACTACTTAACGAAGCCTCCGGAAAGAAAACAAATGGCTGAGAGGAGGGCATGGGCGACAAGGTGAAGGGGTTTGTAGGTGCTGACGGACAAAAAGAGAAAAGGGTAGGCTATCTCACCATAGGCGGCGACTTTGATGAGTATTGCGTGGACGTCAGATGAGATCATCTCTGAGAGCAGTGACTCTTGGTCTCGGTGCCACAGGTAGGCCAGGGGTTGCAAACCAAGACGCAAACACCTGGCGGGGACAGGTGAAAGTGAGAAGGGGGTGGGCAGCTTGATTACAGGGGAAGATTGTACTTTGAACGATGCTGAAAGTTCTACAGCTGAGAATTTCACCAAAATGCCCTTTTAAGACTGGAAAACATGGTAAACATATTGTTTGATTTTAATTTTTGGTTGCAACGAGCAAAGGGACAATGGGGTCCAACAAAGATCTCCGAAAAGCCTCTCTGAAGGGTGCAATTTGAAGTACAGCAGTGCACGCTACTGCGTTCATAAATACTGTGAAACTTAACAGGGGGCCTTTTGTGAAATAGCTTTAAAATAATGTTCGAATGAGATATAATTAAAATCAGAAGTTGTGGTCTAAAACCATGTGTGCGTGTTGTAAGACTTACACATTTTCAACACGGACCCTCTGGTAATCAGAGAGAATGGCCCCTGCAGACACTGCTTCAACACCCTCCTTTTCCTGTGGAGAGAATGAAGGAACTTTCATATACAAAGATTTTTTTCCTCTATTTTCTACAGTATTTGTGATACACTCAGTAACAGCAATGACGTGTGCGTCCCGTGGGGGGTAAATACTGTTTGCTCAACCTACAATGGTGTTCCTAATCTTACCCGAGCCACGCACAAACACAGTGACATATATACGCAGACATGGCAAGTCTTTCCATTCTCAGCCAGGATGTTTACATTCTGTCATATCAAAGTCACTGTGGTTCAGCCCATATTCCCCTGAGATTTGTGTACATAAACTGAGTTCACATGTATATGATATGTTGGTTAGTTAAATAATTTGATTTTTTTTAAATAGTATTTTTACTTACAGTTTTAAAGAACGAGTATAAAAAAGCTAAAGCATATTAGTGTTTTAAATCAACATTTTGATGAAAGAAAAAACTAAATTACAAGTTGAATGTGATTGATTTTTTACTAGCTTCCTATTCATTTTAAGGGAATTTTTGGAGTGTACGTACTTGCTTCAAAATAGAGATGTGCGATCTGGCAAAACAAACGCTTGTTTGCTAGAAGGCTGACCCTTAGTAGCACATTCCTAACTTACATATGCCCGACTTTTGCTGGCTAAATCAAAATTGTTAATCCGCAATTATCAACCCTCATGAAAGATTTTGGGCAATACCAAGCATCAAAATGATTGGTTCACTAATGATGAATAAATTGGACTTTAAATTAAATTCCATAAGAAGAACAACAACTACTCCTGTGGTCCCTTGGCAGGCTTTCAGCCCGTAAAATAATGCAATGAAAATATTTTTAAAAAACTCGACAAATGAGGCAAGGCTTTAAAACTTCCTTCATTTGTTGTTGTTATTTTTCTTCTTGAGAATGGCACAAAATAAAATTAATACTTTTGGTTATTTGTGAATGGATTACAATGACATTTTTGGTATGTACTGTATTCATAGAGGGTTGGAGCTCGTTTTTTTTAAATTTGTTGTCTCAAGACTTATTAATTACAATACATTTTGTTATAACCTTTCATTTTGCTCCAATTCTACTTCCAGTAGCTACAACTACCAATAAACATTTTTATTTGTTTGGTTTTCTTGTCTATTCTTCTAGACTATTTTCAATAAATCACTAGGTGAGGGCATTCTAATTGCTTTTTATCATATTCATATATTGTATGACTCCAGGGAAAACCAGGAAAAGGTTCAAATTGAAAGTCACACAAACAATCATACAAACACAAGCAAGGTGCAGTGGTGCATGGGGGTACACATATTCCCTACCACAATACCTTCACCCCACCGACACACACCTGCAGATTCATTAGAACATTACACGGGATGTAATTAGAATGCCTAGCTGGTGGTAGTAGTGCGGCTGGAGCGGTCTCCAGTAAATTACCTTGTAGACATTATCAATTTCCCTGGCTACTGGTCCTTAAGATAACCCTCGCGGTCGTCCTCATCCTCCGCCTCCCTCCCGCCCATCCTTGCTTCCTGCAATTTTTCTCTGCCTGATAAACATGCTGATTAAAGCGAGCAGCGTGTAAACCTTTGATACTTTCCTAAATGAAATCCATGCCCTGCCTGGGGCCTAACGCTAGGCTGCACACAAACACACATACAACTCCAAGTAGGCATGCCTGCTAATCAGATTTAAGAAAAAAAAATGCACTGTTGTTTGTGTATCTGTATGTGTATGTTTGCTACAACATAAAGTGTAGTGTAAAAGGTAAAAAGAGGATTATGTAAATAAATATGAATCTAAATGTGTGATCTCAAGTTTAAACCTCATCAGGCCTCAGGATCCAGTATGGTTTAACATCCCTCCATTGTGAGAAACATTACAACCAATTCCACTGCCTGGTGACAATAATTAAGTCGGACTGATAGCGTTTCAGGCCCGGCATAGGAGCTAAGGCGGCTGCAGGCACAGTCGTATGATTCGAGGTAAGCCTCAGGGCCAGCGCTCTCCTCTAATGCAATGATAACCCTTTGCCTAAACGCAACTGTCACTTCCTAAAGAGGCCAATTAGGAAGGGCAGATTGGTATAAGGAATGACAATAAGAAGAATATAAAAGGTAGGTTGGGTGGATCAAGACCAATGGTTTAATGGATCAAAAAGATCACTCGGAGATTTACAGGATTTACAACTTTGAAGTTGAGGCTTTGACGCAGTCAACTTTACGCAATGGCAAATTGGCAGGCCGTTGCAGTGGCAAGCCTTATGTGAATCTGCATAGAAACTTTGGACATCGATAATTCAGCAATTACCAAGTAACTGATGCTGCATTTGTGATTGTGATCTTACAGGTGAAACCATTAGAATTTTGTGCACCTCATGAATACTCATAGAAAATTATACATAAGTGTCAGAGTTGGAGACAAACTCAAAATTTCTGAACTTGAAGTTATAGTAAACAGTTTGCACCTCTGCCGTGCTATTATAAAACTTGCAAAAATTGCATGCATACTAAAGTTTCCCCAAGGGGCAATTTATTCTTCAAAAGATTACTATGAGCTACTAATCGTAGCTAACGAAATCAAAAAGATAAAGAGTGGCAAGGTAGCCAATAAATACTCATAATTATGTGGCTAAGCAGTTGATGGGCTTAGACCTTGTAACTACAATGACTGTTGGCAGAGAAGTCCCATTCCATCTTAGGTTTCCCGCTTCATTAAAGGCCGTTCCACCTGATGCCGGACCCGAGGCTCTGCATTAACTCGTGCCCTGAGTGGGACTAATTCAAGCCCGCCAATGTGTGACCGCACAACCCTGCAGCAACCCCATCGGAGGCAACTGCTAAACAAAGGCACGCCATTGCTATCCTTCTTCCTTTCCATCAGGCACAAAAAGCTATTAATGAGGATCTATGGCCCTGAGCAATGGAAGCCCTTGGTCCCCTAGCCATGTCCATCAGGGTACTTAGCCACATGCAGTCATTAACTCCTGTTACTAATTGTCAAATTCATTAAACTCCTCCTTACCCCCACATCCGTATTGTCTCCCGTGTAAATTGATGGAAGAGGACTGAGTTATTAAGATGTCAGCTGCGGGGGAAGATTAAGGCCAGTAGGCATGCTCCACAAAGAAACGACACGGCCATTAAACTCAATCGCTAGGTAGTTTGCGTGATATACTTTCTAATTATATATATATTTGTCTGTGTAGGGACATAAAAAAGTTGTTCAATTGTATTCACAGTCACGCTGCCTTCAGGTAAGCCATGCATTTGACCAGACATGGAGAGGAGAAAAATACCACACAGAATAAATGGAATCCTGGCAATGGTTGAGTTCAAGGTAGTTCTAGTTGCACATTCCCTTTTATCATAAAATGTAAGGTCAAGTGGATTATTCAAATTCCAATATTACTTCTGTCTGAAGTAAACATATTGACCCTGTCTAATGTTGATTATAGGGTGAATTTACAAAAAGTGGCCACACTGACATTTTTAGATGTTTAGCTCTTAATTTGATTTTATATTTTAACACAATAGCAAACATGTGCTTTTTGTGATTCTAAATGAGTCAAAAGTACAACATGGAAAGAAAACTTATTTTTCGGGAGATTAGAATTGTTTTTGTATCGCAATAAATTTACATAAAATGTCAACAGTTGATAATTGTGTCTTTATTCAGATTAGAAATAAGCGTGCCATACAGCACCCCTGACAGTGTAGTGGTTCACTCACTGAAAGCAGTGTAGGTTTAATCCTTACTCAGTAACAGTAAGACTGTGAGTGCACAGTGAATGACTGGTGATCAGTTCCCTAGACTTCTGAAAAGAATAAACTATTTCTGGTAGTTAATGCATATTTTAATATGGAATATAATGCTGTACACTTGAAATTGGTCCTAGTTCAAGACAATTGGTCTAGTGTCAAACTTGATCGCAAAAGACTGTCTTGGTCCTGGTGTCGAGCTTGACGTTATCACAGTGATCCCTGAGTTTGAGCAAGTTTTGATGAGGATTTTAGTATTGTTGTGGCAGAACTCTAATGGAATGAATGACTTGCCAAACAGCCTAATACGCACGAAAAACTTTACAATATTGAAAAATAGCATCCATTGAGAGCAAGCAAGGCAATTAGAACACCATGAAATATTCAAAATTCCACATTTGTGTGCAATACATAAGAAGCCTCATTAGCTCCCTCCAAATGTCTGTCACTTTGACATCTTAATTATACTGCTTAACAATACAAAGGCTCCATTTAGCAAAATTCAAAATATCTCCTACAAACCATTTTGGCAATGTTGAGCAACCGAATTGGTGAATCTTGACTATTGTGCATCGCCTTGACAGATATTTCCATGTAAAAGGAAGAAAGAAAGAAAATGTCTTTTTTTCCAGTCCTACGTTGTTGACGTGCACTTTTCATTCTGTTATTGCCTCTTGCATGTGGCGGGCTTGATGGTGAGGAAGGAGGAGGAGGAGGAGTTGAAGGCAAAAAGGTAGAGAAATTAATTAAAGTGCTTTGAATGACAGCTTGCTCAAGGGCATTTGGGGTGCCATCACACAGTGTATTGCCTTCATCATATCGACGCCACTTCTAACCCTAATCCCACCACCTCGCGTCAAACACTCTTCCTCGCCATCAAGCTCTCACAGGCCCATCAAGTAAGTGACTGGTCACTTTTAATGTTCTCTCCATTAGATCAGCTCAGCAGCCTATAGTCATGTAATGTAATGACATGGTGAGAACATGGAAAGAAGGGCTGGGACAACTCAAGTGCATGTAGAATGTGAGGGACAAGGCCATCTTGGGTCAAGTGATTGTGTTTAATGCGATGCGGACACACCGTCCTGGGGCGTGGCAGACTGTCCCAACAATTCGAGACATATCAGTGGCAGGAGGTTTAGTATTGGCTTTTTTTTAAACCAACGTCTTTGTAGTCCAAGGTGACTTCCAATGTTCCACAAGCCGATGTTAAGACATTATGTTATGCTGTTATGATTAAGACACAAAAAAATAGCCAACATCATTAAACCCTCTTCTTGTGGACCTATTCAGATTCTCATGTTTTGAAAATGACACCAGTCTCAATCAATGGCATACAATTTCAAAGCCCTTCTGCATTCCATCGTCAACTGAGGACCCTGTGTACTTGTAAGTGTAAGGATTAAACCCAGTGGCTATGATTGATGAAAAGGTAGAAAACTATTGACTTTGCCAGAACCCCACAGCTGCGAGGACCTTTTAGAATCCACTAAAGTTTATCATTGTTACTTGGATGCTGCTAAATCCATCTCAGTTCTGCATAAATATGTGCAAAGAAAATATTCATCATTCAATAATCTTTATTTCTGTTTTACTGTCCTACTCTACAATGAGAATGGCTTATGTCCACACACACACCATTCATTATGAACAATTGAGACACAGGGCCCAAGTCCATAAAGAATAAAAAATAAAAGGAGAAGAATAAGAGACAAATGTTTCCTGTCAGATATTTACTGATACATAAATATGGGCCTCGCCAGAAGTGAGACAAGGCGAGAGAAGACCATGGCCAAAGCAAGCACAAAGGCCGGGTTTCAGCAAGCCCAGGGACAGAAGAAGTGCTCATATTGAACATAGATGGAAAATTAAGTAGTCGGCAGCAAGGTAAATGAATGGTAGTTTACTACAGTAGGTCAATGAAAATTTAAAAATTCAAGTCGTGAAAACCAGTATGGTAATTTCTGTGGAAAGTAGGATAAAATCCCTTTGTTTCCCACATTATCAATGAAGTATGTTTTTGCAAAGAGAGGAAATGATGCAACGATCTCTAAACATTTTGCTTGTCACCAATGAAAGGATAACACGTTCTCTGCAATATATATCTAAAAGAAATAAAGCAACAACAAAAATTACTAATCCTGGTATTGTCACAGTTGAGGTGAGTGTGTCTAAATACAGAAATCAAATTGACAGTCTCTCATGCCACGGAGAGGTAAACCACATCAGGTGCTTTTCATGGTCCGAATCAACGAGTGGGTCCGCAAAGGAGTCATGCAATCCTATGTCCCGTCAACAATGTATATTTTTAATGTGTTAATGGCTAAGCGGTACAGAAAACCCAGTCTCACACACACACACGTGCTAATCTATATCCACACACACTCACAAATGTAAATGTTGTTTCTAGTGAGGTCAGGTTTCAGGCTCTTGACATGTTGGCCTGCTCTGTCTGTTCTGTAGTCGACAGTGACTCGCTCCAACCAACCATCACAGAGCCTTCTCCCTGCCCCAGAGAGTGACTACAGAAAAACATGCTGGTTAAAACTATTCTCCAGACTGCAAGTAGTGTTTTTTTCCAGCAGTGGGCTATGACTTAAGCTTCTGAAAGGTATGGGGGCTGCCACAAATATTTTCTGTTGGGCCTGGGACTCAAAATATAAAACATGAAAGAAAAATAATAATAATTTAGGAAATGAAGCCTGACTGCCTGTTGATACTTAGTTTTTTAATATCTCTATTAACATGTCAATATACATTTAAATAAATGAACACACCAGCTTCAAAGTTCAGGTTTAGTCTATGGAGACTTTAATTTCTTGGAAAAACAGAGAGCTTTTTCCATGAGAAGAATCAGCAACTGTAGCCAATCAGTGCCATTGCAAACCCATTGATCATGGTCAGTAAAGCTATTTGAAAGTTTCTAAAAAGGACATATTCCACTGGGGTAAGAATAAAATTATCCTTTTTCTAGATAATTACTTTTGAAGATGTAATTTTATAGAGGATATACACGTTTAACCTTTCACTGTGTAAAAAACACTTAAGGAAGAAAAAAAAATATTCCTAAGACCATTGAACATGTGCCAGTGGTAGCGTGGCAGTGGTTAGTGGCTCATGCCCTTGTTGAGGCAAGATAAGGATATCTGCTTTCTTTATCGCTAAACAGAATTGTGCAAAGTACATTGAGTAGAAAAATTCAAACAGATTAAAAAGACTCGAAGGAAGACTATCTGTTGTTTGTGTAGTATTCGTTTTTGGAGAATATGGGCCTTTGCCTATAAGATCCTGCTCATTCTGCTTAGTGCATGACAAATAATGCATTATACATTGTTGCATTATCGAGGCACAACTGCATTGTTGGAGAAACACAAGGATAAAGCTAACAATAGGTTTAGCTCAGACCAAAGCTACACAGACAAAAACATTAAACAAGTTTTGGCTGTTAGTAACCTCACTCCAAGAACAGCATTTAATAGTACCCCTGAACCGCAAACAAGCTCACATTAGCTCAGTTATTGATTGTCTCTACTAAACCCTCGCCGGTGACCCCTGAGGTCATGATTTATGTATTAAGCCGCTTTTAAGAAAAATCCATTTTCCTGTTGAGCCGCCCCCCGATGAACGTCTAATGCGGTACCGCGACGGTAATCAGAGACGGGCTGTATGTTTGATTTTGACACCCGCACCTGCCCTCCTCCAGCGGTTCGCACTACTCTGACTTGTCTTCCAACACCTCAGCTACCTAATCGATACAACTAAGATTCCTCCGCCTCTCCGATAAGCCCCTCACTACAACTTCCCTTCATCCCTTCCAGCATCTTGATCCAGAAAGTGTGTGTGACGGCAATGAAACACAAACAAACAAAAAGGATGTTTTGTTCAGTTTGTGTTAACTTAAATTGAGCATATGGTTTACAAGGTAAGGTGATTGGTAGCAGATTTTTTTGTTTAAAATAGTCTGATTGAAGTTGACGATTACCTGTTGCATTGTAAACTGAAAAAATCCATAATCTCTTATTGTGTGGATACAACTCTGTAATAGAGCGGTGCCTCTCCATGGAAATGTCCTCTCAATCTGCACTTTGTCTCAGCATGATTGTAATAAATGAGACTTTTTATAAATTTGGTCCGTCCCAAGTTCCCACAAAAGTGGACATCTATGCTCTACTAAGCAACATTCCTTAGAGCCTACATCGTGTACATTAGAATAAGATTTATTTTCTCACATACTTCTAGTTAAGGTCAACATCTAAATTAGGTGGGAAGTGTCACAGATAAAAGCATATGGAAATGCGGCAAATGAAAACAGATCAGCTTCGCGAAAGTTTAGTAGAATTCATTTAAGAACAGCAAATTCGACTTGAACGAAACATTTCCATCCACTCCGACGCTGGTGTACAATGTGACATAGATGTCACGTCGCCGCTAATTAAAGCTGGCGGATGGGAACGCGTGCGTAGCAATGATCTATAGTTCCTCATCACTCTAATGAGCTTAAATGTCTTTGTCTGCATTTGTCAGCTCAAAGGTTTCCAAGGAAGAGTTCTCCATGTAAGCCGCCTCATGATCTAGAGGTTCACTCGCCTGACTTTGGTGCGGACAAGCGTGGGCTCGATTCCCGCTGGTGGGGGTATGATTGTGAGTGTGTATGGTCGTCTGTCTCTGTGTGCCCTACGGCTGACTGGTGACCGGTCTAGGGTGGAGTCTACCTTTGCCCCAAAGTCAGTTGGGATAGGCTCCGGCAACCCCTGCAACCCTTACGAGGTGTGAGCACAACATTCCTTTCACATAATATTAGGAGATTTCAGTAATATTGGGAGTAAATGTCATACAAGGGTTCACATTACTGAACCGGAAGTTGCTCAGAGTCCGCAGACATCAACTTTGGTGACATTAGATTGGTGTGAAAAAAAATTGGAATAATTTTGGGGATTTATTTGATCCATGCTGATAAAATCTTGGTGAGAACGACTTGATATTGTTATTTTAGGGGAGATTGATTTAAATTGGAAGATTTTTAGCTCGTGCTGTGCCTTGAGATTTTTTCAATGCAATAAGTGTGCCCCAGCTCAAAAGAGGTTGGAAAACACTGCTTTAGAGAACAAAATTTGTGATTGAGAGCACTGCATTTATGTTATATAGTACCTATTAAATAAGCTATTTCAAGAAAGGAAGCAAGTACTGTACGCATAGATCTGATGGATCTATCGTCACACAAAAGAACCCTGCTTTTACCAGACTTCAAACACACACAAACACTCCAAATACATCAGCACAAGTGGGGGGTCATAGGGCACAAAAAGCCAGTGTCAGGTCACAGAGCACAGCGAGGAGGATACAGGATTTGAGGGATGTGATATGACTAATATGAGGGGTTTTGTAGGCCTGCGGGGTGGTGATGGGGGGTAGGGGGGGGTGTATACTGAGCGTTACAGCCAGGGGTGACTGACACTGCTGATCTCTATCACACATCATAGCGGGTCACACACAGATGGAGAGAACTATTTTACTCCTTTAAAATCCACAGAAAGAATATTTAAGACATGCTTTGTAAAGGTCTTGAGACTAGGGATGGGCATAATTATGTGGAATGGATTAAATAGATCATGAAGCAATTGAGGTAAGGTCAAGTGCAGGGTCACAAGCCATTCACTCTCCAATAGTTTTCTGCCATTGTCTTGCTCATGTCTCAGGATACGTATTTGGTATAATAAGTTGCACTAGGCACGAAAGATAGAAAAGAAGAAGAAAAAAACAACAACAAAAAACAGAACAAACTGATGACTTTCAACCGAGACATTTATTATAAGATGACCATCTGTGCTTGCGACACAGTCATATTATAGAAAACAAAAACACCCTAATACAAGCTCTGCGGGAGCAGGAGAGAGTTATTGTGCCATTCTTCCTTTCCCTTTTCCAAAACAAGTTTGTTTTAAGATGAGCCCGTCGTGGGATGGGACGGCAAGGCTGGCTGTCACATAGCACGTTGATCAGGTTACACAGTTCAAAGCCAGACTGCCATGCGCGGCCCGCGGTGAGAGCAAAGAGGCTGAAGATAGGGCCACATTGTCCTCCTGTCATTATCGCCACTGCTAGCAGATGGATGCCCCCCACACCCCCTCAGCTATTATGATTGGGATAGTTCTTCCTTTTCTGCTCTGTCAACAAAAGGTTCTGAAGAATATGATCTCTTCCTTTGATTCTTTTGAATGGCTCCAAACATGCAAGTGAACAGGAACTGGTTCCATCTTGGAGCCATAGATGGCACTGTTGGCTCACGCTGACAAAGAGCAAGAGGAAGGCGGGAAGAATGCTCCAAAACGAGACTCATCGACTACGGGAGAAGAAATCTTTCATCTTTTGGCGTGGTGTCATTTTCCAAATATAATCTTGAAACTTTTAATTAATGTGTGAATCCTTCAAAACATCACACATTATAAACAGAGCTCTTTTTTCGCATAGAAAACGTATTCAGTCAAAAGCTTGTCATTAAAAAGTGTGAGTTTGTTTCCTTCTTCTAAATTTAACAGCATATGTGTTGAACATAACAAAAAGACGTACTTGGCCGAATGGTAAGAGTAAAGCATCCAATTTACACCGCATGACAAGCACCTCAGAAATCTTGACATTTGAGATCACAAAGTTGTTCTTTTGGCTGACACCACTTGGCAAGAGAGGGAGAGAGGGAGGAAGCCTGTTGTTTATGGTTGCGGGTCTATCGATGATGGCGCGGGAGCTAAACGAGGGGATCACTGGAGGTCTGCAGGCCCACGAGGGGCCCCGTGGGACTGCAACTGCCGTGATCTATGGCCTGTGTGACTGCAGAGGTCAGCGCTGAGAAGCCTTGGAAATGGGGAAATTAGCAGCCCTTTGCAATTATAGAGGCCTGACCACAGGGGGAAGATGGGATTATATCGCATACCAGAAACATGTGTACAACGCTGTCAGAAATAGGGGTACAGTAGGAGTTCATTTGGATCCCGCAGGGTAAAATCTACACTAATGTCCACCCACGGGGATAATTACTAAACTTTCCCAGGGTCAAAAAGTCGTAGGTATGTTCCTAAGAGTTAAGAGTCAAGAGTACAAGGCAATACGGGATACGACAAGGGATAAGAAATGGTTGGAGAAGTCTACAGGTATGTTCTCAGTTAAAAAGAGTCAGAGTGGTGGCAAAAATTGTAAAAAAGTGAATAACCTAGTAAAAATGCAGGAGATTTCTATTTGAATGTGGCTTGGCGGCTGAGTGGTTACTGCGGTGGCCTCACAGTTCTGGGGTCCTGGGTTCGAATGCCGGTCGGTCCACCTTTGTGGAGTTTCTACGTTCTCCTGGGCCTGTGTGGATTTTCTCCAGGTACTCCAGTTTTCTCCCACATTCCAAAAACACACATGGTAGGCAGGTTGGACACTCTAAATTGCCCATAGTTGTGAGAGTGAATGGTTGTCTGTCTCCTCGTGGCCTGCGATTGGCTGGCCACCAATTCAGGGTGCCCCTGCTCCGTGCCTGGAGTCATCAGAGATAAGCTCCCAAAACCCATAAAATGAATGAACATTCCTTTAGTTCTTTTATTTTTTTTGTTAGATACCACCAAATTGAAGGAGCATTGATAAAAAAGTTCTTTTGAACCTTAAATTTGGTATGAGAGGCAAGTGCGTAATATTTTAGAAATTGTAATAGTGATTTCTAGTCACATTGTTTCCTATGAGAACAATTTTATTTGACATGAGGTCAGACAGCATCCTGTAAGGCATTTTGCCCAGATTTGGAGGTTCCAATGTTTTTTGCTCATGTCACTGTGAATATTCATAAAGGTTCAAAATCCACAAAAAGTGTGATCGTGTGTAGGGGGATACACGGGAAACAAAAGCGCGCAGGCGAAACATGTAAAGCCACCAACCTAAACAGAAGATGACAAAGAAAGTCAGACAGAGGGTGCAAACAGCCCCCAGGCAAACTGGCCAGCTACTCACTACCCTGGTGGTGTGCGGATAAGCAAAGGGCGTCCTGGAGCTCTGCCCCACTGAGCCTTAGCCCAACTCTATCAACACTGCATTTATCTCATTCACAACCAAAACTCAAAAGAAATTTCAATGTTGCCACACACAATGAGTGCGTATTAGTTCTTTCATTGTTGATTGATTGATTCTTCTGATTGGCTAGATAAGGTTCCGGCTAGATCAGGCTTGTATGCTCATACATGAGATCAAACAGAATACAAATTTAGTTTAGTTGGGGGTAACTTTTTTAAAATCTAAAACTTTATCCAATCCAGAGCACTTTTTCGAGTGACTTACCTAGTATGACAGATTAAGAGCAGCAACATGATTTTGTCATCTGCCGCACAGTTTAGCAGCACTTTACAAGATGCGCAAAATGTACGGCCCCTGTTGAGTTGGCCAGATGGAATCAGACAAGTAAAGGCCCTGTGAGACGGCACTAATGGGCTACTAAGTGAATAAGAACTCAAAGAGGAGGACTTGTAAAACATCTCCGCTGGGTGACGTGTTGTGAACCTTAGCCAGCAGGAGAAGTTTAGTGGTGCTCGGCGAGCTTGACAAATGTAAAGAGCGGTTGGTAGAGCATGTCAGCCAACGCACTTTGGAGTTGAAAGAGTTACGCGAGTTTGGTGTGTTATGAAACTTTGTGTTCAATGTCAAGAGGATGGCAGATTTAGAATCTCTACATAAAGCTTCCACCACAAGTATGAATGAATGACCAGAAAAAAATCAACTACACAGTATGTACATATGTATTTGCATATTCTTAATACATAAAGAGGACATTCATTCATTCCTCTTCCGTGCCGCTTATCCCTGCGAGGGTTGCAAGTGTGCTGGTGGATTCAGCACCCCCCACAACCCTTCTGAGAATAAGCCGTACGGAAAATGAATGGAAGGATACCTTGACATGAAGTAGCAGTTGATAAAGATCCTCCACCTCGTCCCCTTCTGTCTCCTGGTAGTCTCTGCTGGTGTCCAAGCTGAGGCCCTGGATAGTGCGTTGGTAGAGAGGCAAATCCATGGCTTCGGCAAACAGTTTAATGGCCTGATGGCCCACTGTTTGGTACATGTAGCTGTCCAGCTCATCTGTAACATTTTTGAAGATACATTTTGGTATTTGGTATCTTAAAGCTTAGCTGCTGGATGAACAACATTGTGATCACAATGCTGCCAAGACCTGTGCTAATTGTGTATGTATCATCATGTCTATTCTGTTTTCTAGTCTTTTGTCCTGTATTGCCTTATTGATGTTATCTTCAACCTGCACAAGGGACTAAAGATGGAAATTAGCCTTCGGATATAATCTGACATATTTACATATATATTTTCATTAGCATGAACATGTACATGTGTTCATTAATATGTATTGTCCCTTTATTAATTAAATCAAACTCAGTTACCCTAGCGTGCATTTTGAGTTTTAATGAGCAAAAACGGTCAGTCACTTGCTCTATGAATGCCATTGTACAATATGGAGGGTGGGGAAGTGGGCGTGGTTGGGGTAGGCAGATTGATCAATACTGTAGTATACATCTATCTTTGATAAGTATGAAATATTCTAGCTGTTATACAAATATTCCTCTGCTCTTATAAACTATAAACAATACAATGATACTTAGCAAAATATTAGATTTTTTTCCTATTTTTCTCTAGCCAAAACCACAAACACAATAACTTGTGCGCATTTTATTTAATAAATTCGTACTCAGGTCACAAATCATCCCCACCTTTATGTGCAGGGCGTAGGTTGGCCAGAGCTACAATATGATGGCCAGCAGCCACACACTGCATCATGTTGTAGCAACTGTCTTTGCCTCCACTGAAACCATAACAAAACAGATCAGAACGAGATGTAGTACTGTCACAAGGGCTTGCATTAGTTTGCAACACGCGATTTTACTGTTTCAAATACATTCACGAATAGCCCTTCTAAGAACACCCAATGGGATCGCCGATCGCCGTTTACCTTATTAATGCGACTACTTTCATCTTCCGATATTTTTTGGCCAAAAGCCGTCTGAACTCCGACAGGATTCACTGTAATGTTTGATAATGAAGTGCTGCACCTCAAGCCGGTGGCTGAGCTTGTGTTGTTTACAACATGTGACAACACTTCCCTGTTGAAAGGACCACCAATATTTTCGTGGTGTCCCAAATTGTGCCTGATAAAAATGCGTGACTTCATCTCTCTCTTTCTCCCACTCTCCATGGATGTTATGAGCAGTATATATTTTAATTTATATATATATATATAAATATATATATATATATATATATATATATATATATATATATATATATATATATATATATATATATATATATATATATATATATATATATATATATATATATATATATATATATATATATATATATATATATATATATATACTGCTCATAACATCCATGGAGAGTGAAAATTATACATTATCTTAATTATGGAGATTTAAAAAAAATGAATGCACACATATTTAGTCAGAGTTGCTTTTAACTATTTCTTGCACTCACATTGGTGCACATCCTTTGCTTCATTTATCTCTCGAGAGACCGCAAAAGTCCATGCGCTGATATTCGTGCACATAAGTTGCAGGTTTTTCCTCCGAGGGAGTGCTTTTTGCTCAGAGGAAAAACCTTTGATGCTCTTTTTGCTCTCTGTTGTTGTGCCAGAGACGAATAATTGCTGCTGCTTTCGTGTGCACCGCTCACCTTCTGCCCCTAAGCAGGCCAAAGGCAACACATTCTGTTTGAGTGTACAAAATCGAGAAAGACATCCTATCATCCGTGCACTTTTAACTGCATTCTCTTGTAGTTTTAATTTTTAAAGTTCTGACTAAGTGGGAAAATCTACACATGGACAGAATGTGTCTGCAGTGATTGAAAAGCAAGATCGCTTATCAAAAAACAATTCCCTGAAAGCTGTTTGGCACAATATTTTTCTTTTTTCAATTAACTTGGGTTTCTTGTGTCATTTCTTTCATTATGTACTAAAATATGTATATAATCTTTCAAGCTGTACCAAGAATACGAACTCCCAAAATTTAGGTGCATTTTAATAATGTGTTTTAATCATATAATTGCATGCAATGTTTTTAAAGGCAGAATTTCTTTGGCTCATATACATCACACAGGGAATTCCTGAGAGACCGTTTACTCAATTGAAGCTCATGTTTTGGTTAGTAACCGAGTTCAAATGTTGGTGTGTAAATAATTGTGTCTTCCAACTGAGGTAATCACAGATGGCTTACCTGAATGGGGTAAAAGAAGTATATAGTATTTCAGATAATAAATATCTGATTTTGGCAACCATAATGAGATGCACTATATCATAAGGTATTGCTTTTTTGACAAGTGTTTGAAGAACGGCCTTATTTTAGGAATATACTCTCGTGGGTTTTGGTTGTCTCTCAGCTTTCATCATTGGAGCTGCAATATTGTCACCACTTTGTCGCTTGTATTTCATAAATGAGCCCCTACTCCCCTCCTAATGTACTGTGTGGCAATTTCAATGAAAGCCCCCCCAGGATGTGACTAAATGTAAAATGTCCTGCTTATTGTTTTTAATTTATTCAGTTTATTACACAGACAAATAAAGATGTTCCAATTTGTTTTGTGGTGGTACTTTTTTTTGCTGACATAAAAAAACAAACATACAAAAACAGTTTATGTCCGCATTGTTGGTGCAACGGAGATAAAAAAAAAAGTGTTGATGGATGGGCCAATGGATGTGAATATGAGACGCATAAATATGAAAGAGCGGCGGCGAGGCATCAAATGACACCCTGGGCCCTTTTTTTCTTAAAAGTGCCTGTGCATATGACAGGTGATTTACACACGTGCACAGCTAATTTCTGTGGCGCAAGGACACAAAAAGTTTTGTAATAAGAAGCTGCGCCTCAAATCACCACACAATAAATTGAGTGTCACAACAAACAGGGCAGCCAAGGTTGTACTCTCCGGTGGCCTTAATAGGAATACACACGCACGTCCACGCACGCACACTCAACGTGTCTTAAAACGAAACGCATGGCAAGTGCATGTGCAGCACAGCATCAGAAAGCAGTGGTTGACATTTTTTAAAATGCAAGAAAAGAAAGTGCATCATCCATAAAATCAACTAAGGGATAATATCTGGCTATTATACTGGAAACATGTGCCTGGTTACAGAAGCATATTTCAGCTACAAAAAAATAGTGTCACGTTTTTACATGATAGTGATCACATTTTACGTGAAAATCATCATGTTTTTATAAGAGAGTATCATCTACTTTTTCTTGTAATTGAATTTCCATAGAAAGTAATTCAAAAATGCTGTTGCTGAACGTTTAAATAATGGTAATGAAATCATAGAAAAGTGAATTAATACACTTTTCTATGATTTTCAATGGGCAAAAGTGTTTCAAAGTCCAAAGAAATGAATGGAAAATATTAATGGAAGCACAATGAGGTTTAATGACAACCAAATGTTATCTTCAACCCATGTTACATTTGCTCAGGCATTGTTAACTCCCCTCATTGACGTTGCCTCCATCAGGGGCTCATTTTGCTGCAGAACCATCAACATAATGATACCTCTTTAGGGCCTAACCGCATCCAAATCAGTTAGTAAACAACCCAAACGGGGGGATTTGTACACATTTTTACACACAATTAACTGTTATCGCGAGAGGCTTAAACGGATTAGTAAACCCATTAATGTCGGAGGCTAATCGCTCCTTGATTGGCAATGTGAGACAACGTGAAATCAAGTCAAAAGTGCTTCACATCCAAATGGTCTTCAACAGTGTTTTTGTCTCAATGGCCCCATGAAGACTTGGCCCCTGAGCGGTCTTTCCATCTGGCTTGCTTGAAAACTGCTCTCACATAGACGTCAATGATTAATGTTTCGCCTCAAAGCCCAATATTTTGCTATTATTTCACCCTTAAAATAAGGATTTAGATCAACAACAGCCTTTCTTGCATTTATGATTATGTTGAGATAAGCCATGCAGATTTAGCTTCTATTTAATCATGGGCTACACTATTTCAAATATGGAATCATTTGCATAATGGAAACTGAATGAAGCAAACAAAACAATATTACGGAAGCCAAATTAAATTATGGCATACACGATTTTAAAGCTAATTGGCATTTGGGCAAGGTCTATCTAGCATGAGACATTTGCAGTCTTATTATTTCGATAATGTTGGAGGACACCCTGAATTTGCAGCCAGACAATCGCAGATCACTACCACTATTTACATAAATTCACTTTAAAACATAAGTAAAATTAATATAATGGACATAAATAAGATCATGTGCTCAAATTATTTTAATTTTACATCTTATGGAACTTTTTTTTTAAATAGAAAGGCTTGAAGTACAGCAATAATTCACTGCCAGGCCTTTTCAGTTCAAATGAATTAGACGTCTATCACTGTCAATGGCAGAGAATAAATGAGGGTGACTTAAAAGGTTAGTTCTTTTTCCTCTAACAATGGCAACCAGCCATTACATTTGACTTGGATTTAAAAGAATTACGTTCCATTTCTTATTGGACTGAAAGCAGCAAAAAATAAATAAATAAAAGAAGAGGAAACCAAAATGTGCACCTAACGCTTCAAGTTTCATAGATCCTCTCTAAAGCGATAATTTCCTTATCCGTTAAGGACAAGTTTCCAACGTCCTGGCCTGCCAAAAATCCTTTAGTACAAATGTAATTTCCCCAACGTTTGTCCTTGATGTGTAGTCTTCTGGCTTCCCTTCCATCATCCCTGAGACCCCAAATTACAGCTTCGGTGCTGTGAAGCTGCAGCCAAAAAGGATGTGGTCCGTGAAACTAGGCCTCCATCCCAATAATTATCATGCTGCCAACCCAAACTGCACGCACTGCCATCACCTGAGCCAAGCGCCGATATAAGATCGTAGGCTAATGGTTTACAGAGACTCTCGCTTCTCAAATAGTCTTTTTTTCAAGACATTTTGAGGCACGCATTACTCGAATAGTTATAAAAGTCAGTTAACAAGGTTACGTGGTGCAAAATGTTGATTACGGTATGCACAACAGCAGACTTTAATCTGTGGATCGACATAGTGTACTAGGCATAATACCATTGGTCTATTGGCACACGTTGGTACTACTTAAAAAAATATTGCCAAAGTACAGCCTTGTTCAAAATTTTTGAGAAGAGTAAGAAAGTATCTCAAAACCTTTGAGGGCAGTTTTGTTTTGTTTAATGTTTTAGTGCAATGCATTTGTATTTAATGGTTTAAATTAAATTATCTGTTCAATCCAATTCAAATTTGAATGAAAATTTAAATACCTAAATGTTCCAAGTCACTTCTAGCCACTTTTGATCCAGTTCAATCAATTCGGGAAGGTACAAAAATGGTCAGTTATGGTAAACAGCTGCGCAGTGGTTTAGTTTGCTCTCCCAACATCGGCCGCCAAGTGTGATCCCAATTCGGTATTACTGTAGCTGGCAATCAGAATATTGGAGCTGACATCAGAGTTCCTCAATTCCCCTACACACAGACAAACACACATTGGTTCAAAGATTCTCCCGGGCCTGTTATGGCTCTCCCTGGTGATCAAGTGTGACACTCGGCAAACACAAAACCCTCAACCCTCTCGTGGTTGCGCCTTGCTTTTCTTGGACCGCAAAAGTCCGCTGGCTGCCAAGTTGGCTTGGCAAAAATGAGCTCCCATATCTCTGGAGAGAACAGTGTGTGTTTGTGGTATGTTGATGCATTGATTGTATCACATGCCTGTGTTTGGATTTCCATCTGAGAAATGATGTCACCTGCATTCAAAGCCATCATCCACATTTTTTTCTGTTGCTAGCCAGAGGTTGTAAGATCCATTTATAACCAGTGTTCTTCAAGTTACTATTGAAAAGTAAAAAGTTATAGTTACTGTAGCTTTTCGGAAAAAAAACCTACTAAATTACTTTACTAGTTATTCAATTTGAAAGTAACTACATAATATTTTTCCGTAGTTATTTTTGTGTGTATTTTATATTTTTCTGTGTATTTTCCTGTGTATTTTTCCGCATATTTTTCTTTCAATTTTCCCATACTTCAAGCAGTTTCTTGAACTCATTGGCCCCTTGTTCAACCATGGTCACTAAATCACTGTCTTTACAGCCACTGCAAGGCGCTTTTTGCCTTTTTTTTTTACACACTTTAATCACCGGGCTCAAGTACGTATCTGAGAACTGTGTGATTTTTTCTCGTAAAAGCAGGTTCTCCTGATGTACTACTCATGGCGAGTATCTTTCTTGTTTCTGTGGTGGTCGGTTGTATGACAAGTAATCGTTCAGCACCAACAGGTTGCAGGTCATAAACTTGAGGTCATCAGCTGTGTCGCTGTAAGACTAGGCCTTGGATTTTGTTTGTTATTTATGGTTAGTCACCGCTTGAGAAATGAACCATCAGAGGTCGTTCTTCCCCATGTGAAGACCGTGACATGAGTCTTTTGAATAAGAAGCCTGGCCAGGGATTACCACCATGTACCTTTATCTGATATTTTATTCCTATTACAAGAATATATGTAAATTGTTTAAAAAAGGAAGATATATTAAATGAGTAATAAAAACATAATCCAATACTTTCAATTTTAAACTTTTCTTATGAGTTAAACTGGAGAAAGAAAAGAAAATTGAAGATATAGTGATATTTTGTGTTAGTCCTTAAGACTTTCTTATATATTGCACATGTAACTGTATCTCAATTGCACTCCAATCTAAAACTAACACATGGACTAAAGGGACACACCTTTTTGGTTAAGATCCATTTTTCTTTCAAATTTTGTTAACCATCTCTTTTTAAGCTCTTTTAAGCTCAGCCAATACTCCTTTTTACAGTTTACGTCCAATAATCCTCCCCCCAATGGAATAGTCTATTTTTCCTACAGCACGAATAATGGTATTCAGTGTTGACACTGGACGGTGCGTCAGACCAAGGCGTCCCTACTTGGAAACCACAAGATGAACTACAGACTTTCAAGCTTGCGGCACTCTGGCGTCAATTTTGTCGGTCTGGCTGACCTGGTGCAGGTGACGTCGTGTTGCAAGACGGAAACGGACGAAACCACTGAGGAGAAGATGAAAAGATGAAAGAGCATGTGGTGAAGAGAAGGAAAGGGCTGGGGAACACTACTCGATGTGGAAAATGGAGTTGCATGGTTGTTTTGTTGGTGACTTGAACAAATGTTTCTATATTAATTTACAGCTAAATGTGAGGCTAAGGTAAATTTCTCTCACAAAGAAAGTGATGGAAATTCCAACATTTTGTTTTGTTTTGCAGCAGTACATATTGTTACGCAAAGTTGCCCCTTTATATATATCATGACCATTTGATGACTTTTTAGGGATAATTGTTTTTACACAAACTGTTTTTTTTAAATCACATTTTTATATTTTGAAAATATAGCCAAATGAATCATAATTATGATACAAATATATGACAACTTTCTTGTGAAATTTGTTGCCTTTTTCCATTAACGACTACTACTACTATACTTTATTTAATTGGCAATTATCTGCGGAAAAAAATATCCGCAATGAAGTGCAAACAATTGTTAACACTTGAGGGCTTCTGTATGGAATGCGACAAAGTTAAAAGACTTAAGAATCAGACTGGAAAAATAAAAATGCAGTTCAATGGAACACTAAGACCCTAAATATTCTCTTCCCTTGTAAAAATACAAATAACAGTGGGGCCATCATTGCCATCTCATCTGTCTGCCTCTCATCTTTCAGAGTGGACCGCCATTCCTTCAATTACTAGCCTGGCTATAAAAGACACATCCTGATGGGCCCTTCTTCCTCTTTTGTGTTTAATAGCTGTCACCCCCCCACACTCCAACCCGCGCACCACCCACCTTCAGAGTCAGACCCTTGGCTCACCCCTTTTATTCTGAGTTCAGGGTCAGGGCAGCAGACTTGTCAGGCAGTTGGGCCACTGCCCGGAAGAACTGAGGCAATGATACGTCAGAGACCCTGAAGACCTCTCTGATGTCCCAAGAGCTTCAAATGGGGTGTTTATAACGTATTGAATTCAAAGAGAGAATACTATTATTTGAAAAGCAGGTCTTGCAAAAAAGTCTAACTATCATTGAAGACACAAACAACAATACTGTAAATCTGTATTAATCATTGCATTGAATCAAATATAAAAGATGATCATCTTTACATAAAGTTTGATCATCTTTGTTCAGTGCTGCTGTTTTGGTTAGGACTTGAGGTTAATTGACTACTAGGTGTCCTAAACTTGGGGGTGTATGCATGGTCATGTTTACTGGAACAGAATGTCTGCATAATATTTACCACCGGATTTGACTGCTTGAAAAAAAAAGATTTTCCAACTTGCGGAATATTATTTAAGAGTCTAGGCTCTACCGTTTCCTGACTTCAGGACAAAGAAAGTACCAACATCCATGCACTTCTCTCATATTTTTAGACTGCCTTCATGTGAATCTCTTGACAATGTCAATTTATGTGCGCAATCCTTTGGTTTCCTGTTGAAACTAAAACGCTAGGGCTGGAATCACACACCGGGCCAACACAATAGATTTCTATCAGGGCTGGAAAAACAGACCGATTAAAAAAAATGATTACATGAACTGACTGACTTCAGTGTCAGATGCTGATTTGTTTCAATATGGCATTTCCTTTATACAGGATACATTTTTTCCCTGCAATTTACTCACACGGGTGATAAATGTGTACCTTTATTGTTAATCTTGCACTTGACAAATTATATATGGGCCTAGTGTGATGATGTCACGGCATGATGATGCCACAGCAAAACACTTACAATAATTGCTATTATTAATTTTCTGAGCAAGTCTGAGCTTCTTCTATCGATCTCGGGTGACACGTGGAAAACAGCCAATGTCTGCACCTCATTTTACATGGGTTAAAATTACAGGGGCATAAAACAATAGTGATTCTTTGACAGGAACATTATAAGCGATGGAATGGAGTCATGAGAAGAGTCTGCAGGGTCAATTCTTGGTGGCTGGTGCATGTGAATTGCGTGGATGCGCTAGTGTTTACCCACGTTCATCCTGTCTATGTTGGCCGACTGCCCTGCAGTCGGCTGGATGGCGTGTTGGGATCTAAGGGCATGTTTCCTTCTGGCAAGCTATCTAATTGTTTAAAAGGAAGAAGGTGAAACACAATCTATAAACAGCCGTGTTGCACGGGGGGGCAGAGGGCCTGGGACAGTGGCTGACCTGTCATATTACTGCATGGGCAGTATTTAAAGAAAGCCATCCACGCAAACACAACGTCACAAATCATGGCGCCATTGTAAAAAAACATGTACGAGACATTGTTCCAAGGCTTCAACTTTTTACATTTGTCTTTTTTTTCTCCGTAACATAACCCAAGTAGCTAAATATAGTGTTAGGTAAACTTGCTGCAGTTTCAGAAGCTAATATGGAGGCGCAAGGAACCATATTTGTAAACCAACAAAGGTTAAGCCACTAAATTTGTTTCTCTGACAAAATACATTTAAGAGGTATGTGAACTCACATCAGTAAAAACGCTAATTTTAGGGGTTTGAAACCTTATTCGGCAGCTACAGAGGCTAGATTACCTTACATGGTTCCTTGCCTTAATACAAATAAAGGTTTAAATGAATTTAAATCAGTGTCAGATGCCACTTTGAAGGTGTGGGGAGCCATATATGCTTACGAAGGTTATAAAGTAACCAAACGAGGGAACGTAAGTGTTTATGTTAAAGCATATGGTCACTGGCTTTGCTATAAACACATGTGGGGAATCAGTGCAGTCTAATTTAGAGATGTGGGGAAGTAGTAAAGTTACTCACAATGTTTCCTTGCTTTAATGCATTCATTTACTACAGGGACAATAACATGTATAGTTCAATTTCAAATATTAATTTTGAATTGTGTAAATCAATATTCTAAAAATGGTTAGAATCATATTTGTAATGTAATTTTCTCATGTTACCACATAATTCTTTGCCTGAAAGAGTCCACATCCAGGCTCAACTAGGAAACTCGGATATGAGCACGCCTGCTCTCTGCACATGGAGAGGATATGTTCACTGTGACAAATTGATCGGAGTCAATTGAGCTTCTATTATTAACCTCCTATGGTTCACTGTCAATTATCTGTCCCATTAACTCTGTAATACTGTATGCAATATGTATTTAACATTCTAGGGAATCCAGCATGGCTGCAGCTAATCTGCAATCGGCAAAAAAGGTCCAGAAATGATGGCTGTTAATGTCAATTAATTTTAATTAGATTTAATGAAGTGGTTAAGGTCATTTATACCTCTGTTACCGAGCTCTTTTAGGATTTATAGAAATAATAAGGAACACTTATAGATGGGCCATAAATTGACCCACACTGGTGCAATGCTCTTAAAGTCAAGGCATGAATATGTTTCTTTTTGGCAGTGATGACCATATTAAAGACAATATTACTGCCCACTACAGAGGTGGTTGTGAATGACTTACATCTATTTAAAAATGTGAATAAGGTAAAGGAGGTGGAGGAGGGGGGCATCCCTGGAGCCAACATGGCAAAGAATCAAGTTAGCAGGTTCCCATGGAAAAAAAAGAAACCATGTTACCACAGCCAAGTGGAAACTTTGGAGAAAATCTGACAGCAGCTTTAAACTGGCACACTTTTAACAAAGAGGACACTGAAAGCAGAGTGAAATCTGGATGTCACGGTAATGTACAGACTTGATTATAATACTACAGCAACTAGACAGCCTAATGTCAGAATGTGTTGTAGTACTATTTTTTATGTAATTTATTGCTCCTAATGTTTCAATGTGACTGAAGAAAAGAATCACAACATGATTGTCATCATGCAGAACATGGACATCCGCTCTTAGTCAAATGTCCCTTTTGCTAGACATTTTTTTTTCTTGGCTAATGGCCCTTCATAGTGAGATTTATGATCCAGACATGGAACAATCAGAGTTGGGGGGGGGGGGGGTGATGTCGGACAAAGACTCGCATATGGGATGATTTACAGTGTGTAAAGAGGCTTTTTTGAAATTAAGGTCTGATTAGAAAGTCCACATAGTCTGACCCGCTCGTGGCGCAAACAATGTCATATCCATTTTTGCTGGTGGCCTCATTACAGTCTCTTTGCGCTTTGACTGACACATCGTTATTTGTCTACTCGCCTGTCTCTGCCATTAGCATGTGATAAATTAGCGGCAATGGGATGTATGTCATAGCAGAGCTAGTGCCATTAACCAGTTTTCCCAACCTTTATTGAGCCAAGGCACTTATTTCATATTGGATCAAATTTGATGGCACACCATTTAACATTCATTTCATAAAGAAGTGGGCACATAGGTTAATGTTGTACCTTCTACAATATAGTAGAAATATTAATGTTCTGCCTGATACTTTTTGTAACTGGTACTGCACAGACAGAGAAAATAATTTAAAAAAAAAAACACATTTTGTCATAAATGAATATTTCTTTTGAATATGTGCCTGGTTGATTTTCTGTGGCACTCTTATGAGGAATGTCATATTGCTTAGGAAATAAAGGGATAAACAATGTTGCTTTTAAGCAAGCTATGAAACAAGGGGTCGCGAAATGCAGGATTTATAAACACTAAAGTTAGTAGGAAATTGTAATAAAATATCTAGTGGATTGCTGTAATTCTGGCTAACTCCCAAGCCATAATGTATATACCCAGCTGGGTACAAATAAACCAAACAGAACTTTTATTTGTAAATATCATTTTTCAAAAGCAATATAAAATATGTTTAATGTTAGCTATTTGGGCAAGTTAAAAATAAATAGTTAATGTCTTCAAAATGCCTTATGTTATCAAGGAACATGTGGTACGGCTCAAATGCTATCAAGTAGAATCAAGTATCTTTTTCTGGGCACTGACACTACTAAATGTCCAAAAAGCCAGGATACATCCCCTGATGTCTTCCTCTTCTGCATGGAGCTGGTGTGTGTTTAATGGAAGCCTCCATCTGCCTGTGCCACCCCCGCATTAGAGCTCCAAGACATGGGCCCCCGGCGCTTTCCATTTTCTGGGAGTGTGATTATTGAGGGGCTGATTACAATGTCTGCAACCGAGAAGTGCAGCACTGCTCGCTGACAGCTGGGCAATCTCACCGCGAGACACAGCGGTTGGAGACTTAATGGCGCTTGAAACTCGGACGATCTTTGCAAGCGCTGCCAACGTGGAATCGAGCCGTTTTGCTGGCAATTGGTATCCTATTAGGCAGCCGTTGCAATCCCTTCGATTGTGAACCAACAATGGACACAACTCGTGGATGACGACGAAAGTTGGTAGAAAGCTATTGTAGACACCACTCAATTTGGTTGGTTAGTTAGTTGGTAAGCCGCTTACAGCAATGCAGTAGTCATAATCGGCTGACATGGTATTTCATTTGCCATTGTCCTTTCAAAGGAATTCATTTACGGGTAAGACCCAAATGATGGAGGAAAAATAAACTGCATTACAGAACAATATAGTATATGCAAAATGAATGAACATATCTGGGACCATATAAAATCAAATGGCTAGTTGATGCTGGACAACAGAGTGCATGCCTCTTAATGTTAGCCGCAGAGCTGAAAAGACCACATGTTCTTCCCTCTAGAAGTGCCTGTGGTGGTCTCCAACTGCCTGCTTGTTTTTGAGGGCTTCTCATTGTTTCATCCTCGCCTTAGGGCAATACTTCATCCACATCCCTGCCCAGTTTCATTTTTACTTCTTTTTCACCATTCTTCATCCTTTCGCTCATCAACTGCTGTCTGCTTGACGTACGCTTTTGGTGCATCTCTTTTTTTTCTGTCTGCATCCCCTCAGGGCAGCAGGTTTGGTGAGGAGTCTATCACGGCGATCAGAGTGGGTAACCTGTATTCTGGACAGGCGTGCCACATGGGGGCACACCTTGCCCGAGGATAGGTCCTTGTATACTGCGAGGGAAGTGCTTAGGCTGCGAGGGTGAGGTAAGGCCAAGAGCTGGTAGGCTGTCGGTATGAGAAGCAGCAAAGTGGAGGGGAGAAACGGGCCGGATGCTGGGGCGGCAGAGCCTGAAGGGGAGGCCCAGGGAGGCAAACGAGGGGGTGCAGAAGGTTGGGTGAGGGGCAAGAGAAGAAGGGGTCAAGGGTTATGAGGAAGGTCTGTATGGTCCAGCTGAGGCTCTACTGATCCATGCTTGAGTGGAGCAGACAGGTGAGAGTGCAGTACCACCACTAAGGTAGAGATGATGGTGGTGGGGCAAAGGCATGAGATGGAAGCAGAATAGTGGACGGCGATGGACGAAACCATTGCATATCTCTGCAGAAGAAAATCAACACTGCAATGCACGCACAGTGTATCAAAAAGCATTTAAAAGTCAAGTAGTAACACTGCCGCATAGCTTGTCATCCACAGTTCTACCGAGTGTGACAACTGGCCATGTGTTCGTTCACTGAGCGCGTAGAAAATAGGACTGTCTGTCACTTCAGCTCCAGATCACACGGTCTAGTAGTAGGTCTTGTACTTTGCCTGCAATTGCATTTGTGCATTTAAAACCAACTGCTGGTAGAAATGCTCCATCTGCTCGGATGCCTGGATTTCCATGTCCACGCCGACCTGATTCCATCACCTATGGCGGTGTCTGAGGGGGAAGCAATGGCTGGGGCGTGGGGGGACTGTACACAAAAAGTCACCCCGAATCTGCCAGCTGATTAATCAAGGGCGATTCGGCGGCGAGTGGAGCCTACCCGCTCCTTCCTGGCTAGTCCGTGTGTATTTATTCAGAGTAACCCATGGCCAGTCATGCCTGACCTCAAACCATCAGGAGCAGCCATAGTTGCGCCCAAGCATAAACAAAAAAATGCGTAATGAAGGTAAGAGGACAGAGCATGCAGGAGGGAGTCGATGGGTGAATAAGAAATGGGGGGAAGGGGCCTTGTGCTCTCTCGCTAGTCTCAGATAAAGATCATGAGCTTCACAGGAGATTGCATGGGTCCAGACACAGAGTCGCAAATAGCTGCCTGTGCCCTGGTGTTTACTTCTCGGTTGACATGGAAAGGGAAGTCATTGACCTATGACAGAGTAGCCTGGGTTCATCCATCTTCCAGGCTGAAGGTCTGTTTGGTTGCGATTCAAATAGTCAGCAGGAGAAGAGGAGGAGGGATTTTTTTACTTGAAAACGGAGACATCAGTCAGGCTTACCTGATTGAACAAAGCTTAGCTCATGAGGTGACAGAGAGAGAGAAAAATAACTATAACATCTGAGCCCTTTCAAGGTCATGTGTGTGCTACAGCTTCAACCAGGGGTCATGTGGAATGATTTCTGGTTAATCACAGGGCAGATTGCCAATAATGAAAAAATATATATAAAACTGAGTAACTGAATATAAAACAAAGTAAAATTACAAAATTGAAAAGTCAAGGTTATAATGGTGGACTTTTGAGTCCTGGAGTTATCTAACCTTTCGGTATGGAATTTGTTTAGGTTTTTGTTTGGGTACTTCATGTTCCTTAAGTTATTTGAAAACTAAACTGTCCATAGTGCGTATGAATGGTTGCTAAAATGCCCTATGATTGGCTCACTTCACTCATGTCAGCAGGCTGAGGTCTCTCAGGACTGCTATTTTTGATAGCACTTGTTCTTAAGTGCAAGGCTGAACAGTGAAAACAGCTGAGGTTCCACCGTCTCAAACTTTGTTGAGTAGAAAGTATGTCAGCTAATCACGCGGAAGGGTTCCATTCCCAAATGGAAACTCTAGTCCTTTAGGTAGGTGTTTTCTGTTCCAATAGTTTCCAAAGAAATCAAGTTCATACTAAACTGACACAGTGCAACAGGCTTCATAGATTTCATCACCCAGTTCTGACAGCAAGTAGAACTCCTAAGAAATAGAGTTATTGATTGAACATGAAGGTTAGCCGTATGTCTGCAATTGTCGGATCTCAATGGTACAGTCTGGTTTCAAGAGATTCATTTCTTACTGCATTTTAGAGAACAAAAAAAAATCAAGTAGACCCGATAGCCGAGGTTGCACGCAATCATTTAGGAAAGCCCGCAGTTTGTTATGGTTATGAATACAAATTTTTGTGGCACCATTGTTAACACCAATAAAGTACAGTTACAAATAGTCGTCAGTGGTAACACTTACATTTTTGAAGTCATGGCGAAGGAATCCATTCCAACTTCTCTGATGTGTCTGCAGAAACAGAGAGAATCATTGCAATGTTTTATCATGCAAAAACAAAACCCCCAAACCTGAGGCAATTAAATTATCGGTTTTTTTAAGTATAATAAATTTCCTGCTGGAGTCGGCAAAGTTATTCTAAAGGCAGAAGTCATCCATGACAAGGGCAGGTAGCAGGTGTCCTCATTTTTGTTAAGTAAACTTCACACTGCCGAGTGACACTTTCAGACGAGAGCGCAGCCAACCGCCACCTGGCGCTGGCAGAGAAGAGAAGAACAGGACGGGCGAGCAGCACAGTGCGTCCCAGCACAGCTTGTTGGGTTCTGACCCGTCACACAAGCCTGCAACCCGTACACCTGCATTCCCCGAATAATAGCATTCCACCTGTCTTCTATAGTGCCAAACAGGCGAAGGGAGGACAAGGGGAAGGGCAGGAGGGGAAGTAATATGGCGGTAAACAACTACGTCCTGCATCTGTCGGATGATGTTCACGATACATTCAACGTTCCCTGATGTTGACCAGCTGTTTGTGTTACCGTTCACATTTGTCACGATATAAAACAAATGTAAATGTGAATGCAAATCAATATGTATATTTTACATAAAATATATATAGATTTGTACATAAAACAACAAGTCTAACTCAGACAAAAAATGTGAATCTACTGTTTATTTAATGTTGGGAGTTGGGATCTAGCATGTGCCACCCCCCTTTGTTTCCAATAACATTATGCATTATTAATACATGAATATTTCAGTATTCCAAAGCAGGCATACAATTGGGTAATCTTGAGCTTTCATCACTGCTGGGGGACATTGTCCCTAAAAAAAATGTCCAATCCCCTCTCTTTGCCAAGTGCTGGTTGTCAGTGTCAGGATGCTAAGTAAAGTGGGACACATGTGGCTCCAAGGGGGGTGGGGGGGGGGGGGGGGGGGTGTTCTAAAGTCACTCATAGAGTTCCTGTCATGGCTAAGTAGACAGGTGCTTACTGTTAACACCCCACTAAATTCTTAATGCATATTTATGAATCACCCACCCTCCTCCCTCATAATACTCGTTAATGTCACAGATGCCAAATATTGCCTTTAAAAAAGAAAGCGTGCTGCATAAAAAGAGCCTTTTAAAGTTCCAACCTTCTTAAAAACGTCACTGTGTCTTTGATCAAAAGGCTTTTTTGTTATTCGCTGATGCAAATTTAAGTCAGGTATTTTTCTGCGGTGCTGCTTTCTTGTTGCCCTCTATCTCCTTGAAATTTGGAAAACAAAAAAATGAAGAAATAATGGAATTTGGAGACGTGACAAAAAAATTAAATAATCATGCTAATGCCCTTAGATGTTGATAAGACATTGTCATATTCCAGAGTCAACTAAATTATAGGCTGAATCTCTTCTTCCCAAAATCTTTACACACTTGGTGTTTTGTGGTATCCAAGTGTCCTAGTCATGGCAAACTTGGTCCAATTGGGGGGGAAAAAGTTTA
This sequence comes from Stigmatopora argus, assembly GCF_051989625.1. NCBI lineage: Eukaryota > Metazoa > Chordata > Actinopteri > Syngnathiformes > Syngnathidae > Stigmatopora > Stigmatopora argus. The sequence continues at coordinate 6,073,842 of NC_135401.1, read as the reverse complement.
GTTTTTTGTTGTTGTGTGTAGTTTTTATTAGCCGCCCTGTTAACAACTTTAACCGCAGCTTTAATGACGCCCTTATGAGCTCAAGGAGTAGCGGCCGCGTGTCACCACTTTCCCGGGGGAGCCTAAGTAATTACCAGTATCTTCTGTTACTCGCTCGCGGTTACAACATCTGCTGCAGAGCCTGAGTGGCCTAAGCCCATCACGTCGCGTCTTCCTGTGTCGGGCTTGAACTGTGACCCCACCAGAGTGCCCATTTGTTTATTGTGAGGGAACAAAAAGGGTGAAGTGACACTGCGGTGTATAGATTGTTTTAGCTTTTGAATATGGATGTGATGTCCAGGTCTAAGTATGGGTCACACTGGAATTGCAGTGGGTATGACTCTTTGGCTGCCCAATCCAATTGATGTGGTTGGGTTTGTAGTGACAAATCACTGGAATGGCAGTGAATGAGTTAATTGGATGTTAGTGGAAATGTGAACTGTTATACAATAGGTAACTTTTTTGTGTTTCGTTTTGTTTTTAGGATTGGACTATACAAGATGCTCTTGTAGTTTGAATATGAATTCAATAGTACATTCTTCCAATACAAAACGAAAGAACAAATGAACGAAAGGGTGGAAGAAAGAAAGTAAGAAGAGAAGAAAAGAAAATTTGAATGACATTAAAATAAAATAAAAAATAAAAAACAATGTGATCATGCGATCAACTATGTCACTGATGTGAAACAATTGGAGAGCGTCTTTAAGTGCAGCCTTCGTGTGCCAGTGTGTGACAGGTATGTTTTGGTCTTAGTTGACAGAGTGTGATTCTGAGTGCCCCCGCCAAGCTTTTAAAAGCACAATACCGGACCCCAAATGTCAGAGTGCATGAATGTCAATGGAGAGAGCTAAAAGACAAAAAAAAAACGGTGACAGCACCAAAATGGTTTCTCATGCTTTTACGCTTGCTGCAAATGACTGTGATCAGCCTTGACGAGTAATGGAACTAAAGTGTATAGAAATTGTTGGAACCACTTAAATTACTCTCTGACACTAATTTACATTGAATATAAATTATACCTGTATAACATAAACCTCCTACAAGGCTCAACAATCCTCATTTAGGTACGTACAATTAAGTAGAAGTTCACTGAGAAGTTTGTCTTTGTGATTCATGCTTTTAATCAATTTAAACTAGTCAAATAATGTGTCAGTGACAAAGTTCTAGCATAAGGTGAAAATGAATGTTATCTGCATACGATCTGAAGCCTGTTCAGGTCAGCTCTATCGACTGATTGTAACCTCAATGCATTTAAAGGGCACGCGTGACCGAATTAACAAAGCATGTTACTTGATTAGCGACCGGTCGCCGCAGTGCTGGCTGGCTGTATCAATTCCAACGTTAACCCTCGTCAAATCTAATCCCCTGCCGTCATATCCATTCCTTGGCCCACGTCTAAACTTATTTGTCAACCTTTTGTCTTAGCTAATCAGGATGGATTAATGAGCGCATTTGCCCTTGATCCAGCGTGGGTGGTCGAAATCAATAGAGAGATCGATCAATAAGTGATATCGAATGTGTTCAGGGAGGTCAGGCCCTCTCGGCTAATCAGTTTTAAGTCGCCCACAGGCAGGGAAATGGCAGCTCAGTGAAGATTAAGTGGCAGCGGGACCTGCAGGGGGACGTCAATGTCAGCAAAGATCTAAAATGAAACTCATTATTTTTTTTACTTAATGGAATATGCCCATAGTGGCGAACTTACTTTTTGCATATGTATGATTGGGGTTTAAATGTTAAAACTTTACCTGTACAAGTAATTATTATATACCATTTATAGGAAAATCAAAAAACACTTTTGACACGGCAGAATTTCTAAATTTTAACTGGGTCATTTCTTCAGTTTCTGTCAGCTCTAATGAAGACAAATTCATTATTTGGTTAATTCATTATCAACATATAGTGTGGAGGGGAAAAAAACTATTTCCCAATAAGAAAATGCTGCTCATTCCTCATGAGTCAAACTGAGTTCATAGCAGGAAGGCCCAAATGACGGTTTGTCTCACAAAAAACCCCACCAAAGTCTCATATTTCAAGGCACTCAATGTATTCCCTAAGCTGTATACTAACGGTCAACCAGCGTGATAAATAACCACCGCCACATAATGGAAAGCACGCGTGTTTATCCGCCCGCACCTGACCACCTCTAGTACCCGCGGCCCCGCCCAGTACGGAACAACTACCCCTCGTCGACTCGGACACGGAGGATTTAATGGGTGACCCTGGGCTGCAGACTGGTCCCCCACCCGCCGCCTCGGTTCATCCAGCCGTAAAATGAGGCACGAACCGGACCGGGCCGGTAATGAGAAGTGGCATTTTGCGCAGGATAACCTCGGGAAAATGACTTCTATAAATACCTTCTATAAATAAAAGTGTACCTCACGCTTAAGACGGCATGCAAGGGGGCTTTCTGTGGAAAGGTCATCTATTGCCAACCCCCCTGCACTCAACATGCCCCTTTCTTCTTCCTGCCATGCTTCTTTTATCTTTCCCTGTAGTTTATGTAGTAGTATATACGGTGTTTTAACTGCATCCATACACTGTGTTATCATTCACATTATGTGACCTTCACTGCATCTTTCTCATACATCTTCAGATTCCACATGTGTCTGTGTGACCTTGGTCGGGCATCCCAACAATACAAGGCCGGGCGGGGTGTGTCGTTGAATATCAGACACTCACTCACACATGTAAGCACACGAGCACGGTGTTGTTGACTGATACCATTCTGTAAAAAAAACTGTAAAACCACTTCTTATTGCTTTATCTGAAAAATCCATTCTGGTAGGTCATCTGGGGAGTAGATTACTTGAGGTCATTTTTTTTCTTGTAAGAATGAAACTTTTTTTCTGTTTAAATTTTTGTGTGCAATATTTTATCATTTGTATTTTTACAATAATATAACATCAAATGTTTTGCCCTATTATTTTTAAATCCCAGAATATTGCTTTTTTGCTATACAGCAACTTTTTGGTACTTAATTATTATTTTTTCAATTCAACAAAATCAAAACATGTGTCCCTGTATATTTAGAGCTTTATTATTGGCAAATTATACGTTTTTTTTCATTTTTTATATATTTTAATCATTATTTTCTATGTTTTCCAAATGTAATTTGTCGTATTGAACATAATTTGCATGAGGCCAATTTGTCCTTTGATTGCTAGTCTTCAAACCAATTTTTCCTCTGGGACCCCCCATGGTTTGAAGCCAGCACAAAATACTTTCCTTTCTACAACATCGATGATACCTCACTTGTCATTGTGAGGAAAAACAAGTTTGCCATTAATTATCTTTTCCCGTCAGGGGTTTGGAGCTCCAATCATACGTGTCTTGAGCTGCATGTCTGGTGTTGAGTCAGAGAGTTCTGCCAGGTGAGACACCATTAGACCTGGTCCTGACAGGCTGCAGGTAATGACATTCTCCCATACCTTTTTTTTGGGCGCTCGGATAGACAAGGCAGGTGGTGCTCGAGCAAGCCTGGAAGCAACCAAATAACGCCAATTTCCTCCACTAAGAATGTTTTGTTCTACTTTGTCTTGGAAAAAGAAGTCATTAAATCTACAGTAGGTCCGGATTAAAATGTAATAACATAACAAGGGAAAATTGGCATGCAACCAATGTTTATTTCAGTGTCTTGCTGAGAAGTCATGCAGTGAGTGAGTCGAGAGGTGACTAGCAGGAAGTGAAGGAGATTAACAAAGAAAGAAAGAAAGAAAAAAATAACTTGGTGTTGAAAGAAAAAAATAACTTGGTGTTGAAGCCAAGAGTTTCTCAGAGTTTCCATAGGAAGCATAACTTGAAAAAAAATGTTATCCAGTGTCTCAAATATTCAAAAAAGCAAAGATAGTAAACTTTTGTATATGTCATGTTTTGTTGGAGTTTGCAGGTTTTTTTTTTTTTTTTCGTGTCCTGTCCATGTGATTGTACGAGTTTCACCTGCTGTATTTTTGTAATTTTTTTGTCCAGTTTTTGTGATTTGTAAGGTTATCATATTTTGTATTAAAATCTTAAGTTGTGCACCAGCACTTCCCTCTCGTTGCCTGCTTCCTGCTCTTAGATTCCACTCGGCAAAACGTAACACTAGACAAGCATGATCAAATATGCAAAAAAGATGGCCATGCTAACATGATGCAAGATGCATTGCACTGAGAAAGCAAGACAACTTCAGTCCCTTTTGAGTCTGACTGCATCAGCGCCAGGCTCATCAAACGGTGGCATCGCCTTCCACTCACGTGCCCAGCTACCTTTGCCCAAAAGCCTCATACATTTTCTGCGGCATCCCTGTGTTTTGGCGTTGGAGGTCTGTCCCTCAGGGCTGTTTTGTCCTCCCTCCCGCCTGTCTGACATCATAGATTGTGGCGTCTCCTGATCCGCCGGCGCTCCAATGAGACGACGTGACAGGCTTAATTTACAGTGTCAGCGCCTTTCAAAAAACAACCTCCCCTCACCCACTAACCTCTTCTCCCCCTCTTCTTCTGACAGCCATCTCCGCATTTATAAATTAGCAGAAACATTAACCTTTCCGCTGATTGTAACACGTTCCGAGGGAGGCAAATTAACTTGCGTTTGTTCGTGTCGCCGTTTTTGAGGGGTCACGGGGGGAGGGTTGAAATGAAGCTAGAGGATGGAGAAGATGATGTGATGTTTGCAGGATGACAGCGACAATGTCTGTGTGCAGCGCAGCAGGTTAAGCGATCTATAATTGCAGCCACGCTCTCATTGCAATCTCCTGACAAAAGGTGTATAATAAAGTGTGTGTTTCCTATTGGTGACTTCTAAGGTTTATTTCTACACAGCCCTGTTTGATAAATAAATGATTTCAAAAGCTTTTCATATGTGCAAAATTGAAGAAAAAAATAGACAACAACAAAAAATAGGGTGCACAGTATTCTACCAAACTTATCCTGACAGTCTTTCTGCAATATTTTATTAGAGACGCAAACAAAAGATAGATTATGTTAAATTTTATACTTTCAGTCAACGTATACTATAAATGGAATGTGCAAATGTGCGGCTTTTAAATTGTGTGAAAAGTCTCAAAATAGGACATGAGCAGCTTGTTAAAAGTGTGTTTTGCGTCTATTAGGCTAATGAGAGGAAAGCACACAGATGGTGTTGTTTCATAAACTCGCAGACTGCGAATCAAAATGTCATCACTGCCATAATTAGTGGGAAAATAACGCTAAAAGAAAAAAAAAGTGTAATAGCACAGGCTCATCGCTCATTCTCACAGCCTAGTTTTGGGTGTAGCGATCCCAAATGGAAGTGACATTAAATAGCCTCTTCTTGTTCCGTGTTGAAAAAAAAGTGGGTGTTTAGTGGTGAAACAATGGTACTTGGGTAGCATATGTTGCATTTAAGTGCTGCGAGGCAGCTGTGGAGCTTTTGTGAAGCCTCCTTGGATGTGGGCCAGCTCCCTGAAGAAGAAGAAGAAGAAGAACAAGTAGAAATGATCCCAACCAAGAGTGAACAGGAAAAAGTCACTTTTCATTGCAGCCACTGCCACATACAGAACGTCAGCCAGGATGACGATGTACACTACTCATACACTATACTGAATGGAATGCATGTGTGCATGATTTCCATTGTTTGTTTGTCTCCCTTTAACATGGCAACCGGATCCATTCTCGTCATGACAACCACAAACAGTGTAACGAGTAAATATGAAATGTATTTTACACCTTTTGAAACAAAAGTTAGATAACCAGCTTCATGAGTTTCAGCACTCAAAGTGTCCTGTCAATCAAATGATCAGAAAAGCCCTAAACTAGCCCAAGGATAGAATGTGGCTGCACCTCAGCAGTCTTACTTTGTTCACTCCTCATCCTCCATAGACGACTCAATAACTCTGAGGTAAGGCTATCCTTTTGACCGACACTTTTCAACACTGCGTGGTGAGCCTTGAACATGATGAGAACTGGGTGAGAAGTTTTCAAAAACTGCATGTTGCCTTGGGCCAGGATTGAATTGAATATATGTCTGATGCTGAAACCTCAAATAACAAATCTGGATCCAACCAAAAGGGTGCTTTAACTCATTTCTATCATTCCAGGATGACTAAGGCGACATATTTTTATTGGCAGATGAATGACAAAGAGACCAAGTAAGAAAAAGGAATCTAATATTTGAGCAAAAAGCAGAGTGACCCCTACGACCCCCTTTTCATGACTCAACTATAAGTATTGACTTTGGCCTACAGTCACAAGCGGATAGCAAGCGGTGCAAGGGCTTGTCCTAAGTGATTACCGCCAATTATAAATCTGTCTGCATGTAACCCGATCTGAGTACTTGAGTTCACAAAGAACTCTTGCAAAGGTACCTCCACATTTTTAAACATGCACAGGCATGGGCCTCTGTCTGTATGACAAAGAAATGAGTGAACAAACAAATGGAAGAAGAGGGGGATTTCTTTAAGCCAAAATTAACAGGATAACGCACACAAGCTTGCACTCACACTCAAAATGGATGTAACATACATTGAAGTTCTAATTCAGTCAAAATTTATGTCTTGAGCGCCGAGTAGAAAACTAAGGAGAAACAGGAGACCCGTTTTGACCTGTAGTACACCGTTGTGATAGTAAATGTGTTGTCACTCATGTTGAATTTTTGATTTTCTCCTATTTTATAGCTCAAGTGGCGAGTCAACAGCAAATGAGAAACGGGAGACTCATATTGACCTATGGTATACAGTTGTTGTATTTTAAGATTTGTAACATTGAATTTTTGATTCCTTCTTTTTCTGTATGCTGGTCTTGTATTTCAAGTATTCTATCATGTTGAATTTTGGGTTCCTTCTTAATTTATATCGTTTGTGCTGCAACTGGAAAATGATGTTTAAGTGGAAGGCTTATTATTACCTGCAATACACACATACACCCTCAGTCACACAGTGTTGGTCGACTGTCTAGTCATGTCAGCTGAGTTTTAATTGGTCAGGGTTGGTGCAGCACGGGCCGCCGTCATGCCTGGCAATTTGGGGGGAAAGGGGGGTCTGCAGCAACCCACCCACTACGGGGCCTGTCAAATGGCGAGTGGTCTCCACGGGAACCCCCTCCGTGCCGCCGTGGGCGTCCCGCCTCATTTAGAAGTGAGCAGACAAAGCGCCAATTAAGCGGGGTTTTAAACAATCAAACGAAGTTCCTCAGGGCCCCTCCATCCCTAGATGCCACATGGCCGCTAGGAATGACAATGATACACGTGCACATCTGTACATATAGATAGATCATGACTTCATTGGAAAATACATAATATACTGAAATTTAAAAACGTAAGAACAGTATTCTAAAGCTCAACTTTTTTTTCCCAAAACCAATCAGAAACTCTCCATCAAGTAATGGAGTGTCACTAAAAGCTCACCCTCACTAAACTGATGAACATTGCATTTCTAAGTGCAAAAAAACATCTTTAATGTATGTTTCCGCATCTCTCACCATCTTCCGCTATGAGCTTCCATATGCCACTTCCATATGGCCCTGCACCCTCTCCTGACAAGCCCGTGGCTAAAGTCCATCCATCATTCTGCCGAACGCGCACACTTGTTATCAGCTCAGGCGAGCGCTGGGGAGAACCGAAATGAGAGCCTGGGATGGGAATGAAAGATTCCAGGCAAATTGCCCCGGCCTACCGCCTCTGACTATTTTGTCACACACTGGAGCGTCATTTGGCTTTGGGATGTTTTATTTTGGATTTTTTTTTTCTCCGACCTCCAGTGATTGCAATGACAGATTGGAGAATCTGAGGGCTGGGACAGAAATGTGTTTGCTCTGTGTTGTGGGAGTGCAGGGACTATAATAGAGCTCGTCCTGGAGGGGGAGATACAAGCTTGCTGGAACACTCTGCATGATGGCAAAGGGGAGGAAGGGGGGGGAGAAATGATGGACGTGAGCTACACCTCAGTGGGATACAGACGGAATATTAACACTCCTGTCTCACACTCGTAATCATAACAGTGCAAGTGGACGTGCACGGCCCTGCTAGAGTACGTTTATAGAACGTCTCCGCTGATTTATTGGAAAAGGAAGAAGAAGAAACATCCTAAAAAACCACCAAAAAATATCACGTCTCTCTCGTACAGTACAAAAATAAACATGGCTCTTAAGACCAGATGCTGAAACTGACTTCACCAAGATTAGCAATGCCAGTATAAGCACAGACAGTTTACATTTCTAGAAGGAAGTTCCAGGCAGTTACTGAATTGGTAAAAAATATGTATTTTCACAAAGCCTGCATCATTTTCAATTTTAAGGAAAGTATTTCTGCTGGCCATTATAATATACTTCCAATTCACTGTGATTCCGCATGGATGTTCTGGCCGCTTGTCTTCAGTGGAGTGAAATGAGGTCAGGAAAAAGACATACCAGATGTATTCAGGAGTTTAAGTACAAATATGGAGCTGCTACTTTTAACTTTTAAAATGCAACAAGAATAGTATACTGCAATTCAATGTTGGCCACTGATCACCTCTATTTTCTCATTGGCCGAAAACCCATAAATTAAGGCTAAAACTGCTGTAAATTTTTTTAATGTAAAAATTTTGGGGGTCAATTTGGTGCAAAGGTAACTCATACTTGTAAAAAATACTTATAAGAAACTAGCTTGTAATTTCGATGTAAATGTTATGCTAAGCTGTCAAAATATTTTTGTAGTTGTAACAAGAGTAAGTATTTGTAAAATGTAAGTGTGTAGTTTTAGAAAGAGTAACTTGAAGGTATACAATCGTTTGACAGGTATTAATTTAAACAATAATTTGCAGTTCATTCATTCAATTCACAAGGGATTTAGGGGGTGCTGGAGCCTATCCTTGCTAAAGACAGCATCTGCATTCTTTTGGAATGTTTGAAGAAACAAGAGTACCCAATGAAAACCCAAACAAGCCCAGTGAGAACAAACTCCACAAAGTGAGGACCGACCTGGGATCGGACCTAAGACCCCAGAACTGTGAGACCGATGCCCTAACCACTCGTCCGCCAGGCTGCCTAATTTGCAGTCACTGCAACAATATTATAAATTAATAGCTAAGATAATTGGAATATGTTGACATTTTGGAACTAGAGAGTTTGTTTTTATTTTTTTATTCAACTTTAACACCAAAATTATGTCCATATTTTTCAACCCTTTGCATATACCCGAGTCATAAAAATTCCTATTATTGGATTGCATTTTGCAGGGTGATAAAAAGTCACCTTGATAGCTTTTTTTGGTTCTTACAAGGCATAAAACGAGAGCAACCCTTCATTGAGAATTCTCTCCCTGGTGACAGACTCCTTGTGGATGGACACGTAGCCTCCATTGAGCTCGCATTGCCATGGTGGTCGCACATATCGGTCAACTGGGGCACCACTGAGTAACATTAAACCCCATTAACAATCATCATATTTATTTATGAGGCTGCTATAGTATGTATTGTTACTCACACTTCTTTACTTACAGTGGACACATGATCCTTGTCGAAAGCTTCCTGGGAAGAAGAGGAGACTTACTTCCTTGTAGACTTGCTGATAGCATGAATTATTAAGAAGGCGTAAGGAAAACCTAATTAGATGATGTGGCCTTGTTATGAGCTCCCACTTTGTGAACCCTTTCAGTTGTAGTCTGAGATACAAGAGGAATGTGAATTGACAGAACTTGTCATGAAAGGAGAAGTATTTTATTCAAAAAATATTCTATATCACTGTTAAACCAGTTACTGTGATCTTATTTTTACTTTTGTTAATTAAAACAATGCGTTCACTTCAATACGATTTTTCATTTTAACCTGATTTTTGGAAGTACAATTGTATACGATACGATACAACCTAATCCAGTATTTGATTTGACTGGCAAACAAATGAATATATATTAGGTCTATAGGGTGGTAGTTATATTACCCGTTCATTACAAAAATATTTAAAAACAAACAGTGGGGCAATACAAGCTGACATACGATTGGCCTTATTTCTATATAATATGAATACGAATATATAAGCGGTACAGAAAATGAATGAATGGACTCCCGGCGACCCTTGTGAGGATAAGCGTAAAAGAAAATTAATATGAATGAACGCAACAGAAAGAGTTGTGACTGTCTTCTTCACTTATTTACAGTACTCTATAGTGCCACTGGGTGGCGAATACATGCACACCAGTGAATCATGATGCCCAATGTTATGTTTCATTCTTCAAATACCATTAATTTGTGTTATTGTTAAATGTTTTTATGAAATTCAATATTAAATAAATAATAAAGTTCAATTTTCTTTATCCAAAACATATCAATGCAAACATATCAATTTTTTTAGGTGCTGGAACAACCTTTATATTGATTTCACTGGGAACTATACGAGTGTGTTGCACAACACTACAGTAGTGGGATTTTGACATATTCTATTTTAAATGTACTATATACTTTATTCTCCAAGTTACTATGTAAATTATCACTTAGCCTATTTGCCGTCAAATGGGTGTGGTGAGGACACTGTCGTGGTCAGTGCTGTCTCTCACGTGTCAAGTCAAAGGATGTGGCGAAGGCGGATTGGGGATATGTTGGTTGTTTTGATGAAAGGGAGGGGGAAGCTTTTTGTAACCTCTTAAAGGCTTGTGAGGGGATGAGTCAGCAGGTGTTGAGCCTCTTGTCCATCAAAGTTGACAACCCAAAAACTGGTTGACATAGTCACCACACACCATTCATTTACTCAATTTTTAAATGGGTCAAAAGAGTGTAAATGCAGACTACTACTGGACAGCATCAACTGTGAGGCAGGTTTTAGGCAGTTTAAAGTTAATTAAACTTCAAGGGTGGCGAGGGGTGCTGGAGCTAATCTCAGCCAGCTATGGGCAGTAGGCAGGGACCACCCTGAATTGGTTGCAAGCCAATTGAAGGGCACAATGAGATGGACAACCCTTCATGCTCGCATGCATACCTAGGGGAAGTTTGGACTGTTCAACCAGCCTACCAAGCATGTTTTGGGGATTTAGGTAGAAACCGGAGTAGATGGAAAAAACCCACGCAGGCCTGGGGCGAATGTGCAAACTCCACATAGATAGGTATCCACTGGGGATTGAACCCTTGAGTTTAGAACTGTGAGGCAGATGCCCTAACCACTCTCTCCCACTGGCCCACCCCATTTATTCAATGCAATTATGCAATGAAAAATGATATCATTTAGCCAGATGCTCTTGCATATTTTTCCTTGCGTGGTATTGGCCATTTTTCCCAGATTATAACACCTTTGTATTAATATTTCACTACAGTCGGAAAGTAGCTTGTTGATGTTCAGGATGGGCCTGAGTTTAACACTCTTTGCCTTGCACATTGGTTTTGAAGCTCCTTCCCACCCACCGTGGATCCTAATCGGGGCCGACGGCATTAGGGCCATTTCCGCTAAGTGAAATATGTGTCTCGTCAGCGCCTCATTCATTATGTATCCCATTGCTCACATCTGAAACAAACCTGGAAAGAAAGAACGAAGAAAAGAAAAAAACAAAGCTGTTTACTGTCTCGTGGCTAGGAGGCGCACTGGCTGATGTCATCCTGCGGAATGTTGTTAACCTCTAGGAGAGGGAACGGGAGGTACACATGACGAAAGGGCCTATCAAGGATTGGGTTGCCATCCGAGGAAAACCTTGTGAGTTCAAAGCAGATAGCATGTGCTTCTTCCCCCTTGCGCTGTAAGTCATTAGGAACGGTGATGTAAAGCTGCAACGATAGCGCCATAACCGAGCCGCTGATGATTTCCAGATGTGCCGACAAGCTAATGCATTTTCTCCAGCTATGCAAACAGACATGATCGCGAGGAATAGCCGCAGTTATCACTGTGAGAAGCAATTGTGAGCCTAGTGGCGATATAAAAATAAACAAAATAATGTTCTTCTGGTTCTATAAAAAGAAAAAACTCAAATTTATCGATTGGGAAAAATAAGTTTCAATTTTGAATTTTTCTTCTATTTTTTTACGTTTCATTAGATCTGGGTTAGATAACCCAATCATTAAGAAAATGAAATACTAGCAGTGACCTTAAACGAAGTATACATTTGAAAGAAATGATCAAATATGAAGCCAAGTAGGCTTATCTCAAGATGTTTGTTGCCCCTCCCAGTTGAAGTTAAAGTAAAAATAAAACAAAGATAATTACATATTCTATTTTTGATGCAAGCACATCACTTTGCCTTTAGAAAAACCCATTTTTAATCACATTATTTATCCTCTGTAAAAAGCAACTAATATTGCAGCAGCTTAGTTACAGCACTACACGCTTGGTTGCTGAATGGATCCACGGTATTGTAAAAAGTGATTTGAGATACGAATGTCGTCAGATTAAACTCGTAAATCATGACACCACTGTATTTTTTTCAAGCCACAGCTGCTATTGTTTAAGAAACAGATGGTGTTAAAGCAGTAATAAGCATATCAGTGTAATATGTTTGGACCCTTGTGTTTAGAATTCCCAATAAATGTGTTGTGAGTGTAGCCGGGAGAGGAACACTGGAGTAAAGTGGGGTATGTGTGTGCGTGGATGTGTGTGTTGAATGGAGGGGGGGTCAAGGGGCGTGGAAGAGAGGCTCATCAATCACCTTGAGGTGACACACAATGAAATCTGACCGCGGCCAGAGATGTTTTAATACAGCATCCATTAGAGCCCTCAAATAAATTGCAATTTGGAAAACAGAACATAACACCAGCCAAGTTTTCCTCATCCATCTTGCTGCCGTGTCATGTAATGTAATTGCGTTGTTAATTTATCCAACAAGTTCCTCGCTTCGCCATTTCATCCGCATTGCTTAATTTCCCTGTAGAGTACATTTTCTCTCGTTCTCTCCCTCTCCTACCTCCTCATCCTCCTGCTGGGTAGAGTAATGTTTCTGCTTAGCATGGCATTAGTCGAAGAGCTAATCAAAGCGCTGCAGTCCGTGACATTTTATCAATGGCCCAAACTGACCAGCCGTTGTGCAGAATGGATCAGAGGCCAAGTGCTCAGTGACAGCAGGGGATGCTTGTGGATTACATTGATAGTATTGACGGAGTTTCGTGGTCTGGCAACACAGCAGATAGTCAGAAGGTGAAATTAAATGTAGGGCCGCATAAACTCCAATATGTTGTAGTACAACTGTTTGTTCAGGAAGGGGGGGGTGTCTTTTTACTTCCAAAGTTACAGGTTAATAGCTTTTTAGGTCCTAAATTGGCCAATGATTATGCTGAATGAAGTACCAAATAGAGAAAGACACCAATTTTGCACATTATTACTTTAGACTGAAATTAGTTTTCTAATTGTTATATTTCTTTGATTTTAACATGTTAAACTCTAATCTGAAAAATAAAAGTTTTGACATAAAAGGGTAAACCATTACAATATCTGGTGGTTCAAACTTTTCAATGGATGCCAGTAGTTTGGTTTCTTCCCACATTCCAAAACCTATGCATGGTAGGTTGTTTAATCACTCCAAATTCTACCTATGTGTGAATCATTGATTTTCTTCATGTGCCCTACGATTGGCTGACAATCAGCTCAGGGTGTATGTACCCCAATTCTTGTCCATAGATAGGCCCCAGAACCTCCGCAAACCTTGTGACGATAAGCAGTAATGAATATGTATGAATAAACAAATGATTCATCATGAGCAAATATTTTCCTGTCTCATTATTACTCCTAATTACTAGAAACTGCTTCCAGTGCATTTGTTTTCAAATTTGAAATGTTATCTATAATAAGGTTGATTTATTTTAAGTGTTAGTGCTAGTACAATTTATTTTAAGGAAAACATTTTTTCCCTTTCAATTCCTTGTTTGATTAACCAGTTGTTTTATTATATTAAATCACTATTTTTACACAGGTAGCACTGTATGTATTTTTAAAATGTATTTTATATTATTATTGTTCCTTATTATCTACACATTTTTAAGGGGTGTGCTTTCAGTTTGATTGTACTTATACAATGACAATAAAGACATTCTATAATCTACTCTATGTTATGCTATATTATGCTATGCTATAATATGCTATTCTATTCGAGTTTCAAGAATAAACACTAGATTTCCACACCCCTTTACCTTTTGTGGGCACTTTCTGAGGTTGGGCGGTGTGTGCTTGAAGGTGATAGTGGTGAGTGTGTGGCGTCAAGCCCAGGAGGGCTGAGGAGATCAAAGGATGACAGGACGGAAAAAGGAGGAGAGTCGACCCATACAAAGGGTTTTTCCCTTAAGTTCCATTGTGGAGAATTTTGACTGGTGATTGAGAGTGTGCGGTGACGTGCTCCCCGCCCTCAATCATCGTCCATTTCTGGAACAATTGTGTCAATTATAATGAACTGCAGTGAAACCAGTCAGAAAAAAATATTGTGGAACAGCGTTTTAACTTATCTGACTTGAGTTCACTGCAACTGAAGTCAAGCTAAGTCAATTCCATTTAGAGTACGTATATCTCAAATTGCTTTTCCCACTTCTCACATATTCACACATACTCCAACTTAAGTGCCATAGGTGGCGATAGACATCTTTTCCATTTAAACGGGAGGGATGGCAGTGATCATTAAAATCCATTGGGCATCTCTTGCCTAAAATGGCAGTGAATGAGTTCAAAGCAAATGAACCAAAAATGATCAAGCACCAGATTTGAATTATTATCCAATGGGATTGATCAGGTTTGATTATAAAACCTATAACTCATTCTAGTGAATTACTGAAAGTGGTGAAATATGTTACATTATCATTACATAATACAAGACATAACTATGATCTTTTGTTCAGACATTAGTTAAAAATGACTACAATTGGAAAAGCAGCTAACCAATTCATCACAAGGCATGTTGTCATGTGTTCTGAACTTAATATGCTTTAACACTGTAGCCAGAACTTCTTTTTAACTTCTTGACAAATGGATTAAATGAATATGTATTGTAATTTTGAACCCAGACCACACACAGACATATTCATCTTCCTGCTTTTCAAAAGTATTATCTTACCTTGAGATGCAGAGGGGGTGAATGTCAAAACCTGGCTTTGAAATCCTCTTCTTTATCTCCATTAGTGCACATCTGTAATGTGTAAAAGGCAATAAAAGATTCATTTTTCCCCATTTTGTGCAGTATCCCATAAATCTGATCATATCATATCTTGTTTCCTGTCTGTTATGTAGCTTTCCCCAGACAAGATCAACGATATGGATGACTGGATTAAAATTAGCATGAACACACACAGCAGTCTACTACACAAGTTTACGACCTCCGTTCCCACAAAACAAAATGCCGTGGACAGAGAGAGAGAAACCTTAACAGGTTTCCTCTACTCATATTCAAGGCCTTGTAGAAGTGCTGAAAATTACATCTCAGGAGGAAGAAGTTCTGCAAGAAATGCTTCTTTTTTATGACAGGAGTGGTCTTCAGATCGTGAACCCATGACCTACAGACAACTAGAAGGGTGAAGAAGCCCTTGCAAATGTGTTGTCATCATGACAGGTGAAGGGGAACATTGACAGGATTGGATTCTAACTTCACCTCTTATTCCCTGGTTTAAGCCTTAGGGTGTAAAATGTGAGAAGGTAACAAGATTTAAAAAAAAAGAAAAAGTTTTATCTGTCAACAACATATCATGGATAAACACATTTAATACAGTAATCTTGTACGTGATTGAATTTGTCAAATAAACCCATTGATTGGAAGGCAATTTTCAAAACCCATATTAGAAGTTTAAGTCCTACATAGTATTTGGTTCTATAATTGTATCTATACACTGAATAAAAAAAAAAAACTCTTTTGTTCAACCAAACTCTTATTGTTGTTGGACAAAATCAAGGACCTTAAACTAGGAAAAATCAAAACATCAATGAGAACCGAGACATTGATTTGAATATAGTTTGCATAATACCTCTTAATTACAGAATATAGTGTAGAAAACAATATGCAGATATTGTGAGAATTATAACTGAAACACTGTGTTTTCTGTGTCCAAAGTTTAGGGTAGAACAGAGATGACTTCTTCCAAACATAGGTATACTCTCAAACTAATTTTCTTTGTGAGTGGAAGCTAAAGGAAAAAAAAAGAAGTGAACGCTTAGGAAACCGAATGGTGCCCCAGGGATTGTGTGGAACTTTGCAAAAGGGTAAACAAATGTTTAAGATCCAAACTTGACATTTGGTGTCCGTATCCAGAGGGAAATATTCTTGCTTCAGGTGTATCAAATGTCCACTAACCTTTAAAATGAGGAGGAAAATGGACTTCTAATTGAATTTGCAATCAACTTGGGTTTCAGCCACGTTGACCCCAAACAAATTTTACACTTATTTATTCTTAGAAAGAAATATAAAACATTTCAATACAACCTCCTGCAAAAAATCTATCAAACATATCAACAGTTACTTTATAGACACATGCATCTATCTTTTTGCAACGTACTCAACGAGCCTTATTTTTAACCATCACACTTTCACTGCCTCCTAAATCTTTGCGAGAGAGACTACAGGCTGATAAAATGGTTATGACCTCTTTATCTCTTTTTATGGACTTCTTGGCCATCTCAGATGGAGTGGTGGTGAAATCAATTTAATTTTAAATTCCCCCCCAAAAATCAATAGTATGTTTTGTTATATGATAGACATTTCAACTCACCAAATCTTTTATTAGAACATAGATGGTGGGGAATGAATAAAAAGTGGAAGTCTAAGGATCAAAATAACAGGATGAATCCCATCATAATTATGACATTATAATGGGATTTGTTCCAATCGTATACGGAGAGAATAGAATAATTTTGAAATTGGAGTGTATTGTATAATAATTAGAGTGATCCATGTTGTACTTGGAATTAACCAAATAATGGTATTTTCACATGTTGGAGTCAGTAGAAATTGGAGTCAATCATATTTGATCTCAAACTAAGTCAGGGAATCAAATTATAATTGGAAGTGGATCAGATTTTCTCATGTTGTATTGTAATTGGAGTGATTTGTCTCCTATTATATCAAAACTAAAGAATTATATTATAGCACAATCGGAGTGAATCTCATCCTAAGTGAAATGAATAATATGGTACCGTAATTGGATTACATTGCATTATGTCATGATTGGAATGAATCATATATCTTCAGTGGGATGAAACGTCATATTTACAATGAAATGTATTGTTTCACGTTCAGTGGTGGAAACAAATCAGAACCAGGCCTAGGGGCACGGAATATGACAAGGCCCTCTAAACCCAAACAATAAAGACATCATAAAATCATTTTCCATCACTTGCATGCCCACAACAACGGGGCTTACAAACTTACTAAGCAGCACAAAATTCAAGTATGGAAATTTGAGGTCCATCAAATGGATATGAAGAATAATGAACACCAAAAGGCCATTACAAATTCATGGCCCCTAGTCATAAAACCCCACAAATTCAAAGCAGTTCAGCATCACACATTTTGAGACCCACTTTCCCTATTTCAACTAATGAGAACATGGTATCATACCAGTCTATTGTATATTATTATGGTCTGATAATACCTTGGGACAGCTAACACCTGCTGAGTCCTTAACATCACCCCTGTACAGCAGAGAAAAATATATTTTAAAGCTACCCTAGGGCGACCGGGCTAACTGCAATAAAACTGTCAACAGTTTACAACTTAATTCACACACTGGGCTCTCTTTTCATATAACATCAACATCTAGATCAGTGCACTTCTGTGCCCAGAGAAATGGGGAGTTAGACCAGGTTTTGGTCATTTATAAAAAAATATCCACAAGAGAGTGAGGTTGGGGTAGGAAGTTCCAAAATGAATTTTCTTCCAAAAATGCCTATAAATCTCGCAAAATGTTGCACTGAGCAGCACGGGTGGTGAGTGCCAGTCAATTTACCTCAAAGACCACCATTCTGAAATGACTTTCGCCTGAGAATCAGTATTTATCATTGAGCATTAAGAGAGCCAAACCCAAATGAAAGGCCGCAAGAGAGCAAGGTATGAGGTTAAAGTCACGATTTTTTTCCCCAGAAATGAACACCAACATAATGGATCCTGCTGAGCAGCCTGGCTAGTTTGCCCCTGTCAAGCTGGTTAAAATTGCAATGCTTTTACGCCAAATTTAGGGACAACCACTCAGTGACGTCACTAGACCTATAGGGAGGTAGGGCTTTTTCCAACAGAATGTGAGCGAATACTGCACACAAGCACAAAACAAACAGCTAAAAAAAAGACTGAAAACATATTCCTTATAGTTATTTTGTCCTTTTTGTATCCTGGTCTGACAAAAAATGTAAAGTATGCACAGTTGCAGTATTTTTGCAGCATTAACAAGAAAAAAAGTCTGTAAATCTACAAGTTTTAATACGTAGTGCTATCTTTAAACTTGCTTAGACGCGAAGAATGGAAATGATGTGTCTTTCTAGGCTGAAGGGTTTTAATGTGTCACATGGGAATTTGGTGCACTCCCGTTGTGGTTGTTTAAAGTGCATTTTTATTTAGGAACAACAGCTGGTTTGGGGGGCAGAGAAAAAGTAAGAAGAAATAAAACACATCTCAGCGTTACCTATGATTGTTATATAGTGTAAATAAATAAATGAATTCTGGCAGAAATTATGTAACTGTTAGTTTCTTTAGTCTTTATGTCTTGCTAATACTGATTACAGGGTAAATCATACAGATGACCAATGATGTCATGGGACAGCATTTGAGCAAATTCATCTCCTAGACATATTTAGGACAGCGGTGGATGACTTGCTTAGATTTTTAAAACTGCAAGGCCTGAATAAAAGTTAAAAAAAAGATGTGCAATGTGAATTGTATGGGTATTGACAAATACCTTGATTCAGCTATCAAGATTGGATTCTAAGTGATAAAATGTCCATGTTAACATTCTTTTGTAAATACAGTGAATTGTTTTATATGATTTTGTATGGTAATTGGAATGAATCTTATTATACATTGCCTCATCATCTAAATGAATCATATTGAATTATAACCAAAGTTAGTTACATTGTAAAGTCAATTGAATTGTATTTGGAGTGAATCATTTTATCACATTATAACCTAATTAGATAAATTCATTTTTCATCATCAAATAATCTAACTTTGGAAGTGAATATGCGTATTATTTGACCATCCAAGAATTTCTAGGGTCCAAATTCCCTTAGAAGAGATGCTAAGGCTGGGAGAAGAAGGGATTAATGAGATAGATTTATCTTTTTTTCCCTGCTGTTACATACAACAACACCACACACACACTATTCTTTTGTCTATACAGTATACATCCCCTACTGCCATGGGAGAGGATGCTTCATTTAGTCCCATACATCAATGTGTTCCTGCACCACTACTGAATTTCCCTGTAGACAGAAACCTACGCATCATTCCCCCACGGATATACATTGGTTTTGAATCACGGCTTGCAAGTGACGATTCGAGGAATATTTTGTCTTTGCAAAATATCCTATGATAATTACAATGTTGCGTGCATGCGAGACAAACGGATTATTTTAAATACACCTTGTTCATTGTAATATTGGCTCTAATTGCACATATGAATCAAATTATAACCATTACCATATCAAAGCACGTTGAAAAACTACCCGGAACAACTAATATAAATGGATAGACAATTACATAGACCTTAGGAGAGTTGTTAAAAAGGCCAAAAGTCAATAATGGCTTACATGTTCTTATTTGCGTAAGTCGAGGCATTTTTTTAACCAACATCCCTAGAAAATTGTTTTCCCGCACAGCCTCGAGCTTTAATGTAAATTAGTCAGGGAATTACATTAAAAATGCACATGTATGGAGATTGGAATGTATGATTATACACTTAAAGAGGCCCTAAAATACTTTGTAGGATTCATTCATTCATTTTCAACTTATCCTTGTTAGGGGTGTAGAGTGCTGGATCCTATCTCATCTGATTTGGGGGGAATGGTAGACTATACCCTGGACTGGCCGCCAATCAGTTTTAGGGCACATATAGAGAGACAAACATTTGGATTCACTACCACTGAGTGGGAATCGATCTCGTGCTGACTGCACCAAAGTCAGACAAAATTACCACTGCACGAACGAGTGATCTTTGTAGGATTGTAGATGAAATTCAAGAATATCGGTGAATAAGATTTAAATACATCTCAAGAATAACATAGCAGTCTCCATCTTCACTTGCGCAATAAGGACAAAAAGTGAAGGCTTGGATGAACGACAACAAAAGATCTTGTTCAAAGTTGAGACGTAATACACCCTTGTTCAGGCCCATACCCTAGCACCTGTTTGAATAGTCAGCAGCTAAAAATGAAGCAAGACCCTGTAATTAAACAGAGAATGAATCATACACACTACATTCCGTCCTGGGTGGCAAACACTCGTTGACCCCGGAGACAAGAAGGTGCGCTGCTAACAGGTGAAGACACAGCTTTCAGCGCGCCACAGATCGAGTTTCCGCGGAAACCTGGTGAGCGCTAATGTCTTGCATTCAAAGCTCCTCTTTCCCCCTCTAAATCATAACGGGCCAGAACAAATCAGGCACTAATCCTAGAGTCCTTGACCTTGCACTGGTAATGGTCCCTGTTTTCAAAACATGGCAAGGGACTCATCAGCTCGTAATCCCATGCTTTCTCACAAGAATTTAGCCGAAACGGAGAAGTTTAATACTTTATCAAACAGCGTACAAAATGTTAACCATGGAAAAACATGAAACACAGAACTTGTTTTAAAAATACGTAGAAGATTATGTCAGGTGAATCACTTGTGGATTAAAATATGTGCATCAAATATTGAAGTGACTTGTTGTACTTCTTTGTTATACCAAAAATATCACAAAACCTCAAAGTTCAGTTGAGACTTCATGTAAAAATGTGCCACTGCAAATTGCAAGAAAAATAATCTGCTCCATATCCAAGTGTGACAAAATAAATGAAATACTTTTGATTGAAGTTACATTGTCAAGTGGCATCCACCCTTCTGCCAGCAGCAGGTTAATTAACTGTGAAAACCGCTCACTGCAAACCTTAAACCACTCATTCAACGCTTCGATACAAGCCGCCAATTTAAGCGCCTTGACGATGGGGATTCTGCACAAGAGTCGCGCTCAGATTTTAAGGCGCGAGGGAAGGTACCCTTTGGGTGTCACTATAAATGTCCTCGTATCGCTGTCATTGCAGCCCGCTACTCTTTGTGTGGCGTGTGTCCTAATCTGTCCATTCAGACTGAAGTACAATAACGGGTACATTGTGTGGCACAGGCTTGGCTCTTATTATTTAGCTGGAGGAGAACCAATGCCACCCACTCTGCACACCGTTGTCTTCTTTGTCTCACCTAAATTCCACACCAGCTTAAAGTAGATGGCAGAAGCTATATTTATCACAGTTTTCTTCACTGTGAGGAATCCCCAGCATTTCACGGCAAAGAGGGCAGGGACGCTTTCAAACGGCGTCCGTCATTTCCATTTGTGTGCACCAACTGACAGTTTGGACTTGATCAGAGATTTTAGTACAGTTCACGGCAGGTCATGTATTTTTTATTTAAAATTGCACAAATGTAAGTTGTTCCGCTAAAAGTAGATACCAGGGTCGGAATTTGGTCGCAACATCATTTATGGAAAATTGACGGCATATCATGCTTCTCGGCTTATTACCTTTAACAGCTAATAGCTTTAAAGGGTGAAAGCATGTAAAAAACCAGGCACTTAGGCCAATGTATTTTTATTTCCAATGCTTTTGATGGGCCTGTTGACAAAGGTAGGCTCCAATTAACTATAGGATGTAAACCTTGATTATTCACTCATTTGTTATCTATTTTTTTAAGTACATAGATTGACTCAGAAGGGCCTCATATTTCATTTTGACACTGTGAGATAAGCTGTTTTGGGAAACAATTATTTAAAAGCCATGTAAACCTTCCAGAGTGGAACGTGTAATAAACCTTTACAAATACATTCTTACAAGAATTTAGTGGAAAGTCATAAAAGCTGTCACAAAACTGTAGGTGTTTTATGGAGGGCTGGAGCAGAATAATTGCATTTGCATTAATTTCAATCAGGTAATCAAGATCGGAGTGTTAAGCGCAGACAGATAAATTTAATTTGTAAGTGAAATCACCACTGTACTAAAGAAATCCTGATAAAACTTCACAAGTTCCTCTTTGCAACATTCCCATAGTTGCAAGCAAACTGACCCAGTCTTGCGTGTCCCAAAGCCCCCCACCGCACCCCCCAGAACACCCTTGGGCTTTACGACGCTCTTATTCCCGATGAATATCACCTCCATAAATCATGTCCCGTTTCCCAAATCATCTCATAAACTTGTATTTTCGTCTTCACTCTCATCAGCATTTCTTTGTTTAACATTTATGTTTATTGATAAATGAAGATGGCCTTAAATAATGCAGCGCAAAACATTAGCCGCGAGCAAAGGATATTAATAATTGATGGGCTACTACAGGGGAGTGGGGGGCACACTGGGACTAGATAATATTAGCTTAATGCAAGTCGGTGTGAACGGGCCAAGTGTAATGGGCCTTCTACTTTTAACGGATGATAGTTATTGTGGCCTCAAAGTTGGGAAGAAAAAAAAATGAGGATGGTGGTAGAGGGATTAAGGGGGTCATAGATTTGGCTCATAGGAGCTGACAGTGCAAATAGTGTTTTTAATAGCAGCAGCTTGACACATTCTGCAGAGAGGCCCTATAATGGTCAGCTCTTTGCTTAGCGAAAAGGGAGAAAAATGGCCCGCTGCTATTAAAATGAAACTGGAGAAGGTCCTTGCTCTTTCTTTGCTCTTTTCTGCAGCCCCCCTCAACTATGCCGCCGCCCCATCACTCATTTTGATCCCCTCCTGTCCATTTCCTGTCTGCAGTCTCACTTGACTTTGCCCACACGCACGAAAACATTAAGCACGCCGGCTCAAATAGGGACCCTGATCTATAGCCCCCAGTTCAGAGAGGGCGCAAAGAGGGCTCATTTTACACAGCAAGCGAGGACACTGAGGATAGGAGTTGGTCACTTATTATGACATCGTCTCAGCCGCAACCAACAGGGAAATTTAATAGGCGATTATGCAAAAAGTGGAGGTGTACTATGTATGTGTGCTAGATTCATCAGACATTTGTGGTCACTTTGGGTGAGTAAATTCAAATTGTACAGAAAATAATTAAAATGCTAAAAATATCACTACAATAGAAAAAAAATACAGTGAATATTTTTTAATAAAATATAATAAGAGTAAATTAAAGCAGATAGAAATCAATCACAAAACATAATTTAAATAATAATTTACAATAAATAAATGAACAATTAAGTAAGTTGAAAAGTATGTAAAAATCATCATTAATAAAGTCAAGAAAATATAAGGACAAAACAATAAGTAAATATTCATTAAAAACAAGTTCAAAAGTGAGATAAAATTAAATCTGAAAAAAAAAAAGATAAATCAAAAAAGTAAGAACAATTCAAAGATAATGCAAAAAAAAATTGGGGAAAGTTTAAGCAAGAATGAAAATAAAACAGAAATATTATTTCAGCAGTTGTGCTGGATCTCATTAGATTACAGTGTGTACCTGAGGTTGTGACTGTTCTGTTTATGTATGTGTATAGTACTATATACACCAAAAGGACATAATTAGACTGTGTACTATTATTGTTATTAGTGCATGAAAACATCACTTAAACGTAGTTATGGCATTCTGAAAATGTAAATTCTCTGATAAATACCATAATTTTGTATGGAATCCTACTCAATCCATTACAATGAAAAAAATTCTACTACAGGACAATCCAATAATCTTGCGTTGCATTAAATATGAATACACGAGGAGATTATAGCCCCTGTGGACAACAAGAGAGTATGCATGTACAAGGGAGTCTGATTACTGAAGTGCCATCAGGCTCAAGATGATGGGCGCTCGGTGCCTTTAGGTCAGTGGATGGAGAAGAAGAAGAAAAAAATAACTAAATAAATGTACTCTCCAAGGGATTGGCTTATTGTTATGCCTGGCTAGTAAAAAAAATAAAATAAAAAAAGATACAGGAGGGAAGGGAGGGGTAATGGGTATCAAAGGCAAAGGAGGACCCCCTTCCTCCAATATTGCTATCACAGCAGCATATTAGCATCTAAACAAAGGAGGCAGAATCCCCCGCAGCGCAGCCTCCACGTTTCAAGTGGTCACTCACAGCATTTGATTTAGTCCTCAATCCAACACTTTTATGCTGACTAGTATGATAATAAAAAACATGGAAGAACAATCCTCCTGTGTCTTCACAAAAGTTGCTGCTGCTTTTCTTTTTCACCCTCTTTCCACACTCCTCCTTTTTTCTATTTTTTTTTCTTTTTGGGTGATTCATCACAGGAGCTATATGACAGCTGTCATCGCTCCTCAGCGGGCCTCAGATCTGCATTTCAAGGTTCGAGGGTTCACCGGTTCGTCGCGTTCCGCTCGGGCAAGCAACAACGCAGGCAGTTCATCTCTCAGAAGGCCCCGCACATAAACAATAGGGTTGCAAAAACACGCGCCACTGCTATAGTATCAATATGTGACACTTTGGGGGGTATTTGTGTCACCTGAGGCTTTTGTTTTGCTGTTTATAGACATGCGATAAAACAAAAGTTTGCATTTGAAACAATGTCAAATTTTGGGGTGACATTTGTATCATCGCTAAGGGGCATTTTGTTTTCAATATTATCCAAGCAAACAAAAAAATGTTTTGTTTACTTTTTGGAACAAAACAATCTTACAATAATTTATTATTCAAACATGAAATAGTATCAAAGTTAACACCAACTTTTTTGGGGGATGGGATGCTACAAGAAGATAGTGAAAAGTTTATTTGAACCAGGAAAGTGACAAATTTGAGATAACTAACAGTGGCAAATATAATATGCATGAAAGCATTCACAGCCAATGAGAGTGTCACCTGGCATCCCATTTAAATGTGACTCAGTCACATGTTGAAAGGCCACACTGGGAACCATGAGTACAATTTCTATCCCAACATCCTGATCATTGTGCTATGAAGTTTAATTAAGTGCAACAAAACCATACCATGAGTGCAACTGATGATTTTGTCTTTATGTTGTCAAGTATTTTTTGGTAAGTTTCAAGGTTGACTGCTGACATTATCAGCTGCAGCCAAATGTTTGTCTGTCTACATTTAATGATTTTTTTTACTCTCTGGTAGAAAACTTCAAGGCCGCTAAGGGAGCAATCGGAGGCCACATTGACATTTTTTGGGTGATGCTGTGACGGACTTGTTTATTGTTGACCTACACTGTTAGTGTCAGGATGGACGGGGAATGCCCTTTAGAAGATAGCATGCTTGACAGGTCAGCTAGCAACTGGCCTCATCGCTGTGGAATGGACAACAAGCTCTTATTTGGCACATCTACCTTTTGACAGCACAGCCGTAAGAAAATCAATAAAAATCTGTCAGATGACCTCCATTAACTCATGTGTACTGATAAACGTGATGGGCCGCCTTTAGATGAGAATTGAAACAACAACTTTGAGGAAGAGAAGGTTTCCACCATCTTGAAAGATAAACTAACAGTTTGACTATTACTAAGTACACGTGAGCAAATAATAATCATTCTCTAGAAAAAAAAAAACAGTAAGCTCCGGGAAATGTATTTTTGATAAAAAAATTTAATCCAATGTTATAATAGCCATAAGAAACATGAGTAAACTTTTACTTTAAAAAAAGTCTGAAATATGCTATTTGATTTATTTATTTCAAAGAAAAGAATATCTATTTGTGAATATTTTGGGGGTGTCAGAGATTTTATCTTTGGAGTAAAACCAGCGTCACTTTCCTCTTTAGATTGGCATGTGACCTGTGGGCATGGCAAAGCTCGTGCATATGTAACCAGGCTAATTTACACGGTGCTCTGAGCGAGCTTCACTTTGATGCTTTTGAAGCCTTTTACACCCCATCTGATCCGCGGCCACAACTTGAGCTCGCGTAAATGCCCGGGGGCCACGGCGCAGGACAGACAATTGAGCAAAGGTACAAAGCCAGCGCATTTCTCCATACATACATAAGCGGAAAGTGTTGTTATCGAAGATCGCAGTCGTGCCGTCGCATCATTGCCCCAGTACTGGGCCTTAAGTGTAAGCTCCTTTGTTAGCGACTTTGAATGAATAACACATTCTTGCCTGGACATGAAAACAGAGAACGGGGCAATAACAGGCCAAAAAGCTTCTTGAAGTCATTTTGAAAGAATTCTCGGTTTGTTAAGCGCCTATCATGTCTCATGCTTTCTTTACTATGAAAAAAATATTAAAAATCTATCAAAATAATTATCTGCAGAATATCTCCTAAGAATAAAATTTCAGATATTATATTTCAAACAGTATAGGTAGTTTTAATAAGGATTCTATCAGGAAAAAAACGTCGAGAAGAGATAAGAATAAAAAAATTAGAGATAAAATGTACATAATCCAAACTAAAGAATAAAATAAAAGAAGTAATACTTTGACTTTGAGTCATCCTCCCAACTGGGAGCACTAATGGCGCCCACCACTACCACTTCCGTCACAGTTCGCCAAGCCAGCCCTTCTGAACTTCTAATTCCTCCGTCACCCCGGCGGCTTTCTTTCTTTCATTTTTTGTTTTTCATCACAGATCTAACCACTGAGCACTTGTAACAATTTCACCACTCGCAGTAGAGCGAGCGATGCAAAGAGTGTGGCGGTCTCTTTGGTTAAGAAAACGTTGCGGGAGCTTGGGAATCAAAAGAATAGATAGACAGAAAGTAAGCTTTTAAAACAATGCTAGTTTATCTAATGGCCATCAAATGGCTGGACACTTGTCATATCAAAACATAGCCGGCTGTAATTGTGTGTTCACATGCTGACAGGCCAATGCATAACACCACTTTTAGAGTACAGCTCTAGCAATTACTGACTATTATATGTAGGTGACACAGAGATGGAAAAAACACCACCAAAGCATTGATCCCAAGCATCTGTTGCAAATATTGGCTCATTCTTTACATTCTGTTGACCATTAATTTGGGGGTTTAAATATCTGAACTGACCTATTACCGCCTCAGGGTGTAGAGATACATAGTTATCTTGAGTTGCGAGTTTCTTATGTGTTACAAAGATATTTGTAAATGTCTGATTACCATTGGTTGAAAGGCTTGCAGTGATGATAATGAAGCCTAGCACTAGGGGGCAGGTGAGACTTAACTGTGAAATACAGGAAGCTTGTGCTGTAAAGGGACGTTCCCCTCAGAGGAACTTATGTCATGATGAAAGTTGAAAAGGAGAGGCAGATGACCAAAGGTTTGATGTCAGTTTCCCTTAAGTGGGTGGAAAAAAAAGAGAGAACTCCAATGGAGAAGGGCACACCTTTCATTTTTGCGAACATACTGCATTTGAAGGAAGACAGAGGGACATCCTCACGTATCCAGATGTGCTTATCAGTTGTCACGGGTTGCGCTGGGGTCAGAGTTGGAGGGAAGGAAGAGGCAATTTTGTTTTTCAGCAACAGGCCCAAAACTGCTGATGGATGCACTTCCTACGCATACAAGTGGCAACAAGCGGCTAATAACACTGCTAACCACTCAAGAGAAATCTCAACATTTGGCAATCATCGCCTGTGTTTAAAAGCCACAAGTCATAACTGTCAAGTCACAACATCGACGACTAATCTTTCATTGGTTTCTGTGGCTTTTGGGCCATTAAAACATGATGCATCTCCTCACTTGAGAGCAACTGTCTGCGGACCTGTTAATGTACAAGTTAAATGCTTCGGCCAGCTCAGATTGACCATAATGGATTCTGTTCCAGCGACAGACATCCAACGCTGGAAAATTGATTCGATCTCAGAGGACACGCAATGGTGTTTTTTTAATACAATTGATATGTCAATGGAACACGAACCGCAATAAAGAGGAGATAGGGGAAGTCAATCTGGCCTCAACTGACACCGGAAAACTGATATGCATAAATCAGCTTAGGACATTGTTTCATTTCATTATTTCAATCAATTCTTTAGGGGTGCTTCAATTGTGGAATTGTGGAATGGTATTGTTAACATCCTAAAACATTTTTTGATAAAGTTAGATACATTCTGCTTTTCAGTGAACTTTGGGTAAAGACCCAAATTGTGCTTTGAAGTCAGTTTTTGGCCAAAACAGCAGAACCAAGTGGTGCATGGAAACCGTGGGTTCATTACAAATCCCTAATTGCAATGTTTCTCGTTCTTTGAAATATTGGAGGTGACTAAGAAGTTGCTCTTATGTCACCATATTAAGGGTGAACATAAAAGTTGAACATTAAAAATGATTTTGCATTTTGTGCGGACAGTGGTTTGCCTGACATTTGGTAAATCCACAATGTTGTGTGACAAGGTGTGAACTAACCTAGCAAGGCACAACTTTCACAGTCACTGGGGTGTTTGAATGCTGTACACAAAAGGACACACTCCCTTATTTTTAAATAAGATTATTTTCCCATCTTCGAAGTCAGTTTGAGATCACCTTCAATGACTTGCCATTTTTATAATGCAAACAAACAGTTTACCCATATAATTATCGGCACCACCGTGTTAAAGAGGTCTTTAAAACATTACAGTGTCTGTTTTATAAATCAGTCGGCGGACAGACAGAAAAAATCGCTCATAAAGTGAGCATCGAATAAGGAGATCATATTACATCTAGGTATTTTTTTCACCCTCTCGGTGTCCTCAGACCTCCGCCATGAATTAAAACCATCTGAAAGCATCTGGAGTGCATTTCATTTTGCCTTGATTCATGCACTGTAATATAAGCCGGCTCTCCAGTGCCCGGTGTGGCACGGGAAAGCCAAATTGGACTCAGCATGCAGGTATCAGATAATATAGTGGAGATGTAATGAAAGTGTAAACAAAAAGTTGTCAAGAAGGGTGCAACGTGCTTATGAGAGTCAACCGGAGTTGGCATTGTATTTTCGAAAAAGACAATGGTGAGTGGCTGGCGCCCGGCAAGTTAGAAACCGCTGACTGAATTACACACTGGAATGTTTGAACAAAAGGCTGGATTTTAACACTTCATATGTATAGGCATCGTTAATGACTTCTTTCCTGTTGGATATTTTCAGGTAGTTTAGGTAATTCGTTGAAATTGTATCATTTTTTTCTTCTCTTTAGGACGAAAATCAGAGTTAACATTTTATTTTGATTTACATATCGGTGGCTGGTCATGTCTTTTTAATATATTTTTTTTAAATTTACAGAATATTATGAATTGTTGAATGCACTCCTGCACTTGTTATGCAACTGTAATGAATGAAGTAACAGACTATTTGCATCTGGGCCAAAATGGCCAGAGAGACCCACCAGATACATATATAAAATTGAGTATTTTAAAAGGGGTAAAAACGATTGGCATGAAAACGAGACTTGTAAATACACAGTATTCACTGTATTCTAATGGTCTTAACAGTGGACTTGGGGAAATTTAGTGCAAATGTCATGCTTAGTAATGATGCTATCAACATTTTTTACACAAGGCCAGATTAAGATGTGTAAAGCACTCTGCTGAGGCAAGCTTTACACCTTTGCGTCCTTGTGCCGCTGTGATAGATGGCTGGTCGTTTTCAGCTCTGAGTGTGATGCCTGTTGGACAGCTGCATTGGCAGCAACTCAAACCACACTGCGCACAAGTCACATAGCCCTTTTTTAACATCTGTAAGTCCATGAGAATCATTTACATATGATCCCCTTTGCTGATGCGCTTCGATAACATAAAACACAGTCTTTGATAGTCAACTGACAACCACGGAGTGTCATACTCAAGGATTATGCTGTTGTTTAATCACTAACTCTTTAAACAGGATGCAACTGTTTCTCACTCCAGTCCAGCAGGTGGACCTATAAATTAACATGGACTGCAACTGCATCAATTTTTTACGCACTGAACAATTGAACCCACTCTCTATTTCTAACATCTTTCAACAATAATAGAGTAACGAACCACCTAACATGGTAATACCATATTATTAACTATTCAACATATTCACTAATTAACTCACATCCAAACACTAACTTTGTCACTCATATCACAAATACAGCAACTAAACAGATTATTTAACAATCAGTCACTGTATTAAAATGGTTTTAATTTCACAAAATACTGAATATAGTTATGTTACATAAATGCAGCTTCTATCATATCCCATATATTCCTCATAATGTCCAATCAGAACACTGTATAGGATTAGCAGTTTGCTGCAGTACAAATTTGATTGTGAAGATGGTGAAAAATCAATATGCATCATTACACCACTACACACAATAAAATATTAACTAGTAGGGAAACTGACCGAGGCATATTTTCTTTCATGCTTGAGCAAAGGCCTTGCTGGTAATAAACACCTAGAGTGGGTCAACTAGCTTGGGAAATATCATATTTATCACCCATCATTGCTGCTTTTAGTGTCACACCGTGTGTTATTCAAACTTTACTTTTGTAATCTGAGTGTGTAAAAGGCATTTCTAAGCACAGTTATGACGAATAATATAAAAAGCATGTGTCTGAAATGGAAAACTGATGATATCATAGAGATGATTTTCATCCCTACTATCTTAAACTATTGTCCGTAGATTCCCAGTGGAAGTAGCGACAGGGATTTCACAAACAATTTATTTTAAATTGCAGGAAAATTGGCTACAGAGGGGAAAAAAGGAGAATGCGGTTAAGATGATCCAAGGGGTATTTATACACAAAAGGCTCTCATGGTTGTTCCACAGGGTTCTCCACTTTCAAAATAGACCACAACCCCCACGTTCCCCCCCTGTAAACCTCACGGACTGCTCTCCCTTTCATTTGCCGCTTCAAATGTATTAATGGGCCGGAACCTTCCTGGATGATCTTGGCCTGTTTCCTAATGAAAACGCGCTGTGGCTGAATCCCAGCGCAGCAATCAGTCCTGGCCCCGAGTGCAAGTGATCCAGGAAACATGCCGAGTAGGAAGAAACCCTATGTGATGCCATGCAGCGTCCTTTAGTCACCCCATGTTGCCCTGCGCCCTCCCCGGCTGTGAGTGAATAAGACTACTCTGGACCTCTAGGGAGGGGAAAAAAATCCAGCAATTTGCAAACTAGACGTCTAGAGAAGGACAGTGGGGAGTGAGTCCAACTGTTTCAGAATTTGCAATTGTTATACTTTTTGAGGAAGCATGGAATAAAATTATTAAAATAAACAGATACTATGTTAACGCAAGCATCTTCATTCTGGACACTGCTGAATCACTTTCTGGCAGTGGTGCATGGTATGGCCAATAGTCTCCACTAGGATCAAGTTTGTCTACTGAACATGATACCAACGTTTCTAGTATCGGGACTTGGTGGTTAGGACATATCGGGCTTACTTTCCTTTGAAAAAAATATGTCTTTTATACTTTAGTGTATATATATAATATGTGCAATTTTCTTTTGTTGTGTGTTTACAGCATTACATTTTTCTTGTTGCTAAAGTCTAATTCAAATGGTCTAATTTGAATGATCACAAACAAATATCCCAGTTCAAATTGATTGGATGTCCATCCCTCAAAAGCAGTGAATGCATGCATAAAACGCTTTCTTTGTAGTATCTTGTGTGAGCTTACCTGTAGTGTTGCGCTGTTTTCTCTTATTCTTGACTATGTCCACCTACACCAGAAGTGAACAAAGAAGGCATATATTAGTATATATTAACCTGAAATGGTCAACAGCAAATAACCTATTAATCAACCTATGTATTGTAAATATAATAATGTCACTGAAGATGGACTATAAGTTCATAAATTTGAGGTTAAACCATATACTTCCACACCATTGCATAATTTTGTTTAGTTTACATCACACTTGTTTGGGTATCTGAGCACCATCTTTACGTCCAACTTGCTAGCCACATACCGGGAAAACACTCAAATGAAAGACATCCATTTGAGGCGTCACTATGAAAGGCTTGATGGAGTAAAAAAAAAAAAACAGTAGCCGAAGCACACTTGGGTCTTTTGTGTGTTTAGCCTGTCGTTAGCCAGAAAGGCTTTGTTTGGTCTAGCCTGACAGCTCCCTTCTTTTCCCACTCTCCGTCAAAGCCTCCAGGCCCCAAACTTTGTGGTAAAACTCGACCAGATGTGGCAACCTGTTTTTTATTTTTTTTTGCAGTAGTATTTGCAAGACAAGTTATTTGTATTATTATTATTTTTTAACATGTCCACTCTCACCAACACAGAGTCGTTTTCCACATGTGTTTTAAGTTCGAAAACCTGGATGGTAAAACTCAAGATCTAGTACATGTCGTACATGAACAAGTTTAGTATCCGACATTCTGATTACACGTGGTGACAACATTCAGGATATTTTTGGTTAATTTAATAATTAAGCAATTTCATCAAACTTTTTTTAAAGCTACTTATGGTTGTACTTATGAGTTTAATACTACATCCATCTTAGTCTATATAGTACTATAATGGCAGGATGATGTTTCAGCATCTGTCCTGATCTGGGCAGAAAATGGTCCATTTAGAGCCAGAAAACAAAGTTGGTGATTAGCAAAAACATTTTTTTCTTCTTTCCTGCCAAAATTATTCACTAGTGCCACTGCCTGTGAGGTGAAAGTGGCCCCTCCAGAAAAAAAGACAAAACAAAACAAAATATAAAACAGAAGATGAATCTCCTTAAGTTATCTTGAAAGGCATAAAAACAGTCTGGATTCCCATTATTCAGCCAGACTGCTCTTTTCTTGTTTACAGTGGAGCGGGGGGCCCACTCCGACACCTGCGCACCGCATGGCCTGACAGTTTGATGGGCCTCTTTTAATGGTGATTCACTGGCCAGATCTATGTGGATAAAAATGGAATTCCGGGAGAGCAATCTAATAAGAAAAATAAAGTGCCGAGTGGTCGCCGCGGCTGCTCAACAGGCTGACGCTGGCGGGCAATGAAATCCAAACTTTGCTCTTGGATGGAGAGGAGGGATTAGGAGAGGGGGGTTTATTACACACCATCACCTCTGTCCGGTCCGCTCTTTCACAAATGGATAGTCGCATAGGGTCAAGTAGATGGTGCTTGAATTTTACCTTTGAAAACACTTGCTTTAACCTTGATGCTCTGTAAACAGAAATTCAACCCCAGCAAACCCTGCAAAAGATAAAGCAAAATACTTAATTGGCACAAAGACAAAGGTACAAAGTAGAGCATTAATTCTGGACATACAATTAAATGCAGATAAACTGAGATTTGTGTATGACATTGTATTATTAGGTTTGTTTTGTCATGTCATATGTCCTTTAAAGTGCTGTTGTATGGCTATGGTCATCATTCATTCATTTTTAACACCGTTTATCCTGGCTAAGGTCGCGGGGCGCTAGGGCCTATCGCAGCTGACATTTGGGCGAAAGGCAAATTACACCCTAGACTGGTCGCCAGTCAGTCACAAGGCACTCATAAAGACAGACAACTATCCACACCCACAATCACACCACCACCAAGCGTGAATTAAAGGCATTAGTTTAAAGTTGGATTATACATACACAACCACATTTACCCTGGCCTGTAACTTGCAGCCTGCATTGATCTCCTCTTTTGTCATATATCATTT
Source organism: Stigmatopora argus (assembly GCF_051989625.1). Lineage (NCBI taxonomy): Eukaryota > Metazoa > Chordata > Actinopteri > Syngnathiformes > Syngnathidae > Stigmatopora > Stigmatopora argus. The sequence continues at coordinate 6,040,310 of NC_135401.1, read as the reverse complement.
ATGAGGGTATTAAATCTATGATTAGGAAACCGAAGGCTGTCTTAAAGAGGAGATGGTGGGATAATGCACCCCTCTCTAAGGAAGAACCCCACTCTGATTCTCAGTGGCCACTTTAAAGGAATGATGTCATAGTGGCTCATATCACTGCAACCATCCAGGGACGGGACATGACCCATAAACAGATCTAAAAAGACACACGATGACGGATAGACAAACTTTTTTCCATTGAGCATGTCAGCATTGTAAAACACAGTGAATCACTTTCATTCTGAAAGATTTTAGGAAACCCGTCAGAGTGCTCACTGGCAGTATCGATCTACTTAAGTTCTCCCTGTGTACATGGCCCTTGGGTTATCATATCATTGCATATCATATCAAATCTCCCAACATTGTCCGAGATGCTTCTGTAGGATATGGCAAATGGACTCGCTATTGATTATGAAACGAAGGCTGGCAGATGGGGGAGGAAGTCAAATAAGAACAGCTGGATGAAGAACGTGAAGATGGCTAATGGGTGGGGATTGTGGTTGTCTTTTACCAGTATTGTTTGATAAAGTCTGAAATTATTGTATCACTCGTCATTATTTATTAGCAGCAGAAATGCATCCTTTAACAGCCTTTTTGTTGGATTAGAAGTGATTAAAAAAGGCACAATGTCAACTTTTATTGTGAGAAAATAGCAACTTTACTCCAACTAATCCCATTACCAGCTTCTTTTGCGTTGGAGTGGAAGTGGGGTATTAATGTAATATGATGAGAAGTAGAACTGTTGGGGGTGAAAAAAGTAAATAGAGTGAGTATCTGGAAAATGGGCCAATCCCTCGTTTCTGAAAAAAAAAAGATATCCTGAGGCGTGACTATATAGACCTTAAGTGCTGACAAAGACGATGTTGTATTGTTGCAGTAATCCGTTTAAAGACCACAGGGCAGATGTATACAGTTCATTACAGTAATACGGGTACATTTTATTGAGGAGGGGGAAAAACTGTTTTTGTGTGATGTGAAAAACCACAAATTTATATGACACAGAGCTCTTCAAAATGATCTGGAAAAAAAAGGTCAATATTCCTTTCCTCATTCCCTGCTGGTGGCTCACTTGGTTTTGTTCTGCCTGGTTTCAGAGTACTGGAAACCATGAGTAGTGTCCAAAATATTTGCTGGGCATTAAGTACTATTGCAGGTGATCAAAATACTTTCAACACTAACTAACAATTGGCTTCAAGGAAAATAATGTGCAAGGCTGTCCTTTTTTTCTTCATTTTATTCAAGCATTTCAAGCAAAGGCTCCTGCTGTCAGGTGCAGCTTACTAGAGGCTACCATTAGCATGCATCTGTGTGATGCAGCATAACCTTTGACGCTTTCCAAAGCACCTGCCAATCACTTCAAGCCTACAAGGGTAAACACCCATTTGGACAGGCAGATCAGTGATGATGAGTCTTTTGTTTGGCCTGCATTTTTGTTTTGTTTTTGAAAGCTGCAGATTTCTGATTTAGAAATAGATTTAAATATGGATGGATGGAGGAAGATACAGAAAAGACAGATAGTGGCAAAGATAGAGTAGCTATACATTTTTTTCATTTTATTCTCTTAAGATCAACTTGTTTGTCAACTTTTCTTTATGCTTCTTTGCAAAGGATAAATAATACTATATATTTGTTGAATGGTGTGACCATGTGTCACAACAACGGTTGTGCTCAGATGAGATGAAATAAGTCACCTGCCTTCATGACTTAGATTTGACTCCCAAAAGTTGTCCTCTTTTGGTCTCATTGTATTCTCAAAGAGATTTGTCTTGAGAAGGTAAAAGCAGTAAATTAATACCTGCTATTACTGCATCTTTGTGCATTTGGCTTCCAAAACTGTGCATTTTCAGATTCTGTTGTGTAAATGTCCCAGTATCCTATATAATTTCACAGTCCTGCCAGTTGGCCAGTATTAATGGGGAGGGACTCTTCCATCCAAACAATAAGCCACAACTGGTGTGAAATCCTTTTTGGTCCCTTGTGAGGTGCGCACGCTGTTCGTACCCATCTTTCATCTTGGCGTCGTGGCCTCATGTCAATGTTGGCTTCCCTTGGCAGAGCTGTCAGACTTCCTGTATTCCTCTGTGCATGTTACAATGGCACACGTAGACAACTAATCTCTAATTAGTTTGATGTGATATTTCTTTTCCTCTTGGCTGCTATCTTATGTAAAGTATATTATGATTAATGGTTGTGAATGCTGAGGAATGCTGGCTTGAGTCTCTACCGTTTTAGAATGGCAAACAACTTTTAACGCCATCTGCTCATGATGCTGTCTGACATTGAAAGGCTGGTTTATCTCATTGTACTCCTCCCTCAGAGGTCAGCCAATAACGGAGACATTTGCGAAAGATCCTTCCTGAGAGTTAATGTATTGACAAAATGTGTTTCCTTGCTCTGTCACATTTCACTTAACCCAATGACGCTGGTGTCATAGAGACGTTTGGACAACACAGCTGATGGGACTAAAGTGAAACTGAAATAGAGTACTACGTAATTATGCCTCCCTATACTGCCCGCAGGTGACAAAAGTGTGGAAATTGGACTGTGCAGTATAGTTGAAGGAACATTTAGGAGTAATTGTAGCCCACCTACTTAACCAGCAGCTTGGAAAATGAATGAATGGTTTTACGAAATATTGTAGGGTTGCTTTTTAGTAATAAATGAAAAAATAAACGTTTAAGAATGCACTTGAAGGGTGGCATGTGAGAGAAAACGATCTGAATTAAGAAATTATTTTTTTTCCTTTCTGCAAGATGAGCCTATTTTATCAATACACTAAACATTCCAAAAGAACCTAGGAAATTATATCTAAAGGTTAATGTTTTACATTTTTCAACTATCTTATATTGCAGCAACATTTTTTTCCGCTCACAAGGACACTGAATAGTATTTTAGTGTTACCATTAGACTAATGCGCAAAGGATTAATGCCTGCCATTTTTCCTGGAGTATGGCTTTGGCAGGGTGGTGAAGCTGTCAGTCAGCAACATGTCTGGACTCATCATTCACTAATCATCAAGAGTTCCTCAGAATCAGGCCTACATATACCTGACAGGTTAGGATGCCTCATATACTCATCATTAGGCCCTCAGCTCGACGTGCACTTTAGATCTTAGCTGATGCCTCCCAATCAAAACAAAGATGAAATGGCCGCACTCCCATTTGGACTGGCCGTTTGGGATGAATCCCCCAAGTGGAAATCTTAATGAGTATTTCTGGTGCCTTGATGCATGTAGCATGTAGACTTTGACAAAGGCTGGCATTCTCTTTGACGTCTCTGTGCCATCACAGCTTTTGAGGGCGGGATAGGAGTGTCACGGCGAGGTACACACATGCCTGCCAGCGTGAGACGTAAAGGCCAGTGTTTACGGGAAATCATAAATATGCATGTTGCTTTTGTGCTTTGTACGGGTGGGTGGAGGACATTTATGACAGTCCAGTGACAGCATTTGCGCTTTCAGAGGTCATTTACCTGTCATCCCTCAGAAACAGTCAGGATGAATGAGGTAGAGGACAACTGCACATAACATTCACCTGACGGGATCATTTTAAAGGGTTTAAACTGGAGATCAAATGGAATTCCAGACAAATATTTGAACTTCATTACAGGACTTTATCAGGTGAATGTAGTCAAATATGTTGAGTCACTGCAAAAATGTATTCCAAAAATATATATATATTCTCCTCTGATCTGGGCTTAGTTTGTTCGCATTTCTAAGAAAAAAATGGGTAAACCACTAGAGTCTTTAAGAACAAAAAGATAGGTCTATGGACTGCATGTCCAATCGAACTGTGGTGGGAATGCCATCAACTATACATTATTTTTCCAGGTCTTATGGTGGTTTAGAGTGTTCACGGTCATGACGTACAATTCATATTTCTATGACACCCAAACAGCAGTTAGTGTTTAGTATCACCTCCCTGGTAGGCCTAGCCTTGTGACCTTTACATGTTCTGCTAAAGTTTAAGCCATAACATTCCACATGTTCCACCAAAAACCTCAGGGTGTAAAGACTGTATGTGTATATATACATATATATAGCAATGTAGTATAGACATGACAGTGATGCTAAGAGACTTTAAGATGCTTCAATATACAGTAGCTTTGAGTCAGTTAACAGTGAACAACTACATACGTAATGTCATCTTTAAAATGGCATCAGTTAATCTTCTGCATGGGACGTTTTGGTGAAGAAGAACCCTATGACCTCCGGTTCCCTTCCTCTCTGACAAATGGTGTGATGTGCAAACGATCATAGTATGTCCAACCGATCACAGGTGCTCTGATTCGTCCTGCATGTTCCAGAGAGTCGCACTACCCTAAAACCCCTTCCCAAAAGACCATCTGGCCCAAGGGGAGTTCATGTGTGTTGGGGGTTTGGGGGTGTAATTCACTGATCCTCTAGATCTAATGTCCACATGCAGAGGATATTGGGGAGCAAAGAGTGAATCTATGCCATGCACCCAATTCTGTTTTTTTGCATACGAAAAATAATAATAATCAAAAACATGGACAAGTCAAGAGAGAATTATTACGTCAGTAAATGAGGATAATAATAACATCACTGAGTGACTTACAATGGCTCGTTTGTTCACCCCTCACAAGTACACGTCTCAACAATCTCATCTCTCGGCGGGTAAGAGTGTTGCATGGCACCAGCCCAAACACAATCCTACAGTAAATAAAGAGTGCTTAGAGCCCTAGTGTGGCTGTTTAGATAGGCCCCGAGTGCATGTCTTATGGACTTGCATGGAACGTGAAATGTTGCATTCATGACTTCAAGTGTGCAGTGCCATCATTAATTCGCTGACATTTATCTAAAATTTTGGCTCTGTGTCCTTCTAACAGCCTCACAGCCCCTCTCCCCCTACCAGATAACTTTATATGCAAACTGATCAGGCACTTGTGCTTGATTTCTTTGACAGACAGTGTCCTTTTTGCCAATGTGCTCCTTCGTTAACTAGGTTGGGGGCTTTTTGCTTGGGCTTTGGATATGGTGACTTGCTGTTATGTTCACCACATACTGTGGAATGGATAAGTATGTGAAGAGTAGGCAATGGTTCCTTTAACAGAATGACAATGTTCAGTTCATTCATCTTTTACTGAGATGTAGAAACATGTCCTTAAAACGATCCGTCTGAGGAATGGAAACTAACAGTCCATGATCACTCATAGTTGAAAGACTCATTAGGTCTGGGGGAGTCGGCTGTGTGCATTTGAGCAGAGAGGAGATGATCAAAGGCAGACAAAAAATGAGTAGGCAGGAAATGATGCAAAGGCAGTAAAAGACAAACCACCACTTGATGCTTATTTTCACAGTGCTTGCCACTAAAAAAGGATTGAGCTGAGCGTGGGGTCCTGAAAGGTTAAGGCCTGATACTTTGGAAGTGACCCAATGCTGCAAATAGCGCCACAAATGTCATTGTTTGAGTTCCGCTTGGAATATAGATATTTCCTATGGGGGTAGGGGGGCAGGATCCTAGGAGACCGATATCCCCCTCGTGTCCATATCTACGGAGGAAAGGAAATATTAAACAACTCCGCTTGTGGGTCGATATTTCTGTCCAGCACTGTTTAAAGTGCTTCCTGAGTGAGATCCTGCAGACCCCGGAAGCACCGCAGTATACAGCCAGACCTGCTTTTCTCCGGGGTTGCTTTTTCATCATATTAAAAATAGTATGAAACTGATGAAAAGCTTTTTGGACAAACACATGAACACAGAGATAAACCGTGAAACATGACTGCGGGAAGCAGTTGGCGTGGATCAAACTGTCACTTCACATGCTGCGTCTCCAAAAAAATGCTGGAAGCAAACATGAGTAGCGAGGGGTCCGAGGCCCCACTAGCATTACCACCATATTGTGCAGCATGTTCTTTCCTAGTGAGGTCGACAGAGTGCTGAGCAAGGTAAAGTACTGTCCTAGCTCGAAGCAGTGATACAGCACTTCCATTTATCCTTAACAAGCCACACTCAAAATGAGATATAGCCTCATGATAATTGTGGAAGATGATGCTTGAGAAAAGGTGAGTCATTTGAAATGAGTAGTGACAAATTATTAACAAGTCTCAACAAAAATGAATTCAGGTATTATAGTACATATGTATGACCCCATTTTGGAGAAAAATAATTATCCAACTCCACACCTAGCCAAAATGTAATAAACTGAATCTCTAAACATTCAGGGCTCGCAATAACAACAAAAAAGACACAAAGTGGTGTCTCACAAAGAGCACAGTGGGTAATCTGAAATGCGTCTGAGGTTTGGCATGCTCTTTGCCTTGAGGCCTTGCTAAACACTTCTCTTATTGATGAATCCCCAAAGAAGAAGCTGCGAGAAGAAGCACTACTGGCAGAGACATTCATCCTACATCATACTTTGTCCAGCTACAAAGGGCTTATACATTGGAGGTAACCCTAAACGGTACACGGAGATCCTTATATATTGTACGTGTGTGTGCTTAGGAAAATGAGACACATTTGCGAGTCGGTGCCAAATGTGCAGCTGCCTTCATTCCAATGCAAGCTTCCATTCCATCTGATCCATCTATTCAGAAAACGAACAACCCACTTTTCTTTTTTGCAGTGGTGCTACATGTCCCCCACCTCTAGTCTCTTTCTAAAATATGTATGTCTTATCACTATTCCATATGATCTAAAACAAATTAACGATTAAAAGACGTTACACTACCATCACACTACGACTCAATTAGGCCTTTTAACCAAACCAAGCCAAATAAATCACTTTACTGATCAATGTCTTCAATAATTAAAAGCCGGGCAATAGCTTTTCTGTTTGGCTGCTGTCAATACGTCTTAAATTTATTTATCTCTGCTTGTGCAGAGAGTCAATGTTTACGGCCATTCGATTTTCAACTGCCAAAGCAAATAATTTGAATGTGCCAGTGAGGGAAGAATAAAACAGTCTGCTGTGGATTTGCACGTCTTTTCCCTTTTTTGTAGTATACAATCAATAATGGAATTTATTTTTCATTCTGGTGTAATCCCTGAATTCCCCACAATTGTCGGTATTCAATGTGCATGACCAACATTGAGGAATGTTATTATTCACAGTGGCACTGCAGGAACATGTTGAAATGAATCATCTGCAAACATTTTCAAAAAGTTTTCTGAAAAGCTCTTAGTATCTCATGCTTCTTCTGGACAAGACATTAGTTCTTCCTATAACCTAAGGCTATTTACTATAGTTTGCACTGACAAAATACCTCCCTTTTCATAGACAGCCCTTTTCCCTTTTTGTAAGGTAATTTCCTTTACTGAGAAGGAAAGGAAGTAAAGGGATACGTTATCTGCAGTGTCTCTACTGAACGTTCGTGTACAATTAACATCAACATTGCAAAGATCTGACGATAAGACAAATCCCTCCACTACATTGAAAAAACATCTGATAGCTAAAACAGCAAATAATCCCAACAAACGTGAAATAAATTATGAATCTGTTGGCCGTTTGAGAGAGGGAGTACACAGGGAACATATATCAGACATGGATCACAATGTGGCATAATTCCTTTGGGAACGAACAGACTCAGATCCTGGACTCTCTCACACTGCTATGTAAATCATACTGGCCCTACGAGCCTTCTACAGCAGACCCCGCTAACCCCCAATGCAGACACAAAGTCACAGATCCCCTGTTCAACTGTTAATTCAACCCAGAAATGGCCAAAGCGCCACAGCACCCTGTGGCACCTCGGAAAGTCTCAGAGGAAGTACTCTAAAGCACCAGGCCTCTAACATTAGCTCCTATGCAGCAGCAGATCAGAGTCTGGTAATGAGTCTACAGTTGTGGTAGTTGCATTTTTTTTCCACCAACACTAGTTTACACTGTGAAAAGTTTGGAGTTTTATAAAAAAAAACTAGATCTAAAACTTTTAAGTGTCCTCCCTTGCAAAAATACTACATTATAGTCCATTATTAAAAAAATAAAAACACAAATAAATAAATACAACCGCAACGTAAGCTCAAGATTGAAAGTTGTGACCATATAAAATGCATTTGCACAGAGATAATGAACTACCTACAACATCATGTCACAGTCTTCATCTTGAATTCAGTTATAAGTTACCTACATAGTGTCATGATACAACGATTACACGCCAATTCATGCAGCTATCGCCACTCCTTGCCACTCATGTGGCCAAACATTAGCCATCCCCAAAAATATTTTAAGTACTGCAAAAGTTACGTTAACCTTCTGAAACCATGATTGATCCTTGAAGGCAAATCATCGGGAGCTCAGAGGATTTAAAAAAAGCGCTGTTGATGGAATGCAGCAATTCAGCTGACCCTGTGGCCGTGTGAGGGAGGAAGGCCGGAGACAGATAGATATATGACCGTTTTGTTATTGTGAATTCCAGATCCTGTGATTATCTCCCAACTCTTCTAGAGATCTTTAATCCGGGGGATTCCTCAGATTCAGTTCAGGGGATGTTGCATCTACCTCACCTCTGACTGACCTTCCCCCAAGCAAACCATATGCACACAGGTTGCAGAATTCTGTATTCGCCCAAAAAAAAAAGATTCCAGGGCTAGGGTCGGGTTTCGTTTTAATGTCTGTTTGCATGTGGATGACGGACTATGGGGTGGCGGTTGGGGTGGGTAGTGTATAGGGTTAGCAGGAGTTCCCAGTGGCCGTGCTGATGTCACTCACTGCTACCAGCAGGGTTGGTTGACGAGAAGCAGCTCGTTTGACTGCCAACAAAGTGGCAGCAGCGCATCTAAAAACACATTGGGGCTTGCGAAAGACGGTGAATGACACGACAAACAAAAAGCGTGAGACCCCCAGGATGTAGACAAAAGGCATCGGGTTTCTACGCCTTGCTCCCAAATGAGAAGCGGCTGATTGAAACCAGATAAGGTTCAAATGGAACCGTTAGGTCCAGTAATGAGATTCCCCGAGTGTATGTTTGGATTAGGTGATTACAGACCTTGCCTTCCTCCCAGCGTCACTCACACATGCATGTTGACACACACAACCCTGCCCTACATTGAGACACACAGTGGTACACTGGACAAGCCCTCTCATAAGGACAAAAGTTCACGAGAATCGTAAAATGCAACTCTGTCTATCTCCATGCGCCCCAGTTTTAATGGGGACGTGACACAGAACAAAAGGAAAACAGGTTATGAAAACAGACCCAGCTGGCAGGGTCTATACAATGGTCCCGGCTGTTGCTTCATACTAGTTGTAGTTTTGAAGATGGCGCAGTAACAAAATTAGCTCAACTATTTAGATCCACTTGGAGCAAGATAAAGTTATTCCAGAGAGAATGCTTTTAAATTTACGGCAAGAGGCCACGGGTTGAGATCCAATCACAAGACATGTATAGACAAACAAAAAATCAGCCAAATGTAAACAAGCTCAAACTTGCTATGTGAATGCTCTAAAAAAGCTGCAGACAGAAAGTTGCAAACAAAAAACAATGATGCTTAAAATAAATAACAACATAAGCTCCTTGGCAGAGGTCATAATCTGATTTTGTTTATAAAATATATACGAATGTTTCTCGCAAGTATGTTGACATATGCTAAAACTTTAAGCTTTCAGTAGGGTGGGGGAAAATGTGCATAATGAGCTGAGGCTTCCATTTTTCTCCCCAGTAAGGGTTTGGATGATGCCGTTATAGAAGGCTGGAAGAAGCTCGCTTCAATAATGCCGTGTTGTTCTTTTGAAAAGTTTGTCACAGTGACAGCGTCGCCGCAGCTTCTTGACATCACCTGTCACGCTGGCAGATCTGGTTTGCCTCTGTCGCGCTGTCACTACTTATCAGCACTCATTTCTTAAGTTTTGCGTTCACACATATTCAAAAACTATATTACCATAACCCACTGCCGCCAGGGGGGCAGATATGAAAGGAGGCAATAATCTCTCTGTCTTTATCTGCAAGCTATCCTTCAGCAAAGTATTCAACGTTCACATTTTTTTCCTTCCCTGTAATGTGACTGTAAAGGATATTAATGTTTTGATTGTCATCTGTTCTTTAAAAAGTTATTCTTCTCAATGCTACTCTAAATTATTCCATTTCTCCTCGGGGGCAATGTCACAAAAGAGTGCGTGTAAAATTATTAAATATGCCACACAATAGTCGGTAGGTGTACGGAGGCGGGTAACATGCGCTTTTAATTGCATTACAAGACAAACACTTAGTACCATAGCGTGCAATCATAGCGGTACAATTTCACAGTGTTTCCACACACATAGCCTGGCATGCTTTTTTTTCCTGGCATATCCGTCACAATGCTCCTATCTGCAAGGTGCAGGGTAACCTGATTTAAGGGCAACTTATTGGATTTTGCAGGAGGGACTGAGAGGGGAGAAATGGGGGGAAAACAAAAGGCAGAGGATTAATCACGAGGCGGCGGCGTGACAGCGCCCACAAAAGGCGGCCGTGAAAGCCGAGCTTGACGAGAGAATGATGGCAGGGATGTGAGAGTAAACCTTCTGCCACCGGCGATGTTCTTCCTCCAACTCAACTTGTCAGGTGTAATCATTTTGTTAAGCTTAATGTTTTATGCAAATGCACTTGGGAAGTGTTTTTTTTTATTCAAAGGGGGTGTGCTTATTGTTATTTTTTTTGTTTTTGATACTCTGAATGTGTCTGCATTCATCTGAACTCACCCTGTGTGGCCTTGATTATTAACTTTATGCACCAGGGTGTTGAAGTCATATCAAGCGCTACATAAAGAGGATAACGTTAGCTTCGGAAAAGATAAACGTTTTGCGCCCATATCCATGTAATAACCATACTCTTGGCTCTTATGAAGTTGTGTATCAACATAAAAGCCAATGTATTGTCATATTGTTGTGATATAGAGACGTGTGATGGATGTGATTCATCTCAATGTAGAATTAAATTGGACTTCCAAGATGAATGCAACAACTCCATTTTGCTTTTCAACAATAAGCAGTTTTCTAATTGCGTCTAACTACGCCATAGCAGATTTTATCTGAATCTGAAAAGAATCATTAAGACCTGGCCTCCACGCAAGTAGACACCACTTTAGTATATATATGTTTACGGATAAATAAAGTAGTTAAATGAAAAAGAATAGAAACAGAAAATACACCCATAAATAATAATTACAATCTATCATCTACCCCACATGTGTCAAAGTGACGGCCCGGGGGCCAAATCTGGCCCGCCGCATCATTTTGTGTGGCCCGGAAAGTAAATCATGAGTGCCGACTTTCTGCTTTCGGATCAAATTAAAATGAAGAGTATAGATGTATATTAAATTTCCTGATTTTCCCCGTTTTAAATCAATAATTGTAATGTTTTTACTCAATTGTTTCAGTTTTTAGTTCAAAAATCATTTTGTAAAATCTAAAAATATATAAAAAAAGCTAAAATAAACATTGTTTTAGATCTATAAAAAACTGAATATTCAGGGCTTTTAATCCAGTTCTTTTAATCCATTTATTAAAAAAATATCTAAATATTATATCTAAAATGGTCCGGCCCACATGAAATCAAGTTGACATTAAAGCGGCCCACGAACCAACCCGAGTCTGACACCCCTGATCTACCCAGTTCAAGTGGATTGGCTGTCTATCGCCATCAATGGAAGCCAATGAGTTAACTTATAACGTTTTCAGTTCTTCCCAGCTATTCATTTATCAATTTGGAGTCAATGGCCTGGCTCTGAGTAAATCTTAAGATGAATTGTCCTGCCACCAGTTAAGGTTTTTATTGCATTATGGGTTGGATGTGTTATACGTGTGAAGAAACAGAAATAAAGAGGCATGCGAACTTGTGGTAATCAAAAAATGTCTATAAATATCTGAGGTAATCATCTCTAAAAGCTAGTAGAGGGAGAAGAAATGCATCGAACCTAACATGGCCCTCAGGTCCTCTTTATGAACTCAGGCCTTTTTGTACTTTTATTGAGCTATATCATTTTTTATGGTTCATCATCGTCATCAGAAGACCCGTGTGAGAATCAAAGTTGAATGTCGGCGCTGAGGGAAGAAAACAGTCAGGCTGAATGCAGTCTTTGCCCGGGGTTTCATTTTCAATAGTCCTTTATATTCCACACGGGCCTTAATTCGCTGCCAGATGCAATAAAAATGGATGTGGCCTGTGGAAAGCAGGGTGGCGTCTTATCTTCAAGATGATATTTGCTGCCTTGCCGTTTTCATCACCTTGAAAGTGTGAGCACACTTTTTACACAACCGCACGTGGAGCGAGTTCATTTTTCCTCACCTGACCGTTTTCGGCACACTGTGATTGAAAAGTGTTTCACGCGCCTTTGTGCTTTGATTGGAATTTGACAAACGGCTGCTTCATTTTTTTTAAATCCCCAAAGCGTATATGCATATAGGGCACAGCTTTTAAGAGTTTAACTTACATTTCGTTCACGTTCTTGAACAGAAAATAGTAGTTTTACTTTCACAGTCAAATATTGATGACGGGCCGTTATAAAAATGACCAGAAAAGGAACCAAAGGACTGTGCACATGGATAAACGATATAGACAATATCGATAAACTGAATAAAATACTATGGTATGATAAATACAATCTATCATAATGTCATATTAACGGTTATGGTATGAATATTACATTGTAGTATGCTATTTTTATAGCATGGGATGGGATAAAAATCTGATTTTTTTTATACTAGTATGAAAAGGGCATTGGCTTGACATGATCAAGAATATGATTCTAGTATGATATTAATTGACAAAAAAAAATTGGGAATATAGTATGATATGGCATTATGTGATATTATGTTGAACGGTTTGTTATGGCATGGTATAATTTGGTATGTCATTACATATATAGCGACATACTATATAGCATGTTATACGAATGACAAACTTCAACAAATGTCTGGTAGACCAATGTCAAATTTTATGATTAAAAATTAAAATAAAAATGAGGATGAAATTGAAAACATGGGATAAAACAGAAGTCGAAAAATAAATTCACGTTCTTTCCTGCCTTGAAGAAGGAACCCTCAATAAAAAGAACATTGAAAGAAAGAAGGCATACTGTAAGCTCTGGCAAACTGACAATAAACTACATGCATGCACAGCCAACAAATGCACATGAGCATTGGTGGGGTTAATATTCATTCCTTCTGCTGGCTTGTTCTGATGTTTGTTCACCCATGACTAAACAATGAAATAACTGTAGCTTCCCATAAATACTGGGTAGTGTGTGAATTGATTTGAAATGTGGAAAAAATAAGTGTCTGTGTATGGTTATGTTAAATCTACTGAGCAGCAAAGCCGACTGGAAAGCGGGAGCGATATTGCCAAAGACAACAAAAGGCCTCCAGTAGGAAAGGAACAATAAAACAGCACCTATCTATATGTGGTTAATTGGCGTAGTGGCTTTTTTCTCATTAGAATATTTCCTCTGGACCCCCAAATGCAAGTCGAAACCCATTAAGATGACCTTCACTGGTACGACGCTCATTACACAACACCACAAAGCTCTGTGGCTGTAATGAGAGGACTGGTGTACAGTATGTAGCAATATGAAATGTTATCAAGACGTGCCCAACCTGCAATTATGAGGACCTTTTTTTGAGAGGTTCACTTCTATTATCCCCTGCTGCTACCACTGGTAATGACATTGCAGCCATAATGGCTCCCCCTGTAAGTTAATATCATATATGAAAGTGGATATTGGCAGCCCTAGAGACCTTATGCAGGGTGAGTGTGTGCGAGTGTTGTCTGCATGTAAGCACTACGACGACATAAGCAGGAACGTCCCCTTCATTGCATTGGGTTGATATTACAAGTCATTCATCATTCCATCCTGACACTTGCATGAAATAAAACACACAGTAATTAATTTGGTTAGACGTGCAGAGCAGGAATGTGATGGAGGAAAGAATGATGAAGAGGTGGAGACGGGATTACAATCAAGAAGGTGATGGAGTGTCCAAAATCAAGAGGAAATTTATGATATTTTATGTGGCATCTTTAACATTTGTCTTTCCCAGGTTTTAGCTGCTCTGTGATTACAAAAGTAGATACTTTTAGCATTAATATCATACAGTAATTGCATAGTTACGAGTCCTGCAATACATCTGATTTCTCATTTATCAGCACGGAGGATGCAAATTAAAATTATTCAGTCAGACGCAAACACAGTGTTGACAGATACAAATTGAGGCTATCTTGAGAAGTGAAATTATCCTGGCATCTTTACACATTCTCAGTGGCAAGTCATATATTGTCACTCAGCCAAATTCTACTGATGCTGGTAGAGAGTCCTCACCTGGGTCTGCTATTTTAACACATTAGTGATCAATGACCAGGTTTTTGCATGACATGGCATGTGACACCATGATATACTATGATACAGGAAGACATGGTATGCAAGGCACGTTAAGAGTATCATACAGTTCAGTATGGAATGCTATCATTGATTTCAGGCCATAACAGAAAGTGCACAGTGAAGGCTGCGCTGTTCTTCAGCTATTTCTTGTGCAAAAGGGATCATTACTCCATGGCAAACCTGCCTCCACCTGTCAGTTGCGGGCTCCACATCAGTCAGCCGCACGCCGCTACGCTCTGGATGCTCTAACGGCATAGCCAGACAGCGGAGACGGATGCTCACGCCGCAGAAAGCGTGGAATTAAAAGGCAGCAGCTGATAAATAGACAGCAGGGGCCCCAGGACAGGGATGCAGACTAGTACAGAATGATCAACCTAACTGAAAGGTAAGGCGCCCGGCTACAGAGAATAGACTCACTGGCAGAATGTTTGGCTGCAGAATAAGGTGATGCTCTATTGCACATTATTTATTGCTTTTGGAATTTACATGATTCATTTTTACCGGATGCATACTTTCTCAGAGATAGATGTTATAGAACATGCGATAGATTCCCCAATACTTAGCTTACTAACGCATATTTTTAGTGCACAATAAAACAACAGCTATTGTGAGTGCTCAGGGGGTTGAGATGTTTCAAGTCATATTATACCTTGAAGTTATAATGCTGGAATCTAAATAAAATTAAATTTGATTACAACCGTAATTACATTCCTGTCTAAAGGCTGTTCTATCTGAGAGAGACTGTTTCAAATGGTGTTCAATGTTCACTCTGTTTCTGTGTTTTGTTCCCCACCAAGCTTTAAAAGAAACTAATAGAAAGTCATACAAAAATGTACAAAGATATACATATAACCAAAAAAAAAATCTACAAAAATAATATAACAGGTTGTGCACTTACCACATTTGTGGAAATTTATCACATATAACTTATTACAGGGGTGTTGAAACTTTTTTGAGCCAAGATCTACTTTTTAAGGAGTTAACCTTCACCTCTGAAATGGTTGCTACCAACAGTAACAAATGAGAAATGAACTGCACTTTCTCATCAGAAAATGCAGTAAATGCAAGGAAGTTGTGAGCATTTCTACTGTATATTCGCCCCCCCTCCCCTCCGCCCCCATTGGTTTCCTTTTGAAACAGTGGTAAAATATTGCCGTCAACCCAATGCCCTGACGCTCACCCCAACACAGGTGTTTCCCATTGCCAGTCGAAGCCCGCCGGCCCCTCCCTCTCCACAAGCAACAACATTGTTTTAATGGGGAGCGACTTCTGACGCGCCATCGTGCTCTGTGTTTATCTGCATCAGTGTCCATTTGCAATGACTCTTGGGACAACACATGCTTTTTACATTGCTTTGTCTCCGTGGAGTCAAACGAATCTGGGAGGCCATTCTCTATCACTGAAAAGTGTAGATCGGGACAAAGAGGGAAACACAAGAGAAGAATAAAGTGGAGCCTCTAAAGTTCAAAGGCCAAAATGTTGTCATTTGATCGAAATTGCGCAAGTGCTTTTTTTATGTTGCATTTAAAATTTCGAGCTATTGTTTTCCTTTTGTTATACAGTAATGTCTTTGTACAAATAAACATTATAATATTTTTTTTATGATAGCGATGGTTTGATTCCAGATGATAACAACATTAAATTGATTTCCTATACTATTAACCAGCTTGCACGTAACTGACAGTGTAGGACCTTCAAGGTTCCTCTGAACACTTTTTCGAAGTCCAACAGAGTCCTAGCACGACACCCCTGCTGTTACCATACCCGAGTTAATGAGGCCACCATGCACATAGTCATCTTGATAATTTAATTTGAGAGCGCCCCGAGGTGGAGCAATCTTCATTTCATCAGCTCAGAGCCGTTTATTTCATTAAAATGTCGACTTGTCCATCAGTAAGAACCTGTTCCTTTTGAGATAAGCGGGCAGAAGTCATCATAATTGCAAATGTTTGCCCGTAATGTAAAGAGCTTGTGGGGTCTAGTATTCTTTTTGACATGAGAAGGCCCGTCATGCATACAAATCAGAAGTCCTGACAGTAATTCCCAACAACGTTTTCCTATGGGCAGCCATTCAGAATGTGAGAGTTGCTCGGACTTGGGGGGCTTCAAGTTTTTTGTTTGTTTGTTTTGTTTTAAATTTTAACAACAATTACATATAATTTACAATTTCCTTAAGAAAACATGTAAAAAATGTCAATTTATGTCTGGTGTTCAACATTTCTCCTCCTGTGCACGTTCACAGCCACATGTCACATGAACATGTGCAAACAAATGTAGCCACCCTCTTCCCCCACGCACGTCGCATCGTTGGGGGCTGAGAGGGGACAAACTGACACACACTGTAGGGTAATTCGACTGATTGTGATTGACTTTATGATCATTACTTCGGAACGCCAACTGGTCTTTATGCATTCAAGAGGTGCCAAAAAGTTTCACAAGAGAGACATAGATGCAGAATTACTGCAACTATTTAACTTTGGGAACCCGCCTCCGCCTCAAGCTTCGCCCCTGTATTAAATTATGGGTTTGCACAAATGACAACAACTGTCTAGGTTTAAAACATTATAACTTGACATGACTGAGGTCGCCATTTCCCTCCTTCCACATTGGTTCTTGGATGAGTTATTAAGTTATCAAACGTTAGTGTTTATATTTTTTAAAGCAAAGTGCAAAAAATAATAATAACCTTTTGAATGAAGAACAGTTATGAGAATAGTCACAGGTACAAAATTGAAGTTGACCTGCCACTGCCAATGGATTGGACAGCTATTGTCGTGAGTTGCAAAAAAAATATGTGTCCTTCTAATCTTTCATTACCAAAAGAAGAAAAACTATTCACAACAGAAAGAATTGATCTTTAGTTCTAGAACGCTTTACACCGAGCCCGTTTAACTTCCTTCCCTTTTAACACACCCTCTGTAGTTGTGTATCGAATTTACAGCTGATAGTTTACTTTTATACTGGAGGAGGTCATATGATATGATATTTTCTGCTTCCCAAAATGGCTGCGGCCGCCGGCCCAGACGTATAAAACACACTCTTGACAGCGATACATCTCGAGTGATGACACTGCTCTGAAACAATCTCGATATTGCCTTTCCCGGCCATAAACTAAACCTGACCACAGTTCTGTGCACTGATGGCTGACGGGTGTATGTATGTGTGTGTGGGTGCGGTGGGCGTACACATATAGGAGGAGCAGGATGGAGGAAAGAAGAAGCAGAGGGATACACAGATGAAAGCTCAGTATCAGAGAGAGCCAGTAAATAGATTTGCTCTTGGGAGAAAAGTGGGAAATGGGTGTTAGCTACACAACCCCGAGGAGGGGTAGGACGCAAAAGGAAGGCATGAGAACGGGAAAAGGAGGAAGGCAAGGCGAAGGGATGCGAGCGAGCAGACAGAACGGGACGGCAGAGACATGGGGGAGCTCTGGCAGGTGCTTCATCATCTGCTAAGCCATTGTGGCTCCGCCTGTAAACAGTCATCGGGCCTCTCCGGGGAGTAACCTTCTCCATAACTAGCACAGGTATAAATCTGCCTCTTAGCCACTAAATTAGACACATTCTTGTGAAGAGACTCACTCTGCAAGTGCAGCACAAACCCAAGAGGAATGAAGTGGGGGGAAGAAAATGAAGCCAATCCATTGGAGGTGCAGGAAGAAGGTTACGACCTCTGTGAATTTAACCACAAATGCAAAAATGTTTATTGTTTTCATAAGCAAAGCTATGTTATGATTAGAGTTTTACACTGTGTTGGCCTTTATTTCTATCCGCCCGCTTCAGAGGGCTGTCATTGCATCATCTGTGAGTGCCTGCCGAGTCCTGAAGACGAGGGTTAAGTCCAAGGTCTGCGCTCCGTCACCTCCCAACAATGTTTATACCATAATTATGACCTAAGTATAACAAGCTTCCATTTTTTTAATATTTAGTTTTTACATTTTTTCCTAAATATGGTTTTGTTAAGCAGGGTGACAGTGGAACACTTTTTTTGTATTGTTTGAGGTATTTGGATGGATGGCATTGTGACTGCATTCATTGCAATCACCACATTGGCTGCTATTGACGATGACAGATGTCCAAATCCATTTGGACAAGGAAACTGGCAGTGAATGATCTGATGTTTCAGGGTCACTGATGCTGAGAGAAGTCCAAACCATTTCAAAAGGGAGGGTTGACAGTGAAATCAAGAAATGCAAGGCTGAATAATGAAAGAGAACAACAACAAAAAGAAGACCAAGATGAAAGCATAATGAGACCGAGTAAAGACAGATTATGAATTTGAGTCGAGATTTCTCACTGAATCTGAATGAATAGATGGAGTGGAATAAGTCATTTGGTATCCCTAACTGCACCATAACTAAAAGGTGATGAATGGTCAACTAAAAAGAGAGAAGACACATGCGATCTAATTCAGTTTGCTGAAGTTGAGAATGCCCACTTGGATTTCAAAGAAGTCAGCAAACATGAAATTGTCAAACTATCCTGCCAAACAGACCAATGGTTGTTATAAAGTTGCCTCATATTAAATGTGTTTAGATCAAGAAGATATAATGGTGTTGCTCTGCTTACATCAACATTAAAGAACATATGGGCATTTTATTTTTCAACATTTGCATTATGGCACAATAAAATGTCACATTATTTTTATATAATTTAGTAATTCTAGTTTCAACTATTTTTGTTGGAGATAAAATGTGAAGAACACGATATCCGGCAAGTTAAAGAGCAATAGAGAATTGTCACTTTGTCTAGATGCAATACTTGGAATGCATACATTATTTGATTGATTTTACCTGATCAGCCGAGGTATGATCAAGATTTGATACAATAAGCCTGACGGCGACAGAAATAATCCAGTGACCACACTTTTAAATGAATAATTGATGTCTAGCTGAACCGACTAATGAATGCATGTGGTCTGGCTTTGACTGATAGCCCTCTTTGCTCCAGAAGTCCTCCCAGCGGTGGCAGGCCACACTAGAGGCAGAGGTGCCATCCTCTATAACCCGTCTAATTGCTACTTTGACATGAGTGACTTGACGGTGTGTGTCCATGCTCTTGCCACTGGAGGCTGACCCTTTTTACCCCGCTGTTTATTAGCACCGTTCCAGGTTATCGCACCAATTAGGGTCTAGGATAACAGTGATCCGGAAGAAAGTGGGGGTTTAGGGGTAAACAGGATGTATAAACATACATACTATTAGTTACCTTTGAGGAACTGAGAGGACAGGCTCTTTTCGTTTAAATTCAGGTAATTTCGGCATCCCTATGCATTAGGCCTAGTTTGTTTGAAAGGAAAAAAATGGGTTGACTCTGTTTTGGAACTCTTCTGACACAGCTATTAGTCTTGATTTAGTTTGCAGATGCTTGTATAGATGGCTATGTGTATATTGATACATTCCAGTCATTTCTGACTCATTCACATTGCAACCACATTTTAAAGAGGCGAGTTAAATTTTATAGGTTAGCTAGATTTCATGTCTGTTGGGTCAATTTGGTCCTTCTAACAGAGTGTATCTAGAGAAAAAGTGCATAATTTCATTTAAGAATCTCTACTGTTACAATGAAATTTTTCGAATACGGGATGAATAAAGTTATCCAATCCAATCCAATACCTGATTTAAATAAAGTTAATCTAAGCAAGACCAAAGTTGAGTATGGTTTCCTTATTTATGTGTTTGTTTATGTACCTCTAACATTTTTAGACCATGTTTAAAAGGAGTATAATTTACCGTGTGAGTTTTTTTTTTTAACGTGACTTTTGTAACCATGCTTCTACTAAGCATATACTATGCTGAGCATTTTGTAAATATTTTTTAAAGTAACATTTTAGCGAAATATACACAAGAAAAATTGAGGGTCAAATAGTTGCAACTAACCTAGTTGAACCCTCTTCAAGGCTCATTCTCCACTTGCGTTAAAGCTTTTCCAAACAATCATACTTACATTTTAGCACCATTATGCACACCCGGCACGTCCACGAGCCCTGATAACATTCTCAGAGAAGTTTCGGTGCAGCACTCTCACCAAACAATACCTTATTGACATGGGGCCCTTTGGCTCACAATAGCCACAAAACACCAGGGTTCCTGTTTTTGTTGACTCTGTTTGAGGCCTCCATTGAGGCAAAAAGCCACTGTGGACACAGTGCGGACACATAATAGAAGCTCTGTGTCATACAATACAACAAATCAAGCCTTTAAATATTTGAGCATGATAAGGCAAGGGACAGGCAGAGGAGAGGACTGGTGACATGGGGGGGAAATCAGGTGAAGTGAAAGAAAATGAAGGGTTTGGGAATGAAATAAGGGAGTCTAGCACCACTAGGGGACAGTAGTAAGTCATGGAAAGCAAAAGCAGGGCTTGTGCGTATATACTGTAGATTAGTGTGTGTGGGGTGTGTGTGGAGGTGTGTGTGTGTAACTCTCTCTTCCTTCATATAAGTGTGTGCGCAGCAAAGCGTGAACAAAAGACTTTCTTTGTTGCGGATAATAAAAGAATGCCGAAATAGCTCCTTGACTGCTTTAGAAAAGATCTTGATGATGCGTTTGGCCCATAATGCACAGGAACAGCTCTAGATTTGCATAATCACGTGTAATGTAAAGCAGGGCAACAAACAAACTGTGGCTGACGGAGATGAGGACTGTGCTTTTTACATCCCTCTGTCCCCTTATGGACTTTATATGCACACTAAGAGTATATTTAATCTCATCTGTGCACAACATAAAGGACAACATTTGTGCATTGTGGGAGATAAAGTGCTTCCGGATACAACATAAGTAAATGAGAGGCATCCATTTTTAGGTGTGGTGCCTCTTGTGAGGATATACCACTTTAATTAGAGCATTCTTTCCAGAAGCTGATACAGTGATTCCACAATTAAACATTACTTCAACAGACGGTTTTGCTCAGAGGACATAGAAGTATTTCTTTAAACATCACTGCTTATTGGGACAGTCTTTTTGTAGTAAAAAAAAGGGGCAAACGTGTTTGTTAACTTGCTTACCCAGGGCATTTAACACATACAAATAATCAGGACTGCTTCTTTATCCTCATAGTAAGCCAATAACTCTATTCAAAACGACATCACCTTTTTTTTTCAACCGCCAATTAACAAACACTGCACGGATGGTATTGGCCAATGACAGCGCCATCTGTATAGTTGTTGTGCTCTTTGTTAGTTCTACAATGTTCCTCAGTTAAGTCTGTCAATTGCACATGTATGATCCTCAAGGCCATAGAGAGTTGCACTTAATGTCACTCACAGGGATAAAAAAAATAATAATAATGCGAGAGCACAGTAAGAAAATTACACTTTTAGATGTTGCTTTACCTATCAATCAGTATTTTAATTTGTGTTGTTTTGTCAGAAACCAAAGAAAGATTAGAGTTTCCATTATGATTAATGTATTATGACTATTATTATTATTGTTGGGGAAAATAAACAAATAGTCACATTTATGCAATTTTATGATAGAAGTAAATCCCTACGTATATTAAGACTGGGCAACATATCATTTTTTATTATTTTGGTGCCTCAAAACTACCCAGTTATGTTCATATCCATGCTGGAAAAAATGGGACAGTTATATTTATAGAGATTTTCTATTATTATTATTCCTCCAGAACTATAATGTCTCTGTGTTTGCACTTTGTCGTCATCTATTCTGATCTCTGGCGTGTTTCATTATTAAGTGACTTGAGTGACATCGCACCGGCTGTCACTGCCATGTGCTGAGGCTCCCTCTCGTTTCCAGCACCCATGACGACGACAATAATAATGAGCGTTGCGGTGTAGCCATAAGACCTTGCTTTTTGTGTTATTGTTGTGGGGGTGTCTCTGACACTGACACACACAGAGGGCCCTGACGTTTGCTTTGCTATCAGCGGGAGTGCACAAATACAAACACATTTGCCTGAGTTATTGACCTTTATCTCCCCACTTTTCCTGACAGCCATCTCCAGTTATTGACAATACAAATACGTGGGGGGATGTATAACCTTTCATTCATAGAGTACACAGTCCTTCTCTGTTTTCTGCATTACTCTTTGCTGTGCTCAATTTCCCCACCAGTTTGCATTTATTACAATAAAATGGGCCGCTACCATTTTTCCTCTGCTAGACGTTCTGGGATAATATCAATAGGCCATCACAGAAATTAAGCATTTCTTCTAATTCTAGCATGTGGACAAGAACAGTGAGAAAGAGTTTTTATTTGTGTTGATTTGTTTACTGAACTTGCAGAAAAAAAAAGATGAGAAGTGCAGATGAACGAGTGATTTTCTCTTCAATTTTACACATATATATATATATATATATATATATATATATATATATATATATATATATGCATGTAAAATTGAAGAGAAAATCACTCGTTCATCTGCACTTCTCATCTTTTTTTTCCTGTGCAAAATCTATTTTAACACGTATAATTGAGTTGAGGAGTGGCACAGCCAATCTCATCTCACTGCCTCTCCAATCTTGAATTGTAATTATCTCATCATGAACTTTAAGAAAGAGGCAATGTATTAATGGCTTTTTTAACTCTGTAAGAGGTGACTGAGTGGGCTGGAGATAGTTAATGTGTGTGTGCATCACACAGCCTCCTCTGGTCTAGACAATGTAGTACTGTACCTAGTGTCGCATGCTGTGCTGACCCCCCTTGAATCACTACTACCACCCCACTTCAACCACCCACCATTTCCCTAATATCCTGGAGGCATTTTTCTCATTATCAAATATTGTTTGATGTCTTTCTTTCACAATGATTAACCATGGTCACCGAACACCGGGCCTGAATGTTTAAAATTTAATTTTGGGCTTTGGAAGTACCTGCAGAAGGGGGGGTTGGGTGAACGGTTGGGGGGAATGACGCGACGATGAGCGCAGGGGACACAGCGTGTTTTATGTACGCCACACGCTGGAAAACACAATAAATCCTGGAGGAGAATCATTAGTGGAATACTAGTGGTTTTTACGACCATTGTTATTCAACGCTGTACTGAGATGCAGTAAATTATTCTCTTTATTATTTGTCCATGGAATCAGGCCTATATTCAGTTTAATTATGTTGTTGTTCATGTGGTATATATATATATATATATATATATATATATATATATATATATATATATATATATATATATATATATATATATATATTAAAAACAAATGTGAAAAATGAAATAAAAGGGTCATAATTGTGTTCACTTCATAGATAGTATTTATATATGCATATATGAAATTTAAAACTTTTGAGAGAAATCACCAATCTGTCCACTGTAGTTACTGCTGTCCCTGGAAGGGATTCGTTGAGGCCTACCCCAATCTGAGTAAATACCTGAATTAAAGGGTTAATCTGTCTCTTTAGTTGTAGTCTATCCCAAATCTATTCATTTCGTGAATTGAGAATTTTATATATATATATATATATATATATATATATATATATATATATATATGTATCTATATATATATATATATATATATATATATATATATATATATATATATACATATACATATATATATATATATACACACAACATACGTATATTAAAGCAAAGCGGACAGTGGTGCAGGTGTGTTGGATAATGAGGGGGAAAATGATTCGTCTCGCTCTCCTTTAGCAGCATCGTTTTTGTGTTTTTGATTGACATTGCGCTAACAGTCTGGATGGAGGTTGATCCAATGGAGGCTGATCCAGCGATTCAGGCCAATCGGCAGCATGTGCAGCCTCCTTCGGTCATGCAAATTGGGCTGGGCCGGCCAGCCCGTTGACTATGATTAATGAGCTCGGCCTGCCGCCTTTGTTACCGCACACAGCCATTTAGAGTGAAATACAATCCCAAAATATTATCAATCCCCTATTAATCCGGTAAATTCACTCATGCTGAACAGTGTGCTCTTCCTACGTCTCGCGAGCATTGGGCACAATTGCATTTAATTACTTGTCTTGCTAATTAGATTCATTAAAAAGATAATAAAATAAATGAGGGAGGCACAGTGGAAAGCTCAAGCGAAACACATGTCATGTCTTCCACGATGTAAAATATGGATGTGGGATTTTCTGGGGCAGTCATGCTGTTTGGAGAGGAGGTGGGGACGGGAGGGGGAGTTGAAGGCACGAATCCGATACCGTGCTAATACTACAGGCATTTCCTGACTCTGGCTTCCCTCGTGTTTAAACTGTGATTTTTAGAGCTGAGATTCCAGACTCCCTGATGATTCCGAGAGCAATTTTGTGGTGCGGGGCCAGTGAAGTCACTAGCTTCAGTGGTGGGGGGAAAAAAGGAGAAGGAAGAAACATTATGACAGCAATACTGACAATGGAGTGAAACCAACCACGCTCTTAGCATGGTAAGTGATGCCATTGGATGTGGAAAGGAGAGAGGGGGACTAACAGGCAGGACGTGGAAGATCTTACAATATACTTCAGATGTGTGTAGAGTAAAGGAAATTACACGAGCAAGCAAATCATCAATCATTATATTCGTCAACTGGGGATGCTGTCAATTTATTCTTCTGTGGGTGGCATTAGCGGCACCTTGCTTTGCACTACAATGGCAGAGATCAGTGCAGCCTCTCTCGGTTATCACACGGAGACACCCTTTGTAAATTCACCACCCACTGTGAGCAGGCTTCACATCTGGTGAGCGTGCGCCGTGTACCACTGCCCTGTTTGCACACAGCCTCCTATGACAGTTATTTTCACTTCGTATGTGAAAAATGTGTTTTTCTGCCCTTTTTTAAAATAGGGGCTGGGGTAAAATCGACCCAGCACTTTTGTAACCTTAAAGATAATACCAACTCAACAATCCCCTGTGCTGTGCTGTGTTGTTGTAAATCTTCTGACAAGTACCGTAAATTATGGACTAGAAGCCACGACTTTTTCCTGTCCGTTTGTGCCCTGTGGCTTTTAAAACAAAGCGCCTTTTTTTAAATTGATTTTTGCGTGCTCAGGGTGGATTCTAATCTTTAATCATACCCTTAGCTCGTTAGTTCTATAGACTCCGTTTGCCCCCAAACTTGTTCATTTCAGGTACATGCTGACTTGTTATGAACAGGAGACAATCGCTGCCCCTACCAAAGACCCATTTGAGCTTAGCCCTGGATAATTAAACATGCCTCCCATTGGTGCAGTGGTTCTTTCGACTGTCTTCAGTGTAGACTGTATAGATCCACTTGCTGGTGGAGTGATTGTGAGTGCGAATGGTCTCTACCTGTGACCTTGTAAATTGCACCTTGTGACTGAAAAAAGTATCTGGTCAGCAATATTTGACCACTATGGAAACACTCATTGTTGGTACATTTGACTGAAACAGTTCCATTTTTATTTACTAATCGTTATAGTGTAAAGATGCACAGACACAACATAATCTGTGATCCTACCGCTTTTAGAGCGATCACAGTTCACCGACTCCCAACCCTGACTCAGATTTTTATCTGTTAATGCCATCACATTACACTGATCTTTTTCTACCTATTACACTACCCTGCAGCAAATCCCCACCCCCTGATCCTCTGATACCTAGCCGAGGCGCTCCTCCTGCCCCTGACCTTGGCCCTTTGTAGCAATCAGACCAGACTTCCTCAGAGGCCCTGATCTTATCTGGCTCTACCAATTCCACTACACGGCTTTCTTTTGTAGTCGAGCGCGGCGAAGCGAGCCCTTTCAAATCCATGGGCTATGCCCACGAACACACGGCAGGCCTGAGACCTCGGTTCATCTCAGTCATCATACTACACTGCCTAACAACAATGGCCTTTATTTCCGAACGCCACGCAGGTCAGGATAGAGGCTTTCTGGCTCATCAATATATTGTTCAATCACAATGGGGAGGAACCAGTAACACTCAACACTCAAATGAAATGTTTTGACTCTCTAGACATGCAGTGCAATAAGACATTTCCATTTGGCAAAAAGCCAACACGCTGTTCATTAAATTTTAAAAATACAAATACAAAAAAAGGAAACAAAATCCACAATCCTATGTAACATCAAACCAATGGTATGTACAGAGAAAATTAATTAAAGCAGTCTGCCTTTTAGCACCGCTAAGAGACTAATTACAATTTAAATGAAGCTATTAGAAAATACTGATCTTATGGGGAAGATTTGTCAAATTACATATGAAGTTATGAGTGGTAAGGGGACTATGCATGAGTATCACAGTCAATGTTTCCCTATGTTTTTTATGCATTTCATCATTATTCTACTTTACCAGAGTTACTACTTATTACTTTACTACATGAATTGGCATACCTTCCCTTCCTGGTGATGTAAATGGCATTCCTCCAGATTTATGAAGGAGTATGGACAAATGTTCTCCTCATCTCCTGATCAGCAAACCATGCCTTGATTGGAATAATAATAAAATATCTGATTAAGTAGTGACATTAAGTATTTATAATTAAAGACATTCATAGTTTGAATTAAAATGTTTTATAATATGTTTCACATTTAATGAAATGGAACCGACCAAAAAAAGGTGATGTTTGCAGTTTGCATTAAAGTGGTATGACAGAGGTTTTATGTTTTTATCTGTATATTTTTAAATTTGCTATATATTGCTCTTGTGTTTAGTATTTGTTTTTGTATTTATATTTACGTGTATGCAATGCAAGAGAAATGCACCAGTTTCATTCTGCAACTTCTTGTGAAATGAGATTTAAGGGAATCCTGATTCTGAAGCATACAGTAAAAAAATAAGTTACCAAAAAAATCAAAACTGCACAAACGTACGTACATGTGGAGCCCCCTCAAGTATACGCCCCTGTTCGCTCTGCATTACTCTCAGCCTTGAGCTGACGGTTGCAGCGTCAACCGTTCACTGTCTATTCTCGGAGCATCATTATCAACATCGGGCTTAAAAGCATTTGTAATTACAACAATGCATACTTCGTTAAATATTTGTAAACATTTTGGGATTGTGGGAAAGCGTCGCTTACATTTTCAAACGAGCGAGCGTGTATGCACGCGCTTCCTAGTTTGTTTTCACTTACTTCCGCCCCCTTTATGGAAAATGAGCCAATCATACGCAAGTATGCTCAAATATGACCAGACTAGCCCAATCGGTGCACAGTTTACTCACGTGTTGTCCATTCAACTTCCTAAGGGTTTAGACGAGTCGCCTCGAAGGGTCCGGTATAAATGGTAAACAAACCTTTTATCAGCATTTTAAATCATCTGCAAAAATGTAATTCCGTATTTACAATGTCATAGAGATTTTGTAGTAATTTCTACATTTATATATGAATGCGATCCGTGGCCTTTGCCTCAGGAATATAGAAAAGATAGCGTATTGATGTTGACAACTTGTTTGACAGTTTGTTTAACTCATCTTTCCTTGTTTTATAGTTAAAAGATGAAACTATCCCGTGCTGAATACAAGGAGATAGTGAGATGGACAGAGCATCTGAGACCAACGAGGCAGTGTATGAAGCTGTTAAAGGAAAGATTTCCAAAGTAAGTCACTTGCCTATTTCGCGGTGGGGTGCTGGAGCATATCCCACTCAAAATATAGACACACCCTGAATTGCCAGCCAATCGCATGGTGCTCACACTCATACCTAGGGGCAATTTAGATTGTTCAATCATCCCACCATGCATGTTTTTGAAAACCCACCCATGCAAACCCCACACAGGAAGGTCGTAACCCAGTGGAGATTAAACTCTGGATTTCAGAACTGTGAGACGGATGTCCTTACCACTCTCCATCGTAGATACACATCATAATAATGAATGACAAATGCAGTACATTGATGCACTGATAAAAAATATATTACTGTTGCACCCGAATACGGGATGAATAAAGTTATACAATCCAATGTATAATTATCATACAGCCTTTGACAAAATTAGTTTGACACCCATAATTGAGATGATGGCGGGCCTAAATTCAGTACTATGTTTGCTTGACCACAAACATGTTGTATAATCTCATGATGTCTCGAGAAAAGAAAGAAGTACTGGTGAGTGTAATAATTAAAGGAAAAAAAATTGAAGCATTTTCCGCTTCCCGGAAATTTTTGGTCTTCTGTTTAGTCTTGCCTGCTATTGTTATTATTTCGTTCAGCATAAGCAATCTTGGTGAGACCCTTGCTCTTTAAAATGCCCAAGTCTCCTCACTGGGCCTGACAGGCAGGCTGAGCAGCAGTGTTTTCACAGCCTGCAGAATTATTCTGCTTGTCCAATCAGCTGAGCTGGACTCTGGAGGGTTAGTGATTGGACTGGCAGGAAATCAGGCTCTTAAGACATAACATATCGACGAGGCCATCCATCATCTCTTAGCGTGCACTCGGGTACGCCAGTCAGCCCCCTCCAACTTGCTGTATATGCCCCCCACCCACCTTATCCCCTCGGACAATGTGGGAGCACTGCCACTGCGTAAATATTGGCCGAAATGGTCATGACTGCAAGAATGAAGTGAGTTATGTGCGCACAGTTGGGAGAATATTTTTTTCATTCATTAAATAGTCTGATCATAGTGGTACTGGAAACCTGTGTAAAAATATAATGTGGCTTTGTGGGAGGGAATCAGGCATTTTTGCTTTATGGGAACATCTCTGTGTATCACATGAACTATAAAAGTGATGCACTAGTTAAATAAGATGGTCCGAGACAGCAGTGGCAGTTGTTTCAAGGATTGTGAAACCTGGTTTATGATTGTGAACTCTTTTTATAGGCAACAGTTTCACCTCCGTATTGGTATCAGCCCCAAATTTCTCCCATTCCCTGGAAGTTACTGCAGTTATTATTATTTTTATTATAGCTCTGTCATTCTTATCTTTTGTTCAGAAACATTAGTGTTGCATTTCTACTTAAGTTAGAGTGATTTGACATTATTATAAAATACTTGTATGTTTATTGTGTGTACCCCTGCAGGATATGATGCTCCAATTTGTTCGTATATGTGCAAAAAAAATACACACAGTAGTCTCTTCATAGTCCTTATTGCAGATTTTTATATCTTTTATTTACTTATTTGATTAACTGTTATCATTTCTTAAATGTTTGTTGTTTGTTTACTAGTATTTGTTCATAAAGCTTTGGGGATCTTCTGGAATACTAAGGCCTATAAATAAATTTGATTTGACATTTATTTCTGTAAAATGATGTTAAACAATAGTGATGAATAATTTATTGGCACAGCAGTATTTTAGAATAATTATCTTTTGATTTATTTAGCAAATTAGGGATGATTCCAATTTGGTATAAAGTGAAAGCAAGAGTCAATTTCAAACTGATTTTCACGGGGGTGGTGGGTTGCTCATTCTGCCTCTCTGTCGGGCCATCAGTCCAGTGGGAGGAGAGTGGGAGGGTCCGCAGACAGCGTGGAAAGAGACCCCCTCATCTGTAACGGCCTGCATAACACAGATGTTGGGAGTCATCTGTCAGCCTGGCCTCTCTTTCCGGGTATGGGGTGCTCCTCGAGAGGGTTGGGAGTTGGAAGTTGGTGGTGAGGGGTGACGGATTGGACACGGTGCTGTCACTTTCCTAACCCTACTCACAATGGATGCACATGGTAATATAAACACTGAATAATAATAACAACCCCGAAGCGGGCACTCATTGCGAAGACCGACATGTCACTCAACTTTTACTGATTTCAAAATTAAGTGTCCTGGATAACTAAATAATGATTTTCAAACAACATGTGATGACAGTATTAATGTATTTTCACATTTTGGAACAAAAGTTACAGTATTTTATTTATTTATTTATTTTTTATACAGTTATTTCACAACTGCAGTTGATAATTGGAGGCACTGTAGAGCTGTAAAAAAGTACAAACACTTTTTTAAATTATATCAACAAAAGTGTTATTTTTATAAATACATTCTTAGAATATGAACTGTTTTTTTATAACAAAGAAAAACTTGCTGGTATAGGCAAATTTGAAATGTACCCTTTTGTGACTGTCTTGTTTGATTCAAGTTCAATGCTCTTTTCACTTGATGTGTCTAGTGCAGCTGTCCCTCCATCCTAATGGAAAAAAGTTTTTCAGCTCAAAAATTTGGGTAAAGCTTGACAGTATGC
Organism: Stigmatopora argus; assembly: GCF_051989625.1. Classification (NCBI taxonomy): domain Eukaryota; kingdom Metazoa; phylum Chordata; class Actinopteri; order Syngnathiformes; family Syngnathidae; genus Stigmatopora; species Stigmatopora argus. Next base: position 6,009,927 of record NC_135401.1, on the reverse strand, counting down.
ATTTTTGTGCACTCTTGTCCTCCTTAATGTTGTATTTAAGATCTGTTCATAAATCTATCTTTCTCAAATAAGAAGACTATGAGTTTTTGACCCCATGGAAAATAAGGCTTTTTTTAAGAACCTGGCAAATAGAAACAATTGTCAGTATTGGGAGCCTTTGAAGCATGTATTAGTTAAAAAAAACTTTTAGCAGGCACCGTGGACTAGTTATTTAGAGATGAAAGAATCTGGGTTTGAATCTCATCTGAGGATTTTTTTTCACCAGGTTTGTGTAGGTTTTCTCCTAAACATTCAGTGATACTTGAAAACTCAAAATTGTCTTCCTTTCATTTTGAGTTTGGATTGCTACTTTTTCATGTGCCCTACAATGGACTGGCATCTTTTCTAAAGTGAACCCTATTTCCCCAAAATGTCAATTGGGTTAGGCAAAGGCTCACGTATTACTCCGGACAGGATAAGCATTAATAGCCACGGATGGATTGTATTACCAGTGAAAGACATTAGTAATAAGAGCTGTTTTCATTAATTTTGCCAGTTAGCCTTGCACGATGGTTTCCTGTCCAACTGTGATGTTCCTTCTGCATCTGAGAGCCTTAACAGACTGGGGGCTAGGGACAAAAGACTTCATGAGTATGTGTAAAAGTGAGCATGTGGTGTCCTGCCCAAGTATCTGGAGTGTAGCAAAGGTGGGGGACCAGTGCAAGCAGACGTGTGACATCAGTCCTATTAGTTCCTTCTCTTGCCGTGCATTAGAATTGGAAATGATGGGCTGGTCTCCGAGGTCTTGCCTGAGTTCCCTTGTGTCCAAAGGGAGGGGGAACCCCAGTTCCTACACCCTTTGTCCCTTTTAGTATATGAAGGGAGGGGAGGCGAATCCTCTCTGTCCTTCTGTGGTGTATTATGAATAGATGTGGCTGTAATGATTGCCCCCTCCTATCTTTTTCCTTATTTAGAATTCCATTCAGCCCAGTCGTATGTCGTCCATAAAGGGAGTGCAGATGCCACTGTTTTAGAGTACAACTAAAAGTTCAATGTGAAGCATCGTCTCTTTCTCTCTCTTGCTTTATTTCTTTTTCTTCAATATATGCACGCCGATAAACACTCACACGAGCACACACATACACAGCTCCCTAGTGTGGAGTCCCCCCTCGTATGCTCTTTTTCGAATTGGGCCCTAATGTGCCGTTTTCATTGGCACCGAGGCGGGCCACAATATGGTGTGGTGGATCGCTGTGGGAATATGAATGTTGATTAAGCATGCGCTCAGCCTTTTGAAATTCGCAGAGAAGTGTCAGAATAATGGATGTTGAGCAAATGTCAAGTATTTGTTAATTTCTCTGTTATTGGTGGGGGTTTATCTAGCGTGATCTTTGGAGGAAAAAGCAAAGGGCAGGCTTGTTTTGGCATGTGCCATTGATATGGTGATTTCCTGACTCCCGACACTTTGTTTTTGATGGTTATAACTCGGCTCAAGACCAAGGCAAGGGACTTGCTCATTGATTATTTATTGTGCCTCGAGTGTTTTTTTTCTTTACACACTGGTTAAAACATTGAGTAATGCCTTGGAACATGACTTGTTAAGTTTTTTTTTTTACATCGTTTCCTTAACTTATCGATTAAAAATTATTTTCTCTTCAGAATTGTCATTACTTTATTCAGCAAAAAACAATACTTACATGAAAATGTCGTTTAAAATCCAAAACATGAATGACATTCAAATCCCTTTTGCATGGCCATTTGGCATCCTTAGAAAATTTTGCTGACGTGACACGCATATGGACTTAATGAGCCGGATCGCAATCGAATTTGATAGGATATGTTTCACGAAGTCATGTACATGATTCAGTTGATATGTCTTTGTGTGGTTATAAAAAAATACTCTATATATCTTTTAATTTGCTTCATTAAGTGCATTATTTTACTGAGATTGAGGCCATTTCGCTGGGTTCTTCTACCTGAGTGAACTCTCCAATGATTCACAAAATAAATTGATGAAAATGGATAACAATAACTAAAAACAACATGATAACTATATATGACTCGTAAGCATAAGGGAGAAACGAACAAGGAGAAGAAACACTGAGTTTACAACTTTATGTCAGGATGAGGAATTCATGAATAATAGATGCAATCAATTACTTGATTAGGAAGCATGGGAATGACGACTTCCTTTTCATATCAGGGATGTTGTCCAAGTACATTCAATAGATTACTTTTCCCTTTTCAACTCATTGAGATAAAACGACTGAGGTAAGCAGCTTAAGTATAGTTGGCCTTGTAACCATTTATGAGGACATGTTTTAGAGTAGAAACTCCCTCTGTGAAGTCATTGGACAAAAAAAGATGCACACTAAAGATGTTTTGATGAAAATAACCTTCACGCATGAGCTTTTGTGAGCATAAAACAAACCCAACTCATTTCATTAGCATTGTCCTTCACTATAGTGCATACATTCTACAGCCAGTTTGTCAGGATTTTATGGGAGGAAAAAACTTTGAAAGATCTGGTCTTTTTGAGCCCATTTACATGTACAAAATGTTATTGTTGCAATTTGTTGTTCCTGGCCATAGCACTTTGAGCCAGAAAACACTCTATAAGTCTATTTTGCAAGGGGACTCTATTTTTTTTTAAATGACATTCACAAAAAAACATATTTTAAACTTCTTTCGTCTATCGTCAAGGATGGATGAAGAATTTAATATGTTTTGTATCTAATTTAGCCAGCCGCATGCCCCATACTCCGATGCATGCAGATTCACCAAATGCTAAGCACCGTGAGAGCACATGATACCACTGTCATTAGCCAGGTGGCTTTCATTACCCAAATTACTGCTATTGTTTATAATTAATTTTCTCAATTGATGTAAATTAATCTAATTGATATTTTTATAATTCAAGATCTCATATTAAATATGTCAAAGGTGCCATGTTCTGCTTTGTTCTATGTACATTGGTAAAATACTTTCATAACTAGAACCTTTCACTTTGCCTAGTAGGAGATTGCTTAACTTAATCTAGCATAAAGAAAAAACTTGCAAAATGACGTACTAAATTGCACAATTTTTTTTTAATCGGCTATTTCACTATTTTGGGCATCAATGCATATTACTTCCCCCATCTTAGGTCGTGAGGGAAGATAATGAGGTTGAAAGTGAATGATTTCTCATCCACTCTAGTGTTTCCCAGCCTTCTGTTTTTTCTTGTTCTAAATGATACCCACGAAGTAGAGCGTGCGAAGAGCGGGTGGGATGCTGGATTGTAATCTTTCTCCCAACAAAGGTCAATTAAAAGATATTTAATGTTTAAATTGCAAAACAATGCTTCATACTTGTAATGTGCAAATCATGGGTGGATATTTGCCTTCAGAAAACAGAAGATTGTCTTTTACATTTAGTAGCAAAATCTGTAAAATATAATTTGTGTATCTTTTATTGCTTAAAGGCCTGGACTGGGCATTAAACATATTGCAGACTACATTTCAGAATCTTAAGTTACAAATTTCAGGACATTCTAGGATGAGTGAGATAACATTTCTTTGGATTTTGAAACAAGCATCAAGCCCCTAACATTAACTGCACTTGGTTATAGTAGTTCATATATTAAGTAGTTATCTAGCATATTGTCTTGTTTTACACATATATTTTCAAACTGAACACAAACACGGTCGGATTGTCACTATTTGTCTAGATTTGATAAGAACTCAAAATGGTTTGACTTGAGAAATAAAAACAAAAGTTCCATTAGATCTTAGACTTTTGAAGCAGATCTATTTTCTTAGATATTAAGAGCAGTTTATGTCCCTTTTAAAGTTAACAGGGTATAGATTTAGCAATTAGACTGTAATCATGCTCATTATGGAGTTATCCATTTAAAACCTAACAGATGTCTGTTCCAGCAGGGGGATCGTGACGGTCCCATGCCAACCATAAGGCTGTAATGCTGTTGAAATGCTCAGGTGCAAGGTTGAAGTGTGGAAGACATTTTTTCCACCCCTCCCTTCAGTGCCCACATGTTGACAGTTGACCATTTAATGGCACCTCCTCCCCTTTAATTGCAGCGGCCCCCTTCGTCCCCAAGCGTCATTGTAGATTAATGGTGAAGCCACGGTGTTATTTTTATTTATTTATTTATTTTACCTTCAAACTTTCTCTCCTTTTGTCTTTTATTTGAAACTGAGAAGCTTTATTTTTGTAGACAGTAACCTTGAGGGTGACATCTGTCCCCTCATGTGATGAGTTCTCACAGCTTGAAAAGCCTGTTTGTGTTTCAGGACTAAAATTCATGATGTTGTGATATTTTTTTTCCGTTTTCAGTCTTGGCGTTGGTTGAAATGTGAATATTGTATTAAGATAAATGTCGCTTCTAATCTGTCCGATAGTTTTAGTATTGAATTCTTTTTAAACTTATCCAAAATTCAAAAAATGATTCCTGTGAGTTACAGTTTTACAGTGGTTGACTATACTTGTTTGGAGATTTTTTTTCTTCGAATTGAGGCTTTTATGATGGCAGCAGTTTCCCCCTGAAATGGATTAGTTCCCTGTACTTTATTTCCTGTGGGAAATTATTCCAAAATTGAACAAATCAGAGGTCAGTTAGGATGGTGTTCAAATGTATGTTTTTACTGTATTGCCTTAGTCTGCACAGTATTCATATTCTGGGTTTCCCTTTGATGGAATGTGGGGTTGTCTTTTTTTTAACATTGGAGGGATATTAAAGGCTGCCCCTCTTGCCGCCGCATGTTTCCCCATGTTGGTGTCTTTGCCAGGTGTTTGACATTGGGGGCGGGAGCCTGCGATGATTGTAGCTTATGGCAACCTTTTTGGACTGAACGGACTCCTGGGAGCCTCTGGGCTTCCTGCAGTGCAAGTTTCCATTTCCAAAGTCCATTTGTTGCCGAAATAGTTTGTGGTGGGCTCACTTAGTGTAGAATCACATGCCAATCAGACCATCTCCTGATTATTCTACCATTCAATCAAATACAGGTTGTCATTGTGCAAATTGCCCCTTCCTTTTTCCAGTAAATTCCACAACATACATTAAAATGATGTGATGTTATTTATGAAAGTGAAAACACATCCATGCTCCCTGTGTCTTCTCTGTCAGAGGTGATCATCTGGAACAACTTTGCCACCCTTGTTTTCATGTTCTTTTAGATTACAGGGCATTTGGCCCGAGCTTTGAAGCCCCCCCCGCCCGCGCTACACCACACCGCCACTCACCCATCCTTTCTTTCTTTGTGAACGTGTGCAATGCTTTCCTGGTAATTAACTTTGTCCTTCTTTTATTTGTTCCAGTCACTCGCAGTCCACTCTTCTGAGCATCTTCTCCCTAGAGTACCAGGTTAGAAGTTTTCTTCCTTTGTGAGCCCTGACAGGTGCCTAATTGAATGATGAATGTCCCTTTATTTCTTTGTAATTGAACTGCCAACTCTCTGATTGGTTTGGAGGATGCCCCTCAAACCCGCACCTCGCCAACGTACTCGTTTATTTCAACCCCTCCTCATCACTCCGACGCCACTTGCCTACCCGAGCCTCAGTGGATGGCTGCCAAGCTTCCCCATCCATCTGTCTAATAACATCTAGCCCCTGCTTATTTGGTGGACCTGTAATAAATTATGCTAAACCATTATTATTCTGACAATAATAATTTCCCTGTCTAGTGCGGCTGCGTGTGCTAAATGTTTGCTGACTCGCACTGTCACTGCCGCTTTCCACGCTTGACAGCCGATGATGATAAATGGCCGCCGCCGCCAGTGGCAGAAGGCAGCACGGGCAGAAAATGGAGTCATTTATCATCTGTCTGACGGGTGTCAGTCACCGGGTTTTCTCAGTGGAATTACATTTTTTTTTCTTGTGTGTAGCAGTTTTTAAATAGGTTGTTTTTAAAACAATGTTCTTCCTCTCTTACCTCTTGTGCTACTCCTCAAGAAGGAAATTGCATGAAGATAGGAATACGGGAATAGCATCATTGTTTGATAAAAGAGCAGGGGGTGGAGGCGTGGGTTATACAAGGTGTTTGTTACACGCTTTGACCCACTCTGGAAAACTTATTAAAAATAAATCACTGTGACCTAAGATCCCCATAGTCATTCACAAGAATGTGGACGGTGCCAAAGCTATTTATGTCAGGCTTTATATTATTCATTTGGATGGAGAAAAATTAAATCCTTCACTTTGTTTCAAATCTAATTTGTGTGAATTTACTCGGAAAGCTGATGTGAGTATCTGCACTAATGGCATAGCTGATTGTGATTCATTTTTTATTAAAATAACATTTTTTATTTTTTAACTATAACCTTTTCATGCAGGTAAAATGCCATTGAGACCCAAGGTCTCATTTGCAAGAGACACCTGTTGTCTTACTCATTTTGCTTAGAAAAAAAAAACCAAAAACGTTAGCTCCTGTAAAATTCCAATTTAGTACTCATCTTGTCTTGAGGTAACATTGTACTATCTTAGTAGTAATAGTAGTAGTAGTAGTAGTAGTAGTAGTAGTAGTATTAGCTGTATTATTTTCTACCTGTTTCTAATAACATATTTCTTTCTATCTCAACAGAAACGGACTAAAAGGACAATTTCAAAGCACCATGCACCCGATGTCGTTGAAAGCCACTACCAAAGGTGCAGTGCTCTGCTTTATGTCATTGTCTTGTTGGCCACTAGGGAAGAGGCTACAATAATAATATTTTGAAGTCAATCCAGACCATTTTGTCATTTGTATAGCTTTTCTCGTGGGACTTCAGTAGGTAAGAGAAGAAACAAGTTTTGACATACAGTAAATTTAAATATACCAGTATCAGTTAATATTATTTCAAATATTGCTTTTTTCCTTGCCTGGTAGTCTTAATAGTGACAAGGAATACTATACCCGCATATTACAGTCATTTCCACTTTGACAAACCTCAAAGCTGAACTGAGGGCAGCTCTTACTTTACTGCGGAGGGAAAACTCCTGTTTTTGGGCGGCAGGGGTTAACTAACCTTCTATTTATATATGGCTTAGGGGGGAAATTTGAAGCCCTCTGAGCTATGCTGCTTTAACCACATTGAGCCTGCCATATGCCATCCAAGGGAAAGTCATCAGGGACATTAGCATGTCTCGGCTAGCCTTTGCTGTTTCCCTTTACTAACTGACTGCCATTTGTTGTCTCTGCTTTTGTTCTTTTCATGTTCTAATGAAGGTATCTGAGCGAGGCCCTGGCACATCCCTCTGCTCCTGTCTTGCTGGAGTTGGCCAATGAGGTAATGGTTCAACATCCACCCTCCACGCCTCCATCTATTTCATTGATGTCCTATTGCATCAATGCTTATATAGAGGTTGGCAGCGGTTTTTGATTTTCTCCCTTGTCTGTTAGTCATTATGAAAATTGCTGAAATGGTCCGCTCCATTATCAATTATTTAATGTAATTAGCTCTCACCTCCATCAAGCAGATGTGAAAATACTTTGTTGTCTTTTTTTCGTGCAATTTTCCCCAAATTGCACCGGTCCCGCCCGGCAAAGTGTAAACTACAGACAGGTGAGGAGTGAGGGGTCAGCTGTTAATTCCTCTTTCTATCACTTCATTGCTTGTTTGATTTGACATGATGTCGGAGGTTGTGGCTTAGGTTAAGTCAAGGGTATACACTGCAGCTCAACAATTACACTTCTAAGGAACATAATATAGTATATTCCACGTTGCTAGAGTACCGGGACGTTTACTCAACTGCAGATATCGGCATTGTACAAATTTATTTTGGGGAAAATATGGTTCATCTCCTGCTCTGCGATTTTCTGTTAACCAATTCAGGGTGTTATTTTATTTATTAACCAACCATATAATTTAGATGCCAAGAACATCACACAGCATAAAAGGGAACATTCTGCATGGATTTTAAAGTCATTTTAAAGGGTACAGATATGTATACATTTATTCAGTTATGAGTTTGCAAAGCAACATTTCCCAGTCTTTTATTCATTTCTTCTTTCTGCACATTGCCCTCGTGTTACTTTTGCCTTACTTTGCCCATTTAAATGTACATTAGATTTTTTTATTGCATCCTTAGACCAGTCAATGGCACTGGAGTGCTTCTTAATCTAAAATCAGAGGAGCTCACATGCATGAGTGGCGCCTCAAAGCTAACTGTCATTATTCATTCACCATTTAATTGACACAAGGTTTTTTCTTCCTCTTTTTAAAAGACTGAATCCAGTTCAGAGATAACTGTCTATGAACCATTTAACTGTCATTTTAATATGCTACTTAACATTTAAACCAAGCACTCATGCTCTCTCAGACCACTAATTGATGTAGTTTCATCCCTTTATGAGACAATATATCTCCAATGGCGAGAAATGATTAACAATGATGAAAACTGCTACCGGACCCTTTTCGCCCCTAGATGTCCCCCGTGAATATTGCAGTTTTATGCACAATATAGACTTTTTATGTAAAGGTCAGTTAAACATAAAGGCTTTAGAATAGGATCCAATATTGTGTAACCTTAACTCTGGAATGCCTTAAAACTTGTTCAACCAAAATATTTGCGAGTATTATGCTTTGAATGACGTCCAATTGCCAACATATAAGCAATCTGCATATATAATCGTATTAAAGTGGTCCTTATTTTAGCCATGGTCTTATCATTTTTAGGCCTTCATTTGTTGGTATTGTTGACTATGGCTTTTTTAGATTTATTTTATTTTTTCATAAATGCACAAAAATGTTTAATTATTTATATATTTTGGTTTTTTTAATGCTTTTACCAGGGCTCACTATAATTTGCTCTTGGGTAGAAAAGTTTTATAATGACTTTACAATATGTCTTGTAGCAAAAGTTGGTTAAGAGTTAATTGAGACCTTTTAAAAAAAAAAGACTCATTGTCTCTTTTTACAGGTGGATTTGTCTCCCGCACTGATGGCTCGCATCATCCTAGACAGGTTCCTCCAGGACCTGGACGGTGGAATGCGTGAGTTTCCATTCACCTTTTCAATCATTGTCCCCATCAGTCCTAATTGGAGTAGTTTGTCTGTGGGTTCCGCCTTCTGTTTCCAACCTTTTCTGCAATTTCCTCTCTGCTTCATCTAAATGTGCAACAGACTACCTCTAGTAGCTTTGACAATTGAGCGGTAGGAGGGGCGCCGCCCCTCAATTGCACTTTGGATCAATGCAAGCTCACCTCATCAGTGTTATTTATAACGTTTGAGTCCTTCCCACTTCATCCCTAGTTCCATCCATCTAACATACCTTCTCCTCCTTCCTATGTCTACATCCTCTTCTCAACCTTACCGGTCCCCACTGAGGAAATTGAGTTGCCGCAAAGTGACAAAATAAAAAGCAAACAGTGCTGAGGTAGCACTGATGGATGAGCTGCAAGAGGAAGTAAATTCCAGATGCTCACATTTTTGTTGAAATTGTCAAAGATGTTGTCCAGACATTGTGTCAGATATTTGGAGGTACATTTAGGCAAGAGAAAAAAATGCTACTTGTATGCGCTTTAGAATGGTACTATATGCCCCACATTTAAATAGGTACATATATTTTTTCTTTTTCTTTTCTACTTGCTATCTTAACTAAAGAGAGACACCAGACATGTTGTAACTTTGCTTGATGGTATACATATTATAGTAATTTGATATTTGCTTCACTAATTTTGGGAAATCATTTCACAAATGTGGAAACATACTAGCAATATGAATTCAATAGACGTATACAGAAGTCTGTGTGATCATCAGGGGAGATGTGCTTGCCATTTAATCACCGAAGAGATGAAAGGGAATGTGTGTTATTTTCAGATTCACACAGCATGGTCATTTGTCAATGTCAGTGTGTGATTGCTTTGGACTTACAGCACAGTTATCCGTTGCTTGTCAAAATACAAGTCACGGCAGCTTGTAGAGCTGGTCATTCACCCGGGAGATGCAGGCAATCTCAGATGATATTAGACCATTTCCCTGCATCGCTATACAGCGAAAGCATGATATGTTGTTTTTTTGTGCTTCCGATATCAAATTGAAATCAAACTCTTGTGTGAGTTTTGTTATTAAACAGTAATCTAATAGGAAATTCAAGATTGTATGACATAATATAAAGTGCAATCCTATGCTGTTGCACTTCCAATTTGTACAAATTGTACAATCAATAGAATATTTTTTCCCCAAAAAGCGCCAACAGAAATTGAACTAATCTGTTCCATTGCCCCACTGCATTATGGATAAAACATGTATTCACTATGTAGGAAAGTGTTTTAAGTAACTATTACACAATGGTATAGAGTAACTTTTATATAATGTATCAAAAAAAACAAGGCATTGTGTTGTACGACAGACAGTAGATTATGAGGAAGTGAAGGAGTTTTTTGATACTCATGTAGTAAATCAATATCGGTTTAAACTATTGCTTTTGTTATTATCTAAGGTGCTAACAGTAAAGATGTGTTTACATCTTATTTTGCAATTTTGTATAATATTTTCCAAATTTGCAACAATGATTATAGGGGTGGATTAGGTCACTTTATTGCCTACTGGAGTTGGAAATCTGAATCGCAGAACCCGAAACTGGTATATTACAGCCAAGTCATATGTTACCATTATGAAACATTGCCTGGGTAATTGTCTTTGCGGGCAATTAGCTAACAGGCTGCTTCAGAGCTATTGGCAGGAATATTTTTCACTCTCCTCGCACGCATGTGCCTTTCGGATTCCAAAGTGGCGTGCAAAAATCAATAAAATTCTATATAAGGGACATTAACCCCGACCAGGGAAGTGGTTTGCTGTTGTCGTTGTTTTTTTCTTTAATTTTCTCGATTCCATCTTTGCTTTTAAGAGACATAGGGATGGATGGTCCCTTAAATTGCAGGGAATACACGTATGTACTTACATACATACAATCACACCAATACACACCTTGTTTTTTTTTCACCTCACCATGATGGCCAATCCCCTGTCCCCTCTTTCAGCAGTTCTTAGAGATATAATATAATATCGACAAAGCATCCTGAGAGCAGTATGAAATGCTATTTGGGCGGCTTTTGTGAATAAATCAATGCCTTTAAATCAGTTTGGAATGTATTGAATATGATATCAACAATCATTGTGATCCTTATCTAGTAGATGATGGTTTTTCCCACATGGGAGGGAATGTTCACTTGCTGGTTTTGTCTTATATTTAAATATGATAGTATACGTTTTATACTTTCTATAGGGCGGTCACTAGGGGCATGTGCCCTCTATGTGAGAAAATATGATATTAGTATTCTCTAAAATCTATACTGACGAATCTTCACTGTCAGTAGGAGGATCAGACGGGGTGCTCCCACTTCTTCAGCCTTTTTGCTACGCTTCAATCTCATCATCCCTCTTTCTATTCCTCTCTTTGACAGGCGCTCTAGATTTAGACATACTTTTTTCACTCTCTTTCTTTTTCTCGTGTAGGCAATTTTGCTAGCTATTTGACCTTTCCATTTTCCCAAGGCCCGGCTCCAGATTAGATTGCTCCCTGCGTGTTTTGTAACTGTGTGATTCGAGCGCCCTCAAGATTTATTGTCGCATTCCTTTACAGAAGCCCTGTATGCCAGGTTATAAATGTCCCATGTTTGATGTTAACACTACGAGAATGTTTTCAAGCTCCTTTTGATCTATTCATAATGACTCTGCTGTTTTGTAGATAGCTGGGTGTCATGTTGTGTTGCATCCAGTCAAACCTGAGAGTCCATTGTCATTGTTAAGGCTCTTGTTTACCTGAAGGCAAGAACTGTTTGTGTGTGTGTGTAGAAATAATTAAAGTCGCATAAAGGGAGTGCATTTGGAGGCAAGATGAGCAATTCTTTGCAAGTGCGGTAGAGGCGAGCAGCGCCGTAGCACTCCACTTGACAAGTATACTAATTACTCCCTTTCACAAGAGGAGCTCCAGCCAGCTTCTGCCGCAGTCTAATGGCCTGACCTATGTAGCCTCCGTACTGCCAGATCTACCGCTGCAATTATTTTACAGACGCACATGCACACACGTGCACATACACACTGCAATGTAGAGTTTCATCTCAATGCTTTCACGGAGAATCAGGTGGAAGCAGATCAGTTCTGCCCCAGTACCCGCTTCAGCACCACCAGCTTCACCTCTAATAACTACAGGAAGTTTATTTTAATTTGTTTTTTTTAAATATATATATATATATATATATATATATATATATATATATATATATATATATATATATATATGTATATATGTATATATGTATGTATGTATATATATATATATAAAATAAACTTCCTGTAGTTATATATATAAATATATATATATATATATATATATATATATATATATATATATATATATATATATATATATATATATATATATATATATATATATATATATATATATATATATATATATATATATATATATATACATAATTATATATATTTATTTATATATATTTGAGGAAGCATTTAAAAAGAAGTAAATTGGAAAGTCAAATGAGGGGCTTTCGGCTGCCATGGAGATTTGCGAAGCTGTCGTCCAGCATCGGGAAGACTCATTCATCATGTCGCGCAAGTAGTCAATTCCTGCAGTATCTGTAAATGTTTTCAGATATTAGCCAATTTATATGCTCTGAGATTCATCATGGAAAATCAGCTTTAGCGCGGCGCACATTATCAGGGCCTGTCTCTCCCTTGCTCCATGAAGTTTGATAAATGAGTGCACCCCCACTCCACAGCTCAAATGACTCTGGTGGCATGGGGTAAGGGAGTATGATGTGTTAGTGGGGTGGGCATGTAGAGGAAACGGCTAATCCCCCCACGGGTACACTTAGCCTCACCCCAATCCAAACGTCACACACATTCTGGATAGTATATATATTTTTTAATTTATAAACAAACTTGCAGAGGAGCTCATCAGTGTCAGACTCAATCACAATTGTCATCCGTTATTGTTTATTATGTCCTCCTTCAACAAATTTTGCTTCCTAATGATGTTTCTCAGCATTTGCTATAATGACTTTTTCACCCGGGCGGAGGAATAGAAAGAAATGGCACACGTGAGCTGTGATAAATCAATGTTATTTTGTTGTTTGCTCATCTTCTTTTGGAGTTTTTTTTCACAAACACAGTCTTCTGATTTGTTTAGCAAATCCCGGGGGAGGCGTAGCGTTATATTTGTTGTTTTCCTGCCTCTTCTGTTTTTGCTGTGTTCAGATGCTAACGGTGTGATACGGCGCCTTAGTCACAATTTATACCAACGTGGGACAATTACTGTAAATTTGGTGAATGTTTACAAGGGGGCAAAGATGCGCTGCAGGGCTTTGTTCTGTGTGTCTGGTGCTCGTCAGATTGTGCTTTTTATATCCCTCTATTTTATGTATGTTGTTGCTTGTAGTTTGTGTGTGTGCGTGTGTGTGTGGGGGGGGGGGGGGGGGGTGAGAGAGAGAAACAGATGAGCTCAGAGTGTCATGGAGGAGCGATGCCGTGTAGGGCGGGGGCGTCTTTTAATGTATGCTGATGCCGGAAGATGCAGCATTGCAAAGGAACGCTAGCGCCTTGTTGTTATTTACTGCTGTGTTTGTGCAGTCCTGCAAAAGTATTACAGTGCATGATGAATGAGCATTAGGGTAAATTCATTTTAAAAGCATGGTGATTTATTAACAACGAGGCCTTCGATTTTCATCACGTCGATTCTTGGATGGAATTCTACAATGTCAGCGCCAAGGTCATCCTTTTTATCGTTATTTTAAGACCATCTTACTGTAAAGGTATAGAGAGAGCAGGATGAGTAGAATTTGTGATTAGTCACCAAATTACAGAATAATCTGCTGACAGTTGTGGTCTACCGATTTCTAAGAGTTTAAAACAGGGTATTTTATATAGGCAATAGTATAAACAATATTAACTAAATTAGATTAAATTAAGTATGCAGAATTTTTTTCTCTATGTTCCCTGTGTGTCGATTGGCACTCAGTCAATACTCTAAATCAGCTTGTAGAAGTTTGTTACTGGTCACCTCAGTAGAGTGGGCGTGATGATTGGCTTTTGTTATGCTTCCATAATTGCAATGCCGTTCACCTTGCCACAACCCCCAAACTCCGCCCTGATCATAATGGTAATGAAAATAACTCTCTTTATTGGGCCTTTGGCTAAGGGGGCGGAGTTAAGTGTCTAATTTCTATGAAACAGCCTAACAAACAACAGACAAGTTTGCTGTCATTCTTTTCCAGGAGCAGGAAGCAGGAAAATGAGAGAGAAGTGCTTTGCACAAATTAGGATTTTAATGAAAAATAACCATAGAAATAATACAGACTGGGACAAAATTAACAACAATACAAACTTAACAGGGGAGACACACACCAATGAATAGGTAAATATTACTCACAGGAAACAATACTGCCACACACACTGACAACAACACAGGGTTTAGATACATAGGCAGGTGGAACACATTCCAAATCATGCGAACAGTTCACACAAGGAAAAAAAAAACACACCCATCCACCCAAAACCCCAACAAAAAAGTGACGGTAAGGAGGAAAATTCATTGTATTCTTGAAAAAATGTTACAAGCTTTAAACTTTTGGACTTGGGGAATTTCGCTGTTCAAAGCAATCACAGCCTACTACTAATGTGTGTATTTGTGTGTGTCATGTGAGACCAAATTGTGGTGGTGCTCAAACCTCCAATTATGAGCACTAGTGAGACAAGGGCTTTAATGGCTACCGTTAGCCTTCAGGGAGGTTTAATACACATGACTGTTTTGCAGAAGCAGCGTCAAATCTATAAAAGGACCATTAGGACAAGGAGGGGGGGATCAATCCAAATGCCATTAAAGTGGAATAAGTTGCCAATATTGCTGATGTGGTTGTGGCTCCCTTGATTTTCCTTCAGATTATTAGGTACACTCAAGTAGTGACTTTGTTAAGGGAAAACAGTCTTATCTATAGAGTAATACATCTCCTGGCTTCATAAAGTTTGCCGCCTCATATTTCCCCTGCTTTATTGATTTCCCATTATCATTTGTCATGAGGTGTCCTAACTCAAGGGGAAATTACAACCCCTCTTTCCTGCTTGGGAGTTTGGTATGGATCCACCAAGGAGGGGAAAAAAATAGAAAAAGGAGCCTAGCTTGTAGAGAAATGAGCAAAGAAATAAAGCCCATGCTTGGCAGTTCTGAGAGGGAGTGTGTGGGGTTATGAGCTGGAGGGTGAGGCTAAAACATAGATGGTAGCACAAATAAAAGAAGTGTCAGTGAAGAGGGAGTGCTTAAGGCTCAGTCCCTTTTCCAGCTTACCTGTTTTTATTCTGTTGAAGAAGGCTCAAAGCTTGCTCTTTCTCCTCACAATGGGATGACCTCTTAGTCTAGTATTTGAATTTCAGTCCCAGTATCTGTTTAGTTTTGTCAAACTGGATAAAAATGGATATGATATTTTAGCAAAAACAATTTTCTTAACAAAAAACAACAACTAAACAGTGTGGGGTTCTCTGCAGTGTTGTTCGAGGCTCCATCCATGCCTGAAATATGTATTGAAACATTCTTAGGTATTGTGGGTAATATGGTGACTCTGTCAGGAGCACACATATCTATATATACATCACTAAAATGGTGTGCCTCCGCCATTTCGTCACCCAATGTTACAATCCATTTAATCCAAATCTTTTAAAGAAATGATTTAAGGCTTCTTCCTCCTGCCTATTTCTTCCTCAGCCTTTTGCAATACCCAGGGAAACTCATCCGGCAGGCTTTTATGTCTGATTTATTGTGTTAGTAGACCAAAAATGGGGATGAGACATGCAGAACAGCCGGTGTTTGTAACATAGATAAACTACATGGAGGTCTTGTGCTCTGGACTGAAACGTTTATCTATTTAAAACCTGAATAGATGCCAAGTGGCTGTTTTTATATTGAATACTATGCTAATCCAGCACTAGGCAGTTTAATTCAATTAACTGTCTGTTTTTCCCAGGGTTTTCTCATTCAGAATGAATGTGTTTTTGTATGTGTTTGGTGTAATTTATTTAAGAATCACCCTTAATTTTGAAATGGTGTTAGTTTGTGAAAATAAACAACAAACCCAGTAATTATTTAGGCATGGTGCCTATGAAAATTTCTATGATCAGTCTTTCCGCAAACTTTACTATGTGCATCACCATGTTTGTTGTTTTTTCTTTACAGCCTCTAAATCCATCCTCAACAGTATGCTCAAGGAACCATCATTAATACCAGACCAAACCTTGGCCAAGAATGTATACCAAGTAAATTGTTCCCTTTTTTGTATTATTATTTTTTTGCATGCAGACTATCTTTATAAAGAGAAGGGATGTTTTTCTGACATGTTTTCTCTAGTGTTGCACTGACGATTTTTCTCCTGATACCATTCGGCTTCACACTCTTTGCTGCTGCAAATCTTGGCTTTTATTACCAATAAACATGTACATTTATCCACACCGTATAGTATATGCCCATACATCAGAAATATGACTGTTTAGTGAGCATCTTCAGTGTTTTTTTTGGTGTAAATACGCATTTTGAAGCATTGACATATTTTTTTTAGTCCTACGATACCTGTATTTTAATTCCATTTTGGGGTCCCTTTCTGATTCACGTACCGGTTTCAGTGCAACACTAGTTTTCTCCTTGTATAGTACTACTGTATGGCATACCTTACCTCACCTCCACTTTTCTCTCTTCCTCTCTCAATGCTCCACATGCTGTGTAACTCCACCCACCCCCTCCTATCCTCAGTGCACAGTAAACGACTGCTGTTATGGACCACTGGTAGACTGCATCAAACAGTATCCTATCCCATAAAATTTTAAGCTTGAAATTGACGAGAAGCTATTGAAGGGGATGAGATGTGTCTGCCTTCACCTCACATAAAAATTCTACTTCACGGAGGAAGCATTTGCCATCCCTCTATTGCAAATGATGCAGGATGTGGAAGGAAATATTGAATGGCAGGAATTCAAAATACTGCAGGTGAATAGGAGTAAAATGAAAAAAAGATGTCGAGAGCTGGGTGCTATTTAATGAAACCAATTGGTATCATCCCCAGGTGGGTTGTATGCATTTTATGAATTTATTCAAATTTCTTTTTATCATGTATCAAATGCAGTTCAGCACCATGGACAGTTCAAGTCACGCTTTTTCACCGCATATAGATTTAGTCACTTACGCAATTTGTATCAACAATCAGTTGAGAAATTACCGGCAATTGAAATATACATACTGTAAATACGTAATTCAATTTTCCAATTTGTTTGTGACATACTCATGTCACATGATGATATTGGATTAACCAGGAACGACATCTTCACATTCACTATCTGCTCTTTTTAGATCAGTGTAGACGTACCACTTGTTTGTTTGCTGGCATATGTCATTAAGGATGACAGTTTCTCTTAGTCTAAAATAAATCAATGTTCAATACTGCAGAAACATCTTGTATAAGGCTTTTTTTAAACTAATGGTAAGTATTAGTCTATTCTCTAATTAATGGCTCAATAATTACTCATGTGTGATTTGCTTTTATTGCAAAATACAGTTACCCAGTTCATGTGACAGCAGCACTGTTTTAATTGGTCTTGATAAATATATCAAGGTAAATAATTTACATTATACAATGCAAGAAGTTATTGTAACACTGTTAGAAAAGATTTGTGTTCCACATTGTACTTTCTCTGACTCTCTTCCCAATTCATTATTACAGCGAAGCACTTTAGGGCTTTGTTGTGAGTGCTGATTAACGCTGGCCAGAGAACTTGATTATGCCCTTGAGGTTTGGATTAATACGTTGTATGAAGAGAAATTACTTTTACCTTGCGTAATAAGCCCCAGTAGACTTTGCAGCAACTATGTTCAAGTAGGAAAAGGAATGGATCTGCACATAAATAATGATGACGGGATGTTTTTTTGTTTCACTCATAATTTATGCATTTCATGCTCTAGTAGAAAACAAGTTTTTGGAATCCTTGACTCTTATCCACAGTGCTATTGGCCAAGAGCACGAGGTACTGCTCTGTGACAAACTCAAGGATAAAAATTTGTCCTTCCTGGGTAAGTTGTCATTTAACCTTTATAAGACAGCACATAGGCTTGGTACACAAAAATAGGGCTACAGTAGATTGTTGCAAATTGATGTGTAATTTTATTGCTAATAGCTTTTTGTTAGTAAAATTGCAACCCTCCTTTTGATGGGTAGTACATACACAATGCAATTTGAAATTCTTGTTATGTATCTTTATTGATACATTTTCTAATACTATATAGATCCTGAATACACCCCCTCAACTCTCTCAATAGCGCTCATTATAAATTACTAGCTTTGGACTCCAATTCCAATAATCAACCTTTCCCAATCAACATTTAATGAATTAACCTCATACTTTAATCACACAGATGTGAAATTGCTGATTTTGCTTTGAATATTTTTTATCTTTCTGGTTGGAGCATGGAGTCATGATGAGATGATCATTTATGAGATTCACCAGGAAAAAAAATCAATCCTTGACTAATTCCATTGTACTGTTTATTGTACAGTTAAGCTCCAAGGAGATCCATGTGCCATGTTTTTTTCTCAATTAGGGATTAGGGATTTAGTCCAAATGACCATTTGTAGGAATCAGGTATCTTGGTAAAACATCCGAAGATTTATCACCGCAGTACGCTCTGAAGGTTATCCCAACATTCTGTTTTTGACCTTCCCACTTTTACTCTTGATGCTTGTAAAAAAATAAGGACCCTTTTATAAATTTTCTAGCCAATTTGTGTATGACAATGATTACCAGCAATTGCTCCAAAGATGAGCAACGACTATCACTTTTTTAAAAGAAAAAAAATACCTTTTTTTGTTTGTTTTTCAATAAACTAGCAGTGTTGAAGTGTATAGGGTTATAGATTCGGAATTTGTATTTTGTCCCAATAGAATTTAATTGAGCTAGTGCTCATGTGTGAAATTGTGGAAGTTAATATTTAACCCCCACTTCCCTTCCTCTCAACCCCCCATCCCATCATCATCCCATAGGTCAGGTGAGTGAAGGATGAAAGTCATTCCTTGTGTCATTAAGACCACATCATTTATTTGGACCTGCGGTGTTGACCTTTCTTCACGGCTATACAGAAGACTGTTCTAAAACTGTCAGAGGGCACGAGGGCCACTGAGGCAACATCACCCCGGTTGATAAATGGATTGGAAATAAGCTACCCAACAGCAGGGACGGCCCATTAATTTTAATCAAAGGTGGTGTAAAAAGGCGATCAGAGCCACATGACAATGTCAACAGCCTAGCTGCAGCGAATAGAGGTCCTCTCTTCTAGTGCAGACACATTAGCACAGTCCAGGATGGCCCATATGCACCACAGGCCTCTGGCAGCCACTCTGACCTCACGGCTCCCCTTTCTCCATCCTTGGCTGATGCTGCCTCTTTACTGACACCAGCACCTTCCATCTCTTCTCAATTCTCCTCTGTAGCCCATTAGTTGAGCTTGACTGGAGACAAAGAGGCAGGCCCTTGGAACCGAATGACCTGGTCAGCTCGAGATTTAATGGAGAAATCAGGTGTTGTGCGGATAATGGCTGAAGTGTGCAAAAAGTCAAGGACAATGGCTGTAGTCCGTGAGGATCGAGGTTGGGCTTACTCAAGCTATAGTGCCAACCTTGTCCTCTCACTTTATATTTTATGAAGCTTCACCAAACTACAAAGTGAAGCTCAGCTTTTTTGTGCTAAGACAGCAAATACACAAAAGCTGTGGTCAATGCTGTTCCTTGTATTACCAAGGGAAGTTTGCAAACAATTGTTTTGTTGTGTTAAAGGTATTGAACGCACAAATCCAACAAATCTTACATATTTGACCTTGCCTTCTCTTTCAGATGAAAACCAACTGAGAGCTAAAGGTTATGACAAAACACCTGATATCATCCTAGAAGTCCCTATTGGTTAGTAAGCCGTTTATGATTGTTTCAATTTTAAATCCATTCTCTTTAAATACACAATGCATTGTCATCAACTAAATTGGTGCAAATGTGAATGATCATTTCTTCCTTTTCTCTGTATGACTCATTGTATATCTGTTTTTACGGAAAGCTGTGGAAGGACACATTGTTCACTGGATTGAAAGCAAAGCATCATTTGGAGATGATCACAGTCACCGGACCTATCTCAACGAACAATTTTGGAGCTACTGGAACCGGTCAGTCTCTTGTTTTTCATTGATTTGTTGTTATATTTATCTTTCACTCTTTTTAGTTTTAATAGTCTTTTTTCCATTGTTGTTTTAACGTCCTCTTTGACTGTTCCGGTATCCATATATACACATTGAATGTGATCCAACTTGCTCTGCCCTGTCTGAATTGTTATTAACTGCTTAAGAGCTTTAATTGATGCCAGAAAAAAAGGCTATGTGGTGAAAAGTGCAATTTAGAAATAGGTTTTGATTTGCTGCCACCGATAAGCCTCATTCAACATCTCAAATCCAAGAGAAAGAG
Source organism: Stigmatopora argus (assembly GCF_051989625.1). NCBI lineage: Eukaryota > Metazoa > Chordata > Actinopteri > Syngnathiformes > Syngnathidae > Stigmatopora > Stigmatopora argus. The sequence goes on along the minus strand of NC_135401.1, from coordinate 5,989,475 downwards.
AAAAAATAATGAGCCTGTCTCCATTTTTTCTTCTTTTATTTGATATAATACCATATATAGTTTGTATGAGTAGTAGTACAGTCACCAAGTATCATTATTTTTTCTTGTTTGCTTTGAATTGAAGCAAGTGTCGTTTATCGCAGTCTCACTAGTAACGATAGGTCAAACCATCATGGCACTAACATGCTTATTGGGAGTTTAGGGTTAGCCTGAGCCTTACATATATTGCCCGGAGGTGTCTTGCATTGATATTCGACGGTACAGCCTTGTCCAATTGAATTAGACAAGTGACAATGTAGATCCCATCATGTCAGCCTGAAGCCCGATCAGATAAATATTGTTGTGTCAGACTAGAAATGTAAAACTGTCAGTCTGAGCCTTATCCAGCAACCAGTACTTTTAATTGACATTTCATGTTGACATTTCAAAATTTGCAATCACTTTCATTCATTGTTAGAGCTTTTCCATCACCGTCTCAGGTATTTCTGTCCTTTTGGGTCAATGCTTAATCGTGAAAACAGAAAAGCAAGCCCTGAAGGGCTCATGTTTTAAATGTTTCTCCAACCCTTTCTACTCTACAACCTCTGGAGTTTTTTTTATTATTATTTAAGAATCCACAGCAGAGATTGGGATTCCTTTTAATGACACCTTCACTGATTTGCTTATTTTCCTGAACTTTCACTTCCACGTAGCGGAACTGCTTCGCCTTTGTGTTAATTGCTCTCAGTTTGTAGCAATAAGGGGAGCTCTGGGAACGTGGTTTTGTAGACAGAGAATGGAGGAGAAAAATAGAAAAGTAATTTTCTCTCCAAAGCTCTAACCAACTACATTTTTCATCCAAACAACAGTCTTGCCAACACACTAACCCTATAATGAACCCCTCTTCAGTGGAGTGAAGGGTAATGATGCTTCACATACAATGCACCAAAGGAAGAAGTGGAAAAGCAGAGAAAAATGAATTTAAAGTGCTCTTCTATGAAATCAAACGTTGTGTTCAAGTCTACTGCCTTATGTCGATCACCCATTAATCTTTCAATCTTGGATGGTAGTGTTTCAAAATTGGCAAGTGGATCTGATATGACATACGCTCATTATAATTAATCTATCCTTCTCACCCCACCATTGGAATTGCATAAGAATTATACCCTTGTTTTTGAATATTAAACACATATTGAGCCCTTTGTGTGTTTTGGAAGAAGTGGCTAATGTTAAAGAAAGACACTGGTGCCATACAGGAGCCCTTAAAATAGCCATCTTTTATCAAGATTGTTTTTAATACTGTTTCCATTTTTAGAGTAAGTATATGTAACTGTGATAGCATAGACACATACACAGCACCTCCAATTGTCTTATGCACTAGACTGGGGTTCAGAAACTATAGGTTCTGGAGCCGCATGCGGCTCTTTAGAGCTGATGATGAAGGATCTAGTGTGTACCATTAGGTTGTCCTCCCTAGAGCAATGGTGTCCTATGGACAAATCAATAGCACTAATCAGAATATACTGTTCGTATCGGCACAAAATGGTTTTGATGAATTGTATAATACATTCAAAGATTAAAATGCTTAGCCTTTTCCTCACATTTTCCCCATAAATTCATGCCCGTAATGCCACCAACACATCTCTTCCCCCTCCACACTCAGTCAGATAGGAGATTTGTAAACTGCAAATGCTAAATGCTGGCTCTCTTAACAGAGTGTCAAAAGGTTACTTCTGAGAAAGAGTTGTCAGAAACCCACAAAACAAATGATTGATCACAATATAATAGTACAGTATGCCTCATTTCTTCCTCATATGAAGCAGGGGTTAAGACCCTTGAGTTTGCTATAATACATCATCTGTCTTGACCACCTGGTAATGTGTTCAGGTGCAAATTTGCATTAGGATTATTTATTTATTTTCTGTAGTCTTTGCATTGTTCGGCTTCACTACTCTGTTTGTTCCTGGAGGCTTTATCCTTAGGACATGGTATTCAGACATCATAAAATCGTGGAAATTAATACATATGCTTAACTTTAATTACAGTGTCTATACGACAAAGTATATTTTGTGCTGGATATATATCATAAAGGCCATAAAATAATTCTTGAACGCCCAAAAATGAGTCAATCATAATTCCAAAAATACCTACGTCACTACCCTAACTTTGTCCATCCATTTTACGGTATATAGGTTGTCACATTGCTATTCTGCTCACGGACATGTTTTATCTAACAATGAGACAAAACAAAGTGCATGTTATTTATTGGTTTGACGTACCTGCAATTTCAAGTTTTAAACCGCTTGAAACTTTTGCAATTACAATATGAATTTGAGCAAGCAAATTTAGGTAATGCCCATCAATTGAAGCTATTTTATTTCTTGATCTGATATTGCTTATCGTTTTTGTTTATACTTCTTAAAAATAGCTCAGGAGTCAATTTCTTGAAGGTCATGTTGAAAGGCATAAAAAAATAATTAGTAACTTCTCTAAAGGCCCAAGTAATCAGACATAGAATATTGTTTTTGTTCGGCCAAAGCTACCGCCACTGATCCAATGGGCCTGAACCTAACAATAAATACCGTCTCTCAATAGACAGGTCCTAGCACTTTAAGGATGACATCTGCAGGCTATGTCTGGCCACGCCAATCATTTGAAGTTGAAATGAAGTCATGTTGTAATAATACTAATTAATTCAGCTTATAGATATGATTGTTCACTCATGGATGTTAATGCATTTAGAGCTGGCCCCATTTGCAATTTATATCTTTGTAAGGGACCCTGAGAGAAAAAAAAATGGATGGAAGTGGGATTGTTAATATATAGTATATAAATTAATAAAAAAGGAAATGTTTAGATTTTGCAATTTTTTGTTTTTAAGTCAATAAATGTAGGTGAAAAGGTTGCTGGCCCTTTTAAATTTGGATTTCAGAATGCTTGCACTAGGTTTTTCAAGTCGTATTCTTACAGACCGACAATAAACCTGTATTGAGGTCATATTTAAAATAAATGTGAGTATGAAATATAATTTAAAGGGATAAATATCAAGCAATCCACAAGCAATAATTGAGCTTGGCTTCTTTTGTACTGGCAACATATTCTTGTGCCGCTATACAGTTTAGTTCATTCCGCGCCACCCGTAACCTCGAAATGTCATATGACAGAAACATCATTCCCTTGTTTGTTATTTATAAAAGCAAACGTATATGCAGAGGAAAATATGAATATTAATAAAGCCCTCCTATTTGAGAAAGCAGCAATATTAGCTTCCTTGATAAAGCATAAGCGCATGTGACATTGCCTTCCTCTTATTTATAGTTATGGGCACCCCTTGCTGTGAAGGAACGTGGCCTCTTTTATTGTTTCCTTTGTTATGACATCCTCTCATAGAATATCCACAGCCAGAAAAAAAGAAGAAAAAATAGGTCTCCACAATGCTAGTTCCTTTAGGGCTTTGCAAGTGTTTGTTTTGGGGCGCCATCGCACACAGAGGTGCAAGCCTGCCCTCCCTTCTTCTTCACCGGCATCCTGGAGTATTAATGCCAAATGACAAGTAAGCTGTGATGCTTCAAGGATTTCATGCGTTTAAGGATGCACATTTGAGCGCATTGTTTAAGGGGTCCGCGGTGTAATCCGCACACTCAGGTCTCTCCAGCAGCCTCAGGATTTAGCTTTAGTTAAGCCGCCATGTCTGCCATTTATATAAGTAAAGTCACATGTGTGCATTATCCAAATTTGTCATTTAGCATTGAGTGTGTGACTTGGTTTTGACAGTAGTAGAGAAAGTGGCATCTCGGTAGCACATTAAGTGTATCGCTTCTCCTATCTTAGCGCTTGGCCACAACACTGTAAGATGATGAAGAAAGCCTCAAGTAAAATGAGGTGAGAGACTCAATGTTTTTTTTTTCTTTTCTTGTGCTGGAACTATTTTTTTTAGAGAAGAATATCTGTGTTTTTGTCAGCTTTCACAATCTATAACATCAGAATCGCAGACACACTTCTTCCCCTCAGTTTTTTTTTTTATTCTTTCAGTGCCCCTCTGGCCCTACACTATGAAGACTTGATATATTTTCCAGCAGAAAATGTGACTATAGCACATATTCTGCGGTTTTGTTCTTTGTGGCTGTGGCTTAATTATTAATTTTTATTACTTTTTTTAAACTCCTTAAGGTCGCTATTCTTCATACTTAACAATCATGTTAACTATCATGAATCAATTTTACGATTGGAGTTTGGAAGATCTGGCACCTGACATTTCTTAAAACCAGAGGAGTATTTATTTTATATAAATGCACCTTAAATTTCCCTATTGTTTGGTGTCAAAGTATTTAATTTTGCCGTTATCTGCCTTATAGAATTAGGTTGTTAATTTCAGAGTTACCATTCATCCCTCATATGTTAATTTAAACCGCAGATAGTAGGTAATTGTCTGGAAGTCAGTTGACCTCTTTAAATAGGACCCCAAAATTTTTGTCAAATCTTTTTTTTACTCCATGAAATAAATAAAAAAGTCCCGAATTTAAATACCAATCTTTCAGCCTGTTTTCGGTCCACTACAAGCCTTTACATATTCAGAAAAATGATACGTCTATAAACACTGCTGAAGTGGAAATGTCAATAATTTGGCACCTGGCACCCCACAATTAGACCAATATGCAAAATTATAATTGCATCAAAATGTAATGAAAAGCAACAAGGTTCCCCATGGTGTCCTTACATCACAGATCATAAATTCTTAAGGTCAGTGTCACTATCTCCTATCAATGTTTGAAGTCGTTCTATTTCAGACAGGACAGCAAATAAGTTGTTTTGTACCGAATGACAAACCACACAAAACAATGCATCATATTTCTGCCTTTTGTTTTTAAAGAGTCGCTCTGTGTGTACCAGATAATGCGCCCAGTACTTGAGGTCTGTGGAGGCCCATCATTCACTGAGCAGGGCTGCTGGCTTGTGATAAGTGGTTTCTTATAGATAACCTAGACAGCGTTTTCCTTTTTATAGGTCCACTGTCCCACACATAACCTTGTTTTTTTGTCCCACCCAGGGTTATTTTTGCCATTTTTTTTCCGTTTTAGTTTTTCGCCCTCCTTCTCACCTTCTACAAGTGATCCATTGTTGAAGTATTGCTTCTTCGTTTGTTTGTTTTAATGCAATCAATGGTGATTCAGAAAGAAGATATTATTAGTGCAATTCCCTGTTTAAGATGGGCAAGCATTTAGTGATTTTTCCTCATTCAAAGCAAATTTCTGCTTTTAACAAAAACATCCTGATTAAAGGGTCTAGCTGATTTATAGCAAGCTTTTGATATTCTGATATTCGGCTTCGTCTTTCCTCTCTTTACCCTCTTTTTTTATTGGTGTAGTTCCCAAGCAGCCATTAACCAAGATGATCCTATACAATAGCAATAATTCTAAGCAGTTGTAAAACCACAGAACCATAAAACACCTTAAAATCAATCCATGCTCCTCAATAAGTAATGTCAAATGGCGGGATGCTGTTTTGAATTTCCATCTATCATTGCTCATTTTGCTTGGAAGATACTTTGAAAAACTTTCAGTTTCCAGATGACCTCATCACTCAAATAGAATAACTTTGATATACGGTCAGGATGGTTTGTTTCCCTGTGTTGGACCTTTATCTGATTTTACTTCATAGAAGTTGTTTTTTGATTGACATGCCGTAAGTAACAGATTCTTAAGGCCAGCAAAAAAGGCATTTGTTTTTGTATGATATTTCACAATTAATTCTCTTCAGGGACTCGTTGCTAGACACGGAAAGAACACATGCATATCTGAGTTTTCCTCTATGGCCTGGCATTTGTTAAAGACCTTCGTCAGGACTCATTTCTATCCATCTATTTTTTTTCCAGGCAGCCTTCTCCCCTTAACCCAACTCTGTTTCGAGTTTCACGTCTGTCTGCCGTCTGATTGCCTGATAGCTTAAACCTTGCTGCCTGCGTCACTCTTAGTGGGAGTGTGTAATCAAAGACACATGAGTAGCCCGTGTCAAAAGTGCTGACCTGATGATTATGCTCATCAATTGTGAGGGTTAATATCCAATCACTAAGGCTTGCACAGATTTGTCTCCCAAAAAGTCAGTCTTCTAAGACGATAAATATTATTACAAGATCAAATTTTGTAAATAGCACATATTTTTGCTTTCTAGTAGTGACTGATGAAACAACATCAGTGGTAAGATTGCCTAAATTCAATTCAGGTAGCATGGCTTCAGTCCTCACTCAGTAATTGTGAGTGTCGGAGTTCCACAAAAATGCATTACTCAGCATACAAGTCCATTTCTTCAGAGTTTAGCTATTTAGCAGTTATATTTTGACTTATGTGTACTTTTGCTATATGCTACTGTATATGAAAGCCGTACTGAATTAGTACTGTACATTGGATATTTGTATTTTGTCTTTTAGTGAATCTATATCGAACATGAGTCTCTGGATCAGTTCTCTATAAGTGCTGTCATCTAAATGCCACAGAAATCTGCTGTTGATTTTAAGCGATATCTATATAATTCACTCAAGGAATCTTCCTCAGTGCTAAATGCCATTTTTTTTTTTATTTCCATGGCAGGGGTGTGCTATATATGACGACTCTTATTTGGCTGAAGGTTCTAAGCATAACTGGCAGCATATAACTGTCTGACAAAAGGTTTTTTTTTTTTTCGCTCAGCTGCCACAGAAGCCCTGCCCAGCTCGCTGTCCGAGCCTGACACTTTGCATTTGCTTTGTCTAGAGTGAATATGAAAACTATTAACTACATTCTGTTACTGACTCCAAGCCATGAATTGTTGCTTATCTCAGACGTTGGTTTGTTTTGACTCCATACCCATGCGTGCGTACTCTTTGCAGCCTCAACATCAAAATTTTATGCAAGTGCCATTATGTAATCCTTTGAAAGTCATCATTAAATAGCATCAATATACTCTTGATCTTTTTGAAGTGACCACTAGACTATGGACTATACCTATACTAATTTGGTGATGAGGGGGTTTAACAGATTGAGGAACTTGATCCACTCAGCTGCTGACAGTCTTTATGTCCCATGCAAGAATGGAGCTGGTGGTTACAAAAATGACTTAATAAAAGGGGGGGTTAAATTCCCCGGATAATCATTGTAAAACATTTAGCTTCAACCGTGTAGAGTGAAACAAAACACGCTTTTACTTTTTCCCTCCCAGCGGTTTTCTTTCCAAAATTGTAGCTATGAGTTCATGGGAAACTCGCTCGGAGGTTACCTGCGCCTCTAGTCCGCAATGGAAAAAAGTAAGGGATTATAGCCAGAAGAATGTTTTTGCAGTTAGTTGAAATATTGCTAACCTTGTCAAATGTCATTTTGAATAAGAAAGCAAACATATTTTAATCACGCGTTTAAAGGCAGTCCATTTCAAACCGCGACTCTGGGGAAAAGGGGTCAGCTAATTGCCACGTTTGATGTCATGTTTGGTCTCCCTCCACCCTTTTGATGCGACTGCTGGAAGCATGCTAGTTCGCGCCATTGTGTCTGTTTCTCACACACAAGCGTAAACACTTCATCACATTTATTTCAATTTTTAAAAAACACACTGGTCTAATTTACAAGTTCTGTAAACCTTAAAGTATTTTCTTTAACTCATTGTCAGCCTCCTGCCTGTCACTTTGAACACACCAGTAATTACTATAAGCATTTGGGTATGCTTTTGCATGTCACTGTTTATTTACTTAACATTGCTTGTTCAGCTTTAGCCATCGTCCATCTTTGAAAATTTCTGTTATACGTTCTCATCTACTATTTAGATTTGTATTCATTAAAAAAAGCAGTTTAAACTGCTTTGTTGATACATACCACATAACAATTTTAATTTGACCTGACCACATGTAGTGGTCTATTCTCTAAATTTAAATTAGAGCTAAAAAAAAAAATTCTTATTTAACATGCAATAATTTTGACATCTTGACAAAGTAGTTCCAGACTTCTGATCCTCTAACTTTGTCACAAAAAAATAAGCATTGAACCTATTGAATCTGTAGTAAAATAATAATATTGATAATAGTAATCCTTGCATAAATCTGTTTCCTTTTCATCCTTGATTAAATTCTAGCAAACTACACAATGTCTCATTACCGTGTTTGATGCACTTCCCAAAATGTCTGTATTTCTTATAATTGTTGTCCTAACAGCCGCAACGCTGGAAAAAAAAGGGCGTATACATTGTAAATGATGTTTGACAAGGTGGGGTTGGTTTTTGTTTTGCCTTGTCTTTAGTTATTACTCAAACTTCCTCAAGCCACAGATAAGGTCTGCTGGCGAACATACCAAGGTGAGCGCTAGCGCAAGGCCCCTTATCGCTGAGCATTGATTTAGGGCAAGAGCCCGGTGACAGAGGTCATTGTGCAGTAAAGCTATTCATCATTCACATTTGATTTCGGCTCAGACCTGTCTCCATGTTGTCTACATGTCGGAAGAGGGGGCTACGGGAGGTTTGGCTTGTTGTGTGGCGTGATTTTGACCGAGTACTAAACATGCAGCATAGGATTTTGCTTCCATATCCGTAGTATATTTAAATGAATCAAGAATTGTGCATCGGCTATTGAGAGTATCTGTTGTTAAGAAAAAAAAGTTAAGTAAATAATATAAAAAGTGGTTATGCGTGTGCTTATCCATTTCCTTACCGATGGGTATGGAAATGACTTCTCTTTGCCATTTGTTGAATTTCATTATTTTTTCTCTCATCCGTAAGCACCAGTAACAGAAAAAAAAACTGTTGTTTTTCTTAGTGAAGGTGGTCATATAAATTGTCGCTAATCCAGCTCAGTAATCAAACCCAAAACCTGCACACCCTTTTACTCTCTTTAACTTTGGGACATGATTTAGTGATAGTAAAGGGCAAGAAAATATTCAGGCATATTAAGCATGATGAAAAACTGCTGACTCTGTTAAGTTTGGATTCAAGTTTTGCAGATGTGTCTCATCATAAAGATGGGAGATGAGTGTCTCCCTTGTTGCAAGAGTATTTTCTTAGATGTCTAACGATGACTATTTATTGATGTTAAGGTTGTCTGTGGCCTTCATGCCTCGATTTTTACTTCCTTGGCTTTACTGCGCTATTTATTCTGGCATCAAACGCTTGGGCTCATACTTTTAGAAAACCAATAAGCCACATTGTTGATTTATGATTCAGATTATTTTTGGACATTTTCTCTTTAGCTGGAAGCACTCTAACATTTATCTCAAGTGAACATATGTAAAGTCTTGAGGTGTAACATATTTGGTAGAATCGAAGGATCAGTGAAAAAACCTCGCTGTAGAACTTAAGCAGCTAATTACGCTTCATTCTGCAATCAAACCCATGTCAGCTTTTCGAGAATCTGGATTTGGGTGGTGGATTTCATTTATATACAAGGCAAGCTTAAACATTTTACGGTTCTCTGTTTGTATTAAAGTTTCTACCCCCCTCAAACCCCTGTAGAATGTGTCATATCCCATTACACAAATTTGGATATGGTAAATTAGCCAGGCGAGTGCTTACACTGAATATGTTTTCCACGCCGTGCGCAGAAGGGTGGGCTTCCTCGATGTTTCATTAGGTGGGGGGTTGGTTTGTCTCGAACTCCTTAAAAAGTTGTCTTGAATTTGCTCCCCTCGGAAGATGAGGTGTTTTTGCAATTCAAATATTTGCTCGTTCTCCGCGCCGCTGCAAAGCCGCCTTTGAAGCATGTGAGTTCTATCAGAGCCAATGACAGCATGAGTGTGCAGCGTGACAGCGCAAGAGGCAGCGCCGCACTATTTCTAACCGCATATTTAAATAGCCAGGAAATCCGAAATCAAAAATGTATGCAAATAGCAGTGTGTTTGGTATGTTTTATACCCCCACCATCACCACCACTCACACGCAATTTAGGAGCTCACATGTATTGAGGTGGAGGCCTATAGATATATGCATATAGGACCACTAATTGGGATTTCACATCTCTAGCAAATCCTTGCTTCATAAAGAAACTTTTCCTCAAAGATAACTTCATCGTGCCTTTAAAAAAAAATATTTCTCTCTTAGCCTTACTTAAAGCTTTGTTGTTTAAATTTAAACTAATGCACCTAATTTTGAGTTGTAAGATTTCATGTAATTTTTAAATTTATTTTGTATTATATATTTAAAAACATTAAAAGGTAAAATTATTATTTTGATGATTTTAATTAAAATAAATTCCATGTAAATATCGCCCTGCTGGCCAGAGTGTTGCATTTAGCAGCTAATTTCTATAAAGATGAATTATTTTTTTAGCTTCATTCTCAGTGCTTATGAATCTGCTTACAAAAGCTATTTTCATCATGTGAACCCTTTCTGCAAAAGAATTTGAAAAATAACAAAAAGAAACTTAATAAAATACATTTATAAGGTGCCATATCTCATGTTAACTGTATGTGAAAAGCATCTGGTTCGTGTAGAATAGAATACATCGACTGCAGGTATTCAAAGACATTGAGACTAAGAGCTTGAAAAAGAACAGTATAAAGAATAATTAATTGAATTGTCATCTGTACGAGCACCCATTGCTCCTTCTGCACCCTATAATTCCCAACTCCATTTTTTCCCCCTCTTCCCCTCGCCACATCCCCCTCAACAGCAATTAATCTCATTTTTAGTCCAATTTCCAGCCCTCTGCTGGAGTCAAAGTGATTCCACTGTTTTGTTCCTATTTGGCTTGGTTCCTCTGCATAGTCATTAAGGGTCCAATTAATGTCACCCTTTAGCTGAAGAGTGCTCATTTTTATTGGGGAGCTGACAGTCACTGCTATGAGTGCTGCAGTGTAATATGCATTAATTGCCCCGTAACACTGGTAATTACCAGTTCTTCAAGCTTCTCAGTAAACTGTCATGCCCAGACACGACTGCTTGGAAATAGATTACTCATTAGGGGGAACCTGCCCTGTTTTCCAATGGGGGCTTGTCGGGTTGGCATGAAGACGAAATAAATCTGGTGCTTGAACAAATAGTTGCCAAGAGCAATTTCCTATTACAACTTCCCAGTGATGCTTCTGGTCTTTTTTATTTATCCATTTAATTTTTTTACCTTTTCATATGTTTGTTGTATTGCTGGCATCGAAACAGCAGAGGCATGCAAAATCAGACAAAATAGACCTTAAAGGTGCAACCAAGTGATTGAGTCAATAATGGAATAATCAATATATTGGCACAAACATATATATGATACCTTGAAAGTGAATACATTGTGTTAATTATCAATGAAAATCCAAAATTTAAACTGCATACATGACGTAGTAAAGCGAAATTTGATAAATTACTAAAGTGCCTTTATTAATAATACAATAATACTCTTCTGAACAATAATACTCTTCTGAAATTGTTTATTCTTGATAAAAGTTTAACTCCAGTTGGAGAATATTGATGTTTACGTCACATTAAAAAGTAAAACTCATTAATTGCGCACATATTTGGCTATTGAAAATTGATATTGTGTTTGATGTTGGTTTCTCGATACCGTACCACTTGAGACAAGGATGACATGCAAGAATTAGTCCAAGGTTTCTCTGAAAACCCAACGTAGAGCTTCTAAAGGCTGAACTAAAACTGTCAGCCTTGTTTGATGTAGAACCATTTTCGAAGCATTGCATATAAAATATTGCCGGCGATGATGCTGGAGCCTTATTCACTCACATATTGATGCGAAGGCCGCTTGGGTCTCGTGTTTGTAAAAATATTCTTTTCAAGATTAACGTGTGGCAAAACGTGTCAGCCAGAAATGCATGCAGATGGAACAATCTGTGGACAAAAGCTGATTGGGTGTCACCTTTGCACTGCGATAAGATACTATGAAGGGGAAACCAAATCAAACAATGTTAGCGCTGTCACGCGTCTCCTTGCTGTTAAGGCGTTGCCCTGTTTAGTCACACTAGAAACAATATTTAGATTTCACCATAGCTTTGTAAAAGTGTGCACTGGGCCGATCCTTTTCTTTCTCTTTTTTTCGGGCCGCCCCCAAAAACCACTTATGTGTCATTACCCATTTAACATAGCCAGGACAAAAACTGAATGTGAAGACCAGGGAAAAGCGTCCACCACCCGCAAACCCACACACACCGACTGAAAACACGGCACACGCGTACAGTGACACACACACACAGAGGTGCTGCTTTTGTTTTATCTCCCTTATAGCACCTGCTTCAGGCAATCTGCTCCCACTCGTCTCAAATGAATTTTGTCACGGCCTTTCAGATTCTCAGCCGGCAATGTGCTAATGAAAGGAGATGGCGCAATTTGAAGTGACCAGGTAGCAGCCAGCAGTGCACAGCTGAGAGCAACACAAGGGAGGGGCCCTCTAGATTGGAACAGCACACACACACATGCCACAGATTCTTGAAACAAAAGACAAGTCAAGCATCCGCTGATATACCCATTACCCTTCTCATTAATACCCCGTAGACCTTGCTGTGTGTACGCCTGTGCACTTGTGCGTGTGTTTATCTGTTTGTGTTGCTCGAGCACTTATCGAATTGTTTATGACAGCCTTAATTGGGATAATTGAAGACATTCAGATTACCTGTCAACTATGTGTGTGGGTTCAGACTCACTATCTGTCTGACAACTCCTGACAAGTGTGGGATCCCATAGTATCCGTCGCGGTGGAGCTGTTCCGGGCCATAATGGGGACAATAAGGACCTCTGTAATTTTGACGTGAAGACCCTTTTGGGTGTGTGTTTGTTTTTTAAGTATTGCACTGAGTTGGGGTGTCCGTGCTCGGCACAGTTAATGGACTGACTACCTTGTGGCCATCTGAGGAGGCAATGAGAATTCGAGTTGGCAAATGTAGTGTTTAAGAACACGGAAGGTGCTACTATGGACTGCGTTAAAGATTGGGTTGCAATAGAAGAGCATTGGCATATACGCGCTTCTGGCTGACCTACGTTCAGTTATAAAAAAAAAAATCAGTTGACTGGAAAATTAAATATATATTATATGTAAATATATTTTATTTCAAATTAAATTGCGCTGTCGAATATTTTTTTAAGACGTCAGATTTTATTAAAATAATATACCAATTCATTTGTATTATGATTTGTCTGACAATGGTAGGCTCAAGCCACATTTTCAATATAAAGTAACTCGATAAAAAGTAAAGTAGTAATTAGATATAAATGCACAGTAAATGACATGTCATGTAGAATCTATAGCAAATCCCAAGTGTTAGCATTGTGTCAAGCATTGCAATCTTTATAGGCTTGGGAAATGTGATTTGAATACTATAATATGTAGCCACACTTGCCTTATACTAATACACACATATACTCAGTCTTTTCTCTGCTAAATGGGCATTGTGTGGGGCTTTGCAGTGTCCTTGCTATGACAGATCAACACCGTCAGCCCAAGAGATCCCTTGGTTTGTTTGCTCTTCTCCAAAAGGGGTTAAACTGTCAAGTTGACAACTCATAAGGCCCTTAGACTCTAGCAGAGTGTCTCTCTTTGACTCTCCCTCTCTTTTGCTACATGCCTCCCCCTCCCTTTACCACCATCCACCTTCATCCCCAAACAAGTGAAAATCAATACCAGATTGCCTGAGGAGCACTGTTTGGTGTGGGCCTGACCCCTTAGTGTCCCCGGCACGGCAGCTTTCATTACATGTAGCCCACTATTTAACTTCTATCCCGATCCCTCGCCTAATTAGTTTCGATAAGCTTTGTCCCACCACCCCCAGCTTTCACAAACGAAAGTCTTTGGAAGATTGTAAACACACAGATATTCTACGGCCTTTGAGGGGACTTGTAGAGCTGGGAGTAATAAAGAGACAAATTCCAGCAGGCAATTCTTGAGCTGAGATTATTGTTTTGTTTGCGTAGCTAATTTTTTAAAACTACAACGAAATTAGATTTACACCCTTTAAATTTTGTGAAAGCAAGAGTTGAAATCCCTTGCCCAGACGCTGTGGTTGGTCTGTTTTCCAAAACCCTTTAGGGGTGTGGTTCGCTATTGTCTTAAATTTAATTATAGTGGATTTATAATGTTATGAATTCATCCCGTTACATAAAAAAAAAAAAAACTATAGTGGATTTTTGTATGTTCTTTTTTTTGGTTGATTTTTTGTTTATGTACCACCATTGCGGTGGGTGGACCAACTACTGACAAGCCCCAACGACATGTGGCACCCCTTTCCCTTCCCCACCTCAGGGGCTAAAATTACCCTAGGGAATGTAAACAGAGTGCAGAGTAAGCACACAGCTTCTCATGCACCCCAACACTCAAGCCGTGTCCATCTTCTATCGTGCCCCTCGAACCCGGACACTTTGGAATCAGAGGCCAAGGTCGACTGGTATAACCCACTAATAGCCAGTTTGTTTTGCATCTGTCTGCCATTCAAATATAAACTTGAAAAGTATGTATTTGTTCATCCTCCTTGGTAAAGTCCCTCCCACAGACAGATGGGCATTCACACCACTTCATTAGGTGTGTGGGGTAGCTGAAGAAGTTTACTAGGCTGGGTGCTGACATGTTGATTTAGTGGCGGTAACACGACTGCACTTCCAAAGGTGCTGACTTGGACGAAAGCCAGGCCTCTTTTTTTTTTTCTCTTTCACTCCCAGGGACACGTTAGAGGCCACGCTCTAATTTTGGGACAGGAGGTTTTAGTTGTGAACTAAGAGGCCAGCAGGCCCTTTACGACAAACATTCACACCTGCTTTAACATGGCCAATTTTCATTCATTCATCTTCCAAGTCAGATATCCTCACGTGGATCGTAGGGCTGCTGAAGTCTTTCTTGTTTAGATCCTCCCGTTCATCTTCTACCTATGTTACGTACATGCCATCTCATGGTATCAATACACTGAGCTGACGGCATTCAAGATCACACGTCCCAGGAAAAGCTTTCACCAATTTTAAATCGAACATCCAATCCCGAGTCTCTTATTACATAGCACTTTGGCCCACTGAGTTGTTTATCGTGTGTGATTTGTATGTTTATGTCCACATCACAGCAATATGTGGACATATTGGGCACACATCCTGTGACTCCACATGCACACACACAATATCATAGACGCATGCACACACTTAACACTCAGCTGGACACATCAGGTTTGCAGGCGCCCGGTCAGCCTGACGCTGCCCTCACAAGGCCAGATAGGATTACAGTACAAACTGCTGTTGATTAGGGCCACGACTTCAGCAGGGGAGCATCCTAAATTGAAAACATGTTCGCCGCCAGGGCTGAGGGCAGGATTAGGACCAGGGCAGGGAGGCTCTGGAGGTGTGTTCATCCCAAAATGGTTGTCCCAATGCCTTCCTTTTGACTGCCTCTCCCAAGAGACGGGAGGCAATTATCAGCAAAAGCTGCTGGGGGTTCACAATAACAGGTTAAAGGAGCATGTATCCCCATGGCTCTGAGCTCCTCTCTGTCTGCACATCCAATCCCCATCATGGGAGCTTCTCATCTCCATGTCAAAACTACACATGCAACACGTCCATGCCACAGGGATTATGTACACAGCTCTTCAAATTAGCTCTGTGGGTGCTGTTCAGGTTCATTGAAATTCATCAAATCAATATGTACCTATGTTTTTAGTGGACATATTAGATATCAGAATGCCATTTTCGTCCTGCACAGAACATGTGCTATTATGCTCTCATCATTGCAGTATCTGACTTTTGTAAAATTGCTATTGGAATTATTGTGTTGAGCGGGTTAACTAATGTATGCTGTAATGTTTTAATTTTTGATTTAAAACTAGTTGAGTATGTTAAATTAACTTTTAAATTTACAATCCCTTATACCGAATCTAGTCATATCTGTATCAGGTGTTAATGAATTCTCACGCAGCAAGTCATTAAAGTAGGGATCAATTCATTTTCATGATACACTGATTTAATGATGTATTCCTTTTTATTCCCCCTCTCTGAGAATGGGCAGAGACTATTTCTGGCCTTAACTATGTGTGTTGCTGATTTAGTCCAGTTACAAAACGACTCGACTAAATATCCCCCAAAAAGTCATTCTATTATAGGATCGCTGTGCGCTTCCTTCACGCACAAATGTGTGAAGTAGGCTATCAGTGAACTGATTGGTAAAGGGTCAGTCAAATTGTGCATGTGTGCGTGTTTGTGTGTATGTGTGTGAGAGAGATAAGATTTTAAGGTGCGAGAAGGTGATGTAGGTAATAGCAGCTTTGTCAGGCACACTGGGGGGTCAGCGAAAGTGAGAATTTGCAATTGGGAGATAAAGGAGTGTGTGCATGGAGTGTGTTTGAACAGTTCTCGTGGGATTAGAAAATGTCAACGATACGGTCAAATAAAAAGCAAAAAGAGTAATTTTCCAATTTTATGATTTCAACAAATTCAAATTATGTAATCAATGTTATTTTATTCAATAGCCTTTATAAACTACTTAACCACAATCAATTCCCCATATTTATAATCAAATTGTTGGAAACATAATTGACAGAGTAATCATTGATATAATTGGTAGTTTCAGTACTCTTTTTAATTCTTTTTTTGTATTGTTAACCTTATTATGTAAATTAGATTTTTTTTTGTGTATTGGGGTATGCCGTGACCCCAGTGTTGTTGCTGGGACAATTAGATAAACTTTGCTAATCTTCCTGTATCTCTCTTGGGACTGATAATTTACGCAGATATTTACACATTACTCAAGTATACAATTCCTAGCACTCAATCTGACCTCACATCACATCTTGGGTGCTTACCCATCAGCACAATACACAAACATACCTTTGGGCTAAAAATAAAAGAAATGATAATACCTAGAAGAAAAAAAAAAATCGCATTCACCATTCACCTAGATATTTCATTCCACGATGAGAAAACATTTCAGTAGCATATTTGTCTTTAGAGCATCAACGTCCACGTTAATTAGAGGTCTTGTGCAACTTCATACATATCCACATAAGTAGTGCTGATGTGTTTCCTTGTTTTGTTTTTTTTACAATTGTCTCACGTAAAAACAATAAAGTGGTGCTTTCGTCTTGCTACGAAAGTGTGTAATGGGCTTCACTCTACCATTGAATTGCTGTTCCGTTAACAAGGCAAGATTTAAAACTAGTTGTAAAGAGATATTTATTTTTGCTTTGTGCATGAATTACCACAATACACCTTGAGCTATCACTTGGCCGCAGAGACACTAAAAATTCTATGATGAAATTTCTCTGACAGGCCTTCACAAGCTCACAGGCTGGGTGCCTAGTGATAAAAATAATAACAAAAATACACTTTATTTTTTGGCCGCCTTGGCCATGAAAGGACAGCGTGCAAAGCATCGGAATCTGCAAGAACAAGGTCAAGTTAACATAATGAATCCATTCATTCATTTTACGTATTGCTTATCTACACAAGGTGGTGCTGGAGCCTATCCCAGCCAACCGTGGGCAGTAGTCAGCGGGCATCCTGAATTGGTTGCGAGTAATTGCAGTAACATAATGGATAAGATTCAAAACCTCTACGAAACAAAAATGCCATTAGTTCTTCTCTACACCCACATTGTCTTTACCCAGTCATTTCTCACTATGATTTCAAGGATTTAACTTGCTTTTCAGCCAGTAAAGAAATAATTTACGTTGTAATGCTTGGCTGCGCTTGCTTGTGGCTTAATGTATGGATACTGAAAACAAAGACCCCTTTATGGCAAAGACTCAGGTGGAGGCTTAGCCCGCCTACATCCTTGCTGCAGTATTTGTTAGAAATATATGTCTGCATGGTATGCAGGTGATGTGTTGTCACTGTTTTTTTAAATAACCCATCATCCCATATTGATTTTATTGATAATTCATAATTGCATGGTAATTGTTCATCCAGTATTAGGTTTGAGGTGTGTTCTCAACAAATTTTAGTACATCTTACATTTGGCATGTTCATCAAAACAATGAGTATTCCTAAGGTTGTGTCAATAATACAGTATTTGTATTGGGTTATCATCTCTCAAGACAGCATGTACGCCAACGATAATATATCAACGTACACGGGTCCAAGGACTGTTTTAATCTTTTGATAAGATGAGAATCTATGTATTCCTGCCATGTGTCATTATTTATTGCATAAGTGAGAAAATGCTTGGTGGGAAACATATTCAGCTTCACATTATAGTTATATTATTGTATTGTAAATGTTTTTGTCGCGTGCCTCGCTCTCGTTAAACAATATTAGGCTAGGTCACAGCATCTTAAATAGGACCAGCTCATTAACAGTAACCTGGAGCATGGCTGGTAGAACAAATCTGTTCTGAAGTGTTTTTGTTTGAATTGCAGACAATTTGAGTAATGTGTGCACGGTAGCCTGGTCTTTAAAAGGTTCTACTGTATACTGTATATAAAAAGCACATGCCAGGTTAAAGCCACCTCACGTCTAGTTAATAAACCACAACAAGCGTACAAACTAACCAACTCATTACTGCACAAGACTGTTCATTTAACAGCTTGTTGTAAAAGGTTCATAGGAGGACTTCAGCTCTCGGTCTGCTCAAACAATCTTGTGTAACCATCAATGAATTAAATCTCTGGGGTGACATATGCATCCACCCCATTTTTTCTTGATTGTCCACTGGCTCTTAAAACCAGCCTAAACTTCATTTAATTATGTGGATAGATATTATGATATCACCATTGTAATCTAATTTTAAGCCCCATTCATGTAGTAGTAGTATAGTCGCATTCATTTCAGCATTCTCAACATTAAGATTTTTTTTAATAGTATAAATGTATAGCATAAAAATAAAATTCTGTATATTACGCCTATCCTACCTGTTTTCTATAGTATGCAAAGATTGTGCCCAGGCAAATAATTTGTTTTTTTTCCACACATTTTTGGCACTTAACACCATTAAGAGACAATTTCCTCCTTAGGATCCAAACCCACAAATATACAGTATGCAATAAGTTATTGTGTCTTTGGCAGACAAATGAAATTTGGTAATTTATTACTGCAGAAATCATGAAACAAAATGCTTCCCACCAAGCTTATAAATGAAAATACAATAAAAACAACGCTTGAAATGTATTAAAATACAGGTCCACATTCTTTTAAATATCGACCAAATAAAACTAACCCCTTTTGGGTCTTAACAGTAAAGTTTGACAACAGACCCTTTCAAAAGTGCTGTGTATTTTGCAGTTCTTGATCAGTGTTTCTGAGTTACAATCTCATAATGCTGACTTCAATCTCGGCCTTGGCCCCTTGTCCACTCCGTTCCCCTCTCAGTATTGTTATTTCAATCCCCAGTGTCTGCTTCTTACCTCAACTTCCCAGTAGGATTCATTCTGAGCACAATTCAAAGTCCATTTATTTTCTTTTGGTGTATGGAAAGGCCTTGGTGACACGGCTCCCCTGGTGTTGATAATTTTGCGTGTTTCAATTTGTGCTCACCCTCCCCTTGACAGGCGAGGAACGTGATGTATCGTCCTCCACCGTCTTATCTGTTGATGTACAGTTTTAACCTTTCCCTTTGCTCGCTGCAGCTCCCTTTCTTCAGTGTGTTGCTCAAACATCCACTTGCCCCTCTCCCGGCCCACTTTTACCAAAAGCCTTAGGTGCAGCACCCCAGCTGAATAAAAAGAGGAGCATAACCCCTGTTTAAAAGTCATCTAATGTAAATGTTTACATTTAGCTTCCATAACATTTCCATATTAAGACTTGGCGGACGTGTTGCCGTCCTCCATAGAAACGGTGAGACTTTTAGGAGAGGGGGGCTACTCGATCGGCAGTGTTGTGAGGCTGAGGTATGTGTGTGACATTGCGGTGAACTCGCAGTTGCATCTGTGGGCTTTCTCTGAGCCTACTCGCCCATAGATACAGCACTGTAAATCACACACAGTAAAAGTTATAATACAAGGATGGTGTGCCGGACAGGAACATGCACTGCTGTTTGGGCCTCTGTGGGAGATGGGAATGAGATGCTTACACTCTAATATATTTTTAATGTGTCTGTAAGTCGAATACTGCCTCAAGGCTGTGTCTACATGGCCCCAGACTGTATACAGTTATACAAGCCGTCACATGCGCTTGAACAGTAGGGATGTTTTTAATATATGCGATTAAAATATGCTGTTGAAGTTGTAAGGTCAACCATGTAAGTGTCTTTTAGGTGCTTATAAATCATAATCATACAAAAGATTCCCTAAGTTGGTATTAAATCCACACCGTAGGGAAGGCTTAGGAGGTTGTATTTCAATGTGAATTTGGCGTCGGATGAAGTTTTTATGTACTTTACCTCAGAGCTGAACTTCTGCACCGGCATGTGGCCCATTTTGCCCGCTTCCTGTCCAAATCCCCTGGGAACCCGCAACGGTGTTAACTGTCGACAGTGTCTGGGACGGCTGCACTGTAAACCCCTAGAATCTTGCTTTTTTGCATGGGGATGGCAAAGGAAGGTGCGCTTGGTTCAGAGTTCAACTCTGACATGTCTTCATGCATTGCAGCCAGCGTTCAAAGAAAACGTATGATCTCTACGAGCCAGAGAGAGGCCATTGGTTACTCTGGAGTGCAATAAAGAGCTTGAAAGATGATTTAGTGCCGTTTTTACGGTAGCCCTCAACGTTCGCACTGAAGAGCTACACCGGTTTGGCTGCTTCTGCACCTTTCCTGACCCTCAGGAATAGCGACAGACCCTAGAATTGAAGCAAAGATATGATGCTCACAGTGGAATAGCAAAGATAGAAGCCATTCATGTTTAAATAATCGGAATCAAATTTTTTGGCTGCCTGGAAACTCATTACGCGCACCTCTTGGGAACGGCACAACTCGCAAACTGTTTTTTTTTTGTTGAGAGGGGAGTTTCAAAGCAAAATGAAACAGCTGGATTCTGTTGGACTGGCTAACATTAACCGCCACATGCAACATTTAAGTCTGAGGCTTTGCGCTGAACTTTGCATGCTCTGCGATATACCAAAGGCTTTCGATGACAGGTTCCGGAGGCCTTGCTAGTGCTTTGTTATTTCACATATTATTGTTAATTTCCCTGCCATTGTAATGTGATGAAGTGTGCATCACACTGTGAGAGCGATCTTACTGGACAGCGGGATTTTGTTTGTAATTTCTGGAAGAGGATCAAGGATTCTGTAACCTCATTTTTTACAGATCGATCTCTCTCATCTTGTATATTTTTTTCTTAGGACTTTTTTTAAAATCATATTTTCTAGATGTCATGACACAACTTTCTTGATTAATTGCTATGAAGACTAAATTTTCCCTTGTTTGTCTTTGTTATCTCAGATTTGGACCTGGCCTTGTCATCTACTGGTACGGTTTCATAGGTGAGCTAGACTGCCAGAGAGACCGAGGTATTCTTCTCAAAGACTGCTTCCCTACGGACATTGTTGCCCTCGGACAAACTGGTCAGAAGGACTAAAGGGCAATTGGTGGACAAAGAGCAAGAAAAAAATGACATTAGCAAGAACAAGAGCAGAGGATGACGGAGCAGGAAGGGTAGGAACAGTAACACCGGGGCAGACAACGAAATCCGGAAGTAATTTAGCTTTCCTGCTTGGAGACAAAAATTCTGCTGCCCTGAACTCCAGCTGACCTATACTCTCGGTCTGCCACTCTCTTCCTGGCTCTTTGGCTTTTAGTGCAGCGCTCAAATCTACACCAAAAACGCAATCTTGAAGAGGTTCCTGGTCAACTTGTGGCCCCCGGTTGGCCCCTCTCAAAGGACGGCATGGTGTGATGGAGGACCAGTGCTTGGACACAAGGCACTTCCTTATCACACCCAGAGTCCTGGCCTTTGTCACTCCTTCCTCTTCCGTTTCATGAGTAGATAAGCGAGGTGCGGTTCTGGGGAGGGGGCTGACTGGAGGCCTGGCTCTCACCTGCGTCACTCGGTGCCCTCTTAGTCATGCTCCAAACAGGAGAACAGAATGGCGGCTGATTAAGGCTATGGCCTGGCTGTGACCCATTTCCCTCCTTTCTCCATGTTATCAATTTCCGCTCAAGGCTTCTATTAATGACTTCTGTTAATTCTTAATATAGGCGGTTTCGATGAAGGATTTATTCACTGGACATTGTTTGGTCTTCCACATCCGTGTTGATGTGCAGAGTTTTAGCTTTATTAAATTTTACAATTCCAACCTGCATTTGTACAACTGGCATTATGAAAACTAAAAGACAAAATATTTCCTTTATCAAAAAATGCTATGATCATTGAAGGTCTTAAATCGATAGGGTCGTTTGGGTGTTTGCAGATACACGGGAACACCAGAGGTTAATGGGAAGATGTGTGACTGTTTGGCAGGTCGTATTTATGGGCTCAAATTCTTTTATGAGTGTATACTAATGGTAAAAACACAAGTTGAGCACTGTAAAAACAGAAAATGATCACCATAAAGTTGACTGATGGCCTGAGACGCAGGTATGCATTGCCTGTAGCACAGTTGCTGTCTTCAGATTTTCTAAAATGACCTGAAAGCATGATTGTTTGACAATGCTGCCATAGAGTTGACACTTTTTTGGGGCTATTTCCACTATGAGATGTCATTAACTAGACACATAGTCAAAACATGGAATAGAATCCAAATGGCATTCCTCACCCATAACTCTGATAAGGTCAAGTGTTCATTTTACAGATTGCATTCAGAGTGGAAATATTTTTAAACCTATTTTTTGTGGGCTTCTTTATGGGGGCAGAAAATATCTGGCACTTAAACATGGGAGTATAGACTTTCTTTAGCCACGGTAAGTACCTATCTGTTTGAATAGAAATGTAAAATATGTGTTCCACTTTACAGAAAAATCTTAGTGGGTTATAGGTGTAAAATTGAATTCTTTTCTCCAGACTTGTACAGTTCCCCCCCCTTCCATTATCCCAAATTTAGTTCACTTCCAAAACGGAAGTCGGCTTCACTGCAGAGAATTAAAAATAAGCATTTCTATATTTATTCTGTGCACTCATGCAGTCCAAAAAGACACGGCATGCACGCTTGAATGCCGGGTGAGGTGTTGCTTGATTTGTGACCCTTAAACCTCTAACCCTTAGCCGGCTCCCATCCAGGCCTTGATCCTTCCACCAGGAGGCCACCGGGTCACTGCTGGGTCACAAAGCGGCCGTGGCACCCTCCACCTCGCCCCCTGCCTCACCTCCTCCTCAACAAAACAACTGTCCCCATGTGTCCAGTTAAACTCAACCCTATTGCCTGCCTATGGAATGCTTAGGCATCACTTTATGGCTCCTGTTGGACACAAACACAGGACTATTTTACGTGCCGGGGGGAAAATTCTCAGATGAATAAGAGCAGAAAGAAAAAGGAAAAAAAAACAGCAGAATCAGTTCCTCTCAAGTTTTGAGCCTTCCTGCCATTGTTTCCCAAGATGGCCATGGCACAAAAGAAGAGTCAGGGTCAGACTCTATAAATTAGCACTGTGCACACAATGCCAGCTAAATAGCACCTTTCTAAAGCCTACTTCAAAGTCAAAGCAGCTGGACAGACTCCACCACGTGGGAACAAATATAGAAAAAAAATGGTGCAGACTAATGATTTCTAATAACAACAATAGGACTTTGTTGACATCCACTTAAGACTTACAAAGTCTTTTTCTTTCATGTAATTCTAATCAAAATGAATAGGAACGTATTCACTTAGAATGGAAATGTTTATCACACCAATGTTAGCATGACTGGCACAAACTTAGTATTGAAATGAAATTGAACTGTATTTAATCATTAATCATTGTTTAACCTGAGGCGCCATGGCTATGTCTTTGGCGCCAAGTATCAAACGTTTGATCATTTTGGCACTTAGGCTCCAATGACATGGTACTCGGTCGTTTGGTCGCCGGTCTTTTGTTTGTCGGTCTTTTGGTCGCCCGGAAGGTTATTGATAATTACCATTTAAATTGTTGCTCAAATTCCCTAATAACAAACTGTGAATTATTATTTAGTCATACTTAATGCCCTATTAATTATTAGGCTAAAGAAAAGCTCCAAATTTCCCGGACTTTTATTTTGTTTTGTTGGAGAACTTGTTAAGACCCTGACTGACGTCCCTTCCTAAGGGGACAACTCATGTACATACAAACTCTTATACACTCACAGGTCCGCTCAGTGAAACTGCTCAGGGCCATTGTTGGCTTTTATTGATGCGTAGACCGTGTTGTTTTACCTTGTTTTGTCGCCGTTCTTTTGGTCGCCCGTTGTTTTGGTCCGGGCGACCAAAAGTCCGGCGACCAAAAGACCGGCGGCCAAAAGACCGCACACGCAATGACACGACGTGTGTCAAGAACACGTTAAATATGGAGGTCGCCGACTTGAATGGTCACTTAATTCCAAATATGCTTTTTTTCGTAATGCGTCAGCCAATTGTGCGGATGGCTTGAAGAACCATTTTGGGACATTTTTTTTCAACAAGGTTGTCACATTTTAATATAAATTGTATTGTTTTCATTTTTCGTCATACTTCAATCCTCGAAAATGGGTTGGATTTTTTGGGCCAAAATGGCTTTCCCTTCTTTTACTTTTTACGTGCGCCATGTTTAAAGTGGTTTTTAGGAAGACTTGTATTCCAGAAAACAGTCCAGTTTAAGCGTAACATAATGCTTAAATTTTAGTAGAATTTACTACTTAAATTCTTTGTGGCTTTCTTGCAGTATTCAGTGAGGAGCTTCTCAGATATCCATTTTGGGTTTATATTTTGTTGGTTTTTGTTTTTTAATGCGTCTTCAAGCAAACCTCTGAATGGTCCGTTGAGATTCAGATAGACAAAGCAGAGGTTTCATTCCTGTAACAGACCACCATACAGACTTTCTACACGCTTCTGTTATTTATGTGCAGAGAGCACCGCTCTGTTTTTGCCCCGGGCTTTTAGTCTGCGATCCTCCCTTGCCAGGACGATATCATGGGGTAGAAATAAATAACAGTTTCCTTAGAAAAGCCAGTGAAAGTTTTAAAACATTAAAAAAAAGGAGTGTAGTGTTAGCTGGACGAAAGGTGGGGAAAAAATAGGCTCTCAGACCGATGTGACGAGAGAAGGAGCCCATTTTTATTTTTAGGAAGTTGTGCCTGCTAATCAGATGTTATTTAAAACAACAATGGAGCATGAGAACATGAACCAGGATTGAGAGAGGCCACATTTGACTGACAGGAAGGAGGCATGATGGCATGTTTGACATTGAAATTAACGACAATGACACGGAATGCGGGCCAGCCTTAGCTTAAAATTTTTGTTGGGAACAATATGAAATTACGTCCCAGAGACAAGCATTTTAGCTGCCACACTATGAAAATGTGACAGGCATTCTTCAGAGAATAAATCTACAATAACATTAAACCTGAATTTGTAATCAGCTCATTTAAATGTGGAATTGTACACCTTTGTGCTTTCACTCTAATCACAAATTGTTTTCCTTTAAATAATATTGTTTTAGAGTTTATAATATAAAAATATAAACAGGCGATATACAGTAATTTTCCAAATGAGAGCAAAGAGTTTCTTGTCTACACGAACAACAGGGGTGACAGGCTTCATGGAGTCAGCATGTTCTCGTGAAGACCACTGTAAAGGTCAACTAACTCCCCTGCTTCCCAATCCCCGCCTGTATGGCATTTGAATAGTGACAGGAGTGACCCAGAAAAAAGTGTAATCTCCTGACCACACTGAAGGAAAGAATACTCTAAATGGTCTTTTTTTAAATGCCTTATTATACATGGTAATTTTTTAAATAAAAAAGCCTTACTATATACTATGTCGTTGTTTTAAGAAAAATGCCTTACTATACTATGCCGTTTTTTTAAGAAAAAAGCCTTGCTATACTATGTCGTTTTTTAAGAAAAAAGCCTTACTATACTATGTTGTTTTTTAAGAAAAAAAGCCTTACTATACTATGTCATTTTTTAAGGAAAAAGCCATACTATACTATGTCGTTTTTTAAGAAAAAAAGCCTTACAATCCTAAAAATACGACATAGTATAGTAAGGCTTTTTTCTTTAAAAAAACGACATGGTATATATAGTAAGGCTTTTTTTCCTAAAAACAACATAGTATAGTATGGCTTTTTTTCCTAAAAACGACATAGTATAGTAAGGCTTTTTTCTTGAAAAAATGACATAGTATAGTAAGATTTTTTTCTTAAAAAAAACGACAGCATAGCATGGCTTTTTTTCTTGAAAAAATGACATAGGATAGTAAGGCTTTTTTCTTTAAAAAAGGACATAGTTTAGTAAGGCTTTTTTTTCCCTAAAAAACGACATAGTATAGTATGGCTTTTCCCCCTAAAAAAACGCATAGTATAGTATGGCTTATTTTCTAAAAAACGACATAGTATAGTAAGGCTTTTTTCCCTAAAAAAAAAACGACATAGTATAGTATGTCTTTTTTCCTAAAAAACGGCATAGTATGGTATGGCTTTTTTTCCTAAAAAACGACATAGTACAGTATGGCTTTTTTTCCTAAAAAATGACATAGTATAGCATGGCTTTTTTCCCTAAAAAAACACATAGTATAGTAAGGCTTTTTTCCCTTAAAAACAACATGGTATAGTATGGCTTTTTTCCCTAAAAACGACATAGTATAGTAAGGCTTTCCCCCCTAAAAATGACATAGTATCATAAGGCTTTTTTTCTTAAAACGACAGTATAGTCAGGCTTTTTTCTTTAAAAAAACAACATAGGCTTTTTTTCTTAAAAAACGACAGTATAGTAAGGCTTTTTTTTTTCTTTAAATAAACAACATACTATATATAGTAAGGCTTTTTTCTTTAAAAAATGACATAGTATAGTAAGGCTAAGAGAGTCGGAGACTAAATCTGACTTCTGATTCTTCTCATTCTAGTTGTTGCTGTGGTCCAGTGGCAACAACATCGGGTCAGAACTTGAGGTGAGAATCAAGAGTGAGTTCAATTCCACTCTTTGCAATTCTTGAATTGTTTATTGAGTTAATGAAAAGGATAAATATAACTTCCAATCACTTCATTTCAGAAGTCACTGTGGTCCAGTGGAAAAGACAATGGGTCAGAACTTCAGGTGGACTCAAGTTCAAATCTGGAGTGAATTCAATTCCACTCTTTGCAATTCTTAAATTGTTTATTGAGGTAATGAAAAGGATAAATATAACTTCCAATCAGTCAATTTCAGAAGTCACTGTGGTCCAGTGGCAAAGACAATGGGTCAGACAGTGGATTTGACTTATGTGGGAGACTGGGGTTCGAATCCCGCTCTCGTTTGACTGATCACTACACTAGTAGTTCAGTACATGGGTAATCCTTTTTTCATTAAAATAAAGACTTAGTCATTTTTTTCAGCAAAACAATTATGTTCCGGTCAGCCTTCGGCTGACCGGAAGACAGTTGGGGGGGGGGTTCCTGGTGGCGTTCGACAGTCGGCCTTCGGCCGACTGCCGACGCCATACAGTCGTCGACACCGGGACGTGAACCCTCGACACCCACGTCGCAGGCAGGTGACTTACCCACTAGACCACGAGGCGGCCCGCCTATACATGATTGGAAGTTATATTCATCCTTTTCATTACCAAATAAACAATTTGAGAATTGCAAAGAGTGGACTTGAACTCACTCCTGATTTGAACTTGTGTCCACCTTAAATTTTGACCCATTGTCTTTGCCACTGGACCACAGTGACTTCTGAAATGATGTGATTGGAACTTATATTCATCCTTTTCATTACCTCAATAAACAATTTGAGAATTGCAAAGAGTGGACTTGAACTCACTCCTGATTGGAACTTGTGTCCAGCTTAAATTTTGACCCATTGTCTTTGCCACTGGACCACAGTGACTTCTGAAATTATGTGATTGGAACTTATATTCATCCTTTTCATTACCTCAATAAACAGTTTGAGAATTGCAAAGAGTGGAATTGAACTCACTCCTGATTGGAACTTGTGTCCAGCTTAAATTTAGACCCATTGTCTTTGCCACTGGACCACAGTGACTTCTGAAATGATGTGATTGGAAGTTATATTCATCCTTTTCATTACCTCAATAAACAATTTGAGAATTGCAAAGAGTGGAATTGAACTCACTCCTGATTGGAACTTGTGTCCAGCTTAAATTTTGACCCATTGTCTTTGCCACTGGACCACAGTGACTTCTGAAATGATCTGATTGGAAGTTATATTCATCCTTTTCATTACCTTAATAAACAATTTGAGAATTGCAAAGAGTGGAATTGAACTCACTCCTGATTGGAACTTGTGTCCAGCTTAAATTTAGACCCATTGTCTTTGCCACTGGACCACAGTGACTTCAGGATTGAAAATTATATCTATCCTTTTCATTACCTCAATAAACAATTTGAGAATTGCAAAGAGTTGACTTGAACTCACTCCAGATTTGAACTTGTGTCCACCTTAAATTTCAACCCATTGTCTTTGCCACTTGACCACAGTGACTTCAGGATTGAAAGTTATATCTATCCTTTTCATTACCTCAATAAACAATTTGAGAATTGCAAAGAATGGAATTTAACTCACTCCTGATTTGAACTTGTGTCCACCTTAGATTCTATCCATTGTCTTTGCCACTGGACCACAGTGACTTCAGGATTGAAAGTTATATCTATCCTTTTCATTACCTCAATAAACAATTTGAGAATTGCAAAGAGTGGAATTGAACTCACTCGCTTAAAAAAAGCCTTCCTATACTATGTCATTTTTTTAAGAAAAAAGCCTTACTATACTATTTTGGTTTTTTTTTAAAGAAAAAAAAACTTACTATACTATGTCATTTTTTAAGAAAAAAAGCCTTACTATACTATGTTGTGTTTTTAAGAAAAAAAAAGCCTTACTATACTATGTCGTTTTTTCAAGAAAAAAAGCCTTACTATACATGGTCATTTTTCTCAATAAAAAAAGCCTTACTATATACATGGTCATTTTTTCAAGAAAAAAAGCCTTACTATACATGGTCATTTTTTCAAGAAAAAAGGCCTTACTATACATGGACATTTTTTTAAGTAAAAAGCTCTACTATGCATGGTCATTTTTTCCAAGAAAAAAAGCCTTACTGTACATTGTCATTTTTTTTTCAAGAAAAAAGCCTTACTATACATGGTCACACATGGTTACTTTTCCAGAATAAAGCCTTACCATACATAGTCATTTTTTGAAGGAAAAAGCTCTACTATACATGGTCATTTAATTAAGAAAGAACAGATTTCCGACAGGTAAAATGGGAAAAGGCTGAGTTGGTTCCCTTTGGTTCTTTTTTTTGATTATTTTCATCACCCCAAAACACTCCCTGGCCACATTGACCTTAACGTGCCATTTCTGCCTATCGTGTTATACATTGTCGATGAACCGTGTCTTGAAACGGACCCTTACTCCACTGACCCGCAACTGTTTTTCATTCAGTGTCAACTAGTTTGCCGCCCAATGCTCCTGTGAACTCTTACACCTTGAGAAAGTCTTATCTCATCTGTGTCCAGTTCTTCAATGTAACCCCA
This sequence comes from Stigmatopora argus, assembly GCF_051989625.1. Classification (NCBI taxonomy): domain Eukaryota; kingdom Metazoa; phylum Chordata; class Actinopteri; order Syngnathiformes; family Syngnathidae; genus Stigmatopora; species Stigmatopora argus. Next base: position 5,960,105 of record NC_135401.1, on the reverse strand, counting down.
GCAGATCCCACGGGGATCCCCTCAGGTCACCTGATGAATGGAGGGACGTGATGTTGTCAATCACATCACTTGATCTCCTTCGCACCGCTTGCAACCACCTTGTGTTAGGGCTCCGTAATGGGCTTCTCCCACCGGGAACGGGACGGGAAACCCAACGCTGGGGCATTCAGGTGTACTATAAAGTGCTTTTCACTTTTCTGAGGACTTCCCGTCTCCAGTGGCGTTCTCCATTAACCCGCACAGTCAGACCAGCTAGGTTTTCTATTGGTCCAGAAGTTACTTATCGCTAACGTTAAAGCCCCCACCCCCACCGCCTCAGGTACACCGCTACCTGACTGAAGATAAGATAGGACGTCAGCTGCCGGTCATTATCGCCCAGAATGTTGATGTCGCCAGAGTTGAACACAGTGCATTTATTGTCTGCTGGAGATAAAAACAAAACACTCCTACTTTACGTCCAATTTTCTACTGCTGTAATTTTGCCCCAAAAATAAAGTGTCAAAAATTATTGACGCCCAAACTTATCAGAAAAATGTATAACAGACATTTCTGTCAATGACAATGAAAGATATGCATTAATATAGACTAAGATTTTAGTTATCTGGTGTATTTAAGTGAAAAATCGTAGGAACATATCAACTTGAGTGTGTGAGATAGATAAATAACTAGGAAGAATGACGGGCGACTATAGATTACTCTGAATAACAAGTTAAGAAATATGTTCTACTGGCAAGATTGGCAGTAGAATATCAACGCATACCAAAATCTAAGTATGTGTACTTAAGATGAAAAATATCTTGGAATCACTGCTGTTTTCTAAACCTGGTATAACCCAAAATAAAATACTATTTTATAGCTATACTGTTGGCTCTGGGTTTTATCATTTATGTATATTTTACTATCACAGCCATTTCCAGGTCCTAGAATATGTAACAGAAAAACTGGAGAAGAAAAACATTAAGTTTTTTGTTTTGGTTATGATTTTTTTGTAACATTAAAGGTTGTGGTTTTTAGGCAAATGCAAAAAAAAAAAAACACTGAACACATTCACCACCAAATGTTATTTAAGCTGACATTTCTCTTATACGACACCAATGGAGATCTCAATCTAAAAAAGAGTTGTCATTAACGTACCCTGGACAACGTCCCCTTTTGTTTCCCCCCCTTCCACCTGTTAAGAATCCACCATCTTAATCAAGATTTTTTCATGAGAGCCCACCAGGCCAATACAACTGCTGTACTAAAATACTGGTTAATTTCATTTGGAGGAGATTTTCCTCTAATTGAAAATAACATTTGGCCTATTTTTCCAAAAATGGGGTACTCATATTTAAAAAAAAAATGGTGAACCCCACCACTAATTCACAATGCTGCTTTCTTGTGTTCCCCCCCTTTTGTTCTTGTAATTACTTTTATTAACATATTGTTTATTTTGGGTCAAAAAATCCATTCAACCCCACTATGAATTGATATAAATTTGAAAACACTCACACACACACACACACACACACACACTAAAAATGAACACAGCCCCACTATGATTCTCTTACTCTGTACTTAGTAATTATTATTCTTTCTCACATCTATTTGACGGCTGCCTTATTTTAGCCTCCTGTAGGGGTCACTAGTTGCGGTCTTTAATTAATGACGTGCATATGAATCAATGCCACACAGCATTTAAAGCGTATTTTCGTATTTTTAAGCTTATAAGAGTAATACAATTACTCAATGCTGAATTTTTGATGAGAACATTTCCCATCTGTATGTCATACATTTTAATAAAAGAAAAAAATGGTTATGTAAAATGATAAAATACATTTAAAATACAATTTTAAAAAATCTGTGCAAGAGATGGTCAAAAAACCTTTAGGGCAAAATGTGACATGTGGAAAACAAATAAGATTAAAAACGAATTAATATTCGCTGTTATGGCCTGTAGGCTTTCTTAATTCAATTTTAAATGATCGAAATGAAGACTTTGAATGTCTCAAGGCCTACTTTCGTTTTTTATCCTTCTATTTTTTTTGTCCCCCAAGTGGTCACTAGTGCATTCTTAAAGCCTCCCTGCGGCTCCTGTTTTTGACTTATTATCTCTATCTTTTTTTTTTCTTTCTTTCTTTTGCCTCATTAAGATTTATTTTAGTTCGGTCTGTGGTGTGTGTTTAATTCAAGGGGGGTTGTGGGTGAGTGTCACTCATTTTTAAGCAGACAAGCGCCTGCTGGAGTGTGAAAGAAAAGAAAGGGCATCACTCCTTAAAAAAAAAGAGTAATAATATTAATAATAAAATATAGAATTCACTGATCTTAATTGTCTACTGGCTATAGCAGATTTGCAGATTTTTATCACCTGCAAACGTTTTCATTTATGAATTTTTGTTGGATCTCAAAATTGAATAGAAATTCGTGAATGACCAGTAAGAGGCATTTATATGCATGTTTATTTATTTATAGTTAAAGCAACGTTGAAGTTATTTTTATTTGCTTTATAAGTTGCCTTCCTACAATTGAAAAGGTGAAATATAATTCAAGAAATTGATTTAAAAAATGTTACGCCAACATTCAATAGTTAATGCGAGTTTTAGGCAAAAAAATAATGCATCATAATTTGCATGGTCTGAATTCAAACAAACTTACCACCCGATCATCTAAACCAGATTTGGGCAATTCGGTCCTTGAGGCCCGCTCTGGCTGCAGGTTTTTGTTAAAACCGATCCACCACAGACAGAAACTAACTATATTTCTGCAAAAACAAGAAGCACCTGACTGCAATCCACTGATTGCACTAATAAAGACACCCGATTGGTGGAAAGGTTTCCTCTTATGGGTTGGAACAAAAAAAACCTCCACCCACTGCGGACCTTTCTCAAATGAATTGCTCAGGTCTGATCTAAACCTACATACCAATTTGAAAAACATATTTTCCTCAAGCACCCCAAATGTCCTTTTAAAATAACACACAACTCCCACATTTCAGAATGAATATTAACAAAGCAACGCATTATTAATAGTGCTTATTTTAAAAAAAATAAGAATCACATTTTCCACTAAGGAAAGTCCTCATCTTTGTTTTTCTTCTCCATTTTATCGAGCTCCAATAAAACATTTCTTTTTTTTTCCTTCTCTCATTCTTCTGTTTTTTTTTAGTGCTTGCTGGCCATAATAAAGCATTTTCTCCGCAGGCTTTTATTGATCACTCACTCTGAGCTAATGTAATTATCCTCATCAATAGGGTGACTGCGGGGAGAATCATTATGTGGCTGACATTGATAAATGATCAGGCCAAATGCGGACCCCCCCCCCCCCCTCGTCCCACCTCCTCCCCCTAACTCCCACTCACGCTCCCCCACAACACCATTTTCCGTCCACCCGTGACCCGCATAACGTCGTCATAGAAATACTTAGGATGCGAAAATGTGGAAATCAAAATCGAGATTGGAAAAAAAGGGAGAGCTAAATCCCACTAAACATGTTAAACGGGTGGACTTTGGGTGGATTTTTCTGTTGCATTTCGATTTGGGGGAGCACGGGGGGTGACAAGGAGGAGATGAAGGGGAGGAGTTGTTTGGTGGAGCTCGGATCATCCATCATCCGCTGTCAAGACACGCGGACGCAAGGAAAACAGCAGAGAGGCAATCTACCTTCTGTCTCGTCCGGGGAGGGGGGGCCATGGTGGACTTGCATTGAGAGGAGAGCACAGAAAGAAAGAAAATGAGAAAAAAAACTATTAATATGAAAATCGTCCTCATGTTTTGCCCTATCTTTTGTTCCTTTTCCCATCTGATTTTGTCTATTTTTTGGGGGGGGAAATGGAAAAGCAATAAAATGACGGTTGAAATTCAGGTGAGAGGAAAATGCATTTTTAAGAAGAGGGTGTGGACAATTGGGGAGGTTTTGATATAATCGAATGTTGAGATGAAATAAATTGTTAGGACAATTTGAGTGTGATGTGTGGAAATTTGGATCTTGAAGGAAGAAAAAAAATCAAGATTAGTCGTCAGCTTTTACTTCTATTTTTTTTGTCAACTAGATTTACGCTGTAAAAAAATGCTTGTCCAAAATGTATTTAAAATGGTGTGAACAATAAGAATAAAGTGTGTGTGTATATATATATATATATATATATATATATATATATATATATATATATATATATATATATATATATATATATATATATATATATATATATATATATATATATATATATATATATACAGATATATACATATATATATATATATATATATATATATACATACATATATACATACATATATATACATACATATATACATATATATATATATATATATATATATATATATATATATATATAATGCAGAAAACGCAATTATCAATATTATACGTCGCTATTTTGGATGTAAAAAAAGAACAAAGTAACATAATTGCCAACTATTATTGATGAAATTACAAATTCTTTTTTTAAGATATATTCACAATGCATTTGTGTTTTTAACACATCTCTAAATACTAACCACGCGTAAAACAAATGGAAATAGCAAAATACACGTGAAAAAAATGAATTAAAAACAAACAGAAAATTGATTTGATCATTTTTAAAATGCCCCCTAATATGAGCCATGTGAGAAATAAAATCAAGTGATTAGGTAACACTTGAAGCTTGTCACAAAACATTATATTTAACATTATTTACATCTGGGATGCAACTTAGATTTATTTACTATCAAAATAAAATAAAAATAAGCACGTATGATTGGAATTATTAAAAGAAAATGAATATTTCCCAATGTGATGCTGTGATGGTTAGGGCAGGCCGGTTCCTCACAAAACAGAAGAATGAGTGGAAGAGACAGAGAGGGGGAGGTGAAGAGAAGGGGGGGATAAAAGAAGAGAGAAAGGGCCTTTTCGAGCCCGAGGAGGCTGCTGCACTGTAGTACTCACAATGGTCGACAGACGTCGCTGTCAAACGCCTGAAAGACAGCAGAACATTTGTTCCACTTTCTTCCCTGCTTCGTTTGAAACACTGCCTACAAATATTGGATATGTTGAGTTATAAATCCATTTGGAAAATCACTTTGTAAGAGAAGACCCCCCCTTTTGGGGGGGGGGGCATTGTATAGTCATCCATTTCTCCTATTTACATTGTATTTCTTTGAAACTAAATATTTTTCTTTCTTCATAGCTTTACTTCTTCATATTTGTCCCCAATATATATATTTTTGCAAGTTTCTTTCCGAATATATGTAATTTTAATTTCAAATTATTGTCTAATTCAGCAAGGTTGTGCTGGATTTGTTGAGTTTGACGACTGCTCTTGCAATTTCAGAAACCAGCCTATGATGGATTCATTTTCACGTTATCAAAAAAAGGTAAAAACATATGTGGATTCATTCACACATATACAAACAAAAGCTAGTCCTTTTCCCTGTGGCAGTACCTCTAGTCCACTATCAGCAATCTGTCAATAAAAAAATCTGTTCAAAAAAGGGGTAGGAAGAAGTAAAACCACTTATGTAGTCCCACCTTTTTTATCTTCACAAATGATGTGTCATTTAAATTCAGCCTGAAGCCCTGCTCACCTTTAAATGATGTTTAGGTACCTTTAAAGCAATGACAATATCAGACAAATAACATGAACCACAAATACGTTTAAAAATAATAATAATGAAAATAATAATCTAGATAGATGTAACCAGTACCATAATTCCATATGAGAGTCAGTGCTTTTGAGGGATTATTCTAAAACAACTTTGTAGTTTTAGTTTTTCTCTGAAGCGATGTATTTTATTGTTGTTGTTGTGATTTTTATATATATATATACTTATATACCAAATGATCATTTTATTAATAGCTGTCCAAGATATTCTACTCTTCAAATATTTTACTTGTCCTCCCAGATGGGTGTTTTTAAAAGAAATAATAATTTACGATACAACTGTGCTCATAAATTTACATTCCCTATGAGGATTTGGAAGAAAAAAAAAGTCATTTTTCCCACAGGAATGTCTGATAAATAAACAGGGATACTCTCATTATTGTTCTTCATTTTGCTTTTGTTTCGATGAGTCGTGTACTGTTAAAAACCAAATAGTTAAATGTGAATCCTACTGAAAAATCATGTGTAAACATGTGCGCACAACTATTTCCTTTTAAACATATTTATGCACTAAAAATAAATCCACTATTGATTTGTAAAAGCAGTGTTTTTATAACCATTTTTAACTTGACCTGTTCTATCAAGGCCTAAACTGTATTATTGTGAATTAAGATAACAACAATAGTAACATGCTGCTAAAATGTGCTGAAACATGACCGTTAACACATAAGTTAATCAGGCAGAAATCTACCAAAAATCAAAAATGAAATATTTATTACAGCATTTTGTGACTGAACACCTTTTAAAACAATACGTCACAGTCCTCATACAGGTATTTTTTTTTTTTCGTTACGTTTTGTTTGTTTTTGTTTTTTTTTCCATTTTTGACAAACCTTTCAAGGGAGACGGCATCTTCTCTTCTAGTGAGAAACACGTGCTGAGAAAACAAACAAAACAAAAACAAACAAAATAAAACCAACAGAAGAGGAAGGAATTCATGGACATATACAATATCAATGCCACAGCAGATCTGAAACTAGCAAAAAAAACATTCTTTTTCAATTGAGGTAAACACATAGAATATCTAACAGGAAACAATTAATAGACTTGAACTCTGTACGAAGTTTGTTACAATAGTCTCTCAGCTTTTCTTTTCTTTTTTTTTAATGTGTGTTGTGAAGCCTCCCAAAAACATTGAGTTCATAATTTAAGTGTTTTTTTTTTGTCGTTGTTTTTTTTTTCATTTTCTTGGGGGGGGTTTAGGGGGGGCTAGCATCGGTAGCTTCTCTCCAGTGCTGCACAATCAACATGTGTCCGTGTGTTTGTGTATGATTGCTTTTCTTCCCCCTACAATGTGGAGCTTCTTCCTTCACTTGGCTCATCAAGAATGAGAGTCCGCAAGTAAAAAAAAAATGTATTAAAAAAATAATAATAAAATAACACAATCCAGTGCTTGGGCAATTCGAAACAATGTTTGTTTTCCTTTAAAAAACATTCATTCAAGAGCCTTTAGAGTTTAAAAAAAAAAAGTGTGTTTGGGGGGGCATGACAAATCTTCAAGGGTGTCATCTAGCAGCCTTTCCCATCATGCCTTGGGGGCGGGGGGGGTGACGGGCGTATTTAGGACCTGGTGGCCCCTGTTGAAGCCTTTTGAGATGTTCCATCTTCTTTGTTGACGTAGTGCTGTGCTGCGAGTCCTCCAAAAAAGGGAAAACTTAAAAAAAACACAAAAGTGATCCAAAAACAACAAGTTTTAACTTATTTACCTATATATTTTTTTCATTATACTACAGTAGTTATAACTCTTGGAGTTTTTTTTTCCTTTTTAAAGTCTTCCAGAGTGATGTTCCTTTCTGTAAATGTTTGGAGTTTTTTCGATTTTGTTTAGTTTTTTTAAAGCCCAAGACTTTACAAAGTCAACTTGGTCCTCCGCTCGGGTGAAAATGTAACAAACGTTAGAAAAGAAATAGACAAAAAAAGAGTTGTGGTCATCACAGTTTGTCTGGAATTCTTCAGTTCGGCCCCAAAGGCTTTTTCGATTGTTACTCTTAAAAAAGAAGTCTCAAAAGATGGCGCCACAGCATTTTTTCTCTCTTTTAATCAAAAAGTGGCCGCAGCAAACGCCAAAAAAAGTTTCCCTTCTGACTGTCAGGCGTGGATGTCCAGGCCTGCTCCTGCAGTGCTGGGGTCCATGGGCGTGAGCAAGGGGGGTCTCTGCGCAGACATCCCCGGGTGGGGCGAGGAGGTTCCTCCGTGCATTAGCATGGTGTGGTGGTGGTGGTGGTGGTGAGGGTGGTGGGGGTACGTGTGGAAAGGAGGGGCCACGTGACGCAGCTGGTCTGGGTAGGAGGTCATCTGACGGGGGTTGCTGAAAGGAGCCGGGGCCATGCTCACGCCCATAGGACCGCTCTGAGGTACGTAGTCCACCGGCACGGCTGGCAGACCTAAAAGACAAAAATACATGTACGAGACACGTCAACACTCTGTATTGTTTTCCCTCAGAATGATTGCAAAACAATTAAAAAAAAAAACCTTGGACTTGCTCCAGTTTAATCAGGGATAGGTTATACAGAGTGCTTTGCACTGGTGGGTTTGATCAGGAGGCTCAATTCCAGTTTCAATCGGAACACTGAACAATAAGGCTTTTCTGTCAGGAAATTTGTGTCTGTGTGCTGGACAGATTTTTGTAGGTCTATTTGTAATAGACATGCGTAGCAACATTCATGTGGCAGTAGCTTTAGGGGCAGAATTTTTTAAAATATCAGCCTTCGCCAAATTTCAAGGGCATTGTCAAAAAGGGCTGAATTGACCTTAAAGTGACAACTTGAAGACAAAAAACACAGACAGCCCGTTTCTCCTCTTTTGGGGCATCTACATTTTTTTCTTTGTATATATTCTTATGATCGACATGCCGACCAAAACTTGTTGCCAAGTGAAATTGACTTTGGGCTTGAATTTTTCAAAACCAGAGTACTTGATATTTAACATGGTTAAATGGCAACAACAAAAATCCCATTTAAAAAGCAGGTTTTTGAGAACTTCACTTCTCATGATGGAGATGCCTACCAAAACTCATGTTGCCTCTGGGAGCTGGAATTTTAAAATGTTAAAGTAATTGGTCTTTGATGGATCTACAACTCAAGAACAAGCCATCTTATTTTTTTTCTTGCAGACTTACTGTGTCTTCAAGGCTTTGACTCCCTTTTGTGGGTCTCCTCATAATAGGCATATTATTTTATTATATTTGGCCAAATGAAACTGGTTTTGAGGCCCGCATTTGTAATAATTTTACAAAGACAAAATTAGTGAGTGACTGACTTTCCCTTTTCTTTACGCACTCTTGTTTAAGAGCAACATTGAGTCTGACTACATAGGACTGGATAGGAAGGGGGGGGGCGCCTGCTGGAGCCAAGGGGCCTGGTTCTTGGTTCGGGTCTGAGTTTGTGGGGCCGGCCCGCTTTGTAATGTGAACCCCTGGGGGATTAGAAGCTGTAATAGGAGGGGAGAGGTCACTGCAAGGTCACTAAGCATGCTCACTCGCTGCATTCCTGCACCTTAGTACACTGCAATTAAGAAATGACACCGGAGGGCCTTTGCGAGGGGAAGAGGAGGACACAGCATCGAGGGAAGGTGGGCCGGTAGAGGAGGAGAAGGAGGAGGAGGGGGGGTGTTTGTGAGATTAATGACTGGTCTCATTGGATGAGAGGTTGGCCCATTTTCCAATACCTCACCGTTGCCATGTCAGATGATTGGAAATGCACATATTTGTGAGAGCAGCTCTCTTAAAACCTCACTACCGGGGTCATAAAATGAATAAATCATTCAAGGCGGGGCGAAGTGGAAGGAAGGGTGGGGTCTATAGGCATGAGGTGCCCCCTTTGGCCTCAATATAACCTGGAGCGGCTCCTGTTAAAAGACCTAGCAGATGTTTTTTGACACTGTAAACTGGAAGAAGCGGCAGTTTCATTGCGTTAAGTCGACCCTCCCCCGATATCCTCTCCTTTATTAGCGAGAGCGTCACGCAAAAGACAATACCGGTCGCCTACCACTCCTCGTCAAGACCCCTTGTTACGGCACAGCGCCCGTCGTCGTGCTCAACAAGCGGCCGTAATTAAGTAACCGGTCGAAGCATATTGTGTGCTGCAGTAATCAAATCAAGAGAGAATAATATTCCTCTGCATTAAGCTATTAATGTAATTGGTCATGAAGCGTATAAAAGTGCCCCGGCGTAATTAAATAGTCTCAAAATTATACGGCTGCGTATTAAGAATTAGCCAACCTGAGCAAATGTTGTCGCTGCGCGGCTGTTTTAGGGAACATTGCTTCCGGATTTTTCCTTTTTTTTCTCGCCCCTGGCCACCTCAAGCTGATGAGTGAGAGACAAAACAGAAGACAGAGAGAAAGAGGAGGTAAAGACCAGAGGGGTGAAATGATCTCTGTCGGGCAGAATTGCGTCTTTGACCTGTCGGAAAAAACCCAGTCGGACCATTTGCATATAAAGGCTTCTTTTAATTAAGGTAAGTGCTATTATATTGTGGCTCATTGGCCAGCGCGCAGCTTAGGTGTTAAGATAAAATATCCTCGGAAGCCCCCCGGACGCTCTTTGCGATGTGATATGTCTCCATTTTTCAAATGTCAGGTGGCGAGACGGGCCCGCGTGGCTACCTTAATCACAATTACTCCATTTAGATGCAATAGTGTGTGTGTGTGTGTGTGTCATTTTGGCACTGTGCTACTAGATCATAAATCCATCCAAAAACCAACTTTCACACTGGTTATTAGAGCCTGGCAACATGACCGCTATATTGTGTATTGTGATATGAAGTGACTCAAGATGTATTTCGCAATTTGACATTGGGTTCCCAATGTGTTGCATACATATCTTTTGGAGAAAAACAAAAATAAAAGACAGTATTTACTGGAAGTCATTCCCTGACATGCGAGCAGACGTTTTAGAAATTCTCATGATGTCATTAATATTAATTCCCCTGAGGGCAAAGGCCAAAAGACAGTCATATCAGTGTCATTTGGCACCGGTATTATGGACATTTCATTTTTTTGTGTACTTTTAAACTGTATTTTTGCAATTATCCGAGGCCTAAGAATTTTAGGATTTAAATATTTTGAACAACTCTCTTGCAAATGTAAACTATTTTTTACCGTTCCCTTTAATATAGTGGTTCACATTGGTAGAATACTGTGTTTTGCTTTGCAAATTGCCGTATTACTATTCAAGTGTGTGTGTCTCTTTTAGCCACTATGCTAAAGCTACAGCCTCATAAATTAATCGCAATGTCTGAATAGTGGGCACCCCACCAGCCCCAAACAAACTGCCGCCCACCCCCGTCCTGATCCTTAAGTTGTCACCGTCCAGTAAAAAACAATCAAAACACATCTCTCCTCAAAACAAACCCCCCGTGAAGGATGAGGCCATGCCACCCCCCCTTTCAAGGCCCGTATATCTCATCGTGGGTGGGGGTAACCGACGAGGAGGGGGGCGTAATGTACTGCAACGTTCCCATCTTTGCATATAAGATAATTTGAGCATCAATCCTTTCGCCGGACAGATTTATGTCACTCTCAGGACAGTTTCACTTCTTCTTTATCGCTTCACTGGAGCCTGCTTAATTCCCGCCGCCACCCCCAACTGCAAACCCTTGTCAGCCCATTCCCCAGGAGATGTTATTTTTTCCCTAAATGCCCGACATTTGCATCCTCGTCCTCTCGGAGGGGTGAAGGGGGAGGGATTTGGGCTCAATAAATAAATGTTCTGTTCCTTCCACTATCCTCTCTTCTTGTTGTCTGGCGCCACAAGTCCCGTCCCGGGACGGCCCCAGCCTCCCCTTTCCCAAGTTAATTCATCTTTAACTATTCCCTACGCTTGCTTCGCGCCGCGCTAAAAGCATCCTAAAACCAAGCGCGGGAGGTCCGAGGGTGAAACGGCTCCAAGCTGGGAAAGAAAATGAAAAAGATCAAATGATAGAGAGCCTAGTACTTACTTCCCCCTTTTTCTTTGTGTTTTTGCTTTACAAGATGGAGGTTACATGTAGTGCCATTGCCCATCCATGCCCATATTCATCCCCATTCCACTCATAGGCCCTGGAAAGAGGAGAGAAAACACCAGAGGAAAATCAGCTGGAGTCAGAGAAACGACAAGTTAGAGCAGGATGGAAGGGCAAAGGAAGATGAGAGAAGAATCAATCGATAGGAATTGGACTAATGTAAACTAATTCAATACTATATTTTGCAGACAAAGTCGCACATTTTCATAGTTTGGCTGGAGTGAAACTTATGTTATTTTTCACACTGACTTTCACCGAAATGCGCTGTAGGCGAGCCTTCAAATTCTAGAGTTGGCAGAGTTGTTCCCAAATTATAGTGAAGATGAAGAATGTGGAAAAAAAATTAAAGTTTGGAAAACACATTACTACATTGTATTGATTCAGCCATGTTGTGTTAAGAGACGACTTTTAAGGCTGTTATATTTCATTTTATATATTGTAAAAATGTTTGTGTGTCTGATAAAATAAAATTCACCCCAAAAAATGCAACTTAACTGTGTTTTTTTTCTTTCCTTTTTGCTGATATGACTTATAATAAAAATCTGTGTATATAATGTGTAACGTAATAGGTATAGGTAGATGCGCAGAGGACTCACCACCCGGCCGGATCCCCATGTGCTGCTGCCCGTCCAGCACAAAGCTGCCCATGGGCTGGCCCTCGGGACTGTACGCTGCTCCTTGGCTCACTGAAGGATCAAGAAGAAAACCTGATTGTAGTCAACACGCGGGCATGAGAAAAAATAGGGAGGATGTGGAGGAGGATTGGGGGAGGAGGAGGAGGATGGTGGTAGAGGAAGAAGAAGAAGAGAAAAGACACCAGACAATCAGCAATTGTCTCAGCTTCCAGCCCAAACATACTGTAAGACATTGTTCTCATGTTTGTGCACTGCAATGAGTGGCGCGTGGCGCGTGCGCACACACACACACCCACACAAACACACACACAGACACACACATGCTCTGTTAAGTTATGGCACACTCGTACAGCACAAACATTGTTCAAAAAAGGGCAAAGAAAGCATACAGTCAGGCCTTGCTATCATATTACCACACAATCTGCATTGGTTTTGTCTTTTAGGAGATCAAATGCACCGAAGTGAATTATGTCGGATCATATGAAACCAACAGGGATTACTGGGTGGCTGTTAGTCATGCTAATTTATTATAGAGATCTTTAATTGGGATAAACTGAAGGTAGGCGACCAAATATTTCATGTGAATCCAAGAAAGTTGCGCAAATAAAGAAATGACTGTGTATGCTTTGCATTTATACTAATAAATCAAATAAAAAAAGCATTGTCTTGTATTTTATTTGTGCCTGAGAGTCACACAAGGCGTAGTTTTTTTAAACAGTGCACACAAAGGTGCTAATAACTGAGAAGAGTGTTAAAGGTCTGATTATTGTTGGTTTAATCTTAACAAAACGCAAGTTCCTCAAAGTGGTTGAATGGTGACTGTTCATTGTCAATGGTCGTACGGAGAGTTATTGAGATTTTTATCTTTAAAACGAGACCAAATATTACATATTTGATAAAAATCAAGAGCTGTGTGAAAGGGACTAACATGGATTAAATAGTTTATTAGATTTTTCTTGTTTTCAACATAAAACATTGCCGATATTTAAATTGTGGAGGATAAGCTACGCCTGCCAATTAGGGATTGGATACAAATGTAGTATAAAAACAACAATGGACCAACTATTAAGTAGTCCAAAGGTTTTATCCGTGTACTTCCAATAGGAAATCTCCAATTAGTCTGTGCACATTGAGAAGATGGTCTGCGGGGGTAACTTGAGGTAAGACACCCAAACCTCCCCCCCTCTCCATCCTCTTCTTTAGAGAAACAGGGCAACAGTGTGCATGCGAGTGGGATTTTTGGAAAGGACATCTTCACACCAGGGGGGGCTTTAGGGGAGGAGAAGGAGGAAGAGGAGGGGAGAGGAGCAAGAAGAAGAAGACTACTGTATCCATTCTTTTTCTTTCTTTTTTTTACCTGCTCGATTCGACTGGTCAATCATGGGCTGTACTATTCTTCTCCTGGCATTAATGAACCTGGCAAGGACAGAACAACAAGAAACAAACGTTAAATCAAGCCGACATTCACGCCAGCAACACCCACCCCCCACTCCTAAAAAATAAATAAAACAACAACAAACAAAAGGGCAATTGTGCGGCGACTTGGGAACCCTGCGAGGGACACGTTTAATGTTCCTTATGATCTATTCCCCCCTCGTTTAATAAAGCTTTTGATTACGTCGCGTTGCCACGGGCACCGGGGAGACATTCCTCAAGTATTAGCCGCTGCTCGGGCACAGGCAGGGGGGCTTTGGTTGTGGCACATCCCTTTCTCTCGCCGTCCTTTTTTATTTCCCCTCTCAGACACTTTGGCCCTGCACACGCCAACTTAACTGCAGCTTGTCTCCAAAGCTGCTCCCCCCCTTTACAGCATCGGGATGCCCCTCATTGGAATGTAAAAAGTAAGCTTTAATGAAGAAGCACAGAGGATACACATGCTTCCTTTCAGCCTTCCTTCCCCTCAATGGAACCCCAACTCTTGGGAAGAGTGCCTGCAGCTGCCCAGAAATTAGGACCAAGCATCGGACGCTTTTGTGTAGACGGGGTTTGCCCACCCCTTTTCCCACCTTGCTACATACACCTGCAAAAATGCAAATTTTCTTAGGCTGTAACATCTGTATCAGTGGTTGTTAACCTTGTTGCAGCTACCGAACCACCAGTTCAATATGCGCATTCACCGAACCCTACTTTAGTGCAAAATAATGTTATTTTTTTTTTCAAATTCAAGATTTAAAAATTCCTCGCAGCACTGATTGGCCAAGTAATGTTACGTTATCATCTCCAGTTAGTGATGTTGACATCAAGCGGGGAATGTTATCGTGAATAGACATGATGAGTCGATCCTAGTTGTAAGTGACTCAAGTTTTTACGATTCACAGATATTGCTCAACTGGTGTTTTTTTTTTTTTTTTTTAAATGTCATCGACATGATTTGACTGATTTTCAAATGAGACATTTCACAATTTGAATTAAGATTGAATTTAGTTTTTTTTAACATTCATATAATGGGTAAATGACCAAAATTTAAATCACGAGTGCCATGATTAAAAAAAAAAGTTCAAATAAAGGGTAAATGGTCAAAATTTGATTTATGGGTAACATGATTTTCTTTCATTTGTAACTTATGAGTGGTTAACCAAATGGTTATTGGGTTTTTGTTGAAAGTTGAGTTATGAGCTAAAAATATTTTTTCAATATGATGTAGTAATATTTTTTTGTTGCTAAAAAATGAACAAACAATGGGTCCCCATTTCTCTATGTATTGTGGGAAGGAGGGGCTTCTGCTTTTTTTCCAGCTGCCTAGAAATGAGGACCAGGCATGGGCTACTTTCACGTGGTATTGTTGTCATCGAGCCCATCAATTAGGCTGTCTGAAGTTTTATTACCAGTCTTAGTGGCAAATAATCGCAAGGTCACAAAAAAAAGGAGCTTTTCCAGTGTGGTGGAGCTTTGGGAGGGGGTTCACTTGGAGGTGACTGTCAGCTGGGGTTGACCTTTTAACTCCTTTTGAGGGCCACGTCAAACACAAGCTGACCAGTCGGCTCCCAAAACTCCTTTTTAAACCCTGTGGTTCGCGTCCATAAAAAAAAGTGCTGCCAGTATACGGCCATGTGGTTGATATTAAATAGAAAAGGTGGTTTCAAATCACGAGCGAAGCATACAGAATGACTCAAGAGGTGGTCATTAGCAGGAAAGGTAGAGCTGGAACCAATTTGGAATCCTAATCCCCCGTGAAGCCATGATACCTGCCCTCACCTTCCCTGGTGAACTTTAAACGCCTTCTAATCTGCCCGCCTCCAAGTTGCACGCTTACCATGAAGAAGAGAAAGCGCAGATAAACAGGTGTGTAAAAATACGGCGCCCCTCGGAGTTTTTGGGTCATTTTAAGTCAAAAATGTGACAGCGCTGGCAATGACAGTCTTACTTAGAGATGGGCAATCTGACACCAAAGACAACTTTTTGTTCCTTATTATCCCTCTATTGCTTTTTTTAAAAACTAAATAACACACAAAATATGTTAAATGAATATAGATAAATAGAATAAGTAAATTATGCAAAGATGTAACCAAATGATATAAGTCAAGCTCACATATAAGACTAAAATAAATTAAAAAAAAGAAACTGTCTTTTGCCTATAATGGCAAGTGAATACAAAATAAATGTAAAAAAAAAAATCACTTTTGGATCATCTGGCCCTGACTGGTATTCACATAACTTGGCCTTCTGTCTTCTGCTGGAGACCCGTCAAAACATTTGGACATAGCCACTAAAAAGTCATAATAGAGAAAAAAGAAGAAAAATTGCGTGCACACTTGAACGCTGCTCTCGCAGCAGCTTTTGTTTATCCGGGCAGACATGTTTAGCATTTCTCAAATTTCTGGCTCGCTCCTCAACTCACTCACTTTTCTTTCTCGACAAAGTTGTCAAACTGGTGACCTCACTTCTGATTGGCCAGATTCTCCCCTGCCGTCTCTGCGGCGATTGGCCCTCACCCTCACGCTCTCTCTCTCTCTCTCCCTCTCTGTCTCGTTCTCTCTCACGTTTCTCTCGCTGGGACTCGCTCCAGGGAGAGGCCTGGTTTGGCATGATGATTTCTCAGCGAAGGAATGCTGACAACAGGAGCCAGTTAGCAGGTGTGGCTTGGAGTCACTTAACCAGAAACGAGAGCATTGTGACACACACTGAGATGTAAAGATACACGTGTGGAGCAGCTATTCTAGAAACAAAGCTTTCTTTGCACATTTGTATTACATTTCAACACAAATAGACCAATGCTTAGTCCAAGACTTGTTTTTAAGGAGGAGACGCACCAAAGGGGAATCATTTACATACCGCTGACAACTCTCAGCTCTGCAATAACAGCTGAAAAAACCAAGTGAAGAATAAGATATTTCCACACGGAATAAGGAGAATTTGCAAGCTGATTGGCACACACTGAAGAACCACCAAGAGGTGGCACTCTACTATAACCACCAGGAAGGGTTTTTGTCAATCAGACACCAGAAAGGATATCACAATTAGGGAGAAGAAAAAAAACAGCACTATAATATCTTTACAATGCCTTAGCCTGAAGGTAAAAAAAACTGACAAACCAAAGAATAATTGTCAATAATGATGGTAAGCAAGTGCATGCCCACTCAACATGAGGTGTAAAAACTTCTTGAGGCTGTTAACCAAACAAAAATTGAAAAAGTAATTAATGGGAACGCACATAAATAATATTGTGCATTGGTATGAACCGGCACATATTTGTCAAAATCAGAAACAAACAGTTGGTTTGAAATAATCCTAATCACCTCTACATACAAAAAAAGTGAAGGCCAAAGAGATGGACGTCATTGCATGACGATTTTAAGGCCTTTTTAGCCAGATTGAAAGTCTCAGAAAGTCACTCATGGAAAATACACAGTTACCTTAACATGAAATATCAAATAAATACGTATATACTGAGAGTGTTATTATTTTTGCGTTAAGTATATCTATATAAACGGCCGAAGACTCCCTCTAAATTGGGTGAATTTGGCTTCTAACATCTTGTAAAATTGCCTTTTAATTTCTCCGAAAGAGATGGCTATTTATGGTAAAAACATTCGCTGGCATTAGATTGACAGACCGAACACTAGGACAAAGGAAATCGCAGCAAATAAGTAAACTTTGCCTGGAGTATTTCCCCCAAAAAGTCTATTTTGGATGACCTCCATAACACTTTGCACGGCTGTATAGAAAAATATACAAATTGAAAGTCTACTAACACGCACTCTAAGTATAAGACAACATTGTGTTCTGGCCAGGCTATTTAACAGGCGCGCCACCCCCCCCCAAAGTGTGTGAGCCGATATTAGTAGCCAAGGGACGCCGTGTTGATCCAGCGTAGCCGAGACCTTGTGTCAAGTGGACTCCCGCTGTCCTGGCTCCATCATTCATACCCTCTGTTATTTTCCCCACACGGCCTCGGAGCTCCCGAGCACTTGTAAACCGTGAATTGTTGTCCGTCTCGGCGCGTGTCCATCCGTCCATTCGGACGCATGCATGTGCGCCATCTCCTCGTGTCAGTCCTTTTTAGGGCACATCGACTTGCTACTGTAAGCTCAAATGGCGGCTGTGTGTACTGTAAAGAATGTGCTGACACACTCGGCAGACGCGTGCGTACGTTTTCGCGCTTACGCGTGAGAAAATAGTTAGCACTTGGGTGCACTTTTGGATACTTTGGTCTAAGGTTTGGCATCTGGGGTGCGCCGCCTACAGTATGTCGGGACATTGAAGTACAGCTTAACAAGTTTGGGGCTGCTGAAGAAGGGGTCCTTATTAAACACTAGTGGACCTGGTAAACGCCATTCACGGCCCCTCTCACCCCCTCCCACCCCTTTCGCACACACTAGTTGGCTCTCTCCTGGGGAGAATGTACACATTCTGCTGCGTATCCCAAGGAATGACCTCGACGTGACCCCCTAACCTTGCCTTTAATTATTTGTTTGAAGACAGCATGGAGTTCCCATGCTGTGTATGTGTGTGTGTGTGTGTGTGTGTGTGTGTGTGTGTGTGTGTGCGCTCAAGAACACTGAGCAGAGGCAGGCAATAATAAGCTGCACCACCAGATGCAGATAATAAAATGTGCACTTTCAGGGGTTGTGTGAAGGTTCTGGGGACACCCTATGGTATTGTTGTGAACACAGACGGCACGGGACAGCCTAAAAAAATGGAATTGATGGGCCCTTTGGTCAAAACCTGACCTGGTCCTCACACCTGTCTCTCGCCTAGTGGATGATTGGGGGTGGCGTTGTTCTAAACACACACTATTAACAGTGTTATCTGGGCCGACCTTGATAAGCTCAATTGGTTCGACTCAGGTCTGATAAAAGATGCTCTAAGGCCAGAATAGGGTGGAGTGGGGTCTATACCCCCCACCTCCAAACTTCTAGCGCTGCCTCCTGGTTACCGTGGCAACAAGTTAAGCTCAAGAGAAACACAACCTTTGTGTGCAAAGACACAGTGGAAGCAGCTACAGTTTAAATTTGCCTGTTTGTCAAGTCATATTTTTTGTGCCTTTCCCACAAATGGCTTGTGATTGGATAAAATCAATCCTGGTGGCTTTTGTCGTTGCTGAATGATTTTTTAAAATGAATTAATGTATTTTTAAAGTTAGTCAGGAAAAAGGTTAATGGTAGTATAATGGTGAAAAATGATGCCAGATAGGTAACACACGAGTAGAAAATACATTAAATTAAAAAGTAAAATAAAAAATTTAAATAGGTCTTTATGGTCAACTTAAATTTGAATTTTCTGTGTATTTATTATTTATTTAAATTACTTTAAATACAATAATGACTTTTAAATGTAATGCCATGTTAGACAATCAGAGAATGCCTCAGTCATAATTAATAATACATCAAAAGGAGAAAAAAATGACCTTAACCAAAAAACAAAAAGCAATGACTACTGCGTCTAAACATGAAGCTAGTTCTAACTCACTTCTTCTATACATCAACTTCGAAGCAAAACGTTCACTTAAGTCTAAAAAAGAAAGTAGGGTTGTGGGAAAAAAATACAAAATAAAAAAGCCCTTTGACCAGAAAGCGCCCGAAAAAAGCTGACGAGGAGGTCGCGTTTAGTATAAGCAAACAGTCATTATGGTGCGGCCCTGCAGCGGGGCGGTCTCGGGCTACTGAACATCCAACACTGATCTGCTGTAGTGACAACAACACTGATTGAATCAGCCTTGTAACCCACGCATGCAGGCCGGACTTAACGCTATCAGCTGATTCATCATACGCTATCACCGCAAATGTGACAAATAGCGGAGCTGGGATTGACGTGGGGATGTTTTGGCGCTCCCCCTTTTGCTGCGCTGAAGCGGCGTAAGGCGGGTGAACATGACCTCACCGCCGTCTTTGATTTGGTGCAGATGTGAGCGCAAGAAGGCTGCTGGATTTTTTTTTTAAAGGGAGGTTGAGGGCCCACGTTTGGGGCAACTGCAGTGTTTACATACCTCTCTCACTCACTTACTCTCTCTCTCTTTTTTCTCTCCCCTCCTTCCATCCTCTTTTGTGAGCCTCTCAAAGAGGGACTGTTTCACCTCTCCTCTATGGACTTTCACTGACCTGTTTTTCTTCCCCTTTTTATTACTGCGCTCATTGGCCTTTTGTGGGACCCCCGCAGCCCCGGTTGCAAGTTGCATTCGCCTCGCTCCGGCCGCGCTAGTCGCCGTACATTCCAACCCCCCAAAAATAAAACTGTGGAGTTGTTGAGTCGGAGGGGGAAAAATAAATAAATCAGACAAAGCATTATACGTATTTGCGGTGCAAACTGGCAGGATTTAACGAGCAGCTAATTAAAATAAATCAATAGCACTGCGGCACGCTTTGCTCACCCGCCTCTCGCCGGGCACTTATTCCTGACAGATTTCTGCTGACGGCTTCACTGTAAAAGTCAAATCCTGCTATGCATCGGAATGAACTGATGGGAAGGTGGACTCATTAAAAAAGGTTAGACAAATGGTCGGAAAAGTCAGGAAAAGATACGAAAAACATAAAAATGGGAGTGGCTTGGGCCTTGGAATAAACCGTGGGTTGCTACAGCTAAGCGGACACTGCGGTCATTCCTGCCCTTTCGTTTGACACGAACTCTCTTGGGACGACATGACGGTTTAAACTGGGGTTATTTAACTGTGAACAAGAATAATGTACAATACTGCACCCAGGTGGCATTGTAATTGTGCATCTACAGTCATCAATTGCAGTGAATAACTTTTTTATAAGGTATTTTTGGGCCCTGAGGCGAATGAACAGTTTTTGCATTGACGGTGAATGGTAAATTGGAATACGAGTGTTTTAGGTGTTTTACACATGGAGAGGAGATGCAGAGGCAAGCCTCATATCCCCAACAACCCCCCCTTCTATCAGCCGCATTATTTTCCAGCCTGCTTATAGCGTTCCTTATGGAGGGTTAACTACTGTGGCATCCATTCACCTCTCAGCGCTATCAAACAACTTTGATTTCTCAGTCTGCATCTTCACTTTCTTCCTCCTCTCTGTCTGATTCTTCTGGAGCTGCCTTTTATTCTTCTCTCCCTGCGTCGAGTGCCTGGTAATCGAGTGTGCGACTCTGTGACCCGACACCCCGCCCCCCACCTTCTCCTCCCTTTTTTGTCACATATCAAACAGGGCGGCTTTGTGGATTAGCAGGGGGAGCGATAATGACATGATAGAGGCGTTATATTTCAAACCAAATTGAGTGCCGTTGCAGCCGAGGCAGAGAAATAAGGACGGTCGACTTGCTTTTTGCTCGGGATCAGACGATGCTTCTGCTATTCCTTTTAACCAAACAGGAATTGAATGTATCGTACTGTAATGTGGGAAAGAAAAACTCAAGATTTATTATACACTTACCGCTCTACTGACAGGAACATAAAAATGTGCTACAGAATGTTTACACCGCGCTAGTGCAACTTTCTTTCCAAATGTTAAAATGCTTTCCATATTTTAGAGGTGTGAGTAATAAACAGTCTGGCTGTCGTTGACAAAGATAGACGTGCAAACCAATTGAACTGGGTGGGATGGCAGTGCCTTCACAAAAGCATTAACTCATTGGCCGCCATTGGCAGGGATAGATGTGAAATTCATTTGAACTGGGAGGAGTGGCAGCAGCTCCCAGTTCAAATGTATTTGACAGCTACCAGTGACAAACCTATTTGAAGTCACAAACGAGTATTAACCAGTACTGTGTATGAAGTGTATGAATGCACATGAATGTGAAAACAGGTTTTGTGACTGTCACCTGTCTATGAAAGGTGCAATATATATATATATATATAAGTAAAATTGCATTCCATTTCTTAATTGGACTATTAAGTACAGTAAATATTGATGGTGCAGATATATGGTGACATACATAAGGGAGTACAGTATCTCGACCCCTCACCTATTTCTTCATAATTGTGTCCGTGGCGAGTGAATGTGTTTATTCACCCTGGAAGTTTCCATGATCCCGCATAGTAGTAGCGGCAGACCCAGCGTTCGGCGAAAATTTAATAAGAGCTTCAATTGCACATAATTGCTTTGACATATATTCAGAAGCATGCACTCTCTCACACACACACACAAGCTGAGCTGTGAAGGCCAGCATAGGGGAGTTATAAATAGCGGATGTTTGTGGTGCTGCAACTGCTACATGGCCACAGGGACTCTGATGTGCATGGCAGACCCCCAACGCAAACGTCTCACCCGCTGTGGCCCCCTGTCCTTAAGTGACAGTTGCAATAATAAAAGCCAAACAAATATCTGTCTCACCCCCCCAAAAACTCGCAAGCTCCCAAGTTTCGAGGCTGTAAAAGCAGCATGAATGGGATGGAACCCCTATATCAATGTGCCTATTTCCAATAAAGCTTTTCAGTACCAAAACCACCATAACTTAGGTGAATGACACAAGATCATTGTTATATCTGGTTATTTTTCCCCAGTATGTGTAAAAAGGACAGAATGGGGCTTTGGCAGGAATGCAAAGTGAAAAGCAGCGAGGTGAAGGCAAAAACAAGAAGCATGCCTCAACAAAGAGAAAATACCTACTTGAGGTTCACAGAGTTTAAAAAGCTCAGCGGCAAGATCCTGTCCGCACCAACACCCCCCCCCCCACACACACACACATACACACACACCCTCAAGGCCATTCTGTTACACCTGGTCACCTTTATCCCTTTCAGTCCCCCACGCCCTTTCTTACGTACATACCCTACCCCCTTACACACACACACACACACACATACACAACTACTTGCACACAGCAGGCATTTTTCCTGTGGCTGACACATAATTCCCATGGCTATCTTCCTCAGCAGATAAAAGTAATTATTCCAAATGTACTCTGCCAGGTTGTGTGATCCTCGGCGTGGGGCATCAGTAAGAACATCTCTTGTCACTTGTAAACTCAGACTCAGCAAAAGCATGGCTTCAGAATTCCCCAAAACTGCATAAAGGACGTTACTATTGAAATTTTCTATTTTTGATTACATTTGATGTCAAATTGGTCTAAACCTGTTATTGTAAAGGTCCCTTCAAGCTTGTATAGTATGATAATAACCCCCTCCGCCCACCCTCCATTTGCCCCAATGAGCTCCAAAGGCAAATGGAAGCTCTTAAACATAAGCCTTGACTGTATAGACTTTGAATTTTATCCTTTACAGTTTGCTTTTTTATGTTTCGGGGACCCCTGAAGGAGGTGGCTTGGAGGGGAGAGGTTGGGGCGGTCGACTTGAAGCAACAAAAGAAGAAGAAGATGGCACAGGTTGAGTCGAAGAATCGTCACCATTGAGTGACATCTCGCCTCGTTTGCGGGGGCCTCATTAACAAACAATACGGCTGTGAAATTGGTTTAATGGCAAAGTCATAAAATTGCTATTCTGCTCACAGATGGCCTCCGGGCAAAGGGAGGATTCTGGCAGGATTACAACGGCTGCCCGCGTGCATTGAGCTAAGTTGTGTTCAGAAAAAAACCCAAAAAGAAATATACATGTTAAAAATTACCCTCCACTTTCATTGCCTCGCGATCCCTTTTTCCCTCCACAGGTTTTAACGCCTCTCTCTTTCTGCAAATGAAATAAATTAACCTACTTTTCCCTCTCCCACACTTGTCGACCTCCCTGCTGCTACAGAAATTACCCGTCTAAGAATTAAAAAAAGAAGGAAAAAGGAGCCTCGCCCACGCACAAAACGCGCCTCGACTTTATTTCAAACGTGCAAGCTCTTGTTATTAAACGACCCCACCAATAAAACCAAGCTGTTGAGGTTTGAAAGAGCCAAAAGGTGCTGCAAAGTACAAAGGCACCCCCATCTCCTTACAACCTCCAATCGCTTCCAAAGCTTTGCCCGCAATGCTTCTTTCAGTTCCTCAGTCTCACACAGGCCCAAGACAATGTATTCTTGCTGGGATTTAGTTGGGAGCTTAGCATTATAATACATTCTGAAAAATGTTACCCATCTAAAACTGTACAGGTTTAACATTATAATATTATTACAGGCTGAAGACCTGCCAAAACGCAACAGAATTATTTGTTGTCGTAATTTTTCTTGATCTTATGGACACTAACTTTGACATCCTACCCCTATGTCAGTTGTGAATTTAGCATCTTGAAACTTGCTAATTACATAGCATTGGTCAGTTTGTATTCTTTCTTGGAGCCCAACTTATTTTTTCTATGCTGAATAATTCAGAATCGAAGTTTTAGGTACCACTCCTTTAGTGAGTATACATATTTAAAAAATTAAATAACTTATTCTGTCATAGGTTACAAATTAACCAGTAGATGGCATATGCACTCTTTGCAGAGCCTTCACCCTGTCGTGTGCTGTAGCACACTGGTCCATGTAGTATATATTTGGACAGCTCATATTTATTAGGAATGATTATTAAACACCTAAAAACCAGAACAATAGAATTAAAATATGTATTATGTCATTTCATTTTTAACTGGGAGATTTGCCAGTACTTTTCTGGGACAAGAATATAGCCACACACTAAAATTCATCCAAACCACTTCTCAAAAGTAATATATACATTTATACACAGTTATACATCATCTACCATAATAGATCAAAATGTCACAATTTTCCTAGTTACCCTAGTATCGAATTTTCGTAAAAATCTATTAAAAAGAGCCTTCGCTCGCGTCGCAATCTGTCACCAATGAAAACGAGCGATTTGCTTCATCCCTACAGATGTGATTATTATTTGCGCATCTCAAATGAATTTAGAGGGTAGGTGGTGGAGGTGGGGGGCTGACACTTGGGATCTGACAACAGAGTCAATTCGGCTAATTAACTACCAATTAGCACTGCCTAAATGAGAGGGATCACGATGCCCGTGTTGGCATCGCCACAGAATCAAGCGACTCCCGCCTCTTGCTCGCTCTACCCCAATCAAACACATATATAACTGTATATAGTATCCTACTATATTTAGTAAGCTAGGGGTGAGACACGGCCACCGGCTGAAATCCCAGGTTGCAGTCAAAAAAAAGCCACTGACATTTCCATCTGGGTCAAAGTTAAGAAGGATGAAAACGGGAAAAGTAGGATGTCGAGGAACCCCCGGAGGCTCTCATATCTTCAAAGAATTGGGTAAATAGAAGCTAGTGGCTCTTGCTTCATAGTTTTATGATACATTTGGAAAATATGACTTATGCTTGTTGCCCGCCAAAATCAGGCGATCATAAAAATTGAACATAAAAGTCAGTGGTCCTAGGTTTCTGTATTGGCCGGAGATGGGAGGTAGGAAAATGCTCCACAAAGTTGGAGGATAAGTTGTTGGCTTTGTTTGGACTTTTTCTTGGCTTTGTGGACTGCAAAGAAGCAGGCAAGTTGGTGGAATAAAATGTTAACCCTTGAGGTTTAAGCAAAATTAATTGTGGGACTGAGCGTCGGTCGGTCAAACTGGATTCCAAGGCAATGTCCACTAATGGGAATTGGAGTTGGAAATTGTGAGGAAATTTAAAGCAAAAGCGACGTCAATTTCAATGCCTGTTAAATATATTGTAAAATGAAAAAAATGATATGACAAAATAAAAAAAACACTGGTGCTATTTAAAAAAAAAAAACTTGAAATATTTAAGTCTTTGCCACTAAAGGTGCTGCAATTTTGGAATTAAAGACATAAAACATTCCCTCCCTTCCCCATTTTGTTTCCCTCGTACCTTTACCATCTGCTTTCGGGATGCCCCCAAAATGGTAAGCAGTCATTGGCTTATGCAACTCATATAACCAGCTGATTGATGCTTTCAAAATAATAATACCATAAGTCCATGTACTATGCCCTCCCTTGTGGGAACGGTTGCAGATATCGCAGCTATTTTGCGTCTTCAGTGGGCACAGGCCGCCTGGCGCCGTCGTCTGGCGGATTTCCTTTCCTTATCATGTGACCTGTGCTCCGACACGGGGCAAAGGTTGGCTGAGAGCAGCCCCCGTGTCTTAATAACTCACTCATTGTATTCCTTTTCGCCGCTAATTAGAGTCTCTCTCCCCCTCTTTCGCTCTCCAATGTGTGTGTATGTGCATGCGTGCATGTGCGTGTGCGTGTATTCCCCTCTGGGCTGTAGAGACGAGCCAGAGGAGTAAAAATAGAGTGTGGCTTAGTGCCCTCTTTATTGTTATTAGTGCTCCATTGGCACAGCAGTCCGTCATCATATATGCCAAGAAGTGACATCTTCTCTCTTTCTGGCTGCCTCTGAAGACGAAGGAATAATGAGCCCACCATTTCCTGCCTTTCTTTTAGCAGCCTTTCTCCCGTCGTCATTTGTCATCTCATATGTGTATATGCCATGACTGCGTCACCGCGGAGGTAAATAAAGGAGATGACTCGTGCTGGGCCTGATGTCGAGGATCTGGTCAGGCCCCATTTAGTTCCAAATGATGGCTGCGATATATGGGGTTCTATGAGGAAAACGCTTCACCTGGTCATTTCATTTTCTCTGTCAGGTGTATGCCAAAGGCTAACAATCCGAATTGTGCACATTTTATACAATGTTGTTTTTAAAATCTACCGCTCAGATTAAAAGGAATACTTTTTTAAAAGAATCGACTCTTGTAAGCATTTTTTTCATTACACTTAGGAATCTGAAGTAGCGAAAAAAATCTTTAACCTGCGCTCAAAATCTATTTGTCTTTTTGACAGACTAAGAATTTGCTCCAAAGCTACATCAAACACATAATTGTTATTCTATTCTATTTTTCTAAATGAAGCCAAGACCGAGAATGATGGAAAACAAAACAAACACCTGCTCGTTCCAAAATTTACACAGAAAAACTGCTTGTGCAGTGGTAACTAAGGGTGCAATGTGCGCTTACGATAGAAACATCTGTCAAAACAAGGACACATCCCGGTGCCACATTAGAAATACCATGTACACACAGTATGTACACATCGGGTACCATTAAAAGGATAATCAAGTAGCGGTGGAATAGTGGACTTTAACCTTTTCCCTTGTGCTTTATTAACTGCGGCCAACTAATGTATTCGGGTGAGGCTATTGGCTCATGATGCAGATTGAAGATAACAGGAATAGGAGTTTTTCAAGCGATTGTTTTGGGCCCATCCAGGTGAGCCCAAGGTAGAAAAGGGAGGACGGTTTGATCAGGTAGGAGGGGACCAACTCCAACACAGGGCGGCCTTGTGCCGTCGCTGGACCGCAATTGTGGCGGAGGACAAAGCACTGATTCAGCACATCTTTTTCCCCCCATGGGGGAGAGCACTGGAAACCCAAGACGGCGGCCATCCAGCCCAACGCCCCCTCCTCTTCTACTAACCACCACCGCCGGGTCTCTGTCTTCCTGACTATATCTCTATCTGTATTTGGCCCGTCACGTTGGCAGCGGCCACGCATCAAAGGCAAAGACAGAACAATGCGAGGGCCTAGCCAGGAATTTGAAGAGCTTTTATTTTTAACAGGAATTTCGGACGGCAACGGTATGTCATGTCCCGGGCAGGCTATCTCGGCTTGGAAAGAGAAACCAGAAGAGGGCAAATAAAAAATATCTGAAGGAACCTTCCAATGCATATAATAAAACTGTAAGTAGAATCTGCAGTGAGCCATTTTAAATGCAAGTGTGTCAGCTTCTAGCAGGTTTCTAGAAGCATGACCCACGACTCACAGCCTTCACCCTGTTTGTGGTGAAAGTA
Organism: Stigmatopora argus; assembly: GCF_051989625.1. NCBI lineage: Eukaryota > Metazoa > Chordata > Actinopteri > Syngnathiformes > Syngnathidae > Stigmatopora > Stigmatopora argus. The sequence goes on along the minus strand of NC_135401.1, from coordinate 5,932,728 downwards.
TTTGTTCAACTTCCTAAACGTTTTGCCCAGAGCTCTCCCTTGTCCTGCCAGTCTTGCTCTTGCAGTCCTCATTGTGCCACTTAAAAATAGAACCAGAACCCTTCATTTTGGCTGTAGGTCTGCCTCCCTATGTACGTTCAGTACTTGGACCTCAGTCTAGCCAGTTGGTGACCTCTGCTCTAATAAGTCTTCAAAAGACAAGGCATTCATGTCCAAACATTATATTTGGCTGTTCCTCTCAATGCCTGCCACTGATGACAATAGGCGTCCTAGCTATTTGAACTGGGAAGGATGGCTGTATTCAGTGCCAGTAAATGCGTTAAGGAGAAATTGTCGCATTTCTGAAGTCAATCTCTGTCAGTTTCCCTGCTCCTGCTGTATTAATCACCATGACACAGGCGAGGCGACTCAATTTTCTGCTCCCTTAGGTAAGGTGTGCGTCGTGGCGCGCTTCTAGACGACTGGAGCAAGCCATGAAAACAGGCGGCTAATCTTTGCTTACCGGTGTAATTGAAATGCTATCCACACTGTAGGGTGCATTAAAGTCTGATAACGGTGGTTCCTGTGGCCAATTTAAGTAGCTTGGCTCGAAGGGTGAATAAAGCAGAAGGGTGAGGGAGAACGCGAGATGGTGCTGGTGCTGGTGGTGGTGGTGTGGGGTGGGGGGCGGTGTTAGATAAGGCTGACAAACCAGGCTAATTCTGCAGGCATGTTTCTCATTGTGATCCAAGAAAAATGAGACGAAGAGAAAAATAAATGAATCGGAGAGGCAAAAAAGAAAAAAAATCAATTGACCCTCGGGTGGCTTGTCGGCCCGCGCCTCTGATAAACCTAAAAGCTTCGTTAATGTGGGCCCGCCTGTACCCGGCAGATAGAGCACTTTGTAAATGAACCCGCTTTGATAAATATATTAAGGAAAGCTGCGAATAAAAGGCACAGACTTGTCATTTGTAAATAGAACCCTTCGCTACATGGAATTAGAATGATAAAATGGGGTTCCATATAATTAAGTTTGTGTAAGACCTGAAATCCGTGCAAATACCTCCCCGGCGTGCTGAAAGGAGGCTGTCACTTCAATTAATCTGAACATCACCCTGAGAATGTACGGAACCAAATTAAGCCGCAGATAAAACCGAGGCTAGTATTTTGATAAGTAATTCCTGTATCATTTCTTTGCTTCTGTGATCATTTTATTTAATCCACCACCCCCAGTCATGTGCTAAGCCATCTACAAAGGCCTCACCGGCCTGGCCACCGCCACCTTAATCCTACCATATAGCTGCCGTAAACCAGGGAGGGGGCGGCTGGCGCTTTTTCTGTGGGGGCACTGGTGGTGGAGCGTGGCATGGCTTTTTGGGATGGCAGGGGTGGGCGAAAAGGGGGTGCCAGGGGTGTCTGTGGGTGTGGGGGCTGCAGGGGTAGCTTATGATCTGCCTTAAATAGACCCCAGTCAGTTTCATGTGTATCAAGCCACAAAGAGACGCTGACTTAAGTGATAACAGGAAGATTCTGGTAGCAAGCACATCATAGGATGTGTGTTTACTCGTGTGTATGTGCATTTGGTACGGACCGATGCACATAAATGGTTTTTACAATTTAGGAAATTGGTGGGAAATCCTTTTTGAATTGGGGTCCACCTAAAACAGGGATCTCCAAGCTATTCTGGGGCCGCAGGAACTGCAGGATTTTATTTCGGCCAAAGAAGACGACACCATTTTAACCAATCTGGTCAATTGTAATGAATTGCTCCTTGTTTTGGCAGAAAACCTTTCTATATCCTTTAGATGTAAATGCTTACTTCACATTTTCCATTTTTGAGCATACATTTATGAAAGAGAATAATCATAAGCTTTACGAAAAAGTCAATTTTTTAGGGAGTTAACAAGCTTCATGGCTTATTTGACCATTTTGTCGTAAAATTTCAAGGCAAAAGAATGGAATCACTCTGCCAATGATAACCAGATTTCATATATCTCTGTCATTTTTGGGAATCCAAAAACCCTATTTTACAATTATACTTCTGGGCTGTACATGACCTACATACATTTCTCAGGCAGTTGAGTCCCCGCCTATACTTTAGAAGCATAAAGCACCAGGATGTTGAAAAGTGAACTCACCAGTTGTTTACTTGTAGGATGGTGAGTCCCGTGTCTTGGGCTAGCTGCTTCTTCTGCTCTTCAGATGGGTACGGGTGCTGCAGGAAACAATATACACACTCATTAGCTTTATAAATATAGTCAGGCATACCACAGTGTTAGATTCCTTGTGGTCTATCAGTTGCTTCTGACATTTTTTTCCCCCATGTTGTGCGTTTCACTGCACCTTCTTTGTGACCTCAGGCCAACCTCGCCACTCCCCCGGCACGGTATAGACCCATCAGGCACGCATCCGCCCACTCTTCAACGTAAACACGCAGGCACAAATGTACAATTGAGCTTTGCCGATCAAAGCTGGCTGAACAAGTTTTTCAAAACTGAACCTTGCTACTTCACTCCCATCTTCACACAAATAGCAATGCCATTGGTATGTATGTACATCGTCAGTAGGACGAAACAATCTTAAATTCAAGTGAGGATTAGTTGATTTGTCAACCTGTTGCAAAATAACCAAAATTCAGCTTTTTCAAATGCCACTCACAAACATGTTTGTATTATGGCATCTGAGGTTGCTTTCATTCCATCAACACATTTCGTAGTTGAGAAATTTCCACCTGAGGACGTCATGGCGCTAGTCGCATTGGCTTCGATGGCTTTATCGAGGGCTGACATATACATGCCGGGTCTTGGGCTGCTTAGCTCTGAAGCATGACAAAACAACAGTGATTGGCTCTGACAGATGTCTTTAAGGGCCAGATTAGGAGATGGGCACATACAAATGAAACAAATGAGACAGTGTTTGTAGGCGCATACATTGCATTACGTAGTGCTCATCAACACGCAGAAATATTATATAGAGTTGACACCTACAAATCAGCGTGCACAAAAATTCCTTTTAAAAGATGACACTTAAATCTCCTCTATTTTCAGGTGGTTTCAAGCTCCATTAACATTCTTCCCCTTCAAAGAAAATAGCGACATGCTACTCTTCTAGTTCTTTCCCCGTGCACACCCGTAGAAAAAGCGGATTAACACAAGAGGGTATGCAAAGTTGATTCAATTGCATTTTTGTATTTTCATTTCATTTTCATGAAGTGCTTATTCTTACGAGTCAAGGGTCAACCTGACTTGGTGGCTAGACAATCGCAGGGCATCGCACCCTCGACCCCAGAACAATGAGGATGACGCGTATTGATGATTGATTTGGGGCTAGAATAATGGGATGCACACAGAAAAACAAAAAAAAACATTTTGATAAAATATTCTTGTGCTGGAGTCACAAAAAATGTTTGGCAACAGTAGTTGAATGCATGATCCTGTAAACTTTACTTTTAAAATACACTGTTGTTGTATTATTCATTAATTTTATGTTACGATTATCCTCACAAAGAGCGTAGGGGTGCTGGAGCCCAGCCAAAAAAGCATGAAAAAATGCTTTGAAGAATTAACAATTAACATACAAGACACAGTGGAGAGGACAAATAATGAGTCCTGTCTGCACGGAGGGATTAATATAATGTGTCGGCCTCACTGAAATGAGAAATTATCGACAACGTAATAGTAGACACACTTTTTGATTGCCAAGTGTTGACACGTCTTTGGCTCAGGAGACAGTGCGACTTCATTGACTTATATGTTTGCCTACACGTGCGTGTTTTTCTCTGTGCGTGTGTATGCGAGCACGTGCAAGCAGGCACAGATGAGCACATACATGACACAGAAATGCCACTCTGACACCTCGTGCTTAAGTGTTTGACTATAAAATGTTCCCATTTAAAATTTGGAAAGAAAGAATTCATCAAAAAGTACATTACAGTATAAAAAAAACCTCAAAATAACCACAGAATAGCCTTGAAATACAACATTGATAACAAATTGGCTATTTGGAAAGTTTTTATGTATAGCATTGTATGAGAGTGATTCACATAAAACACGACTGCTTAAAAACAATTGTATGGAAATCTTGTATCAGCATTAAAAGGGCAATTTTAAAGTCTATTGGGACTGAACATTATTTTTTCCTAATTTTTAATTTTTTTATATGTCAGGATAAGATCTGGTCAGATGAGAATGTGCAGGCAACAATACTTGTGACATTAAGACAGCATTTTAAAAGTTCGCACATTTTTAAACCAAATCATTAAACCCCAGGAGGGGGACCACTTTAGGGGTTCCACACACCACCCCAATTGCCTTCTGACTAGTTTATCCATCCAGCTCCCCGCCCCCCAAACCCTGACACCCACACATTCACCAAAACTCCAACACGTCTTTTTTTTACGATTTGGACTGCAGGCCACCCACACTTTATGTTGCGGCAGTTTTCCTTCCAGCATGGAGCTCATGGATCACAACGACAAACACATAAGCAAGCAGACTCGCACACAAACAGATGGACTTGAGAAGTGAGCCGCCATGGTGGGCCTGGTGGTTATGAGGTGGCAGCAACCGTGAAATCGGAGAATGACTCTTTAGACCCCCGAGTAACCTTGTCGCGTTAATTTCTGTACAGTACACATGGGTGGGAAGTGCAATATTTTGGTTTACTCCATGTATGTTTATGTTTTTCCTCCATTGTTTGACAACACATTTAATTGAATTATGTTTTATTTTTAAATAAAGATTTCATTGCACACCTTAAAATATTGATTCGTGAATTTTGACGTTATATTTATTCATGTCCATTTTGGGGGGGTGACAGAATACAAATGCTATCAGTCTTAGCCTTTTGTTTGTTTTGTAAAGTCCAATTTATTGACACTATGTAGTAACAAGAAATAAACTGAAGAAAATGTGACACGAAAAGCCCACAATTGAATTGTATGAAACATGCCGTTTAAACCTTGACATTGTCTCACTCGGTCCTCCTGAGACATCAGAACATGATTATTTAATGGATGGCACACAAACACACAGGAAGACAATCTTCCCCTTTCAGTCTCTGGTCCTCTTCCCCACAGCAGCTACTTTTGACCAATAGCCTTAAAAGCAGCCCGGCCGCAGTCTAATAAATAATTAGCGGCTCAGACGAGAAGCTTCAATTTGTCAGCTACGATCGAAACCGCTTCGTTAATTAAGTTAAGGCCACCATGCTGACGAGAGCATCTTGTCTATCATCGATAAACATGTGCGCACACTCACGCATTATACACCAACACACACAGGTGGATAACATTCTGCAAGTGCATGTGATTGGGGCTCAATTACAGGGTGTGATGTGTTCTTCCTCTCTGATAATGGCTCCTGCGGTTGTCGAACATTCCAAGTTTAAACTGTGCCAGCTTCCAAGGGGGAACAGACCGCACTCCCTTGACTTTGCCGCACATTTTCAGCCACGTCTCCTCTTTCCACGGTCACCAAATGTCCGATCCATTCGCCGCAAACATCTTCAGACCGATCATTATCCTGCATTTCATTCGGCCCTGCGCCTGATGATGTCGACCCCCGCCCTCCTCCCCTCCGGCCACAGCGAACCGATCCGATTGATGAATGACATCATCAGCGTTTGACGTGAGTTATAGACGGCGGTCACAAGGTTGTGGTATGGCTTTGCGAAAACCTATTCCACGCTAATGACTCCCAGGAAATAGGCTGGATATTGGCTGTTTACCCCGTCGCCACGACGACACAGAAAGGATTCACCACTAATGACCGCTGTGAAATATAGGTGCAGTTTTATGACCTTAGGAGGAGGACGTTGCATTTGTTTGTTTGTTTGTATGGGCATTTCTCAAGATTTGAGATATGGATTTGTAGTTGCCAAAATCAAAGTAAAAGCTGGAGAGCCATCTTTTTATTCTTATTATGATTAAATTTGGGGATCCTTGAAATTTTAGAACAAACTTTTCATCATTTCTTTTACATGTATTCAAATGTTCAGTACCCCACCTTTTAAATTAGTTCATGTTTAGCAAGAATATTACAATTATTTTCCAATGCTTTTTATATACGCATTGTTCAAGCCAATGAATAACATTGTATTTGAATTCTTTATGACTGGTCGTTTTTCAGTAACATTTTTGAATTGATCATATACACATTTATTCTTTGAAAATAGTTTTCATTGCATACAAAAGCCAGACAAATGACAGCATCATTCTACATTTCTTGGTGCGAGTTTTGGTTGTCATTTAACAGCAATATCCCTCACACTGATTGGAATCGTATTTGTTTTTAATCAAAGTGACTGCAGGTTGATGGTATTATCCGCTGTCAGAAAATGAATGCAATCAAATATAAGGAATGGCATTTTAATATGAAATCTGCATGCGGTAGTCTGGCGGGGGGAGAAAGATTGGCACATTTTAAATATCGACTCCCCGTTATTAACGTTTCAATTGGCTTTGGTGACAAATGACAAAGACAGCGGATGCATATTGGGAGATGGTTGCAGATGAAAAAGATATGACAAATAATGTTTTTCACTATCAATCATGCTTGTTTACTAGCCTTTGTGATTTATAAGATGCCTTTTTTGACAGATTTGCTGGTCATAAATTTGAGAAGTGCAAATAGAATGACAGGTGACAATTAATGCCAGGATATTATTGCTCAAAGAAACATAACAGTTAGAAAAGAATTTAAATCAAAACTTGAAATCATGGCATAAAATTTCATTTCATTATTTCTTTCCATTTATGTATTATTTTGTCTTATTTTTTTTGCATTTCCTTTGTAGTATTTTGGGAGTGTTTATGGTAGAGCTTTGATGTGCTTCATAAAGCCAACCAAACTGAAAAAGAATTTGGTATAATATAGTGTGCTGTTAATAGTAAAAACCCAAGGTTAAAAATAGACTTAAATATTGTTTAAAAGTAAAATCATGCTACATTTCACTAGAATCATTTTCAAAACATATTTCCGTACTGTACCACAATAATGTGATGATTGTGACATAAAGTGCATTTGCAAAGGTTCTAATGACATTCTCTGCAACATAGCCCAGCTGGAACATCCACCTTGAATGCTCTTTTACCTCTTAAAACCTCACGAAAATGCCACGTGCCTCTGTGGTTTAATAACACTGCTCCCACCTAAACAGCCACCCACGCTTATAAAAAGAACTCACCCGATGCCAGCTCCCAAACCACAACTACTACATGCCAACCGCTGATAACAACCAATGAAAGTACTCTCCTATCTTCACCCCATCCCTCTCCCCAGCGTCAAGCACATTCAGAACATACCACCTCCTGTGTAACTGGCAGTGGACTGCCCTTTTGACAGTAAAAAATGGCGATGATTGCAAACAGAAGGTCGACTGGCAAGGCCCGAGGCGAAAGAAGGAGAAGGGTTGCCTGTCTGACTATCGGCCTGCTTGCTTGGCAGTGCATCGCCACTAGACTGATGCCGCTGGACCCACGCCAGGACGCTTGTTTGCCCTACGCCGTTCATTCGGAGATGGTGCGAAGCTGTAAACCTACAGTAGCCGTAAACGGGTGAGGAGGGGCAGGGTAGCGAGAGCTTTAAGGACTAAATGGGAGGGGTGGGGAAGGAGCACCCGTGATTGTTGCGAGCTCGGCGAGGCTAAATAGCAATCACTCCCACACAATCCCAACGCACCTCCAGACTCGCTACACCGAGCAACAAAAAAACAAAAAAAACAAATGCTGGTTTACACATTGGCATTATATAAAAACAAAGACATGAGTGGGCTTTTGCCAGTACTGTGGATAATAATAGAAGGCATTCATTTAACAAAAGCATTTTGTTCAGTTAAAAACAAAACAAAAAAAAACATCACCAATTAAGACCTGTCATCCTAAAATAGATTATACAGCGACTATTATTTTTGTGCTTATTTAAAGGCAGTAATTATTTCCAGTTCAAATGGATTGGCTGTCCATTGCATTAAAGATGAATAGTTCAAACTCAACCATTGCTAGCTTTTTAACAATGAAATTTGACTTCTCTAGCTGTCAGTGGCAGTTTTAGAATCATTTCACTTGTTTCTATAACATAACTGACACTGTCAGAAATATGTTACATGCACGCAAAAATGGCCTCTAGTTATTTTCTCAAATATAAATGTTAACCCAATTAGTTGTCTATACTGTACAATTCATTGTTTGTATGTTTTCAACGCATTATCTTTGAGTAGGTGTACCTGCGCTTGTGACCAGTGATTTATCATTTTGCCAATAGTTCTGTTTTGATCTTATTTGTAGCCGCAAGCTGCAGAGATGAGCCTATTTTAATGACGTTGGAGCAATACAGTCTGGGAGTAGGGAGGTCTTGATTCGGAGTTCTGCTTCTCCAGGCCTTCTTCTTCTCCGGGCCCCAGAAGCTATGACTTTCTCGGTAACCCGTCTGGCCTCGTCTGATGGCCCCCCCTCGCCGCCCCCCTCCCAACCGTCGTTCAAAGCTTCCGCTGGAGCTGTAAGCCAGGTCCTACAGGGCAGGAATTTGGCCCGCTTTTTGCAGACCGGCCCCAGCTCGGCTTTGTTGTGATAACTGCCCGCTCAGGGGCACCCGGCGCTCTACTGACTCTCTGCCTCACCTCATGTCAGTAAGATACAACAGTTTTTGGTTTTCTGTTAAAGACTTTTGGCCACTACGCCAAAGGGTTATTCTAAAAGAATAAGTAGAGTGACATGGGTTAAATTTGTTCTCTAAGCAAGCTGGAAACTCCATTTATTCTGATATGAAATTAATGACTCAATTGAATCTTCTTGTGCCCTGCGATTGGCCGGCCACTAATTCAGGGTTTTCATTTAACCTTTTATAGGGCACTCATTGAACTTATTGGCACTAGAAGTCAAATCATTGTGGACTGGAAGGGTTGGCAGATCCTCTGATTTGCCTGCCTGTGCTTTTAAATGAGCACTAAACCGATCCTCCCATGCAAAGCTCTTGCCTCTGTTGCCAGTCATAAAGTCATCAGGAGCAACAGTGAGCTAACTAAGCTTCTGAATAAACAACAGTGCCGTTTAATGACGTACGCACACATTGTAAAAGAAAGGAAACCGCAGTGATTTTCTAAATAAGACCGAAGGGAAAACAATGAATCACCTGGCGTCGTGTTACATTAAAGCTCATCTATTGTAAGGAGACAATCTTGTTGGGACTTAATATTAACATACAGAATCTCCTTTTGAGGCCGCTGTTCCCCATTGTGTTGCTTGTTTGACCTGCCAATTGGGAGCAAAGTGGGGCTGATCTTCAGTTGAAATTGAAACAGATTCATTTGTGAGGGAAAAAAAAAGAGAAAAGAGGATGAAAAGGGGAGGGCAAGTGGTGGGGGTCCGCTGCTCAAATAGAAGCTTCTGAGAGTTTCCACTTGACGGCTCTCCCTTTCATTGTGCATTAACTTAATGAGCATAAGTATTGGGATACACAAGCCAAGCCGCTCTCCTCTCGCCTCTGCTGCCTCTTTAAGAGTTCACATTCTACCGTGAAAGGCCGCGGCGCTCGAACGGCGAGCCTCAGGACACGACAAGAGCGCAACCACTTACTGAGGACAAACAACAACGCCAACCCACCACCACCCTACTACCAATCCCCCAACACACACACACCCGGAGGCCAACTGTGGAATGTCACGCCAATTTGAGAGATATCATAAGACATTTGTAATGTCAGTTTTTTGTGCTCAGGTCACACACACACAAAAAAAATATCAAAAAGTGGGGGGTAAGGTTTGTCCAAAACCCCTGCTGAACCCACCACTGCCTCCCATTTGCTTCCCCCTTCATGGCGCAAACAGCTGCAGGGGAAACTTCCTGTTTGCTAATGATGCTAAATGTGCTCAAGTCAGCCGTGTCAAATTTTCCCTCCCTCTCGACCGAGCGAGCTGGAAAAGAAAGATTTGCTTTCCTCTCCTTCAGTGCCTTGTCTATGTCTGTCAGTGTGTTAACATGTTCATGGGGGTGGACATATAATGATTGGTTTGAGTGGTCCGAGTATTGCAAAATTCCAGTTTGCATAGTTTTCTTGTAAAAATAAAAAATGCAAAACAAAGGTTTCACAATTATGCAAAAGAAGCATGGGTCAAAGAAAAATTAAAATGATCGATGCAAGTCCCCCTAGTCAAAATTGATTGGTCTTTCTTAATTGTATTTTATGTTCATCATCCAATATTCATACGAACATTTAAAATGATCATTAACAATACCGTATAGGCACTGCACAACATATTAAATATACATGTCATGAAGCACGGTAAGTTTTACATATTGCATTTAAGGATACATGTGCAACATATTTGCTACTTGCATTACAATGTTCATATTAAATTGAAATATCAATAAAGACTTTCGTGCACCAAGAAATGTGCATTACATTATAAACCATAGCAAGAAAATTGTCCAACTTGAGCAAGAGCCGCAGCACAGTTGAGTTGATGGTTAGCAAAGGTGCATTCATGCGAGACTCCAAGTAACATGCATGAAAACAAAGGCGCCCAAGCCTTTAATAAGCGCCACCCTGCCCCAACCTGTTGTAGCTGCGGATTTTTTGGGGCCCCATCACACACGCACGCACGTCTTCCCAGTCATGCTTTCAACTCGTCAAGACGCTATCTCCTGTCATTGCTCAACAAGGCTCACAAACGCCCTGAGGAGCTTTCGCTTTTTTGCCCACAATGGTGAGACGATGTACGACGGAAGAAGAAGAAGAAAAAAGGCCAACCGTGTCGGTTAATAGCTGATCCGCGTTCCTGCGTCCTTCTCCTCGGCCTCGGTCTTAGGCTCAATCCTGCCCGGGGGGGTCGAGGCCCACCTTTGACCCGGCTGGCCCGCCTGCCTCGCTTACAGCTCTGTCGTTTGTTAGGGGCTTTATCCACTGACAAAGCAAGGCAGGAAGTTGGCAGCCAACCAGCAGCCCCACGGGAGGATGACCATCAGCTAGCTCAGCTTACCGCTTATTACAGGATGGCGGGGCGCATGCACGCGTGTGCGTGTGTTCTTCAATGCATAAATGTTGTGTGGCCAAGAGCAATGAGGCTAACCTTCTTTCCAGGCCTGCTATTTTTTACTATCATGGCTGCGAGCGACAAATGTCCCCACGCGCTACCAGCTTACACGATGAGCTACAATCGGGCAAGCGTCCAGCCACGCTGGATGGACTCTGAGGACCTCGGCACACTTCACTTGGTCTCCGAGCCACCCCCCTCCCATCCCCACCTCTGCTGAGCTCTCGGGCTCACGGCAACTCACTAAAACATTAGCTCATAAGACGACTCAGCTCCATAAAAGTCGGTTAATTCATACTTCATTTATACACCTTGGCATTAATAAAGCTGATGAACTTTCACTGCTCAAATCAAATGGGCCATTTCGCTGAGGGGGCACCATGCTTGCCGCTCTGCCATTTCCTCACCACTATATTCCTCTTGACTCCATTTTGCCCATCGGAAGAAATAAAAGGACGGTGCTGTATTCTAGCAGTGCTGACTTATGCATTTACAATCTCGGCTAGCTTTTAAAAAGAAATGGTGAGGCTTTTTTGGTAGGGGATTATAATTGATTGTGAAATCAGCTTTCTAAATCACTTCCCATCCCATAGGAGAACCTTAACATTAATGCATTTCATGCCACCATAAACATGTTAGTTAATTTACTAAATGGTATTTTGACTACGACAAAAATCAGGCTGGTCTTGGCCATACTAACATTAAAACTAAATGTACTACATGTTTTTTACTTTACTTTCACGTACAAAACGCCATTAAAACAAACGATAGAGTTGATGGAATTATAGAAAAAAGATTATATTCAGGTTTGGCAAAGGAAGCTTAAAGATGTTGACCAGGGTGTAAATGTTTGATGTGGTCTGGTTTGCATGGTTCCGATTCACGTCATCTTTTACGAACAAACCAACCCAAAAATATTACACGTACATTTTGCTCTCTCTATCTGAGTCCAACAAGAGGGTCATTGACCTCCAGGTCTAAAGCGATTGCATGATGGCTTCCCGGCTAGGAAGGCTGTTGACAAGCGTCTGTGTTCTTTTCAACAACTCGTTGAACCACCCCCCCTCCACACCATCTACCCCTTCCCTTCTCTGGAATGTAACACAACCGCTCACTTAGGTAACCCAAGCACCTCCCCTTAACCATCCTTCATTTTTAGAAAAAAAGAGTAAAGATAGACAGAAAAACACGGTCGGAGGAAGACCATCTGTGGGTGTCAGACAGCTGTCGCCCATCTCCCCATCTTGACCCCCTCTCTATTTCCTTCTCTTGCTTTAAAGATTGGTTTCTGGGCCCAATGCCTAGAGAATACCAATGATGCAATGGAGCAGAGGGAGGGACTCGCGTCCATTCCGGAATTTCTCGAAAAACATCGGAAAAGATGCAAGATGAACACTAGGACATAAAACAGTCAAGACGTTGAAAGAAAGTCTGGCGATAGCTGTTTCCTCGACAAGCCTGAACCCAGTCTTCCCCTCAAGTATAATCCACCCCCAACAAGCACCCCCCCTTACTTTCCATCCTGATGGAAGGATCGGGGGGCCTGACCTGTCTGGTGATTGATGGTAATGTCTCAGGAAGTCATTTTCCCCGACAGCACCCTGCCGCCTTTCACCAGTCCCGGTGCAGAGGTGAGGCCATCACACGGCTCCTTTTAACTCTTTCCTGGCTAGGCCTTTAGCTATGTCGCATGCCTACCCCCAAACATTTGCGTCAGTCAGCGTCCAGCTTTCATTGCCAGACTAAAATTTGGGCAAGACAAAAAACAATGTGCATCGAGCATGTGGCCCCTAATTCAGGTTGCCGGGGATGGATCCCCACGACTCCATTACTGTCAACGCTTACCACCTCCATTATAGCAATTAGGAGGTTCTAACACTGGGAATGCTTTTGCACCGCTGCCGAATTGTTAACATCTGCGCCATCTCGTCGCTTCTCCCAAAGCGCTCAGTTGTCTTTTCTCAGGATCGCAGCCCCTTTTTGTAAAATCCCACTGTCTGCACTCTCGCCACATTTGTTTTCTAAATCCACTCAAACTGCGCCTTGAAGGGAGCCCTCTCGGTTTGAGTCCAAATAAACCGAAAATGATCCGTGACGAGGCTTGCCGTTCCCCAGCTTTCAATAGGCTTCATTAGTTTTTAATATCTGGCACGAGGAAAGGGGGTGGGCATAGCATGAAGATAATCAATGGAAAGAGGCTCGCAGCCTATTAATCTCCCCCAAAGGATCGTGGGTTAATACGCGTTCTTGCATAGGCAAACACGGCTGTCTGCTGAACACATCTGTCTGCCTGGATGGGCTACTTAATGAAACAGCCAGAGCTTGGCCATGGTGATGGATGTCGTCCCACTGGTGAGAAATGACTTCTTACAGACTGAGTTACACATGATAGGCCTCCATTCCAAATCACTGGCGACTATTTAGACCTATTTTTGGGCTGCTCAAGCAACTGAGACAAGTAATAGTATTACTTTCATCATTTTGTACCCATTTTATTTCAGATTCCTTGTTTATTCCCAGTAGAGTTAATGGTATAGCACATGCATATTGGATACTAGAAGTATTTGAATGTTTTGTAAAATTGTATTTAATACTAATAATAATAAAACATACACTTATGAACTCATCGGAATAAAATGTATTTGTATGATATGGTCAGCAGTAGTACGTATAACATTGAATACATTCTACACTTCCAGTTTTAATATCGAAAAGCAGAGCCTTAAACGGCAGTATATGCCCGACATTCCGATTCTGGCCTGAAAGCCCCTAAGGTTGAGTCTGTAGATCCACAGCTGTGTTCCCCTTGTAGGGAGTACAATGAGAGTGTGACGCATGGCCGCCGGAGCGGTTCGCCATGTCGATCATATCACAGCATCTTAACGTGAAGCGGATAGATTTTAGAGAACAAACAGTCGGGACGGCAGAGACGGA